>NC_138063.1:59219174-59819174 GCF_964194185.1 Rhinolophus hipposideros
GGCTATCATCAACAAGACAAATAGTAACAAGTGTTGGAGAGGCTGTGGAGAAAAAGGAACCTTCGTATACTGTTGGTGGAATGCAGACTGGTGCAGCCGTTATGGAAGGCAGTGTGGAGGTTCCTCACAAAATTAAGAATAGAATTACCCAGCAATCCCTCTCCTGGGTATCGACCCAAAAAATCTGAAAACATTTATCCGTAGAGACATGTGTCCCCCAATGTTCACTGCAGCTTTACTTATTGTGACCAAGACAAGGAAACAACCAAAATGTCCTTTGATAGATGAATGGATAAAGAAATTGTGGTATGTATACACAATGGAATACTATTCGTTGATAAGGAAAGATGAAATAGTACCATTTCTGACAATATGGATCTTGAGAGTATAATGCTAAGCGAAATAAGTCAGACAAAAAAAAGCAAAGAACCATATGATTTCACTGATATGTGGTAATAAACCAAAAACAACAAAAGAACAAGACAAACAAATGAGAAACAAAAACTCATAGACACAGACAATAGTTTAGTGGTTACTTGAGGGTAAGGGGGGAGGTGGGTGGTAGATTAGGGTAAAGGACATCAAATATATGGTGATGGACGGTGAACTGACTCTGAGTGGTGAACACACAATGTGAGATATGGATGATGTAATACAGTATTGTACACCTGAAATCTGTATAACTTTACTAACAATTGTCACCCCAATAAACTTTAATTCATAAAAAAATTGAAAAAATAAGAATTAAAAAAAAACCTTTTGTAAATCATGTATCTGAAAAGGGATTAATATCAGAATCTACAAAGAACTCCTACAACTCAATAACCAAAAATTCAAACAATGCAATTCAAAAATGGTCAAAACACTTGAATAGACATTTTTCCAAAGAAGATATATAGTTAGTAAGGACATGCAAAGATGTTCAATGTCATTAGTCACTTGGGAAATGCAAATCAAAACCACACCCATCAGTATGGTTATCATTCAAAACAAACAAACATGTTTGCAAGGATGTGGAGAAGTTGGAACACTTGTGCATGCTGGAGGAAATGTAAAATGGTGTAGCTGCTGTGGAGTTGTACCATTCCTCAAAAAGTTGAACATAGAACTACCATATGACCCAATTCCACTCCTACGTATATACCCAAAAGAATTGAAAGCTGATGACTCAGAGAGATACTCATATACCATGTTCATAGCACCATTATTCACAATAGCTAGAGTGGAAACAATCCAAGATTCAACAGATGAATGGATAAACAAAATGTGGTCTATATATACAATGGAATGCTCCTATTCAGCTACAAAAAGGAATGAAATTCTGAATCATGCTATGATAGGGATGAAACTTGAAGACATTATTTTCAGTAAAATAAGTCTGACATAGAAGGATAAATATATGATTCCACTTACCATGAAAGCACCTAGAATAGGAAAAATCATAAGAGATTAATAACAGAACAGAAGTTGGCTGCAAGGGGAATGGATTGTTAGTATTTAGTTGTTAAAGAGTTTCTGTTTGGGATGATGGAAAAAGTTCCGGAAATAAATAGTGATGGTTGCACAACATTGTGAATATACTTACTGCCACTGAATTGTACACTTAAAAATTGTTAAAATGGTAAAATTTATGTTACGTCCATTTTATTTTTTAAAAAAGGAAACTGCTGATCTAAAAAGGTCAAAGGCAATTAGTTCCTAAAGTCCATGAACCTGAAAATAGGGCTTAGCTGCACAATAAAACCCCAGCTTCCTCTGCAACTGCTCTCAAACTTCCTCCATACTCTGTATTTTTTCCCAGAATGGACACCTTTTCAGCGTCAGCTCAAAATCACACAGCATACAAGACTAAGGGATATACAATAATACCTCGGTTTTCGAATGTCTTCTTTGACGAACATTTTGGTTTATGAACATTGTAAAACCTGAAGTAAATGCTTCGGTTTTCGAACATGCCTCGGAAGTCAAACATGTCATGTGGCTTCCGCTGAGTGCAAGATCTTGAGGCCTGGCTGTCGGCTGTTTTCAAATATTTCAGAACTCAAACGGTCTTCCGGAACGGATTACGTTCGAAAACCGAGATACCACTGTAGATCCTTCTGTTAGCAGCGCAGAGGTCCTTGCCCCTGTCAGGATAGAAATCAAGAGAGTGGACAAAACAGGTTTGCAAAGATAAATGCTCATTAAAGTGAAAGCTTGATGCACCAAGGAAGAGCACACTCCAAAACAGAACGGTGTGTTGCTCAGAGCCCTACAGGCCCCATGGATTTTATAGGCTCTTGGGGTTTGGGCCACCACTTCCTCTTTTTATTCCCTTCCCCAAAGTATGTTGAGTTGGGTCCTGCACTGAGCCTCCTCAGCGTACCTACTTCATGTATCACATGTCTCATTGGCATCTTAAATCCTGCCTAGGGCAGTGTTTATAATAATAAGGAGAGAGTTAACTATAGGACAGCTCTCCCCTCCTGCCCGACCCTCCCACCCCCAAACACACACACAGCTCTTTTAACTAGTGTGCCTGCAGGACTTTAGAAACTTTCCCTGGTCCCGTTTATCTCTCCTGCCCATTGGTTCTGTCTGCCCATTGTTGCTTATTGGCCAGGGGATGTGGCTCCAGGTTTTTCTCCCCAGCTGCAGGCTTCCATCTACCTGACCACCAACTACACTCTCAACCCGGGTAGAGAGAGATTCTGAGTTCTGACTGCTTTGCCTTCCACTGCAGCTCCCCTGTGTGAATAGACAGTGTGAGGTATTTTCAATGTTTGGGGAGAGAAGTAAGAAGGGATTGACTTCTTTGGCTATTGCTTTAAGATAGCCTGTGGGCAAGACTACCAGCTTTGTTTCTGGAAGGAGCTGGGAGCAGAGGGGTAAAGAGAATGACACTCAGGCACCCTTCCCTCCCTGTGAAATGGTCTAGGAAAGTGTGGTGCTCCCACCTTCCCTTTTCTCCCAGCCTCACTACCATTGGAATGGCTCGCACTATCATGGGCATTCTGGAAACTGAGATGCTGGGAAGCTTGCCCCTTGGACCACTGGGAGCCCCTGGAGCTCATTTCCTCCACACAGCAGAGCCTAAGCTACCAAAACTACATTTCCACATGTCCTAAGGCAGTCGTTCTCCACTCTGGAGATGCCTTGGATGCCTAGAGAGCTAGAATTTTAAAACATCCTCATGCCAGGGCCCTGTCTTCAGTGTTTTGGATTTAATTGGCCTAGGAGAAGGCAGTGGTATTTTTAAAGCTTCCCCAGTGATTTGAGTGTGTAGCCCGGGTTGAGAATCAAGCTTATGAATAGTGGTGAATATGCAGAAGCTTTGGGTTCATGGCTCCTTACAGAACTAGGAAAGGAGCTGGGGTCACTGTATTCCAGCATCTATGGCCCTGTCAGATGACAGGTTGGCAAGAGACAACTATAAGTGAGCACAGAGCTTTATTTCTATTCCTGCTTTGTGTATTTCTGTGTAGAAAAAGAGAAATCCCTTCTCCTTTCTTAATCAAGGTGGGAAGCCTGCAGAACTTCTCTTCACATGCCCCTTACTGTGTGCATACGAATATGGTGACTGGAGGAAATTGTGGCTGTCACATCCCTTTGGGAAGCCACATCTGGATCTGGAGGAGGCAAGGGCTCTCTCGAACAATGTGGTCTCTTAGCTGACCACTGGTGCACTTGAGTAGGGTGCTGGATGATGAACAAAGGCAGGTTGCTACTTAGCACGTATGCCAATCAAAAAGGGGTCCAAGAACTAGTTGCAGCTTTTTGGCACTGGGTTTGGGAGTGTCAGAGCTAGCTGTGATCCAGACGTGTGGAAGTTGCCAGGAGCATCACTGCAAGACAGACTGCTACACTACTGCTTTCTCCCCTGACCTCTAGGTTCGGAAGTGCAAGAAGAGCCTTGGAGAAAGTTTGCTTCCAAGTCTGAGGCAGAAAGTTAAAGGGAGAAGAGAGCACCCTGGTGGTCAGCCTGGCAATGCTGGCAATCTGTGAAGGGGGTCTTGTGAAATGACGGCAGGCTTAGATATGGCCTTAGATATGGCCTAGCCTGAGGTGGGAGGGACCACAGGTGGGTGCTACAATGTTCTTTCAGACTCCCAGCAGAGATCAAAGACAATGGTCAGCTTTGTAGAACTTCTGTGATGGCCTGGCCAGGATTTAAGGGAGTTAGGGGGAGCAGTCCTCAAAGCAGGACTGCTTCTCTGGGACTTCTATCCTTGTCACTGCAGCCCCATGGTGGGGCAAGTTATCAGGAGCATCTGTGCCCAGGGGACAGAGCCCTGAGGTTTGGCTTTGGGCCTCCCACCAGGGAAAGCTCTAATGCACGTCCTGGATCACTAGTCGCAATGCCCACGGATCCCCAATCTCTAGGCTTTGGATCAGGTCTTTACCAACCCTGGCCAATCATCAATCATAAGAATAAGAATCACCTTGTTAAAATAGAGAATCCCACGCCCCTCCCTGGACCTATTGACTCCTTAGAGAAGGGAGTCTGCATGTTAATAAGGGACTCCGGTGGTTTTAGGATTTGTCAAGTCTTGGAGATGCCAGCCCACTAAGCTGGCAGGCGTTCCAGGAGCCGTGAAAGTCGACCGGTGCTGGGCGCGCAGCTCCGGGGCACAGAGCCTCGGACACTGTCATTGAGAGGTGGGCGCCGGAGAGCGTGCGGGTCTCAGTGGAGGCGATGGGCGGGGCCAGGCAGCGGTGCGGTGACGTTTGGGAGGAGGTGCGCGCCCAACGCCTAACGGCCGGCCGTGCGGAGCCCAACAACCTGGGTGGTGGTCTTGCCACTGCCGGAGCAGCCAGCGCCAGCTCTGCGGCCTCGCTGGGCAAAGGCCAGAAAGGGCCGCGCCTCCCGCGTGCCCCAGAGCACCGAATTGAAAACTGTGTGGGCATACCCTTGAAACTACAGGGGCTATTTGGGAGAAAGTCCTCCCACTCTGGTGAGGCTCTGGCAGCTAAAAATGGCGATAGCTGGGAACCTACTACCGTCTCCTCCTGAAATAGAGAATAAGTGGCACCATCCTTTCAGAGGTCCAGAATCTCCCAAGTCAGCACTAAACATCTTCCAGATGTATACCAGAGATCTTTTTCATTATGTCCCCAAAGGCCTCCAAAACGATTGACTCTGGCCTTGGTTGTTACTTACCCGAACTATGCAACATGCTCATGGGTCGTTTTTAACTCTAGGGTTGAAGATCTTGTCCATCCGGAGAACCATTCCAGCTCCCCAGATGCAAAGCTGTTCATAAGACCACACTTGGCGTGCATATACTATCAACATCCACACCAAGCCACCCTTCACATGGGCACTAGGCAGAAGACATGGGCCCAGCATAGACTGCCTGTGTCTCTGCAGGAATGCTTACAGTGGGGATGGGAAGATAGACCAATACAAGTCATCTCCACCTTTGTAAACCCTCAGTCCTCAACTAGGGTGAGCTGCTCACCCACAGTCCTAAGATGTCAGATGGGAGGACGAGGGAAGATGCTGTCTTGTTCCTCACTGCCAGGCTCTCCAGACACCCAGTTCAATACTTTGGGCAGAAAAGAACAGGCCAAATCTTTGTACTCCATGAGGGCTCTTCATATTTCATTTATTCAAACATGTTTATTGAGCATCTACTGTGTGCCAGGTACAGAGGATTTAGTGGTACATAAAACAGAGGAGCTGAGCTTCATGTAGGATGGAGAGACTGGGATAAATGCAAAAACCCCAAGTAGCTATAATGCTATGAAGAAAAACATGGAAAAATGATGGTGAAAGATGGGAGGGGGGTAACCCTACTTCAGATGGGGTGTTTAGGGAGGGCTTCCCTGAACAGGTGATAGTAACTTGATTGGCAACAAGGGATGGGACCTGTGAACATCTGAGAAGAGAGGGAACAGCCATGCAAAGGAAGCACAGTGGGGTTGGGCTCAGCTGTCCACCACCTGGACAGAAAGGCAGGCCATGAAGGGGCATGGGGAAGGAATGGGAGCAAAGTTGGCAAGGCCCAAACCTTGTTAGGCCTTCAGAATTGTGCGAAGATGTTTGGATTTTATTCTAAGTGTGATGGGAAGCTTCCTGAGTGTTTTAAGCGGTAGCAGACCGGATCCGATGAGTGCTTTGAAACCTTGGCCTCTGTGAAGATCTGGCAACAAGAAGACCCACTTTGAAGCTTTCTCAATCTTCTGGGGACAGATGGTACAAAATGGGCAGGTCCAGAAGGCAGTTTAGATGTCAGAAGAGTGCTCAGACATGCCTCACATTCTTCTTTAGGCTAAATAGCTCTCTGAGATATTCCCAGTGAAGTGTGGTTCTGGGGCCTGGCCTGGATGGACAGCCTTCCGATGCTTGTCTTCTACACCCAGAGAAGGGAGTCCCTCAGCTGAATGCCTGTTCCCATCCTGTGGCTTCTCTTTGGCCTTGCTTTCCCCTCCACAGGGTCCAGCTAAATGGACAGATGAGGAAGTCAGGTGGGGCAAGAGCACTGGACTGGGAACTAGACTTGGAGTATAATCCAAATGTACTGGCTGGGGCCTGCCTCTTCTCTGGACCTCAACTGCTTCATGTGAAACATGGAGGGTGGGCAGATGGGACAGAAAGACAGGCCTGAAGACCCTTACCATTTAATTCCTCAATGGTCCCAAAGCGTTCCTCAAGGGCCACCTTGTTCAAAATTATCACCTGGTTAGAGAGGAATAAAGGAACACATTTTGAGTCAGGCTCAAGATTAGGTGTTGGTTTGGTTGTTTTTTTTCCCCCCTACCACAAATACAATTCTGAGTCCTGACTCAGGCCAAGAGTTAGATTAATTTCTAGATTCTCATCATTTGATGTTACACAAGACAGACAAAGTCTTGGGAGTAGGGGGACAGATATTAAGCAAGTAAATAAAAGATAATTCAGTTAGAGAAAACTTATGAGAAATTAGGATAACAGGATTGAAGGAGCTTGTGGAGATCAAGAGTTGGAGAAATGGAGGAAGATTCAGGTAGGCAGGACAGCTGGTGCCATGGCACAGGGAACATGGTGTCAGTTAAGGATGAACCTGACAGTGAAAGAAGGCTGTGGGGTGGGTAGGAGTACAGGGAGATAAAGTCGAAGAGGTCAGCAGGGCCCGGATGCTGCAGGGCCTGGTGGGGGAGCTGTTGAAGGGTATTGAACAGGAGAGCAACAAGCTCTGGTTCACTTTTTTTTTTTCTTTTAAGGAGGGCACAGTTCACATGGCCCATGCGGGTATTGAACCGGCAACCTTGGTGTTATTAGCACCACGCTCCAACCAACTGAGCTAACCAGCCGCCCTCTGGTTCACTTTTTAAAAGGCTACCTTGGCTGCCTCTAAGTGGAGAAAGGCTGGATTGAGCTGAGGGCAGGGCAGAGGAAGCAGGGATACCAGACAGATGATGATGGCAGATTGGGCCAGGTGGCCAGAGGCCTCCTGAAGTGGCAAGTCCATTTGCTACTCCCTACCCCATGGAGCCACAGCATCCCCATTCCTCCAGCCCCACTCAGATGACGGCAGGGAACACAGTCTGGTTTGAGGTTGTGCAATTCATTTCAGGAGGAAACTCTAAGGGCAGCTGATCACCTATTCTTGACTAGTAGAGAATTTCATGATTCCCCAAGATTAGACAAGCGAATAACTGAAATAAAATTGTAAGCTTTGCAAAGGTCACAGCAGGCTTTCTTCTAGGGTTTTCAAAAGTGTCACTCCTTGTGGGGCCTCTGCTCTACCAGGTGGCCTAGTGAGCCTAGCACAGACAATTTGAGTTGGGACCTGTGTAAGTAGTTAGTGCTATGACAGGAAGCACAAATGCACCAAGCCTTAGCTGGGTTTGAATCCCATCTCATTCATTCAACAAATATTTATTGTCTACTGTGTGCCAGACACTGAGTAGCAGTGAGTTAGGGTCCCTGCTCTAGTGGGGTGACAGGCATGAAATAGGATAACTTCAGAAAGTGATAAATGGTATAAAAGTACTAGTACTTAAGCAAGGAGGCTGACTTCTTGTGGGAATGAAGAATCTTTCTTAAGCCTGTTTCCTCCTCAGGACAGTGGAGAAAGAAATACCCCCACCATGAGAATGTGCAATTCCTGGCAAGTGGGCCATGCTGCGTGGTGTCCCCGACTCTGCTGAGCATTGGGCTTCAGGCTACGCACACACTCTTTGTGGCTTTCAGTTCTTCCCCAGGAAGACAGTCTCCACAAACTCAGGCTGCTTGTAAGAGAGATAAAGCCAAGATTCCCTTGCCTGCACCTCAGCCAAGAGGGATTGTGCTGCAACAGTGGCCAGAGCAGGCTGCCCGGGGATGACTGCACAGGAAGACACTGGAAGATTGTTTCTCTGTCAAGTTTTGTCCTGGTAGCCTGGAACCCCCGGTCAGAATGGTCTCTTGATCCTGTCCTGGCTCCCCGGGCCTCAAACCTTGGGGGTTCTGGAGAAGAGATGTCAAGCTCTACCACAGATCTGAGGCTAGAAGACATTCCTGGTTCAACAGTGGCAGCCATGCCTGAGGGGAGGCTCCTTCCCAGAAGCGAGGCTGCTACCAACAGGCTGTGTGGGTCCATGAGATTTCCTGGGCCAGTGTTCTCTCTGAGCCTTTAAACTGGCATTCGGGCAGGGGAAGGTTCGGGATTGCACCTAGGAGACCTTGGCCCCCAAATTAAAGGAAATCCCTTCAAAGCAGACACAGTGGGGGCTTCCCTCTCCTCCAGAGGCCTTTTACTCCATAAATGCTTCCTAAATGACTGAGCTACTCTGAACTTCTCTTTCCACTGTTCCCACCCAAGGGTGAACCTGAGCAGGAGCCTGGGCAGTTGTTTAAGGGTGGGCCCTGGAGAAGCCATTTTCTAGTTTCCTCCTCTCATTTCCTCATTCACCCCTCACCCCTGGTCCAAGCTTTTTGAGCTCCAGCGCCAGGCCCTGTGCAGCCCACAGGCCAGAGAACTGGGCAAAAGCCCCAGGACAACTAGGGCAGGGGAGGCTTCTGGGTCAAGTCTCTGGTGAGACACAGAGTGAAAGGTAGTCAGGCTGGGTTCCTCAGCGTTGCTACAGAAGGCAAGGAGGCTGACTTCTTGTGGGAATGAAGAATGGGAGATGAAGTTAGAAAATCAGGCAGAAGTCAGATTGCCAAAGGGGCATGAAATCACATGCTGTCAAGCCCCCCCAAAAAGGCTGGTGGCTGAGACTGTGCCTGGCCCAGAAGAGATGGCAGTGGGGGCGAGGGGAGGGGATGAAGAGGAAGGCCCTGAGAAGAAAGAGGCCGGATCACTGAGGGTTTGGCAGTGATAGCAGCGCCTGAAATGGGGGCCCAGGGAAGGATGCAGGCAAACCAAGCTGGTTGGTCACAAAATGCGAAAGGGATGAAAAACAAATCCTGAGGTCTCACACCAAGGTGGCATGATCTGTGGCAACAGGCCTCAGATGGGGACGCAGTCATGGGTAGGAGGAAAAGGGGGTGCATGCTCTGAGGGTAACCTGGTCACAGGTCATCAAGAATTAACATTTCACTTTGAAAGAGAAACCCATTGGTAAGGATAAAACCTGTAGATATTTCAGGGCGTCAAGGATAGTAGTTGCACCATTATACAAGCACTGCATGACTCTCAAGAAGACTGGTTAAAACTGAGTTTATTTAACGTAACCAGCTGTGGGACTCTGCAACTATTCACAAGAACAAGCTACACGCAGATGCAGTGACGGAGATGCCCAGAGTAAACAAAGGCAGGATGCAGAAGCGCATGTGTAGCTCTCAGTTGCAAGTGGCACAAAAGCGCCATTCTCAGATGTCTGCATACGGATAGGATCAGCTTGTAAGCCCAACATGAGCTGTGGCCATTATCAAGGCATGGGACTGGACAGAGACTTTGTTTTCACTTCATATCCTCGTACACCACTTGGGTTTCATACCATGAATAACTAAGAAAAAACGAACTGGCTTTCAAAGGAGTAAAAAGAAAACAATGCCTGGGGAAAGGCAGTGTAATTTATAGCAGAACTGGGCCCAAGGCAGTCTGGGGCCCCTACCTCCCTTTTCTTCTGTGCCACCAAACTGCCCAGTCCAGTCACCTGTACAGTTCTTGGAGAACCAAGAAGAGGAGGAGGTGGTTAAATTGTTTCTGGAGATGAATAACTGTTCATGTTCAAGGTGACAGGTTCAAATCTTCAATCATCCACAACTCTTACAGCAATCAGGCCCTATCTCTAGGTTGGGGATTCTTACTTGGCACCCATAGTCCCTGGGATGAAGCCCTCCCTTAAGGCTAAATAATGCAGACTTGTGCAGGTGGTTCTGCAGTAAACGGAGACTGGGACACACGCCTTCTCAGTGTGATTCCAAGTAAAGATAGCACTGATGCTGTGTGAAGTCCTGCAAGGTCTGGTTTCTTCATGAGTACTACTAAGTCCATTCTTTAAAACAAAACAAAAAAAGCCTATTATATGAGAACCCTTTGGAGGGCCCTACTTTGCTGGTGCCCTAAGCTTGGGCAGTTGGAAACCAGCAGGTACGAGAAGGGGAGGTGGATGGAGCACTCAGTTCCCAGCCCCTTTCTCAGTACCCTGAAGAGGTGGGGCCCAGCACTTCTTTAACCCTTAACCCCACTCAGACAAGAGGCGCCATCAGGCTCCCTCCAAGCCTGATCTCCAAGAACTCTGTTTTATGCCAGTCCCATTTCGCATCCTCTCAGCCTGAGCAACAACGCGTCCGACCCTTTGATCTCTCGCCAGTCCGCTCCATTTAGTCAGACCTGCAGGCCCCTTGAAGCTCACCACCCAGGCCACAGGGGGTGAGCGGCCAGGGTCCCTAACAATGTCCCCATTTAGGGTTTCACGATATACAGTTGCATCTTAAAGGCAACCTTCCCCATACTCTTGTCTGGTTATTTCCTTTTGTCTCCCCTTAAACTCTGAAAAGTATTAAATGCCTATTCACATTTTAAATCCCAAACTGGGCCCTGCTACCCTACCTCCCATCCTGGACACTGGCTAGAGCCAACCTCTCAATTTAAAACACATTTTGGGGAGACATACTCTGGCCCTCATCTGTTATTCTCAGCAGCCTGGTCCAAGCCTACTGCGTCTTCCCTGGACAGGGGCTGTCAGGTGGCAGGGCCTCTGAACCCCGTCCCCAGGGCTGGTGACTCCTGCAGCATCTCTCTGCCTCCTGCGCCCTCCCACCCCAGGGTTCCTGCCCACGCTTTCAGAAACCCTTGCAGGTGAAGGTGACTCTGTGAGCTCTTACGCATATAACCCTTTCACAGATGACAACACTGAGGCCCACAGAGATACAGGAGCCTGCCCAGAGCCTAGTTTTGTAATTCCAATCCTGGGCTTTCCACTAGGCCGTGCCGACTTACTCCCCTGACACCTGGGCCGCTGGTTTGTGTCCTGTCCTCCAGCGAGGCTGTATTCCATGGGTCCTCATCTCTCGAGGCCATATATTTCAATTTAGAAGTCCAGAATCAAAGTGTCAAAGCTGAGTTATTCAAACTCTACACATCCAACACAAACGGGAAAACACAAACGGGAACAGAGGCTGGGCAGTGTGGGGGGAGTTGTGGCTGACACGTGGAGTTTTTGGGAGAGCCGAGGTCCAAGCCAAACCAGGGGCTCCTGACACCCAGTCCGCCTTCCTGTTGCTGCTGCTCGGTCAAACCTGTGTCTTCAGGCATAGACAAGAGTGAGCAGGTGCTGCATCAGGCAGGCAGGGTATGCCTAGGATTGGGGTCCAGCAGGGAGCAAGGCAGATCCAGCTTTGCTCTTTAGGGAACTCCCAATATTCAATAGGCAAAATAGGGTTAGATGGTAAGTGCTATGAAGAAAATAAAAGATGATGATAGGAATTCTAGGGAGGTATTTCACACAGCTGCCTGAGGAGGCTGCTCTAAAGAGGTATTTAAGGATTGATATCTGAATGAAAGGAGCCACACAGCAAGTGCAAAGGCCCTGAAGTGAGAGCCCCTGGGTATGAGGATTAGAGGCCAGTGTGGCTGAGTGCAGATTTATCCTAAGTCTGATAAGAATTGGAGGCCTTTTAGCAGAAGCAGGATGAACAGGGTTGGCCTTCTGTCAGCTTCTCCCTCTGCTGCTGTGGACTTCAGAGGCCAGAGAGGAAGGGTGGAGAGCACAGTGGCTTGGGGAGAAGTGGACGAATGTGGGACTCGACCTGACAATGGGTTGGGTGAGAGGGTAGAAGAAAAAAGAAATCAGAGGGGTGTCTTGCTTTCTGGCTATAACAGTTTGTGAAAGTTTGGGGAAGCAGGTTTGCAAGAGAAAATCAGTTGTTTTAGTCAAGACACAGATGTGGAGACAGCAGCAAGCAGCTGGATGCCGGAGTCTGTTGGTCAGGAGACATACAGAAGTCAGTGCTGGGGACAGAAACAGGGTGTCATCAATATATGGTGGTGTTTAGAGCCCCAGGACTGGATGAGCTCACCTAGGGAGAGAGGACCTATTCCCTGAGCGCCCTCCAGACTGGCCAGGCCCTGGGGAAGGGGTGTCTGCTAGGCCCTGCCATTTCCAGGTGTTCATTTTCTCATATTTTGTAATTTTTCATTGGCCACTTCAGGCTTTCCGCCCATGATTTCCTTAAAGGTGGCAAGGGAGTTACCTACCTGGGAATGTGGAGTTTGAGAGGCATTCCTGAAGGCTGGCAGCACCCCAAGCCCTAGCCACTAACTAACCCTTCCTCTGGGCCTGTTTCCTCATCTGTATAATGAGGCCAGTGGGATGAAACCACTTGGTTCCTGCCAGCTCCGAAAGCCTAGAATTAGCCTTCCTGCACCCCGGTCACAAGGTAGCCCCCCTCTTGGCAAAAGCACCCCCTTCAGTGGCAGGCCAAGGAACTCATCCAGGCTAGCATGGACTATGAACCATGTCTTGTGTATCCTCTCCCTCATGGCCTGGGCTATACAGCCTGCCTGCTGTGCCCCCCTCCACTTATTTCTCTCCTCCAATCATGGCCAGGCCTCCCCCAGGGCTCAAGAACATTCCCTCTACTCAGAGACTCAAGCTCGTGCCCCTCTTAGGTAGTCACTGTCCACCTCCCCTCCATCTCAGGCCAGCTGCTCTGTTCTGTTCCCATCCCATCTCCAGGTACTCTGGTCCACCTCAAGAGGGCCCTCACGCACTCCAGCTCCTGGGCAGACACTTGTCCCTGGGCCACGGCAACCCCATCTTGCAGCTACTTTCTCATCCTCCACGAAGCTGGGGCCCCAAACCCCAACCCCTACACAACTTGAATTTTCAGAACTCGGTCTTTGCTTAAGCAGTGCAGTCTCTGCAAGACCCTGCCCACTCCACCTCCAGCTCAGTGGCACTTTCAGAAACCGCAGCAGACAGTCCACTCAGGGGGTTCTCCTTCCTGGGAGAGGGTTTTGTGGACTTCTTTGCAGGGACCTGGTATACAATCTATATTCTCTCTCCTATGGAGTGTATTCACTGTCCTGGGTACAGAAGCCCTTTCTTAGCTCCATGCTCCTGAACCTTCCCTCAAGAAAAACCCCACCTTTCCGAGCCTCAATTTCTCTTCTGGGGCTTATTCATTTCACTAGCTTTTCCGAGGGCAAATGGGGCTGTGCAAACACTGTGAATGGGGTTAGCTCCGACGAGAGGAGAGGACCACCACACCTGATCAAAGGAGTCTACTGGAACATAAGTCCCCAAAACACCCTTCACATTTTACGGACCTCACAGCCTCCACCTCTCCCCACCCTGGACCCTTAATTATCTAGCCTCCCGTCCTACCCACCCATCCTCCATACGCGGGCCTCAGGGGACTGTTTCTTGTTTGCACCCATGTCACTGGCCCCCACGGTCGTGGAGCTAATCACTTACTCCAAAGGGATCAGCTCTCCTCCCTGAGTGTCTTCCCACAGTCTCAGCTTCCTCAAAGCGGAGGCTTCTTTGGCTTGGAGACTGTCCCGCGTCTCCTCTGTACCCCCAACACTGGGTCCAGCAGAGCTCACAGCCACCATCCTCGGCGCGGAGGGCTTCTTCTGGTACCCGGGATCGGCGGGGGGGGGGGGGGAGGGTTGCCAGAAGAGCTCTCTCTCAATTTCCCACCCCAAGCGAGAAGGGGAGGGGTGTGGCCGGGAAAAGCCTCCACATTTGGCTTTGGGGGGGGAACGGTGGCGGGTATTTGAGCACCAGAAAATGGGGTACTTGGAGCATCAACAGTGGGAGGTGAAAGGGGCAAGGAACTCTCCCTAGAGACGTACTGCAGTCTTCCCCTGCTTCCTCCCGTGTTGCACCCGGGCCCCGAGAGGCATAACAAGACCGCCGGGTGCGCGGCTGGAAGGCGGAGGCCCCCCTAGATGGCCTACCTCGCGTCACACTGCCCCAGCCGACCACGTGAGGGCGTGCCCTGTGTTAGTTCGGACAAATTAAAGCTGGTCCTGTGGGCAAGCCTGGGGCTCCCGGGACGCGGCCATGGCTTAGGTGCCCGTGAAGCACTCTTGGCTGCCGGCCGCGAAGCTCGGGGCCTTGGGGCCTCCCCCGGAACCCGCGCTATTCGCCCCCAAAACCTGATGCCCCCCTCCACTAGCGCTCCAGCAGCCTAGGGTTCACTCCTCCGTTCCCTAATGCCGGGCCCTTCTCGGGCGCAGGACGCCTCTTCGCGGCGCCTCGGGCTCGGGGCCTGCCTGGGTCGCAAAGGCGGATCGCAGCAGTGCCGGGGAGGGGCGGTCCAGGAACCCAGCAGCCGGGGAAGGGGCTCCGAAAAGCACAAGTCAGGGCTGGCTCGGACCAGGCTGTTGTTGTTCTCAACGTGGTCCGCCGCGGAGCTATAAAAGAGGAGAGGGGCGCCCTCCTCGCCAGAGCGCAGCGCGCACGCCCAGCGGTTTCTGGCAGCCGTGGCGGCAACCCTCCTAGACAGTTTTCCGGCTCCGACCCGACTACCCCAACGCTTTCCTCCGCTCCCGCCCAGGCCCAGCCCGGGACGCCCGCTCCGGCCGGCCGGGTCCCCACCCCACGCCAGCCCTGCCGCCCGGCCCTAGGCCCGGCCGCGGCCGCTCCCGCCTGGAGCCGCCGCGCGCCCCCAGCCCCCCGGCACCCCCTCGGCCCCTCGCCTTCCTTTTTCCCGCGCGGCCCCCGGGCTTCCGCGCTCCGCCCGCCACCAACCCGCTCGCCACCATGTCTGTGGAGCTCGAGGAGGCCCTGCCGCTGACTACAGCCGAAGGGACGGCGAAAAAGGCAGCTAAAGCTGGTGGTTCGGCGGCGCTGTCTCCGTCCAAGAAGAAGAAAAACAAGAAGAAGAATCAGCCGGGCAAATACAGCCAGCTGGTGGTGGAGACCATCCGCAGGCTGGGCGAGCGCAACGGCTCGTCGTTGGCCAAAATCTATACGGAAGCCAAGAAGGTGGCGTGGTTCGACCAGCAGAACGGGCGCACCTACCTCAAGTACTCCATCAAGGCCTTGGTGCAAAACGACACGCTTCTGCAGGTGAAGGGGACCGGCGCCAATGGCTCCTTTAAGCTCAACCGCAAGAAGCTGGATGGCAGCGGTGAGCGGCGCGGGGTCCCGGCGGCCGCCACTGTTCCCGCGGCCGCGGTGCACAAGGCTAAGAAGGCGGCCCCAGGCGCAGCCGGCACCCGATGCTCAGACCAGAATGCTGCCAAGGGCCAGAAGCCTGAGAAGCGCTCGCACAAGAAGGGCGTCGCCTCGAAGGACAAAGGCGGCAAGGCTAAGGCGGCGGCGGCTGCGGGCAAGAAGGTGAAGAAGGCGGCCAAGCCCAGCGTCCCTAAAGTGCCGAAGGGCCGCAAGTGAGCGCGCGGGCCTGCAGGGTCGGTTTCGTGTTTGATTTTTGTACCCCAAGTGTATGTAGTTTTGTACGGTTACCCCGGTCCGGGCCGCTTGTCCGCAGCAAAGGGCCTGGGGTCGCTCCTTCCCTCCCATCCCCCGCCCGCCGTGGTAGCATTTTTTTTGTTTGCTTTTAGATTTTTGAAACGGCCCTGGCGACGCCTTCATTGGCTCTTCGCCGGTGGCAACGGCTGTCGCTATGGTTACCGGCCTCTAGGCGCCCTTTCCGGCTCCCCATTCTCTCCCCCTTTGGGTGTGCGACAAACAATCGCGCGGGCCTACGCGGCGCTTCCCTTCATCCTGTTAGCCTTTTGGGGGGCACAATAAATTGTTTAAACCTCTGAACCGCTCTTGTTTTCTTGCGTGATCGGAGCGCATTTTGGATGGGATGATGGACTTCCAGGAGTTTTCCACAGGCCTCATCCGTTAGGGAGGTAGGCCTGGAGCTCGGAGTCCCCTGCGGGGGGGGGGGGGGGAGGGGACAGCTGATTGACTCGAAGGGATCCTCAGGAGACAGATCTGGGAGTACAGTTGGAAAGATGCTGGAGATAAGCTAGCCCGGTCCCGACAAGGATCCTCCCTCCCCACCATTGGGTGGGGGAAACGGAGCTCTTTCAGGGTTAACTGATTAGGGCCCCTCAGCTTTTACAAGGGCACACCAGGGCGGGCTGTCTCACAGACTAGTTATTCAGAGTTCTGTGTGACTTTATGTTGATGTGGCAGAGATAGTGGGGATGAGTCCCTGGGTTCCGGCTCACTGACCACAATCTGAGGTGTGGCCTGAAAGGCACTGATCCTCTCTGTTGGCTAATCTGGAGTGTTGGCTAACCCTAGGACTGGAGGGTTACTGGGAAAATTGGGAAGAATGACCCTCAGCCATGGAATAGTTTGTCCAGTTGGGCAGCAGGCTGAGGCCTATTCTGATATGTTCCTATGAAAAGAACCTTGCAAAACAGGTTTTAGACAATCCTAAAACCTGGGGAATGTTCTAAAACAGTGGGTAGTACATATTAAGCTGGGCAGGCTTGGGTTGAGGTTAGGTGAGAAATGCAGAAGATCTTTTGGTCCCTGTGTAGGAGACTACAGGTGGTGGGTGGAGGAAGGGCAATAGGTTGGGAGGAGAAGGAGCACCACTGGGGAAGAGCCCCTGGCCTGCTGGTAACTCTGAGCCAAGCATGGCAGCCACTACCCTTCCTTGGCAGACAAAGTGGGGTCATCACAGGGCAGATTGCAACCACTTACCACCTTTCAGACCCTACATGGGGCAAGTGGCCACTCCACTCTCTTTAAGTCTCTTAATGTTCTGTGTCTGGGCTCCTCCCACTGCTTCCTGCCTCAGGGAACTGCAGGGTCAGGTGCTAGTGTTGAGTCTTACCTGTCTCCTGTGTTGTGCCCAAAGGACACAGCAGTGGGTAAAACAAGCAAAAGTGCCTGCCCTGATTGACCTTCCGGTCACAGACACACTGCTTAAAACATAACATTATTCTCTAGGCAGAAGTTCAGAGAGAAGATGGGGTTCTGACCTGGGTGTGGAGACTTGTAACTCATGGTAGCAGAAAGCACTGTTATTAGGGCAGAGGAGGAAATGTAATGTTAGACTTAGCTGTGGCTCTTTTGATTCTGGGGAACTGGGCATCCAGGAAACAGGTAGGCCTCAGTTTAGAGACTGGGACAGTAGTGGGCCAGGGCTGCCAGCCCATGTCCTGGCCACTTGCTGATTAGTAACAGCTTCATCTACTTTGCAGCTTTGACGGGATGGGGAGAGCAATGTGCCCGGTGCCAAGCTGCAAAGCCATTGTGTCAGCCCAGGTCCTGTCCCATACTGCCTGCAGGGCCAGCCAGCAGGCTGCCAATAGCTAGAGACCATGAAAGGCCTACCCAGGATTCTGTGGCATGGTGCTCCTGATCAGTTAAATGTGATTCCTCAGAATTCACCCTCCTTCCTTAAACCAGAAACCCAGCCCAGATGCCACCTGGGCTCACTCCAGTTGTCCAAGTCGGAATCTGGGGCTGAGGCCTGGGACTTGGCTTTCTGATCAGCTTCCAGATGGCTCTGAGATTCAGAGAGGGTTGGGAAGGGCTACTGCAGGGGACCTTGGCATTTGCACACTGCTCCATCCTGCTCAATAATTCACACTGAGCTTCATCCCATTCTTGGAGCCCTCCCTATCCAAAACCACTCACCCTGATGACTATTTGTCCTTTCAGGATATCCGGTGAGCTCCAGGACTCCCCCAAATACCTTTCCAGGTCATCCTTATTCCACATTGCCTTTCCATATTTCCCACCAAAGTCCTCCCTTTACTGCTCATACCTCCTGGCTCTCCCAGTGGCCTGCTTTGATGCTGCTGCACCCCTATCTCCTGTCACCCCTCTCAGTTCCTTGATGACTTGGGCCCCTAGCTTGCAGTCTATACCACCCTAAGGTCTACCTCCTCCAGGAGCACTGGAGTACCCAGTGCACCAGCCCTTGGGGCAGGCCTCCCACTCTTCTCATAATAAAGAACAATTTAATTTTCCTCTGGGGATACTACCCACCCTACTCTCAGGCCACATGTCTCTGGGAGTCTGACCTCTTCAGTCCCAGGGATGGTTGCGTGACCCAAAGACATAGCCAGCCTTAGCAACTCACCCAGTCAACTCCCACGGACCAATCTAGCTGAACCTGTCCCTCTGCCAGGGCAGGGCTTAGCACTGAAGCACAAGACCTGTTGGGGAGGTCTGAGCACTCAACACAAGGGTACTGAAATCTCTGTGTCCCAGGTATCAGACTAGGTGATGTGACCAGAGGCAGCTCTGTAAGTCATAAGGCATCAACTGCTATTGGGGCCACTTGCACTTGCAAAAGGGGCAGTGACACTTGCAGAGGTATTGGGAGAACCGATTGCAGTCTCATATCAAGGGCCTAGTCCACAGCTGTTCATTCAGCATATACTGGCCGAGCAGAGGCAGGGATGGAGACCTATTAGAACTGCTCCCTGTTCTGGAGGAGCTCAGCCACATGCAGGACAGATAAACCAGCTTCCAGGTAAAGACA
Source organism: Rhinolophus hipposideros (assembly GCF_964194185.1). Taxonomy (NCBI): domain Eukaryota; kingdom Metazoa; phylum Chordata; class Mammalia; order Chiroptera; family Rhinolophidae; genus Rhinolophus; species Rhinolophus hipposideros. The sequence continues at coordinate 59,237,989 of NC_138063.1, forward strand.
TTCCAGGCTGAAGCAGCACAAGCATAGGCCCCCAGGTATGGAAAAAGCTCCTGAGTTTGGAGAATGGTGAAAGCAGTGAGTCTACTGAGAGATCATGAGGCAGGAACCGTCAGTGTCTTTAGTTTCCCATATCAGAGTTCAATGGAGAAGCAGAACCAAAAGGGATATAGGCACACACCTGTCTATTTGATTTGCTAAAGGGAACTAGCCTGCACACTTCACACTTGTGGGACTGATTAAGCAGTTTCTGTAAGTCTGGATCTCTGATGCTGGAGCTTGAGGTACCCAGACAGGAGGTACAGATCACGAGCAGGCTGAAATCCAATAGCAAAAGCTGTAACCCCAGGATGGACTAACACGTGTCCATTCTTGTTGCCTCTGGTGATGAGGGTTTCCTTCAGAAAAACTAAAGGAGAATCCATGGAAAAATCGAGTAATTTCAGACCTAGTTGCTACTCTACACCAAGGAGGTACATCAGCAGATCAGCAACCAAAATGGTTGCTTCCTTCCAAATCTGGCAAGTATCTGCCCTGTGACCCACTCTCACAGAAAACATACATGTAAGGGAGTTCTGGGAAATGTAGTTCAGTCTAGACAAGCTGACCCATTACGAAGCCATCATAGTTTCCCATTATAAAATGGGTCTGTGTGTGATGAGGATGAGGGGAGACCAGACCAGGGTCTCAAACACAGAGGTACACAGGAACCCGGCCAGACAGGGCAGTTTGGCCAACTGGAGGACACAGACTCCAGCTAAATTGGGGTAGTGACTACCCAGTCCTGATGATTGTTGCTAGGTATTAGGTTGGTGCAAAAGTAACTGCGGTTTTTGCAATTATTTTTAACCTTTTAAACCGCAATAACTTTTGCACCAACTTAACAGCATAGTGGCTCAGTGTGGGCAGAGCTTCCCATTTTTTCAGAAAGCACCTCATGAAATGTTTCTAAGTACTCCCTCTAGAGGCAGAGGGAGTGTCCTGGGCCATTCAGGTGTGTGGGAGGGTGCATCAGCCTGGCCGTGGTCTCACGAGGCTTGGTCATCTGAGGCAAGGCACCTCTCAAGAAATTTTTATGTGGAAACTACAAACTTTAATTTTTTTGTGAAACCTCCCATTTTTAAGATGTGGGCACAAGAAATATTCTATCTCACTCCTATTAGGATAGCTACTATAAAAAAAAAAAAAACAAGTGTCGGTGAGGATGTGGAACAACTGGAACCCTTGTCCATTATTGTGGGAATGTAGGATGGTGGAGCTGCTGTGGAAAACAGTATGGAAGTTTTTCAAAAAAATTAAACAGAATTACTATGACCCAGAAATTCCACTTCTGGGTATACACCCAAAATAACTGAAATAGAATTATTCACAGTAGCCGAGAGGTAGAAGCACCCCAAGTGTCCAACAGATAGATAAACAAGATGTGGTCAGTGGAATATTGACCACAATGGAATATTATTCAGCCTTAAAAGGGAAGGGAATTATGACACGTGCTACAACATGGGATGAAGCTTGCAGACATTATGCTAAGTGAAATAAGCCAGACACAAAAAGACAAATACTGTATAACTCCACTTATATGAAGTATCTGGAAAAGGCAAATTCATAGAGATAGAAAGAAGGGTGGTTGTCAGGGGCTGGGGAGAGGAAGAAATAAAGAGTTGGTGTTTAATGGGTACAGGGTTTCAGTTTTGCAAGATGAAAAAGTTCTGGAGATTGGTTGCACTACAATGTGAATATACTTAACATTATTGAACTGTAAACTTAAAAATGGTTAAGACAGTCAAGTTTATGTTATGTGTATCTTACCCCAATTAAAAATAAATACTGTATGGGCCAAAGAAAATCATGTGTGAGCTCAGTGTGGCCTGCAGTCTCCCCTTTATCACTCGATCTTCTATGAGGGTCTTTCTGGCTGCTTCACAAGATAAGCCTTGGATGGTGGTGTCCTGAAAAAGACTGAGACAAAGGAAGCCTTAAGTGGTGAAAGCCAGACACCCAACCTTCCGGTCTTGAGGGTCTGCACCAGAGGTAACAACCTCTCCATACAGAGATTAGGATTCCAGAGTGTTGTGCAATGCACCCTACAGCTATGTGCTTCCAGAGGCCCACCTTTTCTCGCCCACCTTCTGTTGCCTTCCTCCCAGCTCCTATCTTTCTTGTGGCTGCCTCCATTAGGGGCTAAGGAGTATGGTAATGGGGCCCTGCCCCAGCCTGGCTGCCCTTTAAAATTTGTCCTGTTCAGCTTGATTGTCCAACCCCTTTCAATGATACCTCCAGTTTTCCCAACTAATCCTCTAACTTCTGGCGCCCACTGAAAATTTTGCTTGCAGAGCCTGCAGCATGCCTCCCCTCCCTGAAGATCTGGGATGCAAAGTTGGGGGGTAGGAGGTCCTCATCTATCTCCACATGAGGTTTACCAGCCCAAATGCAGGTTCTGTGTTGCCACCAACCAGCATCTATTGCTCTGGGTCTTCGATTGGGAGTTCGATTGTGAGCACCCACTCTCATGATTCAAAGATGGCAAACCAAGTCTCAGAGGGAACAAAGGACTTGGTCAGTTTTTCATGTATTGGGAACCCTCCCATACAACCTAAGCCAAAGCTCCTTTCCCCAAGGAATGAGGTTTCACCCTTTCAATCACTTGCTCCTTGCTCTGGTTAAGGGGAAGAGTGTACAGGCCCAGGCGAGGATCTAGGGGTCTGAAGACACCCATTACTCTCTGTGGTTCCCACCAACCTGCCCTCTGAGCTTTCCAGGCAGCAAGCAGGATCTTGTGCAAACTCCAAGCTTAGATACCCCTTCCAAACCAGGAGCCTCTTGGATTCGTCCTCAACTTACCTATGCCAAACTGTGTACCCTTGGACAAGCCCCTCCCTTGCCTCTGTACATAGCAGGTGTGGGCTTTAGGCACACGAACTTAGCACCAGGAGCTGGATGTAGAGGGACTGAAGACAGGAGTAGAGGGTGGACATCTGCCTATTAGGACCTGGAGTGCTGGAGACCTTCCGCCTCCTCTAAGGTTACAGAGCAGGAAACAATCCCCTAAATTAGGCCTGGAATCAAGCTTGGTCACTATGCTGGCTGCGGAGTTAGGAACAGCTGCCATCTGGGAGCCCAGCCCAGAGACCAGACAGCCATATCCCAGGGCTGTCCCACCTGCCCCAGAGGAAAGCTGGGGTCCTGGCCTGACTTGGCTACACCCAGACAGGCGGAGAAGGCTACTCTTTATGTCCCTGAGATTTGTTCTTTACAAAGGACAGGACTGATGCTCCATTGCTCTAGTAAGCAAGATTGAGTATCAGCAAAAAGTGGTAAAAAGGGGGATTCATATGCTTAAGAAATAGGTGAAAATTTGAAGAGCAATTTGGCAATACCAGGTAAAGCTCATGATCCAGATCGAAAAAAAAATGCAGAATGAAATATCCAAGATAGTATCATTTATGTAAAACTGAAATCACAAGATACGTTCTCAGATATAACAATGTGCTTTTAACACGACATTTAGGTGAAAGTATAAAAACCTAAATGAAAAGAACACATTCTTGAGGACATTCTATTCTTTCACATTAAAATGAAAAGATCCTACCAAACTGATTTACAACCCTGACAATGGAGTGATAGTAATGAAAAATGAAGGGTATTTCATTTTTGTCACTATTAAGCCTGAAGTAAATATGATAAAAGTCCTAATAGTCAACCTTCTGGCAAGTTACATGTATTTTTAAAATCTCTTGTAAAATAACCAACACCCCATGCAAATCAGCCCAAACAAAACTGGAAGCAGTGGTGAAAGCGCCCCTGGCCTTCAGTGCAGTGCCTGAATACTAACCACCACCACCAGCCAACGTTGCCTCCTCAGCTGGAAGGGTGAACCCAGGAGGAATTTAGAGACAAGGAAGGCTGGGCGGGTCACCCCAGGGATCAGTGCCAGAGACCATTGCCCCACCCAGGACCTGCTGTGAGGTGCCAGAGCTGCCCTCTGATTGGTGGAAATTCTGACCCCTAATTTGCATAGGTCCCGGACCAGTGCCACACCAGTGGTAGGTTCTGTGGAAGTTGGGGCTGGCACAGCCCTATCCTCTGGTCGTCTCAGCGCCTGCTTCTGTGCAGCCACCTAACATTTTACAGGGCTTTGCCTCCCAGACGCCTCAAAGAGGCAAAAGCAGGCCGGCGCTGGTGCTCCTGGAGAGTCATCTGCTCCTTCCTCAGGGATCCCTGGGAAGGCCCCTCCTGTCAAATCAGTGCCCTACTTGTGCACATGCAACTCTTAATTGCCAGCTGTGGCACCAGGTTAGTGCCTGTGACTCTTTGTCTAGCACAGGGCAGGGCATGCAGTAAGTGTTCACATTCATCTAACAAATATTTGCACACCTACTGTTAACATTGGAAGAAAAAAATGGTGAAAAAGCACTCCCTGCTTTCATGAAACTAATGATCTGGGTGGGGAGAGGGACAAGAGATAACCGCCCCCAACAGATATCTAATTATTAAGCGATTCAATGCCAAGGAGGGGCCTGCAGAGCAAATCACAGGTGTTCTGACCATGCTGGGGCAGACAGATGGTCAGCTCCCACCCTCACCCCAAGCCCAAGTCATCCTCTGTGTCCTGTTCTACCCAGATTCTGGGGCTCTGGATAGGGCTGCAGGGCTGGGACTGGGACTTCTCCTCACCCTGTGCTCCCCGTGTGAGGACAGAGTCTTGGCCTCTGTACCCTGTTCTTCCCCCAGCCGCTTGTATTTGGCAAGCACTCAGTCAGGTTGATTTGAAGCTAAAGGATTCAGACAACTTCCAAGATTGAGAGAAAAGAGACTCAACAAAGAACCCCCCACTAAGTCTTTTTATTATTTCCAAAAAAAGCAGTTTTGTCCACAGACAGCCCAAAACAGCAAGATCCAGAACTCTCCCTATCTGTAGCAGAATTTTCTGAAATGTAGACAGTTTATCAAATATAACTTATTCAGAACAAAAACCCCAAAAACAATGTTTTAAGGACTTAGTTGCAAAAGAGTGAAATAGCATAAAGGCTGAGCAGAAAACAACCTTTGCTAGCAGTATCAGGTCAGGTTGGGGCTGAGAACTGCCAGGAGGTAGGGTCAGGCTTTGAGGGAAGGTTCTACCAGTCCTACCAGGAAAGGGCTACAGACGTAATGTACCCCAATGAGTTGATGGAGGTGGCTTCTCTTCTTCCCAGGCTGCTCACAGCCCCACTGTTACTGATCATAGCCAGGATAGCCATTCCCCCATGAACTCACAACTGTCAACTAACATTGTGCTACCTCCTCCCAAAGCAATCCATAAGCACACAATGCAAGAATCTGTTATCAACAGCAGTATTTAGTACAGGAAACTATGACCTTGGCCTCTGAAAGTCGTGCATTACTGGCTGTGAGGCCGTTTGGCCACTGGTTCCTCCTCCTTCTCTTGCTTCAGCCATCGCTCCAGGGGTCCAGTGCCGCCTCTCTTGGTGGGGAATGGCCTCTTCTGCAGGGACTGGCTGGACCACTGGGGCACATCCGACTCTGCCTTTTGGGGTGTTTGGGAGCCTTCTCTTTTGGGTGATTTTGTGGCCAGCCACTGCAACATCTTCTGGCTGCTGCCACTTGCCTTGAGATCCTAGGAAAAAGACAAATAAGCTCAAACTATCCAGCTCAAGCTCTCGGGAAAAGGCCAACTCCAAGGAAGAAACGGGAAGAGGCATTAGGTACTAACAGATTTCGAAAATGTTCCTAAGGGCCAGAGAGGCCCCACTAGTCAGGAGTGGGAAGAGAAGAACAACTGAGTGTGTTCCAAGGGATGCAAGCGGGTAGGAGTAGCTCTTAAAGAAGGCTTTACAGAGGAGGCGTGTGGAGCCAGTCAGAGAAGAGAACTGGCAGGCATGCAAACATGCAGAGAAGGAGGCATTCTCAGGGAAAAGAATGCAATTCATTGTGACCAGGCAGAGTATTGAGAAATGAAACTGGGGAGATAGGGCTTCAAACAGACCCCATGATGAGGGGATTCAGCCTAGGGCTGAACAGGCTGTTTCCCTACCATGCAGCCCCTAAGCACAGCCTCTCCTTGCCCGGCACTGCTCTTCTGATTTCCTTACCTACACCCTATTCCTGAACTGACGCTTCTGAATTTGAATTACGCCACTTCTCCAGAATGTGGATTTTTCTGGAGTTAAGACCATGGTGGAAATGGGAAAGTGTCTAGTGCAAAATGAATCATTTTTAGTGACATCTAATAAAAAAGTCAGGGTTGCAGGAGTTTACAGAGAACTGAGACGAAAGAAAAAAAAATGACATTGACTGTAGGTGTGGAAAACTTTAAAAACTTAAAGCAAAATGGAGGGTAGCTGTTCTTGCAATCATCATCTTTACCACTTATCGGGCATTCTAAGATACCTGTTCTAGGAACACTCAGAGCCATGTCCTACTTCATGTCCCTCCATGCCACTTAAAAACAGTTGTTACTCCTAAACCTTTATTACCAAATGTCAGCAGGGGCGGCTTTTTGCTCTGGAGCTCCCCTCCTCATTTGCTTGTTCACCTTCCCTTCAGAATACATCTTCTGGATGCTTACCAATTCTAAGAAATTAAAGTTTATGGCAGGAATGTTCTCAAATTGTCTTGAAGGAGAGAACAAACATTGAAACTCCTCAAACGTGTAGTTGGGAAAGCAGAGACACAGAGAAGAGAATAAAAATTCCAGTTGGTTAGACAGAGATTCAGTTACGGTCAAGGGCTCCTTTGTCTTTCTCACAATAGCCCTCTAGATTAGGGGTCCTCAAACTTGGCTTATTACCAGACTCACCGAAAAAGCTTCTTAATGCTACAGAAGCCCAAGCTCAGTCCTGAACACTGATTGACTCAGAAGGTCTAGATAGAGTCCGGCACTTACATGTTGAAAGCGCTCTAAGTACTCAAAGTTATAGCCAGCTTTGATTCACTGTTCTGCTTGACCTTGCTGTGAATAAGGAATATGAATTAAAGCTCTGATTGTAAAGCTCTGGTTCTAAAAGAAAATGCTACCCTGGCAGAAGACAGAAAGCTCAAAAAGGACTGTCAGAGTCACAGGCCCCTACCTTTCTGACCAATAAGTTGACAGGAACCAGACACTCAGGAGTGTTGTTTCGGGAGTTGTTCACCACGGTAGAGACTGGATGGAAGGTGATGTTCTCTGTTGGGTGGATTAACTTCAGAGCATCCTGAGTTGAGACCTTGCCAAAGTCAAGCCATTTAGAGACTGCCTCCTCTCCATCTAATATGGCAGGCATCCTAGCCGGTGAGGTCAAGAAATTGGTTGGGAGAGGCAGAGTGAGGATAGGGAGAGAAGACAGAGACACTTTAATCAGTTGACAGATACCACAAATCATCACAAGAAGCTCATCATCCCTCTGTGCCTCACATGCTGACTGCTGCCATGTACTCCCTGATCAACGTGACAGGGCACAAAATTCAACACTAGGAGACCCAGCTTATAAAGTTTTACGGTAAAGACAGTGAATAGTCCTAGACTGGATCTAGTGCACTCCAGTGTACCCGTTAGCAAACTGGTGACCCTTCTATAACGCTCCAGTCTAGAATTAAAGGGAAAATAGGTCCTGGAAAACTTGTCTATCAAAAATAATCTCCAGCCTTACCACCTATGACAGATTTAAAGTAAGAAAGAATGATTCACATAATTGTGAACAAAAGGAAACTATACCTCAGAAAGCAAAGAGGCTGTCTAAGATGACTCCTGGTACCCAGGAAGATATTAGGAAAGATCCTATGTTTAGCTTCCAGTTTTATGTGCTAGGCCAACGCAAAGCATGGTACACACTTCATTGGTGGGTGGTACAGCTGATTTTAGGAAATAAATGCATAAACACCGATTTTAATAATCACTGTTGCTTCAACAAATCAAACATGTACTTCAAAAAAAAAAATTTTACTGGGAGTAGGTAAACATTGTGCTCACCTCCTCCCACGACCACATAAAATTACAACTAAACTATGAAACAACCACCCTTGAGAACCACCTGAAAACTAGCTAAACAAAACTCCTATAACTAAGGATATAAAGAAGCCACGTCAAGAATGGTAGGAGGGGTGGAAATGAAGAATGGGCAGGCCCCACAACCATGTGTGGTGGTTAAGAATTGGGAGGAATATCTCAGCCCACACTAGGCTCCTCAGCCTGGAGCACCAGTGCTAAGAAGAGGAGTCCCCACAACATCTGGCTGTGAAAATCAGTGGGGACTCAGTCCGGGTGAGATGGAGGGTTGCTGTAGACCCAGGCCTCCTTTAAAAGGGCCCAAACACAGACTCATTCATTCACAAACACTCACCCTAAGCTCCAGCGAAGGGACAGCAGCTTGCAAAGTACTAGGAACTTACAGGGAGAAACTGAATTGTCTGACTTCAGAGTGAGGGCTAGAGGGGCAGCTTTCTCCCACAGGAACCACTGTTCCTTTGTTTGAACTTTTTCCCTACCCTGCTGGCAGGCCCAGGCGGGCACCAAATTTGAGTCTCCTTTAGCCTAACACTGCTCTCATACCTCCCTGGTGATGCGTTCAGATTCCACTCCACCCAATTCATGGGCTGGCCCGAACCTCTTTCAGTGGCTGTTTCTTACAATTGGCCAGTCATGGCCTTTGCTGCAGACTTTCCTTAAATATCTCAAAAGTCCACAAACCCCAAACGAGGAGCTGTTGGCCTTGGCATGCCCTGTACCTCTTGCTAAGTGGCCCCAAGCCTGGCACTAGTGATTGCTGGCCTTGGTTCATAGCATAACCACTTCCAGACACCTGTCACCCCTACCAGGTGGCTCTAGGCCAGAAACAAGCAGCAGCTGACCTTGGGCAGCACTGAAGACCCTCCCAAAAAGCCCCAGAACCAACACACCTGGTGGCTGGCTTTGACCACACCAGAGCACCACCGAATTAACATAATAAATGACACACCCAAAGGGTGGACTCAGCAGGCACCAGAGCCCTGCTAAAGTGAAGCCCGCATAACAGCTCCTCTGCTGTAGTCATGGCCAATCCTCAGCCTGAGGGTCAATCCCACCCACTGATGTGCCAACATCAGTCAAGGCTGAACTATAACAAGAGAGCACACAAACCTACACAAGGGACACCCCTGGAATGACCAGCTCAGGTGGCCACTGTGCTCCACAGCACACCTATTACATAACGCCACTCTACCAAGACAGTGGCGTAGCTGATCTCTACCTAATACACAGAAATAAACACAGGGATGCACCCAAAATGAGGACATAAAGAAACATGTCCCAAATGAAAGAAGAGGACAAAAGTAAAAAACAAACAAACAAACAATAAACCCCCCCAAAACAAAACAAAACAAAACAAAACAAAACAAAATGGAGGCAAGGCATCTACTAGAGTTAAAAATACTGGCTATAAGGATGCTTGGTGAATTCAGAGGAAGAGTAGATGAACTCAGTGAGAACTTCAACAAAGAGATAGCAAGCATTAAAAAAGGGCATAGAAACCATAAAAAAGAACCAGGCAGAAATGAAGAGTACAATAATTGAAATGAAGAATACATCATATGGAATCAACAGTAGATTGGATGAAGCAGAGGATCAAATCACAAATTTGTAAGACAAGGTAGTGGAAAACACCCAATCAGAACAGCAAAAAGAAAAAAGAATGCAAAAAAGTGAGGATGGTTTAAGGCACTTCTGGGACAACATCAAGTGTAACAACATTCGCATCATAGGGGTACCAGAAGGAGAAAAGAGAGAGCAAGGAATGGAAAACCTATTTGAAGAAATAATGACAGAAAACTTCCGTAACCTGGCAAAGAAAATAGACACACAAGTCCAATAAGTGAAGAGTCCCAAACATACGAACCCAAAGAGGCTCACACCAAGAAACATCATAATTAACGTGCCAAAGTTTAAGAACAAAGAAAAAATCTTAAAAGCAGCAAGAGAAAAGCAGTTAGTTACATAGTAGGGAGCTCCCATAAGACTGTCAGCTGATTTCTCAACAGAAATTTTGCAGGCCAGAAGGGATCCGTACAAAATATTCAAAGTGATGAAAATAAAGGACCTACAACCAAGATCACTCTATGTAACAAGGCTATCGTTTAGAATTGAAGGATAGATAAAGAGCTTCTCAGACAAGAAAATGCTGAAGGGTTTCATCACTACCAAACCAGTATCACAAGAAATGTTGGGAGGTGAGGGGCGGTAAGAAAAAGAAGGAGAAGAAGAAGAAAAATATGAAGAAGAAAACATCATGAAGAAGAAAAAATCTCACTGACAAAGGCAAATACATAATAAAAGTAGTATATCAACCAACACTAAAGCTAGCACTAAGATAAAAAGGCAGAAAAAGCCAGAAGGTCATGTGTAATTACCACAGTAAATTAAGGCATACATACAAACACACACAAAAGTAAAAAACAATGAAAAAAATGTAAATATGGAGGGGGTGAGTAAAAACAGTGATTATAGAATGTGTTCAAACTTAAATGACATTCAGCTTAAAATAGACTACTGTAAACATAGCTTTATAAATATGAAGCAAATGGTAACCACAAACCAAAAATCTACAAGAAACATACAAGAAAAAAAGGGAATGGAATCTGAACACACAGTGACAGAAAGTCATCAACATACAACAGAGAGTGAAATAATAAGAAAGGAACAGAGAAGAACTACAAAAACAATCAGAAAACTATAAAATGGCAATAACTGTAATACATACCGATGAATAATTTCTTTAAATGTAAATGGATTAAGTGCTCCAATCAAAAGACGAACTGATAACGAATAAGTGGTACATATATACAATGGATGTTACTCGGCCATAAAAAAGAATGAAATCTTACCATTTGTGACAACATGGATGGACCTAGAGGGTATTGTGTTAAGTGAAATAAGTCAGACAGAGAATGACAAATACCATATGATTTCACTTATATGTAGAGTCTGAAAAACGAACAAGCAAGGTAGAAGCAAACTCATACATACTGAGAACAAACTGATGGTTGCCCGATGGGCGCGGGCTGAGGGACTGGGTGAAAAAGTTGAAGGGATTAAGAACTACAAATTGGCAGTTACAAAATATTTATGGGATTATAAATACAGCTTAGTTAATCTAGTCAATAATATTGTAGTAACTATGTATGGTGCCCCCTTATCAAGGGGATCACTTTTTAAGTTATATAAATGTCTAATCACTATGCTATACACCTGAAACTAATATATTCAATGTCAACTGTAATTGAAAAATTAAAAAAATTTAAAAAATACCACAACAATAAAGTTGACGCAATCCCCCCCAAAATATTTTACAATCTCTGAAATTCATATGCATTTTATGATGAATGGCATCTCTGCATTGTAATATAGTTTAGCAGGAAATAATTTTCAGCACTTCACATTTCTTACCAGCATGAAAAATAATGGTACATTTCAAAATTGATGTTGTCTTAGATGAAATGGGAATTTATTTTAAGGTGAATTAGCAAAAAACAGAACTACTTTATCACATGATGGCCTACTTTCACAGAGAACGCTTAGGACAAGATAAAATAGGTAATCTTCATATGTGTAGCATTGCATTCTTTTCAGCAAAACATCAAAATCACTTCTGAGGGCACTCATATCTAGCAAAAATTGTGAAACTGCTATACAAGAATAGTCAGTCCTGCTAGTACTCATTTAAAAAATGGGAATCTATTCCAATGTGATTGGTATGTATATTAGAGAGCAATTTAAACATAATACATACTTGTGTTTGCTTATGTCCAGTTTTGTCTGTGAGAAAGACAAAGTGAACACAGAAAACTGCACCCTGCTGAAATGAGCCTTGTAGGAATTCACAAAATACACACATCCACAAATCTCAAACATTGACAGCTATCTTAGTTCACTACATACTATCCTCTAAAGTCGTGTTTGCTTTTATTGTGTATTTGTGAACTTCTCTCTCTCTCTAAAAAAACAAACAAAAACTATTCATTTGACATCTCAAACACCTCTAAGCTTCCTAGCTCAGTGCATGCTAAGCAGTGCATGCTAAGCAGTGCATGCTAATGGATACTTTTAAGTATTGAGGAGAAGCTTGAAATAACCAAAGCATCTTGAAAGTAAAAAGAGAACATGTGCTATCTCCTGAGCAACAGACATAAAGGAATCCACATAAATGACAACGTTGTGAAAACAAAAGGAACGTCCATAGCTGGGACAACTTTAAGAAGTATTGTGAAGTCAATACCAATCAGGCCTAAAGGAATAGAAGCAATGGAAAGATTCTTTAACATATGGATTGAATGCCAAACAGAGAAAAAAACGAAAGCTTTATCACACGGAGAAAGCACTATCTGTACATAAAGATCCAAAAACCACAGAAGTGGCTCCTTTTAGTGCTACTAATAGCTGGTTTGGTGGTTTTAAACACTGATTCAATTTCCAAAGCTTTCAGCAATTGGGAGAAGACATGAGCACAGATGAAAATGCTGCTAAAGAACTTCCAGCAGTGATACAAAAGTTAACTGAAGGAGAAGGCTATGCATTGGATCAAAATCTTCAATTTTGATTAAATATGTGTATTATAAATGCATGTTTCTATATTCCAAAGGGAAAAAAGCCTAGGATTTAAGACCACAAAAGATCATAAACTTTGCATAATCTTCCTTCCACCATTTCACAATAACTCACAAGCTGCAACTCTTTTGACACTCATTTCCACAAGCAAACGGGTCTTTTTAAGGTAAAGTGCCACATTTATTATATATAGTATCTATGTATTTCTTAACCACTTAATGTATAAAAGTGGTAGTTTTTAATAGATTCCCATTATTTTTTAATGTGTCACTGACAAAGTTTTTAAGTGTTGCCCTCTTAACCACACTTTTCCCATAAGTTCTGTGGTTTTCATTGTACAATTTTGCATTATGTGGTGATTTTACAAATGCATGTCATATTACAGTCAAACTGGCTGTAACCCTATTTTGCAAAGCAACTGTCTTAGTTTCCTACTCGTTAGATGTGTCTATATAGAAACTTTAAATTCCAAAAGCTACCTATCTACAAGCAGAGAGAACAAACCTTTCCCCTAATCCTTTTGGACCCACGGATAAGAAGTGTGACCTGCCTATGGTGGATGTCATTCAAGCCTTTGCAGGAATCCACTGTGATAATGGTATAGGAATACAGGCAGTCTCCTCCCTCTGGTGGCTCCCAGCAGTCAAAGATCCCGGCCATTGTTAGCAGCCTCCAGTCGTCCCAGATTTTCTCCCAGTCCTCAGGACTCCTGGCAGCACCAATGCTGGCTGACTGGAAGCAAAATACATTGGCAGATTAGATACTCAATCACCTTCTTCTACATGCGGGATGGGCATCTTAACAATCACTACAGACTTACAAGCACTGCAGTCATTTAAAAGGTAATGTAGCTGAAGCCTTATTAACTCCTGTTGATCCACTGTCATCGAAGGAAGAGGCTTGGTGGCAAGTACCCACCAAAGCTATAGTTATATGGCTTCTTAAATGCTTTCAGAATACAATTTAACACCTTCACTAGGCATTCAGGCCTTCTATGATCTGGTCCATCATTCCAGCTTTCATTTACAGTATTAATCTGAATCAAATCCAGCTGTTTCTAAATGAAGCTCTCATGCAATTTTGTTTCCACTGTGTCTTGCTGAAGCAACCTTCCCTGCCCAAAACATTCTTCCCACCCTTTCTTATCATGCCAAATCCTACTTGTCATTTAAGATTCAGTTCAAGGCCTAGAATACAGAAAGCTAAACGGGTATCACCTCCACCTTAACAAGAAGAAAAAAAAGCTAGATAATCTACAAAATCATAACTTTTCTTAAACATATTAGAGAACTGAGGTCCCAGGGCAACCAATTAGCCTGGACTTAATAGAAAGACAGGGGCCTCCAAGGGGAGATGAGACACATGCACTGGTTTACCAGTGGCAACAGGAGGAAGGCAAGGCCTTCAAACAGCAGATAAGAATTCAGATAAAATTATCACCAAATTGCTCAATGCAGAGTGTGGGCTAGCCTAAGAGTACAGAATCCCTGGGACCTATAGACATCAGCGGTGTTTGCATTAGCTTGCAGACTCTTCTCCACAGAGCTCCCTAGGTGCTCACCATGAAAGATTGGGAGCAGGGCAGAACAGTGGAGAAAGCTTTCCTTGCATGCCTAGAGGAGCGGGGCTCTTCTTTTTCAGGAAAGGCAGGAAGCCTCACCTGATCACTTCTCCTCTAAGGAATAAAAGCCTTAAAGGGCCAGGGGATAAGAGCCTTAAGGGTAATAAACCCTATCAACCCTAAGATACAGGTAAAGACTCACTGAGGCTGGGTAAGAGTAAAAGAAAAGAAAACCCTATATTCCCCTGGGGAAGGAGCAAGATCAATGAGAAAGGATGAGCCTGGGAGCTAGGTGCATAATTCTGCCTAACATGGAGACTGAGCAAAGACAACAGAGAATGCTCTCTAACCCCCTTCAGATTAGTGGCAGCAAGTGATAAGAAACAGTAGTCTAATTCTGGAGCAGGAGCAAGAGCATGGAGAGAGCCTCTCTCTAAGGCACAGGCTCAAAGGGAAATACTACAGCTGAAGGGAGTAGGACTACTGAGAAAAACCATCTAGGGAACCAACACTTACCATAAACACAAAGTGATACCAGAGAATTTAAAAGCAGTGGTGAACAAAGGTAATCATAACAACAAAAACCCAAACCCAGTTCAGTTCCTGACAAGATAGACTTAATCTCACATGTTAATGGCCTAATAGAAAAGTAATTGTATCCATTTCCAGGCATAAATATTATTTATCTCAATCTCTATCCTACATATTATGGCAATGAATCAAAAATTATAAAACACATAAAAAAGCCAAAACAAACAATCAACTTCCAAGAGCTATAGAAATAAACAGAAACAGACTCAAAAGATCACATTTTCCAAATGCTGAAAATTCCAGAGAATTTAAAATAAGTATAATTGATATGTTAAAGGTTCTTGTAGAAAAGGCAGGCAATATGGATGAACAGATAAGGAATTTTTGTGAAATTAGAAAGAATCAATGAACTTAAAAACAGGTCAAAAAAGGGGCGGAGGATTGTTCAGTTGGTCAGAGCGCGAGCTCCGAACAACAGGCGGTTTGATTCCCACATGGCCAGTGAGCTGTGCACTTCACAACTAGATTGAAGACAATGAGCTGCAGCTGAGCTTCTGGAGGGGCGGCTGATGGCTTGGTTAGTTAGAACGGGAGTTTTTTTGTTTGTTTGTTTGTTTGTTTGTTTTTAATCAAACTGGCAACCTTGTGGTTGAGAGCCCACTGGCCCATGTGGGAATCGAACCGGCAGCCTTTGGAGTTAGGAGCATGGAGCTCCAACCACCTGAGCCACCGGGCCGGCCCAGAGTGGGAGTTCTTAACAACAGGGTTGCTGGTTCAATTCCCGCATGGGATGGTGGGCTGTGCCCCCTGCAACTAAGATTGAAAAGGACGACTGGACTTGGAGCTGAGCTGCGCCCTCCACAACTAGATTGAAGGACAGTGACTTGGAGCTGATGGGCCCTGGAGAAACACACTGTTCCCAATTTAAAAAAAATCCCACATTAAAAAACAAAAACAAAAACAAAAAACCAGGTCAATAAAAATTACCAAAATGAAACACAGAGAAAAATTAATGAAGCATATAGAAGAGAACATCCAAGGACTATGGACAATATCAATTTGTCCAACACATATGTAATTAGAATCCCAGAAATAGAAAGAAAATATGGCAAAAGAAGTATTTAAATAATAAGAATTTTCCAAAAATTATGAAAGACTCCAAGTAGCTCAAAGAACATGCCAAACACACACACACACACACACACACACACACACACACACACACCCTACACACATAATCAAACTTCTAAAAACCAAAGAAAATCTTAGAAGCACTGGGGAATGAGGAGTGGTAGAAGTAGGAAGTGGTAGAAGTATTATAAACAGAAAACACACACACACACGAATTACAGTATACTTCTCAAAAGAAACTATGAGAGCAAGAGAAAATTAAGTACCTTTTTTTTTTTTTTAAGTACTGAAAGAAAAACCAAAAAAAAACTACCAAACCAAAATTCTATAGACAGTGAAAATACCTATCAAAAATGCAGATAGTGGCTGCCAGGTGCTGGGGGCAGGGAATGACTAATAATGGGTATGGGTTTTTTTCTGGGGGTGTGTGTGATTATAATATTCTGAAGTTAGATAGTGATGATGGTTGCTAAACATTCTGAATAACCTAAAAACGCACATATACTTTAAAAGGGTAAATTTTATGGTATGTGAATTATATCTCAATAAATAAAATTATTATTATTTTAAAAAATGAAGTAGATTTTTTGTTTTTAAATCCCTATGGCTGGCTATCTGTCTGTCTATCTATTTTAAGGGGGCGCAGTTCCCAGTGACCCACATGGGGATGGAACCCTGCAACCTTGGTGTTATCAGCACCACGCTCTAACCAACAGAGCTAACGGGCCACGCCAAGAACTAGATTTTTGACAAACAAAAATGGAATCCATTATGATAAAAACAAACTGGCACTTTAAGAAAACTGACCAGGGAGCTGGGGGGGGCGGTGTCTATGGATGGACCTGGGCTTCCTGTTACTCTCTAATCCCGACTTCCTGTTAAATTTTATGGTTCCAACTTCCTGCGGGGGTGGGGTGGTATATATAAGGGCCATCTTGGGAGGGCTCCTCTCTCAGCACTGGGGCAGCCAGCCGGAGGTGGTGTTCTCACAATGCTGTGGTGGTTTTGTTTTTTTCCTTTTCCCACATAAACCCTCTTTCTGGCACACTATCTAAAGGGCTGTTTTGTCCAATCAACAAGTACCAGCAGACCTGCACTACACAATATATTAAAAGGAAGTTCTTTAGGCAGAAGGAATATGATGCCAGATAGAAATAAACCTGAATCTACACAATGAAGTGAAGATCCATGAAAATGGCTAAATGAAGGTAAACGTAAAATTTCTTAGTTTTTATCCTTCTAAAATACAATTGACTGTCCAAAGCAAACGGCAGCAATATATTGTGAGTTTAATGCATATTAAAAAGTAAAAAATGTATGACAATATACCTAAGGATGGGAGGACCTGGGAATACAGTGTTGTCAGGTCCTTATACTACACAAGCAGTATATTATTTGAAAGTAGACTGTTATTAATTTAAAATGTGTATTATAGAGCAGCTAGTAAATACTTTTTTAAAAAGTGAAAATAATAAGCCAATGGTAGAGATAAAATGAAATCATAAAAACATTCAATCCAAAAGCAGTCAGAAAATACAGGAGAAAAGGAAAAAAGAGCTGATAAACAGAAAACTAGCAAAATAATGAATTTTTAAACCTACGGTATAAATAATTACATTAAATGTTAAGTGTTTTGAACAGAAATTAAAAGAGTGATTGTCAAACTGGATTAAAAAAAAAGACAACAATTTGCAGTCTACAAAATTCCCTCCTCTGGGAATTTGTCTATGATGCCCCAGTCCGTCCTCTGTGCCCCCATAACCTTACAAACATGCCTTCCATGGGCATTCATCACTAGTCTGTGATTGTTGATTTATTTGTGTATTAGCTGTAAAGCTTCAAGAATACAAATCATTTCTCTGAAAAAAACTGAAAGAATTTCCAGGAGCCTAGCATGATACATGTTACATGCTTAATAAATGTCCTTTGAATAGAGATAAATTTTTATAGGTAAGAGACTAATTGTATAGAATTGAGGAATATGCTATAAGTGCCTAATAGCCCACACAAGTGCCTAATAATCTCTCAAGAAGACTGCCACAGGAAAATTCTCTTTTTAGATATACAATTCTAGTTTAAAGATGGAGAAGAGTAAAGGAATGGAAATGTTATGTAGTGGTCCCCTCAAGAAACAGCCCCAGGAGTTCTGACTTACTGTTAATTTTAAATGGAAAAAATCACAGAAGAGAATCTAGGAAGGTGACAGCCTAAAAGCACAGCCTTGACCCCATCCCTAGAATGACAAAATAGCCAAGACAAACATGCTGGCTCCTCTAAGGCAAGAGCAAGGGCCACTGGTGTGAAGAAGGTCTGGGGCAAGGATCTTGCATTTAGTAGCTGCCTGAAGAGGGTAGAAAGAAGCCTGGGGATTCTCTCAGAGAAGCCATACCTGTCTATTTGCTATGCAGGGTCCTTAGAGGGGCTCATCTCTGCAGTTGGGAGAGAAGCGGCTGTAGAGAGGCTTTCTTCCCTATCCTTGAAAGATGGGTAACATTTGGCTAATGCATCAACTGGACACAAAACCAGAAATAGCTCTACCATCTTATAGCCTGGTAACTTGCCACTATTGGAAAACCATAAATATAGTAAGGTATATTGAGGCATGCACTACTTCAAGCTGGCAAAGAAAAATTCTAGCCTATGTAGAGGGATTTGGTAAATGGAAGAGAAGAGACTGAGTTGAAGTAAAAAAAAGCTAACGGGAGAAAGAAAATAACAAAAAAAGTAATGAAAGAATTCAATGAACAGATGTGGGATAACTAGATAGATACTAAGAAAAAGAAAGTTAAACCCCTACTTTCTTCCTTAAAACAAAATCCAGATGGATCAATGATTTGGCAATCCTAGTACATTTCTCTTGTCCATTTATTGACAATCATTCAATACTTTCCCCCATTCTCAAATATCTGAAATTCCCTCGCCATCCTCACTCTCAGCTGATGACTTTGCTTCCTATTTCACTGGCAAAAGAGAAGCATTCAGAAGAGAGCTTCCCTTGCTTCCTATCACTGCACCTCCCACCGACCGTGTATGTTGCCTTTCCCCCACTTTCTAATGGTCTATGCTTCTTGCTAGGTCAGCTTCTCCACTGGTGCACTAGGTCACATAGGCAAGCACATCCCTCCAGTGACTTACACTTTCTCCCTGGTCTCTATTGGATTATTTCCAACAGCTTACAAAAATGCTATTATTTCCAATTGTTTGTTTGTCAGTATATAGAAATATTGTTGATTTGTGTATCCTGATCTGAGAATAAAGTTTTCTAAAGTTCTTGCATTGTCCAGGCAGAGGTGAAAGTATTATTTATACTAGACTTAGGAAAGAAGTATAAGATGTGTATACTGAAAACTATAAAATACTGTTGAAAAGAAATTAAAGACCTAAATAAATAGAAAGACATTCTGTGTTCATGGATTGAAAGATTTAATATAAAGATGGCAAAATGGGCACGAGCCCAAATTAATCTACAGATTCAATGCACTTTCTATCAAAATTCCAATTGTCCTTTTTGCAGGAAAAAAATAAACTGATCCTAAAATTTACATGGAACTTCAAGGAAACCTGAATGACCAAAACAATCTTGAAAAAGAAGCACAATGTTGGAGGACTCAGAATTCCCCATTTAAAAACTCACTACAAAGCTACAGTGTGATATTGCATAACAATGGACATACATCAATGGATAGAATCTAGAGTCCAAAGATAAACCTATACATCTACGGTCAACTGATTTTCGACAGAGTACCAAGGCTATGCAGTGGAGACAGAACAGTCTTCTCAACAAATGGTACTGGGATGACTGGATAACCACATGCAAAAGAATAAAGTTGGACTTCAATCTCAAACCATATACAAAGATTAATTCAAAATAGATCCAAGATCTAAAGGTAAAGCTAAAACTAAAAAACCTTTAGGAGAAAACAGAGGGGTAAATCTTCATGACCTTGAGTTTGACTGGATTCTTAAATACAATAACCACAGGCACAAAGAAAGAAAAAACAGATACACTGGACTTCATCAAAATTTAAAACTTTTATGCTTTAAAGGACACTGTCAAGACAGTAAAAGACAACTCAAATAATGAGAGAAAATATTTGCAAATCATAAAGCTGGAAAGGGTCTAGTAGCCAGATTATATAAAAAAGGCTTACAACTCAACAACAAAAAGACAAACAACTCCAAAGATACATAAATGGCTAACAGGAACATGAAAGGATCGACTAATGTCATTAGTCATTAGGAAAATGCAAATCAAAACCAAAATTCATCTCCACTAAGATCTACTTCATCTCCACTAGGATGGTTATAATTAAAACAAAAAATAATAAGTGTTAACAAGGATGTGGAAACACCAGAACCCTCATACACTGTGGGTAGGAATGTAACCTGAAATAATTGAAGGACTCAAACAGATACTTGTATGACAATGTCCATAGCAGCATTATTCATAATAGCCAAAAAGTAGAAACACCCACATGTCCATCAACTGATGAATGGAGAAACAAAATGTGGTGTTATTCATATGATAAAATTTCTTTTTATTGCAAATATTATTTGGCAATAAAAAGGAATGAAGTACTGATATTGCTATATGTATAAACTTTGAAAACATCATGTTAAGAGGCTAGATGCATAAAAGGACACATATTGTATGATTCCATTTATATGAAATGTCCAGAAGAGGCAAATACGTAGACAGAGAAAGTAGATTAATGGTTACCAGGGGCTAGAGGAAGGGAGAAATAGAGAGGGACTGCTCAATGGGCACAGGGTTTCTCTGGGGGTTGATGAAAATGTTCTGGAATTAGTAGTGATGCTTGCAAAATATTGTGAGTATACTAAGAACCCTGAATTATACACTTTAAAATGGTTATAATGGTGCATTTTATGTGAATTTTTACCTCAAGAAAAGATATTAATCTGAATACAAACAAGAGTGGTAACCTGGAATTAAACAGGAAAAAGTGATACTGTAGACCATTCTTTGAAATGGTACTTCTTCCTCTCTGAAAATTTAATCTCCACCTAAGCCAGTATCCTCCTCTTATGATAGAAATGCTCCTGAGTATAGGAAAACCCTTAAGGGGGAAAAAAGTAATCAATAACTATTTGAAAGCTAAATATCCTGACAAAGCATCACAGTGATTGCCTCCAGGCAAACCAATAATCTTTTACCCCAAACAACATGAAGAGACAGAATATTACTGACCAAGCACATTTAGGATTAACCATTAGAGACAAAAAGATTTCATACTGTAAACCAATGTTAAAACACTGAGTTAGAGAGTCACAGGATTTAAACATTCTAATTCTAGGTCTTTCCCTAATACTTAATGATCACCTTCGTACACTGCTTTCTTATTATAAAATAGTACAAATTTCTATTTCTTGACCATACCACTCAGAAGCAAGGGCTTTAATAATTGTTATATGATGAATGAAAGAAAGATCATTAGGTGAAGTTAAAATAAGAGTCTTGGAGAACAGGACAATTTTTACATTTTCTCTCTTGTGTCTCAGTCTCTTCATCTGTAAAATGAGAATAACAGTATTTTCTTCACAGGTTATTAGAAGTACTATATAAATTAATACAATTAAGTTTCTAGAAAGTATCTGGCTCACAGTGAGTACTTAATATTTAACTATTATAATTATTATTTTTTATAGATTTAATAACCTTTTCCTCTACCAAATCATTTGTGTTACTAGATTGGCTAGAGAGGGAATTTTCTGAGGGTAAGGCAAACACTCTTAACTATGAGAAGTCCCCAAAATGAGATGACATCATCTGAAGAACAAACAATTCTCAATTTTAACAAAGCAAACTGTGGTGAGAATGCAAATGCTTTAGCAGTGTCAGAGTAATAAATCTAATTAAAAAGAAAACATGATGTTGGCATGTCTGATTTATTTTCAAACTCCTTAAAATATTATGTGAACAGACTAAGTTTATCGTGTGTCTTAAAATGGCAGTTCTATGAGGGAAATGTTAAAACACAGAGTTACCATATGACACTCCTAGGCATAAACCCAAGAGAACTGAAACCCATATCTATGCCAGAACGTGTACATGAATGTCCATAGCAACATTATTCATAACAGCCAAAAAGGAGAAATAACCCAAGTGTCCACCAAATAGTGAATGAATAAGCAAAATGTGGTACATACACAATGGATTATTCAGCCATAAAATGGAATGAAGTACTGATACATGCTACAACATAGATGAACCTTGAAAACATTGTGATGAGTAAAAGAAGCCAGATACAAAAGATCACATATTATATGATCCCATATATATGAAATATCCAAAATAAGTAAATCTATAGAGATAGAAAGTAGATCAGTGGTTGCCAGGGCTGGGAGGAGTAGGGACTAGAAAGTGACTATTAATGGATACGGGATTTCTTTTTGGGGTGATGAAAATGTTCTGGAATTAGACAGTGGCACAACTTTAAATATACTAAAAATTCACTGACTTGCATACTTTGAAAGATGAATTATATCTCAATAAAGCTAAAAAAAATAAAACTGAGGAAAGAAAAAATTTCCTTCCTGGATTCGTTTCTCTGTACCTTTCTAAATATTTATTGTGAGTGCTGCTGATGATACCTTTTCTGTTTTGATTTGGGGGAAGTAGATGAAGTATGGCTGCCTCTGGCTTGTTCCCTGACATCGCTGCCACTCGTAGAATCCATCTGCTAAAACAACACAGCGTCTTCCCTTTCCCAGAGGTATCTGAGGGAAAATGTGAGCAAGATATGGTCTTAGTGATAGAATCATGTTTCATGGACTTGAGTTAAAATCTCAGGTCTACCAATGTGTGACCTTAGAGCAGTTATTTAATTCTATGTACCTCACTTTTCATCTGTATAGTCACCTTTCACACAGATGTTGAAAAGATTAAATAATGCACATAACAGCAATAGCTCTCTAACTAATAGGCACTTGTGGTAGCCAGTCTCCAAAGTTGGCTCCCTAGTGAGCCATGCATCCCAGTATTCATACCCCATGTAGTCCCCTCCACACTGTTTTTGGGTGGGCCAATCGAATGCTGCAGAGTTATGCTGTATGACTTCCAAGGATAGGTCACAAAGCCTTGCAGCTTCTGCCCTGCTATCTTGGATCATGAGCTTTGGGTAAGCCAGATGCCATGTAAGAAGACTGATTACCCTGACAATCCACAGCTAAGCATGTGGAAAGTCTTTTAGTTATTCTATTCCTCCCAGCTGGGGTGTAAGACATGTTAGTGAAGAAGCCATCTTAGACATCCAGCCCCACCTGTCATCTGATATAACTACATAAGAACCTCCAAGTGAAAACTGTCCAGTTGAGCCCAGTCAACCCACAGAATATAGGAAATAGTATAGTTTTGTTTTAAACCACTAAGTTTTGGCATGATTTGTTACACAGTAATAAATAAAACAGCACTCAACATTAACAACTGGGAACACATTTTGGGACCTTAAGGAAGTTTCCAAAGAGAGGTTTATTTCATTTCTCAGGTACTATTAGCTCTATTAGAAAAAAACAGTACAGACACTATTAGGCACTATTAGCTCTGTTAAAAAAAAAAGTACAGGATATGTGCCTTTTCCCCAGGTAAGCTACTTACCTTAAAGGACCGTTTCTCCATTATGGTGTCACTACGACAGTTGGTAGTGTTGAACTGCAGCTTGGAAGGATCACTTTCTTTGAACCAAGATGGGACCAAGCCCCATCGCATGGGAGCAATGATACGCTCAGATGAGTCTGCACCCTGCCATGGAGAAAAGTTAAGATCCAATGAGGGGATAATAATGAAATTTAGAAAACCAAATTTAGCATATGCATTACATTACTATTAATATTGAAATACAAATAATAGAGAAAAGATTATTAAAAAGGAAAGATTCCATGTGAAAACAATTTTAGTGATTTATAACTTGTATTCTTTAGTAATCATATTTATCAGAATGTAAGACATTCTGCTTGGGTAGGTTAAGGGATTCAAAGGTTTCATTCCTGTAAACTTTTAATTAGTGCCCACTGTGGGAGAGACATAGTGCTAGGACCTGCACTTCATGTGGTATCAAGCTCTCAAGAAGCACATGTTACAGACAACCATAATACAATAAGGTATGTGCAGTGATTAAGGGACATGGTGCTATGGGGGCATGTAGAGGAATGCTCAGCCTCAAAAGGCTTGCATTATAATATGTGAGGCCACACAAACATAAAAATATTACATAATAATATAAAATACTATAGGCTATGGGCCATGTAAGTGGTACATACAATGAGCGTCAAAGCAGTTCTGTGGAGAGTGATCTGTGAAGGATGGAATGGAGAAGTATCAGGTCCTCAGAAGAGGCAGCAGGGGAGGGGGTAGAGTGGGTTCATTCTTGAATTGGATCCCACAAGCTATATAGAATTCAGACAGAGAAGAGATAGGAGGAAAGATCAGGTATGAAATTAGATGAGCAAAGAGGCCATGTCAAGAATGAGTAGGAAGTGGTTTTGTGTACAAAAGCAATTGTGAGGAAGCTATTTTTAGGAGGACTTGCTCATAAAGTTGGTTTTTGGTTAGCATCTGGGAACTTGAATTTTGAGTATTCCCAACTTTACATTACTGATAAGCATGGTTTATTGTGACTAGCTTGTGCAAAAGATGAGATTTATGCTGAACACCTGCTTTCCTTGTGGGAGTCTAAAATTTTGGTACTTGCTAAGTAGAGAGTTCTTACATGACCAGCCCCCAAACCTTGGTACTGGGGTTTCTAATGGGCTTCCCTGAGCAAACACTGCACATGTTACTACATTTTCCATTGATGGAGAAGGGACATGCTTAGTGTACCTCTTCACAGGAAGGAGAGAACAAAGAAGCCTGTGCATGGATTTTTCTAGATTTCTACTTGTGTCTTTTTCCCTTACTGATTCTATTGTGTATACTTTAACTGTAATAAACCTTAGTCACTATATGCCTTAGATGTTGAGTCCTTCTAATGAATCTTCAAATGTGGGGGTAGCCTTGGGGGTCCCCCAACACATGGTTAAACTTTTTTTTGGGTAATTAGCCCTTGAGAATTTGATGAAATCTCCAGGTTAAAATGCACATATACACTATTTTGCATGGCATAGTATACTATAGGTTGGAATAAACCAGTATTAGAGTACATTTTGGGTGCTACTACAATGTTTCAGAGGTTTGGTGACAGTAGAGACTAAAAGACATCCAAAAGATAGAAGAAGAAAAAAAAGAAATTGTGGTGGTGTAAATGGAAAAAGAAAACAGGGATGATTTAAGTTTTCAGGCCTAGAAGGATGAAATAATGATGGTACTATTGAACAAACGAGAAAAAAAATGAGGAGGGGTTTGGTTTGGGGAAAGATCACATGTTGAATTTCTGATAATAGTGGCAAGTCTGTGGCATTTTGAAAGAAATGGTTGCAAAATGTCTACTATTCCTCCCATTGAGAGCTGGGGATCTATGTTCCATTTCCCTTGAATATGGATGGGTTGTGACATGCAGAATATGGCACAAGTGACACTATGATTTCTAAGGCTAGGTCAGAAAAGGGTTTTCAGCTTCCTCCTTGTTTGCTGAGACACTGCTTTTGGAGCTCTGAGCTGCCACGTAAGAAATCTAAGACTGCCATGCTGTGAAAAAGCGCAGGTTGCATAGGGAGGTCACACGTAGGTATTGTGGTCAACAAACCAGGATAAGAGCCAACATCAATTGCCAGGTAAGTAACTGAAAATGCCTCTAGATCAGATGTTGGCAAACTTTTCTATAAAAGGCCAGATACTAAAAACTTTGCAAGCTATAAAGTCTCTGTTACAACTCTGTGGTTATAGGAACAAATAGGCAATAGGTAAATAAATGGATATTGCTGTATTCCATAAAATTTCATTTAACGAAATGGTCAGGGGGGCCCTAGTTTTCTGACTCCTGCTCTAGATGATTCTAGCCCCAGATGCCAAGTCTTTTCAACTGAGGCCCCAGACTTCAGGGAAAAGATAAATCATATCTACAATACTTTGTCCTAATTCTTCCTCACAGGTGAATTTAATAAAGGTTGTTTTAAGTCAATAGAATAAAATCCAAGTAGAGCTGTTTACTATGTCAAAAAAGCATGTGAAATTAAAGCTTAGGAGAGTGGTAGCATGGTAAAGGGATGGATCACCAAACTTTTTTTGTAACAGGTCAGATAGTAAATATTTTTGGCTTTGTAAGTCCATATAGTCTCTGTTGTAATGACTCAAAACTGAACTCTGCCACTATTGGTAGTGTGAAAGCAGCCAAAGAACAATGAATGAGTATGGCTGTGTTCTAATAAAACTTTATTTACAAAAACAGGCAGTGGGCCAGATTTGGTCTGAGGACTACAGTTTGCCAAACTCTGGTACAAAGGAAAAAATAAGGCCTTTGTAAGAAGATCCTGGTTCAAAAATTCCTTCTCCGCTACTTATGAAGTCTGACTAGTCTCAACTTCCTGGACCCTCAACGTTCTTTTCTGTCAAAATAGAGTGAACAATACCTACCTTGCAGAATCATTAAAATATGTGGAATGGAATAGTTACACAAATTGTAGTTTAATATTTTATAAGGTTAGAATTAAAAATAGTAAAATTTTCTATATAAAAGTGATTGTTAAAGCCATTAGGATAAAGTTTCTTAGGGAGTAAATCAAGCATAGGGTTTAACCTGGGGGTACACAAAGAGAAAAGGAGAAACGAGGAAGAAGTTGAGTCTAATAAAAAGTATCTAGGGAGAAAAAAAAAATAGAATAGGAAAAGTCAAGAAAGGATGGAATGCCAAGAAACAAATCATCCGTAGTAGTGTTTCAGAAGGGCTTCCCTTTTGCTTAAAGCTAATCCCTCCACAGTACTCTTGAAAGATCCTGTCTTGTTTCTTTCAAAATCTTGCTTATATTAGTTAATCCCCTTTCTATAAACACACACACACACACACACACACAAAGTCCATTCTCACTATTCACGGCAGTTAGGTCCTACAAAGTTGCTGTGAACATTGAATACTGAACTGCTGCTCTTAGGGGAAATGCTGGGTTAGTTTCCTATGAGCCTATGATGACAATATCTTCGTCAATTGATTTATACATCACCATGTTTAATGTGTATTTCTGTTTAAAGACACTTTATTTCATATATATTGCTGATTCACTAATACTGAATTCACAACCAACAGCACAGTAACTCATGCCTGAATGAAGCTTACCTAATACATGTATTTCTCTGTAAAGCATATTACAGTCTTCTTACATTTAGGATTATTAGCCAGAACTTAAGGACTATGCTTGGGGACAATTTTAAACAGAGAAAACAACAAAAAAGCACGGTAATGCAAAAAATATAGCATTAAATAGACTGCAAAAAGAATATCTGTTTATTGTATAAGAGCTGAAACAAGAAGGTAGAACTTCATTGTTTTGTTTGTTTTTAAGAGCTTCGTCTTATTCAATCTCAGCTGGGAATGTGTACATCAGGTGACTCAAATTTTCACCACGGTTAATTGACCATGAATGACTGTGAAAGCAACATGGGTATTATTTCGGGGGTTAGAAATACATTTTAGTAAGTAGGCAAATTTGCAAACATGGAATCTACGAATGAGGACTATCTGTGTGTGTGTGTGTGTGCATGTGTATATATATGTATTTTTACCCAGCCTTGGTATATTGTATGCCAAGAGGAAAAAAAATAAAACCAATTAATAAGCATTCAGGATATCTAAGAGAAAGACAACCCGGGAAGAAATGGTAGGGTAGAGGACGTAAACCCAAGTGTTAACCTCATCAGGGATAGGAGGAAGAACAAAGAAGTTTGAAAACACAGAGCTTTTGTAAATCCTCTCTTCCAGAATCAAAT
The DNA here is from genome assembly GCF_964194185.1 of Rhinolophus hipposideros. Classification (NCBI taxonomy): domain Eukaryota; kingdom Metazoa; phylum Chordata; class Mammalia; order Chiroptera; family Rhinolophidae; genus Rhinolophus; species Rhinolophus hipposideros. The sequence goes on from NC_138063.1 coordinate 59,265,634, forward strand.
GTGCCATCCAAGCAGAAGGGTCCCTGCCCAAAGCATAAATAAGAAAGATAACATTACATAATGGCCAACTAAATCATCTCTCATCAAAAATTTGCAAGACAATTCTCTTAAACCTGAGGTTCTTTTTTTAAAAATCTACAGTTCATTTATTTTCTAGTTTTTAAAATTTAATTTAATTAATTTATTTATTTTAAGTAGGGCACAGCTCACATTGGCCCATGCAGGGATCGAACCAGCAACCTTGGTGTTATCAGCGCTACGCTCTAACCAACTGAGGTAACTGGCCACCCCTAAATCTGAGGTTCTTAACATGGGGCAATTTTGAAACCCAAACCACACCACCATCACCTGGGATGGGTGGGGAGGAGGGTGTGCTACTGGAATCTAGTGGGTATATTTGGCACTATCAGAGACGTTTTTGGTTATGACCTGGGCGATGCTATTGGCATCCAGTGGATAGAGGCCAGTGATCCTGCTAATCATGTTACAATGCACAGGACAGCTTTCCACAACAAAGAATTATCTCACACAAAATGTCAAATGCTCAGGTTGAGAAATCCTACTCTTACAAATTCCAGTGATCACCTTTAACTTGAATGTGTTCATTGGACAACTATAAATCAAACCCAAACGTGAGGATGTCCTCTACTGGGTATGATAAAAAGTGGCTTGTGAAGCCAAAATACTGAAAATACTGTTCAATATTAGTCATCATTTCCTCTATCTTTTTGGACTTGCGACCTGAACAGCTGGGTAGGCTATATACATGAAAGGAAATAATCTGCAAATTAGTGGTTTCAAATGCAAATGTTGCAATCTATACATACATGTTAGCCGTTGATGATATATATGGATTAACGAGCTGCTGAAATGGTTCTAATTTTGCTTTACAATTTACAGGTTTGAGAAACATGAAGCCTCAAATATTTATCAAAATTAGGAAACGCTAGCAATCTTAACAAAATTTATTAGCAATGTGGAGTCAAAACACTACATCAATCAGCGAATTCATACCACTGACAGAAAAGGAGGGCTATGCTTGCTAGGCACTCTACCTTCCCTATTTCTAGTTCCAGGAAGTGTCGACTAGGGTGGGAACAGTGGTCTGGACCTCAGACTGATTGGGTAACCGAGGACAAGTCATAATCTTTCTACAATTCTGTCTTTACAACTAGTAAACAAATTTTCTTCCAGCTAACATTCATTCTATAATTCTAAAGCACTACAGAGAACTGAGGCTAAAAAAGAATAAGTCTCATACACTTAATCCTCTCTTTTCACTTCAAATTATACCATCTTTAAAACACATTTTATTGTTTCCTTTCCCAATCAAGCTTCCCCATTATATTCATTTTATTTTTATTATCCTCTTCATTAAAAAAAAGTATTCTTGTTTCAATAGGGAAGTATATATCCATTAAAAATGGTTCAAGAATACTACTCTATGTAAATGGCTCCATTCAATAAAAAAGATCGATGTTATTTGGTATGCTTATTTCAAAATAATGTGACCCCTGTAATGTAGAAATGAATCTTTTCTGACTATCATATTATCAAGGGTTCTGAAGATCATGTAGCAGGGGTATAATCAGATTTATAAAGTGATATAAGCATTATGGATCAAATAGAATAAAAATCCAGCATGGAAACAATCATGATTTAAAAAAAATGTATCAAGAGCATTTAAAATTTAAATAAATTTATAAAAACATGGAGAAACTATTAACTTCTGGAATGAAGCATTTTTATCACACCACATGTTTTTAATGAAAATAAAGCAAAGAACCAAAACATGATTATAAATTATTGATCATTCTAGAAATACAACGGGTAAATACTATAAACACAACGAATGCAATTAGACTTCAGATAACAAATACATCTGTTATAGCTTCAGTAAAAGACAAACATGAAGACTGAAAACACAAGCAGGAAGAAGAGAAACTTCAATGTTCAAAAAACATCAGAGGTTTTAGATTAGCTAATCTTAATCCTGCCTTATGCCTAGAGATTCTGATTCAGCTGGACTGGTAAGGGATACGGAAATCTTTTTTTTTTTTTTTTCAAAGACACTCAAATGACCCTGATGATCAGTGAGGTTTGAAAGAGGCTGTCTTTAAAAATGTATTCAAATACAAGGCTCATGTAACTTTGACATGCATTAAGCGTAGTATGCCTTGTATAGAGAATACTTAAATAAGGAGCCTGAAGAATACTGAATTATCTTTGAAGACTGGAAGATACCAATACAACTTTCAGTGAGGCCCAGAGTGGTTCTCAGTTGGGGGTCAAATAAAGGCTGGTTTTTTATGTCATCTCAGAGGCTGAGCATACACCAAACCTAATACAATTGATCCTTGAACAACACAGGTTTGAACTGCACAGGTCCACTTATGAGGATTTTTGTCAATAAATATTGTAAACGTATTACTTGCCTGTAAATGTATTATTTGCCTTACGATTTTTCTTAATAATATTTCCTTTTCTCTAGCTTACTGCATTGTAAGAATATGGTTTACAATACATAGAACATACAAAATATGTGTTAACTTACTGTTTATGTTAGCGGTTTAAGGCTTCTAGTCAACACTATTAGTAAAGTTTTTGGAGACTCAGAAGTTATATGTAGATTTTTGGGTTTTTGATTGCACAGGGGTTGGCGCCTCTAAACCCTGCATTGTTCATGGGTTAACTACAGAAGTAGATGACCATCACAATACTGGGCCAGAAGCTAATACAGTACACATAAATGATTACCTTCTCAAAGTGTAGTCGAGATAGAAGCACTGGGCTGTTTGATTGAGGGCTTTTGTTGTACGAGGGGCAATACTTGTCGGCGTCTCTCCACTCTGGGAGCCTTTGTTGGCCCTGCTGATCCTGATAGGCACAAGCTCTTGTGAGAACATCTCTAGGTAAGTGACAGGATGTTCGTCCACACATTCTTCAACGCTGCCTCTCACAACCTTTAGATCACAAAACGTTAGGTTTGTATTTCTCAAATGTTAGGTTTTATTCCTTTATTCACAGCATTGTCTCAAGATTCCCACAGGATTCTACTTCCCACCACCAACTGTGGTTCTATGTAACCATGTTTCCCCGAAATTAAGACCTAGCCGGACAATCAGTTCTAATGTGTCTTTTGGAGCAAAAATTAATATAAGACCCGGTATTGTATTAATTACATTATATAAGACCCGGTCTTATATTTTATATACATTTTATTATAAAGTAAAATAAGACCGGATCTTACATTAATTTTTGCTCCAAAAGATGCATTAGAACTGATTGTCCGGCTAGGTCTTATTTTCAGGGAAACACGGAACCATCTGTCAAGTTTTCCCCAGGAAAGTCTTTCCCCAAGAAAACAGGCCTGTGACTGTTTTGTTCACTACCTAAGCCCACTGTCTAGTTCCCTGCAAGGCACTAAATAAAGTATTATGAGGTGCTCCATAAATACCTGACTGAATGCAAGAAAACAGATTTCTCTGAGGTCAATTTCTTCAGCTTAATGTTTCTGTCAAGAAAGGAAAAAAGGGATATCTGTGGTCACTTCTGGAGCCACTAACTCCTTCCTGTGGGTGACTCTTTCGGTCCTCACAGCCTTGTCCCCACTCCTTTTCCCTCTCTCCTTCCTGGGATTACTTAGGACCTCACACGAGCGAGCAACTGCTAACCTCGATGATGGCGACCAGGGCAGCGAGGGCGATTGCCCTTGGTAATATCAAAACTCATCCTCTTTCCTGTCGAACGTGGCTCCTTTCTGCCCCAGTACCAGGGGCCTCCAGACCGCCCACCGCCCCGGGCTCCTGGCCCTAGTCTCGGCGTCCGGGCGGCCCCAAGACCTCCCGCGGGCGCCGCCGCGCCGGCGCTGGGGTCCGGCCGCCCTCCCCAACACGCCTCGCCCACACCTCGGGTCCGGCCATCCGGCCCGTCCCACTTCACCCGCGCCGGCCGCCCGCGTCGCCTCACTCCTCTCACCCAGCAGCCCGCCACGCTTCCGTCCCGCGGGGCCGCCAGCTGACCTCTCCTCCAGCCCCGCCCTCACACTCCGCAGGCCGGCGCTCCGGCGCCAGGCCCCGCCCCCAAGTGGGGGTTGGTCCCCGCGACGTCCCAAGAGCTCGGCAGTCCGGGCTTCTTCCCCTCCCCCATCATGACGACAGTAGGTGGCCCCCTGAATCTGAATCTTCTAAAAGTGCCCTTAGAGACTAGGATTGCCTTTGGGTTCTCCGAGCCCCACTTTCCTCCATATTCGTCTGTTGCCCTGCGGCGTTAACTTCCCTACCAGGGCGAAACGCAGCAATGGGGGTAAGAAAGGATCCGCAAGAAAAAGGCTTTTATCCCTGCGGCCCTGGCAGAGTTTCTATATACGTCCCAGGGAGCCTCAAGTATCCTTTTTATAGCGGGAACCATAACTCTAGGGCACACCAGGTGATTGTACGGGTGAAATCAGGAAACATTTTCTTTACTTCGCAATCCTACTAACTGGTTCATAGTTTGGGGCCAAAGTTGGACTATTAGGAAAACTTCCAGTGGAGAATCACACAAGTCAGTCACTCAAACTTCACTGGGCACCAGAACGAGTTCTTTCAGGGTCCTCCCTTTCCCAGCCAAGTCTGAATCTTTTCTAAGGGTGAGGCCAAGATTTTTTTTTTTTTTAAGATTTTATTGGGGAAGGGGAACGGGACTTTATTGGGGAACAGTGAGTACTTCTGTGACTTTTCCAAGTCAAGTTGTTGTCCTTTCCATCTTAGTTGTGGAGCGCAGCTCAGCTCCAAGTCCAGTTGCAGTTGTTAGTTACAGGGGGCACAACCCACCATCCCTTGTGGGAGTCCAACTGGCAACCTTGTGGTTGAGAGCTGATGCTCCAACCAACTGAGCCATCTGGCCACCGGGGGGAGCTGAGCAGCAGCTCATGGACTTCATTCTAGTTGCTGAGGGCACAGCTAGCTGGCCCACGTTGCCCCGGAGCTTGTGCTCTAACCAACTGAGCCACCCATCCGCCCTAGATTTTTAAAAATGGGCTTTGCAGGTGTATTTCAGCCATAAAATTGGTAAATTACCTGGCATGAATTTAAAAATGTTGCTGAGGTGGTTTCTGAGCCTGTCACCTTGGGACATAAACCAGGGATTTCTGTAGCTGCCAATAATAGCTCTCTAAGGGCTGTTCTTCCCCTTTGTGCATTCCCTGAATTGGACTGAAGTGGGAGCAGGCAAACCCCAGCACACACTCCACTTCAGACCTGATGCTAGGGAACACCTAGGTCATCAACCCCAAACCTTCTGGAGCTCCAATCCATCATCTACAAAAGGAAGGTGGTTGTGAAAATGCAAGAATAAGTACATGAACTCAAAACCTGTTAGCTGCTGTAATTCCCTCAGCAAACCTGCACTGCTTCTGTTCCTGAGTGTGGGGCTGGTCAGAGAGTAGTAGGAGGGTGTCCTGCCTCATGGTAAGTACAGCAGCCAAAGAGCTATGGATGCAAAGGGGATAGAGTAGGTGTTCTTGGTGGTGGGGAGGCCTAGAAGGGGAAGGTGGAGTCCCTAAATATGAGTCTGCAGAAGTAGCAGTCATTTAATAAATACATGCTGATTTATTTATAGCAATAAGCTGATTTCTTTGGGGATAAATTCAAGAGATGCAAGCATTCTATAATTTGCGATGTCCTTCCCTGGGAGGCAGGGCAGCAAGTTCTAGGATAAGCTAAAATCATCCCCTATTTAAAAAAAAAAAAAAAAAAAAAAAAAAAGTTATAAAAAAAATGTCTTTGGGAAAGGGTTCAATTGAAAAAAAATTGCAATGACTCCTAATTGTTTTTGAATACAGAAGCTTGGGAAGGAGTTTCCACTGAGTACATGAGGAAGGTACGACTTCTACATAGCAGTGGGGGGAAAGAGTAGAAGTAAAGCTGATGTAGGCTGGCCTCTTAGCCCACAGATGCCAAAATGATGTCTACTGGCAGCTCCTCTGAACTTCTGGCTGTCACCTGCATTGTAACTGTGTCCAAAAGAAGCAGCCGGGAGCGCACCAGGATGTCATGACCACCCCGGAACACACCTGGAAGGGAACAGAGAAGTACAGGTGTATAAGTCAGAAGTAGGCTACAGAGGCTATCCTGAAGGTGGCATTTGCAGCAACTGATCAGGCAGGTCTGTGGTAGTGAAATGAGAGTGGGTCTGGGACCAGAAAAGCTGGGCTGAAATCCTTGAGTGAGGCCTTGCACAAGCCACTTTACCTCTCTGAGCTGTAGTGTCCTCAGCTACAAAGTGGAGGAGATAATAATACTGGCCATATTTTAAGCTTCTACCAAGATCAAATGAATTAATGGACATATGAGGCTGTACCTTATGGTGTCACAGAGGCTCTCACACATGTTGGCTGAATCTAAGAGCACAGATGAAGGGACAGTCCCACCATAACAAAACCACAGAGCAGGTGTCTACAAAACCCAAGGGACTGGGTTGCTTCAGTGCGGCCGGAAACATGGCCTTCAGGGCTGTCAGCTGTGACAGGGCACTGAAGGAGAGCTACTCCCAACCATGTTTATAAACACTCAGCAAAAAAAAAAAATCTCCCATTTCCTTTTGTTCATTGTCTTAAGTGTGATAATTGTATTGTCGCCCCTTTTTAAACAGAGTTATCATCTATTAGAGGAACACACAGATACAGAAAGGTTTCCATACAAAATACTGTATTTGTAATTTGCTTTAAAATACTGTGGTTGTTGAAGCAGCACATGGGGGTTTATTATACTGTTCAATTTTTGTGTATGTTTAAAAATTTCCATGATGAATGCTTAAAATCCCATTCCTATTAGAAAATTAGACAAAGATTATGAAAATAATTCACAGAGCAGCAAATACAAATGGTACTTCACATTTGAGAAGATGTTTTACGTTATTCAACATACCAGAAATGTAAAATAAAACTATACTAAGATACCATTTTCACCCAGAATGGCAAAGGTCATAAAGTTTGATAATACAATGCATTGTCCAGAGTGTAGGAAGAAAGTCATATGATTCCTAAGGAAGGCAACTGGAAAAATTTATCAAAATGAGAAATGCACTTTGACCTCAGTGCATACAAGGAAAATAAAACAGGTATGTGTATATATATATATATATATGTATGTGATTATTCACTGTAGCACTGTTTATAATAGCAAAAGACTGGAACAATCTAAATGTTCATCAATACAGGATGGTTCTATAAAATATGGTACATGCACACAATGGAATACGAGGCAGATACAAAAAAGAATGAGGATTCAGTTTGGGAAGATAAAAAAGTTCTGGAGATGGATGGTGGCAATAATTGCACAAGAATGTGAGTATACATTTAATGCCAGTGAACTGTACAACTAAAAATGGTTAAAATGGTAAATTTTATGTATACTTTACCACAATATTTTTTAAAAATGAGGAAATTCTACATATTGATAGGAAAGATCTCCAAGATGCACTGTCAAGTGAAAAGCAAAACCATTTTTACATAAACATTTGAATTAAAAAGGGGGAAATATTGGCTTTTATATACATAAAAATTGCTAGAGGGATACTGGTATTGTCTATAATAGTAACATTGGTTGCCTATTGGAAGGGAACTAGATGACTGGCAGCAAGGGTCGTGAAGGAGACATTTCACTGCAGGTCTTTTTTCACTTCGTGAATTTTCAAAACCAATTTTGAGTCCCTTGTTCCCAGCGGGAGCCCTCAGCCCAGGATACAGCAGCATCCAGGCTGCAAGCTACCCCGGCACTTCCCACCTGAAAATGCTGCTTACCAGCCAGGAGCAACATATGGGTGTTCTTGTTATCTGGCACTTTGTCTGACCTCTCACAAGGGTGCATTCCCAAGAATTTCACAATATTTCCCACAGCCTCTGTAGGGAGAAATCACAGTATCAATAAGCCACATGTCTTGTCTCCCCTTTGTGCCACCACAACTCCCCATCCCCTAACCCTGCTGTGAAGGGCTTTTAATGAAGTGGTATCTGTGCTACAGACAGGGCCCTATATCCTTGAGGGGCAGGGATGGGGAGGGAAGATGAGGAGCACTTCAACAGCAGCCAAGGATTTTACCTTCAAGTGTCTTGATGGTAGACAAGGTAAATGTTTCCTCCTTTTCAAACTCTTCTCCTACTTCATCCCAGGCTGCTTCAAAGTTCAGCTTCATGACTTTTTGGATGTGATCAGCTATAGTGACTTCCAGATCTTCCAGCTAGGGAAACAGAGATGGAAGTTAGGCACCCACTTTCAGGGGAGAGAATCCTTGCTCTGCACACCTCTGGGCCTCTGCTCTGAACTCACTGCTCACCCCTTCCTGCAACACATTCAACGGGAACTTGCTAGGCACTGAGCAATGTGCTAGGCTCTGGGGACACGCAGCCACTTGACTGGGTACCTGTCCTCAAGGTACTCACAACCAAGTAGTCCCTTCAATGGAAAATACCCTGACTCAAGTATTCACCTTAGCGTGTCAGCTGGAAAATCACATCCCTTCTGAAACCTGCCTAAGTCAGTGTCTCAAGGACCCAGAGACTGTACGGGAACATCATAGAGGTCTGACTGCTATGGCTGTGTCCCTCCTATGACTCAGGAGGTCCTCCCCCTTACTTCAGCTATGTCCTCTGGGCCTGACATATATTTGATCCACACTTCCATCTTAGCTGTATCCTCACTTAACATGATACAATTAACCCCCACCTTGGACTGCATGTACATAAAGTTTCCCTTTATGTACATTTCCTCCTCAAAGAAGCCCCTACTCTTGTGGATGTGTACGGTGTGCATAGTAGGACTCAGCTCCTACAGTAAAAGCAATGCCTCAAACTCAGCCCTCCGTAGGAAATCGCTTGGTCCTAGGCCAGTTCCTGCCTATAGGGTCATTGCTACCTTAGGGAAGGCCCCTCAACAATGGCTCTAGGATGACACAACACCGATGTCAGTTATATTCCTCAGTGATTGGCCCCTAGTCATAAGGAGCTCTAACAATCTCTATGTCTAAATTGAGTATCATGCTCTACATTCAGGTGGCACTGAACCACTGCCGCCTGGTCAAATCCCAGAACGATTCCATCTAAGCTCAGAAAGGTGGAATTGGAAGAGCTATTTTAGTGCACGAAAGGACTGCCTAGCACAGGGGTGTCCAAACTTTTTTCAACATTTTTTACCAAGGGCCATATGCGGTAAAATACACAAACAGCTGGGCCACTCACTCGAGGTAATGTACGTATTGCCTCACCTGATTTATTTAAGTAAACTAAATATATTTTTGGAATTTGCTGAGGGCCAATTAAAAATGGATTGCGGGCTGCAGTTGGCCCGCTGGCTGCAGTTTGGACACCCCTGGGCAGATGCAAGCTGATCCAATTTCTCTAGAAAGCAATTTGACAGTCTTGAAAAGAATTGAAAAGTCTTAAAATCATGCTTACCCTTTGATTTATTCTACCTCTAGGAATCTATCCTGAGCAAATAACCTGAGACGCAGATAAAAAGTTTTATCCAAAGGGATGTTTAATGCAACATTTATAAATAGTGAAAATGTGGAATCCCAAATGCCCAACATTAAAGGAATCAAGTGAGTTATGATCTTGCTATATAACAGATTATTTTAAAGCCATTAAAAACTGTTTGTGAAATATTTGTAATGACACAGGAAAATACACTATGGTTTTAAGTGAAAACAGCAAGATCTATAATGTACAGAATGACGTCAATTACACAGCTCTCCCCCCACCCCAAAATAACTCGCAAGGACTATGGCTACTGTTTTCCTGTGTGTTTATATTTTTGTATTTCCCAAGTTTTCTTTTTACATATAAGCATGTATTTTTTTCAAGTTAAAAAAAGATTTCTTTCAAAGAGAGCTATAAAGCCAAAAACAGCAAGAAAATACTTCAAGTTTGGTTGTCAGCTCCAGGAGGGAGTTGCTCTCAGTTTTAGGCTCAAAACTAAGCCTCCTGACACTAACTTCTTACCACATATTCATCCTCATAGCCTTCATCATCGGTCTCTCCAGTGGTGGGGTCACAGTCCTTGACTGTGAACTTCATCATGCAGCTGAATGTGCAGGCCACTGTGGGAAAGAAAGGCTGGGCGGTCAGGGTACAAGTTCCTCCATAGGGCAGGTAGCCACAGCTGGCTGTCCAGGCCTCTGCCACATTATCCAGGCAACATGCTATCCAACTCTACAAATCTACACAGAAGGCACCACCTTGTAGAAAGGCAGGAGAGTAAAGTCATAGGTTCAAGAAATACCCTCATGGGGGAGGGAAGAGGAAAGCAGAAATGACACAGGACAGCTACGTCCATATAACAGTCACAAGCCCACTGTCCAAGGCCTAGAAAAAGAAGCTGGTGTTTTCTTGGGAGTAGTGGATTTGGAATGTTTCAGTGTTTGTGCCTGTCTTTGTGCCTATCTTTGTACTTTTGCATGGCATGATGAATGGGTACTGGTTTGAGGACCTCGGTTCTGCCTCTTATCAGCCATAAATGACAACTTAGATGTCATTTATTCTGAGTCTCAGTTTTCTCATCTATGAATAGGGATGGCAGTACTTATCCCCATAGGTCTTCCATGAGGAGGAAATGAGATCATGTATGCAAAGTACCCAGCACTTAGCCATTCTTCTTCTTCTCAGGACTGAAATCAAGGAATTAAAGCTCTAACAGGTGACACAAGCTGCCCTCCTCATTATGATCTTGTGGGCTCCCATGAAGCCAGGTTGGTATCTGGAAAGGGGCTCACCAGCTGTGGGGTCTTCCTTGGGCAGTGCCACCAGCGTGTAGCAGGTCCCAGGCTGGTTGTAGGGTAGGCTCCGGGCAGGCACATAACAGAGGACCTCATAGGCCTCAGTGGGCTCCATCTGCACCGTGACATTTTCCAAGGTCTGGTCGTTGAGTGTGTTCGTACAGTCAAACTGGAGCAGGGACGAGAGGGGTTGCTTAGACACTGCTCTAGGTCCAAGCCCTGTTGCAATAGAAGAGCCAGGAGGTTCTACCTCTCACCCCGTGGGCCAGTCACCCTGTCCAGGCTCCTTGTCTCCATGCTGACACTCAGAAGCCAGAAAAGTCCTGGGTCAAGTGTGTGTGAGACATACCAGCTGATGACAGACCCCATCATCAAATTGGGTTCCCAACTAACTCAGTGTGGGGGGTGACATGACCCTATAAGACCCATCAGACATAGGACCACTCCCTGGTCCTAGAAGGCCTCAGCAGGGCCTCAGCCCTCCCTGCTCACCTGGAACACCATGTGGTCAGTGAAGGTGTGTTTGGTGCAGTGGATGACATACTCTGTTTCTGACTCAGTGAGGGCCACAGGCTCAGGCGAGGACTTGAAGAGGGGCCCCAGTCCATGAAATTCTGGCACTGCGGCCAACTGCTCTGAAAACCACAGGCCACACATTTACTCAGCTTCTCAATTCCCAGACCAACTTGTGATAGTTTCCAGTAAATGCTCATGCTCAATTATCAAGGACTTTCATCCTACCAAGTGGGTGGACATGTATGTACAACTGGTTACTCACTATTTCCTAAATATATTGATGTGTTTTCTATCTCCTATCTCCCTAATTTTGCTCAAGCTGTACCCCCCACCATGCATACTCAATTCCCCTCTGTCCTAGAAAAGACCTCAGAAGCAACAAACTGACTGGGAGACCCCAGTGTCCTAGGGGTAATCCATGTGGAGACCTCCCTCAACTTTAGAAGCTCAGCAAGGATTCTTAAGATGAAGAGTAGGAAAGACTACGCGGATGAGTTGGATGCTGTTATAGCGAGAATCAGGTAAAAGAACGATCTGGTCCTACACATTTGTCAGTTAAGACAAATGGCCAATGAAGAAAAGTTTCACTGTACAGCTGAAACTAATATAATTCTTTTATCAACTATAATTGAAAAATAAATTAAAACAAAAAGAGATGTTTCAGATTCAGAGTGTTGCAGAAAACTCAACTTAGAGTGGTCTGTGGGCATCTGGTAAGGCCTAGCCCGACACTCCACAGCCAGTTTCCAGCAGTAGGCTGGGTCTTCTGGTCCAACGCATGGACCCCCACCCATGGGCCTGTCCAGGTGAATGAGGCATCTGGAAGCTGTCTGCACATGGCATCCACCTATGATGGCTAAAGCTGCTGTTCTCCTTCCTATTCTACGACAGAGACAGGATTCCTCAAACTATGGGTCATGGATCATCTGTGTCAGAATTACCTAGTGTGAGGGCTCATTAAAAACTCCAATTCCTGGATCCATCACAAATCTGTTCTATTATAATCTCTGTTTGGGACCCAGGAATCTGAATTTCTAACAATTTTTCTCAAATGACTCTGATGTCTACTAATCTTTGAACACCACTGCTCTAATATTTTCAATTTGTCTCCCCGATTAAATTTTGCCCTGTACTTAGTAGGCACTTAATGCATGTTTGAAGAACAGAAACAGAAAGTAGGCCTTATTTATTATTTTGCTTCCCCCCACCACAAAGAGCCTATGTGATTGCTTCAGCCCTCTGTAGCCTATCTAACAAATATGCAGGCAATGGGTCCCAGCCCACTACTGGATCCTGGCTGTGTGGTGTAGGGCTAGGCCCTACCAGCTGCCCAGAAAGAGCCATCTTAGCTATTAGGAAGAACTGGTATGTAGGCCACCATGATCATGATCATCAGCCACCGGAGTGCTCTTCTATGGGAATTCATTTCATTGGGCCTCAAGTTTCTAGACCTGACACTATCTGGGGGATTCTGTTAGTAGCTATCAGTTAATGTCTCCGAGTTTCAGAGTCTTCATCAATAGAATAGATGCAATAATCTTGCTCACTGCTCACAGGGTTGTTACGAAGATAAATGAGGCAATAAATGTCAAGATCTAGCAAAGTTCCTAAAATTTAACATGTGATCAATAAACGTTAGGCTTTGGAAGATTGTTTTAAAATGGAATCAATACACTCTAAGAGGCTTACGAGGAGTCTTCCTTGGAGGAAGACCTTAGAGGGAGTGGCAGAATGATCACCCCAAGGATATTAATGTGCTAATTGCCAGAACCTGTAAATATGTTACCACACACAGTAAAAATGACTTTGCAGATATAATTAAGTTGGATCTTGACATGGGGAGATTATCTTAGATTAGTTGAGTGGGCCCAATGTAATCACAAGGGTCCTTATAAAACGGAGGCGGGGGGTCAGAGTGATTTGAAGAGGCTATGCTGCTGACTTTGAAGATGGAGAAAGGGATCACTATGCAGAAACGATTTCCCCCTAGAGCCTCCAGAGGGAGCTCAGCACTGCCAACACAGTGAAACTCATTTTGGATTTCTGACCCAAGATAATAAATTTGTCTTGTGTTAAGACACTAAATTTGTGGTAATTCAGTGTCTTAGCAGCATGAGGGAAAAATAATTAGAATTAATACAGAATGAAAAGTTTCAGGTTATGAGTGATCCCAGTGAGCTCAGGATCCTAGTTTTCTTGAATCTGAAAGATAATATGTTGACAGGAGACAGGATTCTGGAATGGAATGGAAAAGGGGGATTTCATTCAATTCAACAATAACTGGGCCTACTCTGAGGAAGGAAGGCACTGTGCTAAGTGCGGTGATAGAGAAAATAAAAGACAGAACATATGAAGAATCACAGAATTATTTAAGAGAAGACAGAAGAGATGCAGTAGAAGTGATCGGACAGAAGAGCTCAGAAGAGCTTAGTAGATCAGGAAGGGCTTCACAAAGGAATAGAGGTATGTAATAGCCCGTGAAGGTAGGAATTCAATGGATAAGACAATCTGGCAATTAAATACACAGCCTTGCCCTTAAAAATGCAAGACCAAAGGAATAGATGAGTACTTAATCTAATGTTACAATACAATGTGGATGGAACACATCTGGAATTCAAGAAAAAGTTCCAATGTCTTTGGACCTCAACTATGCTGAATCAGACATCCTGAACTGGCCTGTCCTCCAGGGGTTTAAGATTTCAGAACCAAGGCTGACAGGCAGCTCTGAGCCAGTTTAATCTGAATCTTAATTCCAGTCCAGCCCCTCCACTTCCTTGCTGTACAATCTTGGGCAAATCACTACCTTCTCTGAATTTCTAATTCCTCAGATTCCAAATGGACTTAATATCATCCACGTGAGGGTCAAATGTGCTGTCTAAAGTACTCTCAGGGCCTAGCACTCAGGACAGACTTGATAAACAACAGTCTTAATCTGAATTCCCTTGAGGAGAGCAACTATTCCAAAGCTGAGGAGGCTGAGCCCTGCTCTTGAGAGCTCCACCAAGCACTGCTACTCACCCTGGAAGATCTCCTGCCGGGTTGTTGCCATTTTCTCAGGCTGCTTGGCTGCTGTAATGGGAGTGCTTTCTGCAGAAGCAAAGACACATGATGACCAACAACTCCAGTAGTGGAGCAGTGTCGTATTGAGCATGGTGGTGTTACCTAGAGATTGTAATTTCCTGAGAGTGTGAAATACAGAACATGATAAAGAGAGCAAGTGTTTGTGTGTATGTGTCTCCATTTCCTAGAGCCAGAGACAAGAAGGGTTGATCCCTCCGCCAAGCACAACACCATCCAGGTTAGGTTTAGTGGTTTTGTGGCCATTGCAGACCCTCAATGGAGGCCTGAACCCGAGGGCCTCTGAAAGGAGTATAGGTGTTACTTACCTGTTCTTTGCTCTGCCATGGGTGTGGTGGCCAGGGGCACAGACTTGAGGTCAAAAGGTTTTTCCGATGGTTCTAGGGTGTACTGCTGTAGAGCCCTCTCTAAACCAGGGATGGACACAGTCAGACCTAGAGGCCAGTGGCAGAGAGAGGTCACTCTGTTTGGCATGTATGACAGAATGAGCACCAGGAATCTCTCATGGAAAACTGAGGTCCTCGCGTCTAGGTTGTATGACCCTGAGAAAGCCACTTAACTCTCTGAGAACTACACTTCCTCATCCAAACCCTCCTTCATGGGAGGGTTTGTAAACATACACACAGGAGTGACTGATAAAGGGTAAAGCACTATACAATACAGGTTTATATTAATGACTAGTGTTTCCATTCACTGGGCTGTTTCCACGCACACTGGTGTGAACCACATGACCTGAGATCTCCTAAGGTCACAGGGATGCCATGAACTTGCCATGGAAGTGCAACCAAGAGTGTCTTTCCTCAGATTACCCCTAACCAGGGAGGATGTGTCTACTCTGGAGTGACAAAAAGGGTCACAGCTCTGGTAGAGGGCTGGGTCAAAGACAGACAGGGAAAGACTCACCATTTAGGATATAGCCTGCATTGAGGGCCTTCTGCTTCTGCTCCAGAACATTGAGATAGAAGGTGGCTCGGTCCCTGACTTCATTGTCATCGTCCATCACACACCTGCAGCCAGAACACAAGGTAGTCCTGACGGGGGGCCCACAGAGTGGCAGGAGGGATTCTGTAGGGCTTCATCAGAGGGTGGTAAGAGAAAGAAGGTCTCTTAAAGCTCTGAGAGCTCAGTCCCCAGATGTGGTATCCAGCCATCAAACCCACAGAAGAGTCCATAAGACTCTAACTAAGAGGTGAACATAATCATATTTCCTGGATCCTCTTCCTAAAGGCCACCCAGTGAGGGAGGCAATCTTCTGTATCCAACGGCAGATGTCAAAACAGAATTTAATATGACACAGCAATTTCACTCCTAGTTATATTCTCAAGAGAACTGGAAACCTATGTATACACAAAATTTGTATAGGAATGTTCATAGGAGCATTATTCACATGAGCCAAAAAGTAAGAAACAATCCAAATATCCATGAACTCATGAATGGATAAATAAAATGTGGTATAGTCATACAATGACATATTATTTGGCAATAAAAAGGAATGAAGCACTGGTACATGTTGCAACATGGAAGAACCTTGAAAACATTTTGAAGAAGCCAGACACATGAAAGGCCATAAAATTGCATGATGACATTTATATGAAATATGCAGAATAGGCAAATTTGTAGAGATAGAAAGTAGATTAGTGGTTGTCTAGGGCTGGTGTGTGTGTGTGTGTGTGTGTGTGTGTGTGTGTGTGGCGGGGAGGGAATAGGGGGAGTGGAGAATGACTACTAATGGACACAAGGTTTCTTTTTGGAGTAATAAAACTCTTTTTTTTTAAATTTATTGGGGTGACAATTGTTAGTAAAATTACATAGATTTCAGGTGTACAATTCTGTGTTACATCATCTATAAATCCCATTGTGTGTTCACCACCAAATAAAAATCTTTTAAACTTTAGATTGTGGTGATGGCTGTTACAACTTTGTGAATACACCGAAAACCATCATATTATACATTTTAAATGAGTGAATTGTATAGTTCATGAATTATATTTCCATAAAGCTGTTTAAAAAAAATAAACTCGAACAAAGTCATATCTGGGTGAAGAGATTTTTTATATGACATTATTTTTCATGTTCTTCTATGCCTTCTATTTTTTCCCTACAATCCATACTTGTATAACTCACCTCCCCACCACCACCCCATTTTAGTTAAAAAGGAGACAAAAGAAAGCTGCCTGGGCCTAAGGGAACTATGTCATCCATCAGGGCCCTCAGACCTACACTCACCTCTTCAGCAACACCAAAATACTGGGTAACATCGCTTCATTCTGGGCTCCAAACTTGGCCAGAGCACTCACAGCACCTGTGTTTATGAAGCACACATGAAATACCTGATACACCAGAGCCAATGCCACGAGTGGCTCTAGGTGGACCTTGGTACCACCCAGCTTCAATTTCCTCATCTATTTCATGGAGAATGCAGACCCAATGTAGAGTTCCAGGAGGTATTTTCAGCATGAACTATGATGAGGCCCCTAGGAGCTGGCCACAATGTCAGGCTTCTCAGCTTCTGTATCCAAATAGCCTTAATTCACAGTTAAGCATTAGATTAATATCAATGAGAAAATCAATACTTAATGATTATCAACTGCTAAAAGAGGAAAATCTGTCCAGTGGGCATAGGGAGAAAAATAACAGTAAATTAAAAATAAATAATGATGGGGCTGGCCCGGTGGCTCAGGCAGTTAGAGCTCCATGCTCCTAACTCCGAAGGCTGCCGGTTTGATTCCCACATGGGCAAGTGGGCTCTCAACCACAAGATTGCCAGTTCAATTCATTGAGTCCCGCAAGGGATGGTGGGCCCCTGCAACTAAGACTGAACACGGCACCTTGAGCTGAGCTGCCGCTGAGCTCCCGAATGGTTCAGTTGGTTAGAGCGCATCCTCTAAACCACAAGGTTGCCGGTTTGACTCCCACAAGGGATGGTGGGCTGCGCCCCCTGCAACTAGCAATGGCAACTGGACCTGGAGCTGGGCTGCGCCCTCCACAACTAAGACTGCAAGACAACAACTTGAAGCTGAACGGCACCCTCCGCAAATAAGATTGAAAGGACAACAACTTGACTTGGAAAAAAGTCCTGGAAGTACACACTGTTCCCCAATAAAGTCCTGTACCCCTTAAAAATAAGTAAATAAATAAATAATGATGGTTACACATTGAATTGAACACTCATTTAACAGAGTGAATTTTATGATATGTGAGTTATATCTCAACAAAGCTATTATTAAAGAAAGAAATAAACACTAATATAAGGTGAAACTTAAAAAAACAAACAAAACAAACGAGAGGCTAAGAACCATTCAACCAGATGACCTCTAAGCATCTCAGGTCTTCTATAATATTATTAAAAACTGAGCCTATGAGGCAAAAACACCACGTATCCTGTTCCCCACTGGTGGCTTAGGCCCCTTTGCCAAGGCTGTCTACTCATGAACAAGCTAGGAGCGCAACTTCAGCCTTGGCTCAGACCCACCTGCCCGGACCTCCTCATGCTCTAAGACTACTCGGTTATAGATGAAGCGGATGTACTTGGAGGGGTTGTTGGTCTTGGGCCCCTCCTGGCCCAGGAGATGCAGGATGCGGGTGGCCAGCACAGTGAATTCGCAGTCCTCGATGAATTCGCACAGGTGCGACAGCCCTGTCTCCTTGCTCTCTGAGTTCTCCTCAATGATGCTGATGATGCAATCCACGATGGCCCGCTTGTACTCAAAGCCGCCCTGCAGCAGGAGATTGAGCTGAACAAGGACACTGCTCTCTACAGAAATGAGCTGTGAGGCTCAGAGACTTACCAGGACCAGGGACAGTGGTCCCAACACAGAACCTGGAGCCAAGGGACCTGACTCTCTGTACTCAATCTCCTTTTTGGGTAAAAGGCTTAGATGGAATGCTCACTGGGGTCTCTCCAGTTCCAACAGTATTTGGTTTAAAAGAAACATTTTGAATCTTATTATCTTCCAACTTTGAGATAAAAGGCAAAATGGGTGATGCAGACGCTATGGAAAACAGTATGGTGGTTCCTCAAACAATGTTTCAAAATAGTACAGAACACTGTTTCCCATCTTGTGCACAAGCATCGCCTCAGGGCACCTGTTGTGTCTTTA
The DNA here is from genome assembly GCF_964194185.1 of Rhinolophus hipposideros. Taxonomy (NCBI): domain Eukaryota; kingdom Metazoa; phylum Chordata; class Mammalia; order Chiroptera; family Rhinolophidae; genus Rhinolophus; species Rhinolophus hipposideros. Next base: position 59,284,080 of record NC_138063.1, read on the forward strand.
AAGCCAGAGTAGCGAGTCATTATAGTTATTACTATAATTACTAGTAATTGTTGCATGTTTATCTCTTAGTCTATGACAAGTTTAAGGGACTGGAGGCACCAGGAAATCTACCTGGTTAACAGGTTGCTCATGGTACACCCAAAAATGGTCTTTTGGCTCCAAACTGAGCATAGAGCCAGCAGCCAAGGCACTTCCTGCACCAGGGGCCCTGGAATGCCCTGCATGCCTCCTATTCTTACCTCTTCCCGTAGCATGGTAAACAGGAAGTTCATGAGGACAGCATGTTTGCGAGGATACTTCTGACACAGGGCACTGATGGCTTGGACAACCACAACCTGAGACAAACAGATATGGGTGAACAGCAGCCTCCTATCACCAGGGTCAATTTACTTAGCTCACTAAGTGCCAATGGAGTCCTTCCTTATGCAAGGCTTGGTTCTGGACATGACACAGAGCAGAGAGACAGAGGAACTCCATCCCCACAGGGAGTACACAGTCCCCAAGCCCATCCAGCGCAGGGTGTTAGGCAGAGCAGTCCCAACAGTCCCAGATCCAGACTCTAGGTCCCCCAAACTCTGCTTTGCTACTCAGACCTCAAGGTAAGTCTATGAGCCCCCTTTCCATCCACCTATCCTGCTTTTCTTCCTATCCCCCATCACACTCCACTGTGATTCCCCTCCATTAACTTTTCTGGCTCCTCTTTGAGTATTCTGTCCTTGGTTCTCTATTCGTCTCACACAGTCTCTTTGGCAATCTTATCTCATCCCGTGGTGTTTTTTCTTTGTTGTGTTTTTTCTTAGAGTTTTATTTATTTATTTATTTGTTTGTTTATTTATTTATTTCAGGTGTATAAAACAATATAATAGTTAGACATTTAAATCCCTCACAAAGTGATACCCGCCCAAGCTATATCCTTCTGACATCATATATAACTGTTTCTATACCACTATCTTTCCTATGCTGTACTCCATGTCCTGTAACTATATATGCATATATATATACATGTACAGAGGGTGCCAAAACAAGTATACATATTTTAAGAAAGGAAAACTGTATTAAAATTGTAATACTCAATATATACCGAAAACAAAAGATGAATATACGTCATACTTAACTTCTGCAATTACAAGAAGTGTTCAAAGTGGTTACCATGAGCATCCAGATATTTCTGATTACGGCGAACTACTGCATGAGCAATGTTGACCAAAGTGTCCACTTGTATACATTTTTTTGGCATCCCTGATATTTAATTATAGTTGACATTCAATATTCAACTTTGCCACTGACTCCCAGATGTTTGTCTCTTGTCTGAGCTCCACGTGGTGCTCACAAACTCAACATGTCTGCAGTCACCATCATTGCCTTTCCCCTTCCTTCTTCCAAGACCTGACCCTCTCCTTCCTTCCTCAAACTGATCAACGGCATCACCACCACCCAAACTTTGAAAAACAGCATCATATTTGACAACATTCACTCCCTCAGCCCTTATATCATGCCCTGCCAACTGACTGTACAAAGGAACAATACAGACAAACACCAGAGACAGGGCTGTGAACATCTCCCAGGGTGCCTGTTGAAAGGTCAGCCTTCAACACTGCCAGCCTTCTCCACTGAAGCCTCAAGCCTGAACAATCTGTCAGGTCAGTCCTAGCCCAGAGGCTAGGGAACATGGAGAGGGGGCACAGAGCGTCTTCCTGACTCTGGGGACTGGGGTGTTCCCAAGGTGCCCCGGGTACCTTGAACTCATCTGAGATCTCTGACATAAAAGAGGAGATCTGCTTCATGAGGCGGTCAATGCTGCTCTCGCTGCCAGTCTTGAGGAGGGTGGTGATGGCCAGTGTGGCAATGCTGCGATTTGAATCTGTGACCAGGTTCTCCAGGTCCAGATTACAGGCTGTCACTGCTGACGGATGCTTCATGGCAACCTGTTTTGGGAGGAAAGAGATAAAGAGGACAGAGACAAAAGATACAAAATAGAACTTCTGTCATTCCGCTAGATGGGTCTGGCTCAGTCAGAGAGGTCCCTTAGATAAGTGTATCTCACTATCTGGTATAAAGTAACAATGACCAGGGTTACACCCATCCAAGTCAAGTCAGGAGCTAGGAAACACCTCCAACTGGATCAAGCCACCTCCTCCGACCCTCTTAGAAAGCCAAGCTCCCATTCTGCTTACCATTGGACCCTTACCTTATTGAGGGTGCGGACAGCAGCGTAGCGGAGAGCAGCCTTGGGTGAGCTGCAGAAAAGCTGGAGCACTGTGGGGAGACAGATCCTATGTGCCAGGCTGCCCTCACTGTTCAGCTGCTGGAAAAACCCAGGTAGGCCTCCAGGGGAGGGACAGGAACAGGGCATTTGTTGTGTACAAGAGCTCTGAGGTTGTCCATACCCAAACCCTCTGCTCAGCTCATTTCTCTGCTGGCATCCCCACCTCAACCAAGGAAGAGAACTCTCTTCTCCCTTGGTACCTGATCCATGAGCACAGAGTTCTTAATATGCATATGACAGCCCAGTGGGTATCGTGAATGATGACAGCTGCTATTTACTGAGCACCAGCTGTGTGCCAGGCACTGTGCTGAGAAGCTGCTGTACCTTTTCTCACTGATTCCTCACAACCTTATGAAGCAGCTACTGTTATTATCCCCATTTAACAGATAAGGAGACTAGGGCACAAAGGGATAAAGCAACTAAATTAACTCCACATTAGCAGTCAATAAATGGCAGAATCAGGACTGAAATCCAGGACTGCCTGAATCTGAAGCCTGACCTCTGGACCTGTGTGAAATAGAAATCCACTCCACTCTCCTGAGGTACACACAAAAACTAACAGAACTTCCTCAGTCCTGGTTAAAATAACAGCCTTAGTTCCCATACAACATGGGCACATGTCAGGCAGCATATTTGGCTCTGTGCTTTGGTTGTCAGGAAGCTCAGGGCTCAATTCTGTTCTGGCCGTAGTAGTAAACATGACTGCTGTTTTCTGAAGTATCCATGTTCCTTTATATAATTTGGCTTTTATTCTTTTATACTTTTTTAGGTTTTACTTTTGTTTTTCTTAAAATAACTCTTATTTTGAAGGCTCTATCTTATTTATATATTTCATTATTTTGGAAATATGGGGAATACAATAAGAATGAACGAACACCCAAATCAGTGAATGAATTCATTTAGTTCTTGTATTTTTGTCTCCAAGAAGGGAGACTTATCTCTTAAACATGAACCCCTTCTCTCTGCCTGACCAGGTTGCTCCACTATTATGGAGATTAGAAAAACAGGAGGTCCATTCATTCTAAAATACTTGCAACTTGAACTCTCCTGCCATATCTTACCATTCACTGGGTTTGTCCTGGAACACTCTCCCCCTCTCCTACTCTTTGAATCTAGGTTTAGCATCCCTAAGAACCTCTCCTTTTCTAGCCTCTCAATGTGCCCACTCCTGGTACCAAACACTTACCACATCATCGCATGCTTGCTACTCTGATATATAGTGAGATCTCAATACCCAGCACAGGGACCTGCACAAACAAGGCACTGAATGCTGAATGACTAGATGTGAAACAACTTGAGGCAGTGGATTCTCCTTAATAGTAGCAAAGAACCTTGGTGCCAGACACTATTCTAAGCTATTTGTGTAGATCACACAAGTTTGCAGCCTACTGTAACCCTATGTAACAGGAATGATTACTCTCCACATTCCAGAGAAGGTGAAGTATGGAGAGGATGGATGAGCTGCCCAAGCTCACTCAGCTGCTAAGTGGTGGAGCCAGGACTCCAACCTGGGCTATCAGGCTCCTCTGTCCAGGCTCTGAATGACCCCTCTGAATTGCATTCTCTTTTACCTGAGATAGCTCAGCCCCAAGGGAGCATGTACTGTTTTCGTAATTCCTGGGTTCCTCCACCAGGCCCTCTTGCCATGGCTAGCCAGCCAGCCAGGCTGCAGAGCAGATGTGAATCTCACCTCTGTCACTAACCAGAGTCCCAGCTTCTTTAATGGTAAGAAGGAACTAGAAGTACTGCATCCCCAAAATATAACACATATGAGAGGGCCCAATACAGTGCCTGACACAGAGCAGGTGATTATTAGGTACTGATTCCTTTTCTTAACATTAGACTGTGGCCTATTTGAGGACATTTCCTTTCTCCTCCTGACCCCTAGCTAGGGGTTGATTTCCCAGAAGTCACAAATGTGTGAGTCTAGGGTAAAGGAATGTCTGGTAACCTGACACAGCCGGGGCCAGCTCTTTGGCACTGCAGCCTGGTAGATTGACGATGGCTGAGGCGGCCTCGTACACTACCATCTCATGCTTGTTGCGCAAGCAGCTCTCGATGAAGTCAAACATTGGGCTGTCACGACTACGAAAGAACACAGGCAGCAAGAAGTTGGAAATGGCTTAGCATGGTAGGTTGAATGATAGGTCCCATGGTAGGTCCCATCTAGCCAGGGAAGACAAAAGCCGTTACCTTCCGTCCTCCTCCTCCAGCTGCTTGCTGGCCACCCGGATCATCATGCAGTAGGCAAAGGGAGACTTGAGGCCATGTCGGGTGAACTTGCTGATCATCTTATTAACAGCCAGGCGGTCATTCTTACGTACGTGGTACAGGAGTCCCAGTGCATGGTACTAGAGGACAGGAGATAGAAGCAGAGTTCATGCATGTAAAGCCCAGGTCTACCAGCTGTGTGGCCAAGGGCAGGCCACTGTGTCTCTCTGGGCTTCAGCCTTCTCATTTCTAAAATAGTAGCTGCCTCATAGAGTGGCTGTGACAATTCCCCCAGATGGTCTGTATAAACAGCTCCTGGCACAGTGCTCAACAAATCTCATGAGTATATCTATGTTCTTGTTCCCACCCCCGATTCTGGCAAGGGCCCTGACAGGCATCATAAGTACAGATGTGAAGGGAGACAACAGACACCACAGAGACGAAAAAAATGGGAGGAGATCTGGTGTCTTTCGACAGGAAAAAGGAGTGAATGAGCCCTGAGCATAGACATGTATTGTATGTAAGGTGTTATGCAAGACACATCAGACATGAGATCTTACAATGATCAACCCTACGACACCCCTGAAGGTGCATATTCTTAGCCCACTGACTTGCCCCGGGACTCATGGAAGGTACTAGCAAAGCAAAGTCTGGAGGGCCTGAAATCCAGGGACTCCCTTCTGGAGATGTAAGGTGCACAGAGTTATTTCCTGTCCTTTCTGCTCTTCTGTTTCCTTACCACAGTAGTATTTAAGCACTAAGAATGTTGTGGGTGCCTTCTATATGGGAAGTTTCTCTGGCCCTGGAAGTGTTTTGAGGGGCCATAGCTGGCCCTGGAGATGAGAATAAGTGCAGAGGGTGAGGAGAAAGAGATAAACACACAGGGACCGCCTATAGGTATACTCCAGATGGGTCAGATGTTATGGATGCTGTCTCATTTTATCCTCACAGCTCTGTGAGGCAGAAACTTTTATTCCCATTTTATAGACAAGCAAACTGAGATAAAAGGCATTCCTGGCCTAGCTCACAAAAGAAGAGTTAGGCAGACAAAAGTCCCACCAAGATATTTCCGTGCATCACTAACAGAGCCAGCTTGGCAAAGGCCCTCTGCCTGTCAGGGTCAGGTTTTCTACATCACATGTCTCAAAATAATATTCAGCTGTTTATCAAAAAACTTGACTATTTTGGCATCAAGTGGTAAGCAGTCTCTAACCCAAGCCCCCCACTCCACTTGGGTCGTCCCAAGTGGTGGCCTAGATTCTTTCCCCAAACCTCCCAAATCTCGCCACAATCCAATGACAAAAGATGTAAAACCTGCTCTGTCTAGGGGCCACCAGGATCTCTGCAGTGAGAGCCCATTCTAACTGGCCAATGGCATGCCATCTGCCTAAGTATTTTTTTTCCCTAAGTATGTTAACCATTACTGCTCCACTCACACCTCACCTGGACCATGATGTTATCACTGGATGCTGCCTCCTGGGCCTCATTCACCCAGCGCTTGACCATGTCAAAGCTGCACTTCAGCAGGTGCTGTGGGCAACGGGGTACATTAAGTAGCATGCAGGCAGGAGGCTCTCCCATCACATCTCCTGGGCCCAGCTCGCAGTTCAGCTGGGCCCTGGTTCTTTCCTCAGACCTCTCCATTGTCTTGCTCCTTTGAGATGGTGCACAAGCACAGGGTGGCTCCCACCTTCACTCTCCCTGCCCTAGCAGATTTCCTGCCATGCCCAAACTCCAATAATCTGTCACCACAAAGGATGGGTCAAAGGCCATCCAACTGGCCCCTCCTCAATCAACTCAGTTCCTTAGTGCTCTTCACTGAGAAGGAGGTTGGGACTCTAAGATCTGAGGATACAGAAATACTTTTTATTGCCTACTGGAAAGTGACTCTGATATTTTCTTCAGTTCTTGATCTCCACTCCCACCCCCAGCCATACAGGGCCCCGGCCGCAGCTACACACCAAGGAAGACACCAAGGCAGAGCTGGAGACACTTGGCACCTTGTCCACGATAGCCTGTTTCATGTAGCGCTCAATAGCCTGCAGCATGGTGCTCTGGGGGGACAAGGAATGGGGCAAGAGGGGACACAATCAATTCTCAGCAACCTTTAGGAATGCAGATGATGTGGTGTGGGCGAGTGAGGCAAGGAGGAAAGAAGCAAACATGTTTCCTGTGCACCTCACCTCTCACCCCCATCACCTGGCTCAGTGCTTTGCCTCGGAGGTGGGGGACAACCTAAAGCATTCCAAGGATGAAACTGAACCTTTACTGAAAAGCAGGGAAAGAGCAGGATGGCTGGGTGGGGGAGCAGACTCACATCAGTGATCTGGCAGAGGGCTCGCACGGCTGGGCCCCGGTAGTTGTCTTCTTTCCCGGTCATATCCTTTGTCAGGCTGCAGGGGGAGAAGGTGCTGTCCCTACACAGGAGCCTGGCCTGCCTTCCCCAAGCCCAAGTCCCTGTCCAGTCCTCTCTAGCTCCCAGCACCGCACTTGCCTGGATTACCATACAAGTCTCCTAACTATTGTTCTCTATTTTTGCCCCTTCCAAGCCAAACTTCACAGAGCAGCCAGAGGGATTTTTATAAACCTTAAAAGTGACCAGGTCACTCCCCTGCTTTTACTGAAATGTTTCCAAGGCTTCCTACTGCCATTAGCATTAAGCATAAACTCTTCAACAAAGAAGTCCCCAAGTAGGGCATGTGATTTCTCCTCTCCAGGTGTTTGGGTATGCTGTTTCCTTAGCCCGGAACTCCTTGCCCCCCCCCCCCCCACCTCTGGCCTGCTATTTCTCACTCCTCTTTCAGGACTCCACTCAGACAGTTCTTCTAGAAGACCTTTCTTGATCCAAATTCAAGTTGGGTGCCCTTCTGATCTGCTCTCACAGCCCATCACACATCCCATGGTAAACCATATTATATCCTATTCTAACTCCTGACTATCTGATTATTTCTCTGTCAATTCTGGGGATGCTGCAGAGGCCATATTTGTCTTGTTTGCTGCTCTATTCCAAGAGCTACACACAGGGACTGGTAGACAGTCAAAAAAATATTTTCTAAATGAACCTACAAATGAATATATAACACCTCCCTCCTCCCCCAAAAAAACTGTGACAAGAAGAAATGAGAGAACTTGTGCCCAGTTCTTAAAGGCAGGGATTGTACTTTAGTCACATCTGTCTCCTAAATCACTCAGCCTACGGGAGAAAGAAATACTTAGTAAGGAGGCCTATTTGTATACGTCTTGCATTCTCTGTGTCTATTTTTCTCATGTTCTCTCTTGATACTCACTAAAGTCTTTGTGAGAGTTGCAGTCTGGCTCGGCTGACTAAGAGGATTCAAGGGAAAGAAAGGTTTGTGTTCAACCTAAGGCCAGAAAATTAAAAGGGAAACAGCACACTCTGGAGGCTGCCATGGGGTGGGCAGCAGTAAATGAAGAATGAGGGAGACAGAAGATGAAAGGACACTTGGCAATATGTCAATTCAAAAGTCTCATTGTCAAAAAAAAAAAAAAAGTCTCATTGTCTAGTACACATGAGAAAAAATGGCCTCTGTATCAATGGAATCCCTCAGAACAGCCATCCACAGACCCTAGACTTGCCTACTGGTGACGATGATGACATCCTCTGCAATGCTAGACATCTCCTTGATGGTCAAGTAGCACATCCGACGGAGAGTGGGCTGGGAAAGAGATAGGAAACATCCTATAACCTTTAGCCTAGTATGAGGGTGAGGGCGAGGAAAAGAAAACTCCAGAAGATGTAAAGGCAGTCCACACTGACTGGTGGGGTCACTTTCCCTTGGTGCTCCTACCACCCTGTGATAGCTGTCCCCTCTCAAGGAAAGCTGGGGTTGGGGCACTTACATCGTTGGATTGAAAGAGCTTGGTCATGGCAAAAAAGGCTTCCGTTGCTTCAGTGGTCCCCAGGTGCTCCCCCTATTTTAACCAAGAAAGAAGTTTCAATTTCAAACAGATGGTCCAGAAGGTTCTTCCTGCTGGATCATCCCAGGCCAAATCCTCAGATCCTGCAGAGGCTCCATCGAAGCCAAAACATCAGAGTTGGATGCTGAGGGGACCCAGAGCTAGGCTGTTGGCTACAACCACACAGCGGTTGTTGAATAGCCTAAGGGCTGTTTGACTTTCTCCCCCCTACCCACAACATCCCCCAACACCATTTCTCCACCCCTAAGCCTGACCCTGTTACCTGGTTTATGAGGTAAAGGATCTTGGTGAGGATGTGGGCACATTTCCGAGGGTTGATGGGAGTTTCATTAAATACACGGGCCTAAGAAGAAGGGACCAAGAATATTATCTTCTAGCCCAATTTATTTCCCTTCCATTGACTGCCCTCAAGCACATTCAAGGGCTGGGAAGTCCCAGGGTAAATAAATACACTTGCTTAGACAAGTTTATTTTCATAAGAAAATAGTTTTTTTCTTTAATTTATTAACAACTGCTGAAATCTTCCTTAAATTTAAATATCAGTTAAGAATGTACTGACTTATTGACTAAAGGATAATTATTAAATGCTTGTTAACTAGAAAGAGAAATGAAGAACCAGTACAAAAATGTAAGCATGATGAATCTCTAGGAACAAAGCTTTCCTGTCTTTCCAGAAACAGGTTTTCTCTCCTATTATTCTTTAAACCAGAACTTTCAATGTGTTAGTATTTAAACTGCATCAATAGTAAACATTATGATGAAAGATGGAGGGGAGCAAATGATACTTGCCTCCTGGAGTACTGCACTCTTCTCAAGGTGCTGGAAAGGGTTGGAGCCTCCACCTGCGGTTGGAGAGCAGAAAAGACTGAGTGAGTATAAGTTGTGACCCTGAATTTCAAAACTCTCCCCCAGAGAATGGACAGATGTCCCTATTGTCTACCTAGTCAAGTCTAAACTCAGAATGGCAACCACAACCTGCATATAGAGCCTATCACTCTCCTGCAAGGGGGCGCCCTCTACCATTAACCACTTACAGTCACCCAACAGCCCTGGTAGGGTCCTTTTTTGCCTTTCATAGTGTCATGTCTTGCATTCCTTTACGCAAATGGTACTTAAACCGAGTCCCTACTATGTATGGGGACCATCACCTCCTAGTGATTCGTATTTCTTCACAGCACATGTCACATTTGTAATTAATTACGTGTGTTACTATTTGGTTGCTGTCTGTCTCCTCCATTATACCTGTGACCATTCTAATATTCCCAGCTTAGGCATTGAGTGTCTCACTTGTCCTACTGCAGTATCAGGACACTAAGTGCTGGACACATGCCAATTCCTGGCATGTAGTAAGTGCTCAGTACATATTCGCTGAATAAATGAATGAGTGCAGGTTCTCAGCCACAACACATTAGCTCCACAGATAATACCCCAGTTTGGCCAGGACCAACACATCCCCGGCGAATCCCAAGAGGTCGGACGGGAAAGTAATAAAGGAGCGCCTCCTACTCCCCGTACAGATGGAGAAGCTAAGGCGCTGAGAGGCTCGTGACCTGCCCCATGGTCACCCAGCGAATCGCGGCCCGAGATTAAGAAAGGAGGGCAATGGAACATGCTCGGGCTCTCCGAGGCCTGCCACTGACCAGCTGCGGACCTTTGCACAAGCCCCTGCCTCTCACTGGGCCTCGACCTCGGGCGAGGACAGAAATCCAAAGGAGGGCTCCTAGGAAGGGAGCTGACAGCCGGCACGATGGTCCAGCCTGAGCCAGGCCTAGGCTCCCTCACCCGATTCCTCGTCTTTCTTGTCGAATTTCTTCAGCATGGTCGTTCCGGCGGGGGCGCAAAGCAGTAGCCCTGTGCTGGACTTACGCGGCTAGCTCAGTCTGCTGACAGTTCCGCCTAAGCCACTTCCGGCCGGCCACGTCGCACCGCGCTCTGCGCAGGCGCACCCCGCGCTTTGCGCAAGCGCATATTCCGGCTGGGGAGGTCGCGTCTGACGTTAACCCTGTCCCTGCCGGGGTAGGTCCGGAGGCCGGGGACGGGCGGACGTGGAGGCCTTGGGGGACTGCCGAGGCTTTAGACTCAGGACTGACCGGCACCCCAGCTTTGCGCCTTACTCCCTCCGGAGTTATCTGTGCAGTGGGAGTAGTAGTCGTCTTTGCCTGATTGCGTTGTGGCGTGAGTTTAAACGGCTTTTGGAAGTGAGGGCCCTAGTACACTGTCCCGCAATAGACCCCAATTAATGTTACCAGTTCTTACTATTGTCACCTTATCAGGGAGGCCTCACTAGCCACTCCTCACTCTTCCCTGGCCTGATGTTTCTCCCTAGTTCGAATCACCATCTAACACACTATTTTCACTATATTGCTTTTATTGTCTTTTATTCGCTGGCCTGGATAATGTTGGCATGTAGTAGGTGCTCAGTAAATTCTTGTTGAATGAGTTAATGCATGAACTTCCTCTTATAATTCACGTCTGCTCCTGGTGCAGATTGTTCTGTACTTTAAGGGATCTAACTAAAGTAAAAGATCAGCATGGAAAGTTCAATGTGCTTTTAAAATACTTTGGGTATTTATAGAGGGCCTACTAGATACCGAGCGCTGGGGGCGGGAAAGCCTGGGAAGGGGAAAATGAAACACCACTCAGGGTTTGTCTTCCTGGGAAATTGGGCAGGACACCTTGAGGCCAAGGTAAGGACGGTGAGAACCGACATGCCAAATTGCACTGGTTATGGCAAAGCTGAGTCAGGATAGCTGTGCGCTGCGACGTGTAGCACCAACTTGCCTCGGGAGGGGGCAGCCCCAAGACCTGCGGGGAGGAGAAGGAGCCCTGCTGAGCATCTGGAGCAGAGGCCCGCTGGTGACGAAGGTAAGGGTGACAGCAGAGCAGGAGAAAGGGGTATGTGGGGGGAGGGGCCAGCCTTTAGGGTCATGCTTTGCTGCGAGAGGCTGGGGCCTAGCAGGAAGCTGGGGAGGCGGAGAGCAGATGTTGAGCCAACGTGAAATGGCCAAGAGCCAGAAAGATGTTCAGAATCTTGAATCAGTAACCCCACCCCTTACCCGGAGGAAATCATACAAAAGAAGAAAATAAAGTTGCCTACTGCAGCAGTTTGCAGCAAGAAAATTGGAAACACCCAAAATATCCAGCAATAAGGGGATAATTTATGGGAATTATGCTACAGCCATCGGATGAAATATTCTGTCCCCTTTATAAAGGAGTATTTCTTTTCTGTTTATTTGGTTTTTATTTTTTAAATTATAGTTGGCATTCAACATGTTAGTTTTAAGTGTACACGTAGTGAATAGACAAAGGGATATTTCTAATGTCTTGGGAGGCAATATGCAAACTTCTTATAATAAAAGAGACATTAAAAAAGAAAAGCAGGGTGTAAAAGTGTTAATAATTAAGATGAAATAAGTGTGCCTCATGGTTAAAAACCAGAAAAAAACCCTGGAAATTTATATTGGTGTGTTAAGAACGTGATATACAGATAAATTGTGTTGAGTTAAAATAGCCTTTTATGTTATGATATTAATTCTATAAAACTATATATGAAGGGGAATTTTTGTAATAAAATTACAATGACAATTGTGGGTTGTAACTCCAGCTCTAAGTATGGGCTTACATATAATCATAGGATTTTTATTATTTTTAAAAGTAATATAATTCTTCATAATTGCTAAACCCTTTGTAGAAACACAGAATACTGAAAGCACAAGAGAAACTAGAGAAATCTGAATAACATTGGTAAATTATACCAATATCAACATCCTGGCTGTGATATTATTTTTACTAATTTTACTGCATTTTAAAAATTGAGACAAAATCTACATACTTTAAAATTCACCCTTTTAAAGTGTACAATTCAGTGGTTTTCAATATATTCAAAAGATTGTGTTCTCATTACCACTAATTCCAGAATATTTTCATCATAAGAAATCCATATCCATTAGCATTCGTGCTCCATTCCTCATACCCCTCCCTAGTTCCCGCCTCCAACCTACTTTGTGTCTACTTTTAATTAATTAATCTACTTTGTGTCTCTATGGTAATTTGCCTATTCTAGATATTTCATATAAATTGAATCATACAATATGAGGCCTTTTCTGTATCTAGCTTCTTTCACTTACACAATGTTTTCACGGTGCATCCATGCCGTAGTATGAATCAGTACTTCAGTCTTTTTAATTGCTGGGTAATATTACATTTAATGGATATACATTTTTAAGTGTCTTTTTTGTTACAAAAATATTTAATAGTTAGACATTTACACCCCTCACAGTGATAACACCCCCCAATCTACTACCCCTCTGACATCGAATATAGCTGTTACAATTCCACTGACTATATTCCCAGTGTTGTACTTCACCTCCCATGACCGTATATACCCTGTTTCCCCGAAAATAAGACCTAGCTGGAGAGCCGGCTCTAATGCGTCTTTTGGAGCAAACATTAATACAACCTGGTGTTATATAAGACCTAGTCTTACTGTAAAATAAGACCGGGTCTTCTATTAATGTTTGCTCCAAAAGATGCATTAGCGCTGATTGTCCGGCTAGGTCTTATTTTGGGGGAAACACGGTATATATATTTAACTACAGTTGACATTCAATAGTATTCAGCTTTGGGTATATAGCACAGTGGTCAGGCATCTACATCATCCCTGGGGTGGTCTCCTTAGAGACAAGTGTCCATCGGATACCCTACAAAATCTTTACAAGATTATTGATTACATTCCCCACCCTCACTTCCCATCTAGCAACCTTCAGTTTTTCCTGTGTCTCTGAGACTGTTTCTGATTAGTTCATTCATTTATTCTTTTCTTTAGATTCCACATGTAAGTGAGATCATATAGTATTTGTCTTTCTCTGTCTGACTTAACATAATGTTCTCTAGGTCCATCCATGTTGTTGGAAACAGTAAGATTTCTTTCTTCTTTATGGCTACGTAATACTTCATTGTATAAATGTACCACAGTTTCTTAATCCAGTCGTCTACCGATGGGCATTTCAGTTGTTTCCATGTCTTGGCTATTGTGTATACACTGTAATAAACATCGGAGTGCACAAATTTTTTTAAATTAGAGTTTTGGATTTCTCCAGATAGATACCTAGGAGTGGAATTGCTGGGTCATAAGGTATTTTCAGATTTTTGAGATACCTCCATACTGTTTTCCATAGTGGCTGCACCAATCTGCAACCCCACCAACAGCGCACAAGCGTTCCCTTTTCTCCACATTGGCGCCAGCACTTGTTTGTTGATTTATTGAGGATAGCCATTTTGACTGGGATGAGGTGGTATCTCATTGTGGTTTTTATTTGCATTTCTCTGATGGTTAGTGAGGTTGAGCATTTCTTCATATGTCTGTTTGCCATCTGTATGTCCTTTTTAGAAAAATGTCTCTTCTTGTCCTCCGCCCATTTTTTAATTGGGTTGTTTGTTTTTTTGGAGTTGAGTTGAGTGAGTTTTTTTATAAATTTGGGATATTAACCCCTTATCAGATGTATCGTTGGCAAATATCTTCTCCCATTCAGTAGGATTCTGTTTTGTTTTATTGATGGTTTCCTTTGCTGTGAAAAAAATTTTAGTTTGATGTAATCACACATGTTTATTTTTTCTCTTACTTCCCTTGCCTGAGGGGATATATCAGTAAAAATCTTACTCCGGGTAATGTCTGTAAAGTTTCTTCCTATATATATTTCTAGGAATTTTATGGTTTCAGATCTTACATTTAAGTCTTTAATCCATTTTGAATTTATTCTTGTATATGGTGTAAGGAGGTGGTCCAGCTTCATTTTTTTCATGTGTCTGCCCAAGTTTCCCAGCACCATTTATTGAATAGACTGTCTTTACCCCACTGTAAATTCTTGCTTGCATTATCGTAGATTAAATGACCATATAGGTCTGGATTTATTTCTGGGCTCTCTATTCTGTTCCATTGACCTATGTGTCTGTTTTTATGCCAATACCATGCTGTTTTGATTACTGTAGTCTTGTAGTATAATTTGAAGTCAGGTATCATTGTACCTCCCACTTTGTTTTTATTTCTCAAAATTGCTGAGGCTATCCAGGTTCTTTTATAGTTTCATATAAATTTTAGGATTATATGTTCTGTTTCTGTGAAAAATGTCCTTTGATAGGAATTGCATTGAATCTGTATATTGCCTTAGGCAGTATGGACATTTTAACGATATTAATTCTTCCTATCCATGAGCATGGTATGTGTTTCCGTTTATTTGTATCTTCTTTAATGTCTCTCTTCAGTGTGTTATAATTTTCTGAGTACAAATCTTTTAATTCTTTGGTTAAATTTATTCCCAGGTATTTTGTAGCCTTTGAAGCAATTGTAAATGGGATTGTTTTCTTAATTTCTCCTTCTGATATTTTATTATTGGTATATACAAATGCAACTAATTTCTGAATATTAATTTTGTATCCTGCTACTTTACTAAATTCATTTATCAGTTCTAATAGGTTTTTGGTGGAGTCTTTAGGGTTCTTTATATAGAGTATCATGTCATCTGTATATAATGACAAGTTTACTTCCTCCTTACCAATTTGGATGCCTTTTATTTCTTTTTCTTGTCTGATTGTTGTGGTTAGAACTTCCAGCACTATGTTGAATAGAAATGGAGATAGTGGGCAACCTTGCCTTGTTCCTGATCTTAGGGGTAATGGTTTTAGCTTTTCCCCATTGAGTATGATGTTAGCTGTGGGTTTATCGTATATGGCCTTTATTATGTTGAAATGTGATCCCTCTATCCCCACTTTCTTAAGAGTTTTTATCATAAATAGCTGCTGAATTTTGTTAAATGCTTTTTCTGCATCTATTGATATGATCATATGATTCTTATTTTTCCTTTTGTTAATGTGGTGTATCTCATTAATTGATTTGCGGATGTTGAACCAACATTGCATACCAGGAGTGAATCCCACTTGATCATGATATATGATCTTTTTGATGTATTGCTGAATTCTGTTTGCTAATACTTTGTTGAGGATTTTTGCATCTATGTTCATTAGCGATATTGGCCTGCAGTTTTCTTTTTTCGTAGTGTCTTTGTCTGATTTTGTGATCAGGGTGATAGTGGCCGTGTAAAAAGTGTTTGGGAGCCTTCCCTCCTTCTGGATTTTTTGGAATAGCTTGAGGAGAATAGGTGATAATTCTTTTTTGAATGTTTTGTAAAATTCACCTGTAAGCCATCTGGTCCAGGGCTTTTGTTTGTTGGGAGATTGTTGATTACTGATTCAATTTCTCTGGTGGTAATCAGTCTATTCAGGTTTTCCGTTTCTTCCTGAGTTAGCCTTGGAAGGTTGTATGCTTGTAGAAAATTGTCCATTTCTTCCAGATTGTCTAATTTGTTGGCATATAGTTGCTCACAGTAATTTCTTATAATTTTTTGTATTTCTGTGGTGTCTTTTGTCACTTCTCTTTCGTTTCTGATTTTATTGTTTTGGGTCCTCTTTTTTTTTTAATGAGTCTGGCTAAAAGTTTGTCGATTTTGTTTATCTTTTCTAAGAACCACCTCTTGGATTCATTGATCTTTTGTGTTGTTTTTCTGGTTTCTATTTCATTTATTTCCGCTCTCATCTTTATTATCTCCTTCCTTGTGCTCCTTTTGGGCTTATCTTGCTGTTCTTTTTCCAGATCCCTTAAGTGTGAAGATAAACTGTTGATAAGTGATGTTTCTTGTTTCTTTAGGTAGGCCTGCAATGCTATGAATTTTCCTCTAAGGACTGCTTTCACGGCATCCCATAGATTTTGGGTCGTCGAGTTTTCATTTTTGTTTGTCTGGAGATATCTTTTGATTTCTTTCTTGATCTCCTGCTTGACCCATTCATTATTTAGTAACATGTTATTCAGCCTCCATGAATTGGTGTGTCTTCCAGTTTTTTTCTTGGAGTTGAATTCTAATTTCATAGTACTGTGGTCAGAGAAGACAATTGGTATGATTTCAATTTTCTTAAATTTATCAAGACTTGTTTTGTGACCTAACATGTGGTCTAACTTGGAAAATGTTCCATGTGCGCTTGAGAAAAACGTGTATTCTGTAGCTTTGGGGTGAAATGCTCTGAAAATATCGATTAAATCGAACTGGTCCAATGTGTCATGTAAGGCCATTGTTTCCATATTGATTTTTTGTAGTCGCACAACAGTCTAGCCAACTGTCCCTCCATGTCTTTCCTTAAGGAAAGAAGAGTTTGTGAGATTGTGCCTTTCTGGGACTCTGTTCCATCCACCTTATGTCTCTCTGTCTGGTCCCCAAAAGATTGTTTGCAGCCAAAGACAGGTAAGATATCTCACGGGAGATACAACATAAGCCAGGTGGAACCGAGTGGGTACCCCCAATGAGCTGCCTTAGACAGGTATGGGAAAGGGCCTTGCCTCCCCTTCTCCCTATTTGGGAAAGTCTGTTGCCGGCTCTGGCTTTTCCCTTGCACCTGTTTCCACTTCTCTCAACGGAGTTGTTACAATGTGAAAGACTTGATCCTGAAAAGGTACATACTTTAAGTAAAAACATCCTGGGACCTTGTGCTCCTCTGTTTACAGACAAAGGGTAATTGGAAGAAACATTTTTCTGTTATGAAAAATGAGCCTCACAGACCGTGTAAGAAACAATGTTACTTTCTTGTATGTATACCTCTCAATAAAAGCCTCCAGCCAGCTTTATTCTGGGCTCCAGTCCTCTGAGACTGAGAGACCCCTGGCATTCGGAGAGAGATTTGACTGCATTAAGTCTCCGTTTGTTTCTTTCTTAAAAACTTAACCCAAACCGCCCCTTCTCGCATCCTCTCTGCCCTTGTTGCGTGGGACGTGACAATTTTCTGTCTGGAAGACCTGTCCCTTGTTGTCAGAGGTTTGTTGAAGTCCCCTACTATGATAGTGTTACTGTTGATCTCTGTCTTTATGTCAGTCAATATCTGTTTTATATATTTAGGTGCTTCTATGTTGGGTGCATACGTGTTTACTAGGGTTATGTCCTCTTGTCAGATCGATCCCTTTATTATTGTATAGTGCCCATATTTGTCTTTTAATATAGTCTTCATTTTAAAGTAATTGCAACTCCAGCTTTTTTCTCATTTCCATTTGCATGAAATATCTTACTCCAATCCTTCACTTTCAGCCTGTGTGAGTCTTTTGATCTCAGGTAAGTCTCTTGTATACAGCATATAAAAGCGTCTTGTTTTCTTATTCACTCAGCCACCCTATATCTTTTTTTTAAAGGGGAACAGGACTTTATTGGGGAACAGTGTGCACTTCCAGGACTTTTTTTTTCCCCAGGTAAGTTCTTGTCCTGTCAATCTTAGTTATGGAGGGCGCAGCTCAGCTCCAGGTCCAGTTGCCATTGCTAGTTGCAGGGGGCGCAGCCCACCATCCCTTGCAGGAGTCGAACCGGCAACCTTGTGGTTGAGAGGTGGTGCTCCAACCAACTGAGCCATCTGGGAGTTCAGGGGCAGCTCAGCTCAAGGTGCTATGTTCAATCTTTGTTGCAGGGGGCACTGCTTACCATCCCTTGCAGGACTCGAGGAACCAAACTGGCAACCTTGTGGTTGAGAGCCCACTGGCTTATGTGGGAATCAAACCGGCAGCCTTTAGAGCCAGGAGCATGGAGTTCCGCCTAAGCCACTGGGCCTGCCCACCCTATATCTTTTGATTGGAGCATTTAATCCATTTACATTTAAAGTGATTAGTGATAGTTACATAGTTATGGCCATTCTTAAAAATTTGTGGTTAGATTGTTTTCATCTTTCTTCTGTTTACAGATGCCCTTTTAATATTTCCTGCAATGCTTGTTTGGTGGTAATGAATTCCTTTAACTTATTCTTTTCTGAGAAGGTCTTTATCTCTCCTTCAATTTTAAATGATAGCCTTGCTGGATAAAGCAACCTAGGTTCTACGCCTTTGTTTTCCATCACTTTGAGTACCTCCTGCCACTTCCTCCTGGCCTGCAATGTTTCTGTAGAAAAGTCATTTAATAGTCTTATAGGAGTACCCTTGTATGTAATGTGCTGTCTTTTTCTTGCTGCTTTTAGGATTCTCTTTTTGTCTTTAAACTTTGCCATTTTAACTATAATGTGTCTTGGTGTGGACCTGTTTGGATTTATCCTGGTTGGAACTCTCTGCACTTCCTGGGTTTGTATGTCTGTTTCCTTCACCAGGTTAGGGAAGTTTTTGGACATTATTACTTCAAATATATTCTCAATCTCTTGCTTCCTCTCTTCACCTTCTGGTATTCCTGTGATGCACATGTTGTTGTGCTTGATGTTATTCCAGAGGTCTCTTAAACCATTTTCATTGGTTTTTATTCTTTTTTCTTTCTGTTGTTCTGTTTGGGTGATCTCTGCTAACTTGTCTTCTATGTCGCTGATTTGATCCTCTGCTTCATCTAACCTGCTGGTAATTCCTTCAAGTGTGTTCTTTAATTTCAGTTATTATATTCTTTAGTTCTAACTGATTGTTCATTATGATTTCTCTGCCCTTCTTTATGTCGTCACTAAGTTCCTTGAACATTCTTATCATCAGTGTTCTGAACTCTGTCTCTCATAGGTTGGTTACCTCTATTTCATTTGGTTCCATTTCTGGAGGTTTCTTCTGTTCTTTTATTTGGGACATGTTTCTTTGTTTCCCCATTCTTGCTGACTCTCTGTGTTTGCTTCGATGTACTAGGTAGGTCCCTTAAGGTTCTTGGTTTTTGCTGGGTTATCTTGTGTAGTATGTGACCTTTATATTTTACTTGCACCACTTGCTTGTTCTCCTGTGCGTGTGCTCCAAAGGTGACTCTTGTGTTGTGTATATTGTCCTGTTAAAGTTTATCTTTAATTGCTTTTGGCTTGTAAATAGGTGGGATTGACTCCTAGGCTGACTACTTGTGAGACTTGGCTCTGCCCACAGTGGATGTTCTGCGTTGTGAGGGTTTACCGCTCAAATGAGGCTTGGCCCCTATGGCCTCTTGTGCCTGTAGAGAATTCCCTCTGGGTGTGTCACTTGTAGGTCAAACCCAGTAGTACTCTGGCTTGGTCTGGAGTTGGCCTCTGGGTGTGTTGAATCTTGTGCCTCTTGAGCTGGGCCCTGGTGTAGGCGATTTCAGAACAAAGCAAATCACTAAGCACAACAACAACAAAGTAAAAACCAAATACACTCACATGTAAAAACAATCAATAACCCACACTCAGCACAGGCAAAAATATCAAAAATACAAAAACAAAATAAACAAAGCAGCACCAGTCTTGGCTTAAGCCCACCAAGTAATCTCCAGATTGTCCTTTGCTCTACCAAAGAGTCCTCTGCATCTTGTGCAGGCAGAGCCAGTCACCTGGTCTCCAAAGTGACCCTGGGACTGCTGTTCTAGATGAGTAGGGCTATGGGGTCTGGATGGTAGTTTCTACAAAATCAGTGCAGTTTCTGCTCTTGCCTGCACATACGTGCACTGAGAGTAACACAATCCAGGAGACCTGTGCCAGACCTATGCCCAGGTCTCCTGAGTCTTAGGGCACTTCTTCCGTGTGTGTGTGTGTGTTTGTGTGTGTGTGTGTGTGTGTAGGATGGGAGATTTCTGAGCTGCTGAAAGCCCAGCGCTCCATCTGCCGCCTGATGATGACTAGGTGTGTCTCCGCAGTTGTAATTGCCCTGCCCTTGGCAGGCCAGAAAAGGTGGGGGCTGGAGATGGAGGAGTCTTCTTTCTCCCAGCCCAGCCGTGTCAACTCTTCCCAGCCTCTTCTCTGGATCAGAGCTGCCTGCCAGTCTTCCCAGAGCCTGAGCACTAAGGCTCCTCTGTAATCTGACACGACTCCTCAGTTCAGGGGCTAGTTTGAGTCTCTGGAAGGGCAGGGCTAGGATTAGGAGAGTGGGAAAAGGGGCCCAGGTATGGTGTTTACGTCTTTTTTCTGATCTAGGGCCCAGGGGGAGGTTTCAGCCTCAAATGCTGGATGTGCTGCTCACTCAGCAGGAGAGATCAGCTGTGGGATGCAGGGAAAGAGCCCACCTCCTAGCTCTTATGGTCTCTATTCTGTCCTGGGAATCCCTGTGTCTCCGTACCCGCGGGTGTGGGCAGCGTTTCCACTGTGTTCCCTTCCCTGTTCCCCTGCTCGCCCAATTTGCCCACCTTCAAATAATCCTGTATGATTCTCTTAGCTGTTCTGTGTGATGAGCAGAGAGTCCTTTGGTGTGTTATAGATGTTCAATTTGTGGTAAGTTCCAGAGGAGAACTCAGGCAGACCACCTTGCTGCCACCATTCCTATGACATCACCTACCGCACACTTTAAAACACACCTTCTCTAAACCATAGCTCACTCCCGGCCGACTGCACTGAACAAGTTGAAACTTGTCACACACTACTACTAAGGTTCAATGTGCCATTTCCTGTATTGAAGATCCCTGCCTTTCCATTGGATGGCACTCGGCAGCAGCATTCACTGTAGTTTTTGATCACAAGGAAAGGCTGTGTATCATGTGTCGCTTCTGGTACAGCAATTTCTGTCAAATAAGACACATTATGGTGTGGCCTTATCCACCTTGTTCACCGGATCTGTCACCATGCGACTTCTGGCTCTTCCCCAAAGTCAAAATGACCATGAAAGGTAAACATTTTGAATCGATTCAGGACACTGAGGCAGCCATGACAGCGCAACTAAAGACACTCAGAAAGAGGACTTCCAGAACTGCTTCAGAAAGTGGCAAGGATGATGGGATGAATATGTTTGAAGTGATGGGGGAGTATTTTGAGGGGGATTAATGGCAATGTGTCTTTTACTGTAATAAATTTTTAAAATTTAAACATTCACTGTATTTCTTGATTACTCCTCGTACAAATATTGAACCATTATGTACTACACCTGAAGCTAATATAATGTTATATATCAGTAAATGTACAAAGTCTGTTAAAAATGTGCAAAGTCTGCAACTTTTCAGCTGTTTAGCAATACAATGAAATACGTATGTGTGTATGGGCAAAAAAGAGGAAACTTTACTGCACAAGTGAGAAAACAGTATAACTTGTATATTATGTTATCGTAATAAAATGAATGTTCTAAATGGCTACTCAACCTATGCTGTCCTCCCTATGAAAAGTTATGAAGGAGTTAAAGGTTGGTAAGCAGCAAACTCAGACTTTCTCCCTGAGATGGATCAGAGGATTGCAAGAGACTTGAAATGTTACTATATAATGCAACTTTAATTGATGCTCTGCCATATACCACCTAAAGGAATGCATGCATCCTACCCTGGGAAAAACAGTAGGTTAGGATACTAATGCCTCCTACTTAAATATATAGCTCTTTCCTAGAGAGGTTGTGCTTGAATCGGTGTGATTCTGTCTGTGATGGAACAGGGCAGGTCAACCTTGAAGAGAGAAAGAAGTGGCCCTGATCAACTCCGGGAATCCCTAGAAAACAAGACATGTATTTGAAGTGGCTAAATGGGAGAAAAGAGTAAGCACAGAAAAGATCAAATTAACTATCCAGTTTACTCCAGGACTGTCTTTGAATTCTGTATCACCCAAAGAAAACTTCATTTTGGATAAATCTTTGGCTGTTAGAGTCAGTTTTAGTCTCCTGAGAACTTTTATTGCATAAAATGGGAAAGGAACATCTAAATAAAGGGGAAAATTACTTCTAATGATTCTTTATATGCAAGAGAAATACTATGATTGACTGTTCATGTGTCCAAAATATTTTCTTTATATATAATAAATCAGTGGAGAAAAGGAATTTTGTGACTCAGATGTAGCAGGCTGACAGAAACTGATCTTAATATTATTTTACCTTCATAAAACACTTTGGAATTTGCAAAGGATTCTCATGTATTATACCTTATTTATTCCTCACCACAATCTACTGAAATTGTCCAAAGCCTGTTTTCCTTAACATTTATTTGTATAACATAGGTATAAACCTTACACTCCTAGAAATCCTAGTACTTGCTATAGTTTTTGCTTTGGTTTGAGGGGAAATTACAAGAAACTTTGTATATCAGTTTTCTCTGTCAGTAATTTGGGGAATTGCAATGTTCATGTAAATAAACTAGTCAAGATAATTTTATCAGGGAAAGTTTTATAAATAATTTATCAAAATGAGAGCTAAATTTGGAACTGTTAACTCAGCTATGCAGACCATTTTACTGTAGGCATCACGCCACAGCAGGCACTCAGTGTGCTCTTGGTTTAAATGGAAAAGACAACTCACTGAGCTCAGGACAGTACTGGCCAAGCCAGCTTGTATAATCCACAGCTTTGTGGCCAGGATTACAGAAATGTGGCTTCTGCTTCTGTCAAGGGAGAAAGAATAAGCAGCTGAGCAGATGAGAAAGAAAAGAAAAAGCTTCACTATTACCTGAAATTGCACTGACTTTGGCATGTCCAAGAGTTATTTCCCCTTTCAAAGTCGCTTTGTGAGCATTGACCATACCAGAATAATCAGCATTCTCTGTGGCTCTCTGAGGGGTGAGTCAGAATTCTAAATTCTGGCTGCAGTGCTGGGAAAATGGAAACACCAGTGAAATAGTAAATCACGATGTCAGCAGTTTCTGAGGGCTGGTCAAAATGCTGAAAAATATGGTTATGTAATGCAGTAAATACATATGAATGTCCTTCAAAAATTATGTAAAGGATTTGCTAAAAACAAACCTAAGGTCTCATGGCATTTTTCCTCAAGCAGGCAGAATTTTTTATAAGTTTTGCCTGGCATCCAACATGCCACCATTTAAGCACGTTGCTGGCATTTAACAGATGCGAAGGCAATGCTACAAAGTGTAGGGGTGCAGCAGTCTCCCCAAACTCAATGTGGGAAACCCTGAATGACATTCACTAAGTGGAACTTCTCTACCCCATCATCAGTGATCCAAATCCAAGTTTCAGAAATTCTCTGTCAATTCGTAAACTTCACATCACTTTGAGGAAAAATGCTTACCAAAATGGCAATACATACAATCTTGTATAACTGACAAAGGATTGGTATCGAAAATATATAAGGAGCTCATTCAATGCAGTAAGAAAGAGGCAATAACCCAATGAAAAAAATGAGCAAAATTGGCCCTTCTCAAAAGAGGAAACTTGAATAGCCTACAAATATATGAAGAGATGTTCAACCTCACTGGTAATTGGAAATAAATGAAAAAATGAGATACCAAATAAAAATTCATATTCAAAACAAAAAACTGTACATGAATCTTGTACAGTTGTATTTGTAATATCCAAAAACTGGAAACAGCATAGGAGTACTTCCATGGATGATGGTTAAACAAACTGGTCGATTCATACCACTGAACACTACTCAACAAGAAAAGGAATGGACTGTTGATACACACAACTCAATGACTCTCCAGGGAATTATGCTGAGTGAAAAAAAGCCAATCCCAAAAGGTTACATACTGTATGATTCTGTTTATATAACATCTTTTAAAAGATTTTTTTATTGGGGGAGGGGAACAGGACTTTATTGGGGAACAGTGTGTACTTCCAGGACTTTTTTTCCAAGTCAAGTTGTTGTCCTTTCAATCTTAGTTGTGGAGGGTGTCGTTCAGCTTCAAGTTGTTGTCCTTTCAGTCTTAGTTGTGGCGGGCACAGCTCAGCTCCAGGTCCAGTTGCCATTACTAGTTGCAGGGGGCACAGCGCTCCAACCACCTGAACCACCCGGGAGCTCAGAGGCAGCTTACTCAAGGTGCCGCTTTCAATCTTAGCTGCAGGGGGCGCTGCCCACCATCCCTTGTGGGATTCGAGGAGTTGAACTGACAATCTTGTGGATGAGAGCCCACTGGCCCATGTGGGAATCCAACCGGCAGCCTTCGGAGTGAAGAGCATGGAGCTCTAACCGCCTGAACCACTGGGCCGGCCCCTATATAACATTTTTGGAAGGACGACACACTGGAACTGGAGAACAGGAGGGGGCAACAGGAGTGAATGTTGTGGTGTAACTGTTCTGTATCTTGAGTGTAGAGGTGGACATACAGACCGACATGTAAGATACAATTGTATAAAACTAAGTAAAACACACACACATACACACACACACACACACACACACACAGAATGCAAGTAAAACTGGGAAATCTGAACAAAATTGGTGGGCTTTATTAATTTCAATATCCAGATTGTAATATTGTACTATGCTTTTTAAAAAATATTATAAAATTCAAACAAGTTTACTGTCAATGGCTTTGTTTCCAAATCCATTTAAAAATGTTGCTATTGTGGTCATCTTGTATGTGGATAAATAGGGATAGTAAAAAGAATCCTTAATAGTGACTTTGAAATCAAGTCACTTAAAAATAATTTTTAGGGGGGCCAAATGGCTAAGTTGATTAGAGCCTGAGCTCTGAACAACAGGGTTGCCAGTTCAATTCCCAACATGAGCCAGTAAGCTGTACCCTCTACAACTACATTGAAGACAACGAGCTGCTGCTGAGCTTCCGGAAGGGCGACCAGATTAGAGCGCTGTGCTCATAACACCAAGGTCGCGGGTTCGATTCCCACATGGGATGGTGGGCTGTGCCCCCTGCAACTAAGATTGAAAACGGTAACTGGACTTGAAGCTGAGCTGCACCCTCCACAACTAGATTGAAGGACAACAACTTAGAGCTGATAGGCCCTGGAGAAACACACTGTTCTCCAATATTCCACAATAAAAAAAAATAATACTCATTTTTAGACATACAAGGGCTGACAAATTCACGAACTTGTTGCAACGATGTTGCTAACTTTTTTTGATGTCAGGGGGATTATTCATTATGAATTTGTACCAACTGCACAAACAGTTAGGCAAATTTACTATTTGGAAGTGCTGAAAAGGCTGCATGAAAAAGTTAGATGACCTGAACTTTTCCCCAACAATTCATGGCTCTTGCATCACAACAATGCACCAGCTCACACGGCACTGTCTGTGAGGGAGTTTTTAGCCATTAAACAAATAACTGTATTGGAACACCCTCCCTACTCCCCTGATCTGGCCCCCAATGATTTCTTTCTTTACCCGAAGGTAAAGGAAATATTGAAAGGAAGACATTTTGATGACATTCAGGACATCAAGGGTAATATGGCGACAGCTCTAATGACCATTCCAGAAAAAGAGTTACAAAATTGCTTTGAAGGGTGGATTACCATGTTTCCCTGAAAATAAGACCTAGCCAGACAATCAGCTCTATTACGTCTTTTGCAGCAAAAATTAATATAAGACCCGGTATTATATTATATTATTATGTTATAAGACCCGGTCTTATTTTACTATAATTTTTCCAAAAGACACATTAGAGCTGATGGTCCAGCTAGGTCTTATTTTCGGGGAACAGGGTAGGCACTGGCATCAATGCCTAGCTTCCAAAAGGGACTACTTTGAAGGTGACCATAGTGCTATTCAGCAATGAGGTATGTAGCACTTTTTCTAGGATGAGTTTACGAACTTCATTGTCAGAACTTAGTCCATCTTAGTCTTTGTCTATACAATTGTTTCTACTATGCCAAAATGGGAACAGGTTTCTACATGTCTCTTTCTTTGTTTTACCTTACATGAATTTATTTTAATTTCAATTGCAGTTGACATTCAATATTATTTTATATTCGTTTCAGAAGCACAGCATAGTGGTTAGACACATAATTTACAAAGAGATCCCGCTGACAAGTTTAGCACCATACATAGTCATTACAATATTATTGACTATATTCCCTATGCTATCATTTACATCCCCATGACCATTTTGTTACTGTCAATTTGTACTTCTTAAAACCTTCACCTTTTGCACCCCTCCCATCTAGCAACTATCAGTTTTTTTCTCTGTATATCTGAGTCTATTTCTGTTTTGTTTGGTTGTTTATTCTGTTCTTTAGATTCCACATATAAGTGCAATCATGTGGTATTTGTCTTACTCTGACTTATTTCACTTAGTTTAATATCCTTTAGGTCCATCCAGTTGTTGCAGATGGCAAGATTTCATTCTTTTTATGACAGTAATATTCCATTGTATATATGTACCACATCTTTTTTATCCAATCATCTACTGATGTGCATTTAAATTGCTTACATATTTGGCTATTGTAAATAATGCTTAAATGAACATGGGAGTGTATACATCTTTTCAAATTAGTATTTTGGATTTCTTTGGTAAATACTCAGACGAGAAATTGCTGGCTCACAAGGTAGTTCTATTTTTAACTTTTAGAGGAGCCTCCATAATGTTTTCCGTACTGGCTGCATCAATTTGCAATCCCACCAACAGTGCACAAGGGTTCCCTTTCTCTACATCCTTGTTAGCACTTTTTGTTTGTTGATTTATTGATGATAGCCATTCTGACAGTGTGAGATGATATCTCATTGTGGTTTTAATTTGCATTTCTCTGATGATTAGTGATGTTGAGCATCTTTTCATATGACTCTTGGTTACCTGTATGTCTCTTTGGAGAAATGTCTGTTCAGATCCTCACCCATGTTTTAAATGGCTTGTTTGTCTTTTGGGGGTTAAGTTGTATGAGTTTTTTATAAATTTTGGATATTAAACCCTTTTCAGATGTATCATTGGCAAATATCGTCTCCCAACTGATAGGTTGTCTTTTCATTTTGTTGATGGTTTCCTTTGCTATGCAAAAACTTTTTAGGTTGATGCAGTCCCATTTGTATATTTTTTCTTTTGGTTCTCTTGCCTGAGGAAACACATCCAGCAAAGACATTACTAAGAGCAATGTCAGAGACTTTACTGCTTATGTTTTCTTCTAGGAGTTTTGTGGTTTGGGGACTTAGATTTAAGCCTTTAATCCATTTTGAGTTTATTCTTGTACGTAGTGTAGTGTAGGAAGGAGGCATTTGTCCAGTTTTCCAGTTTTACATGTATTTGTCCAGTTTTCCCAGCACCATTTATTGAGGAGACTATCTTTATTCCATTGGATATTCTTGCCTCTTTTGTCATAGATTGAATGACCATTATTTCTGGGCTCTCTGTTCTATTCCATTGATGTATGTGTATATTTTTGTGCCAGTACTATGCTGTTTTGATTACTATAGCCTTGTAATATAGTTTGATATCAGTTAGCATGATACCTCCAGCTTTGTTTTTCTTTCTCAAGAATGATATGGCTATTGAGGATCTTTTGTGATTCCTTATACATTTTAGGTTTATTTGTCCTAGTTCTGTGAAAAAAGCCATTGGTATTTTGATAGTGATTTCATCAAATCTATGTACCTTGGAAAGTATGGACATTTTAACAATTTTAATTCTTCCTACCCATGGCAGGGTATATTCATCCACTGATTTGTATCTTCTGCAGTTTCTTTCTTCAATGTCTTATAATTATCTGAATACAGGTCTTCTAACTCTGGTTAAATTTATTCCTAGGTATCTTCTTTATGCCATTGTAAATGGGGTTGTTTTCCTAATTTCTGTTTCTAATAGCTCATTATTCCTGTATGAAATGCAACTGATTTCTGAATATCAGTTGTACTTTTCTGAATTCATTTGTCAGTTCTAATTGTACTTTTGTGGAGATTGCAGGTTTCTCTCTGCAAATAATGACAGTTTTACTTCTTCCTTTGCAATGTGGATGACTTTCATTTCTTTTTCTTGACTGATTGCTGTGACTAGGACTTCCAATACTATGTTGAATAAAGTGGTGACAGGGGACATCCTTGTCTTGTTCCTGATCTTAAGGAAAACACTTTTATCTTTTGCCCATTGAGAGTGATGTTAGCTAAGGTTTTGTAATATATATCATTTATTATGTTGAGGTATGGTCCCTCTATTCCCACTTAATCATAAATGGATGCTGGATTTTGTCAAATGCTTTTTCTGCATCTATTGATATAATTATACGATTTTTATCCTTTATTTCATTTCTGGGTGTATCACATTAATTGATTTGTGCATATGGAATCAACCTTGCATCGCAGGAATAAATCCCACTTGATTATGGTGAATAATCTTTTTAATATATTGCTGGAATTATGTTTGCTAATATTTTGTTAAGGATTTTTGCATCTATGTTCTGCATGGATATTGGCCTATAATTTTTTTTCGCAATGTGTTTGGTTTTGAATCAGGGTAATACTGGCTTTTGCATAATAAATTTAAGAGCCTTACTGCCTCTTGAATTTTTTGGAATAGTTTGAGAAGGATAGATGTTAATTCTTCTTTGAATGTTTGGCAAAATTTACCTCGGAAGCCATCTGATCCAGGACTTTTGTTTTTTGGTTACTGATTTGATTTCATTAGTAGTTGTTGGTCTGTTTAGATTTTCTGTTTCTTCTTGACTCAATCTTAGAAGATTGTTTGTTTCTAGGAATTTATCAATTTCATCCAGATTGTCCAATTTGTTGGCATACATTCTTTGTAATATTTTATTATAATCCTTTGTATTTCTGTAGTGCCAGTTATCACTTCTCTTTCATTTCTGATTTTATTTATTTGGGTCTTCGCTCTTTCTTCTTGTTGAGTCTCGTTAAAGGTTTATCAATTTTGTTTATCTTTCCAAATAAACAGTTATTGGTTTCATTGATATTTTGTATGTTTTTGTTGGACCTACTTCATTTATTTCTGATCTAATCTTTATTATTTCCTTCCTTCTACTCACTTTGGGTTTGCAGCTGTTCTTTTGCTCGTTCCTTTAGTTGTAGGGTTAGATTGTTTACTTGAAATTTTTCTTGTTTCTTGAGGTAGGTCTCTATTGCTACGAACTTCCCTCTTAGGATTGCTTTTGCTGTGTCCCATAGGTTTGGGGGTCATTGTATTTTTATTTTCATTTCTCTTAAGGTATCTTTTGATTTCTTCCTTGATCTCATTGTTAACCCATTCATTGTTTACTAGCATGTTTTTTAGCCTCCAGGTGTTTGTGGGTTTTTCAGTTTTCTTCTTGTAATTGATTTCTAGTTTTATACTATTGTGGTTGGTATGATTTCAATCTACTTTAATTTATTCAGACTTATTTTGTGACCTAACATGTGGTCTATCATGGAAAATATTCCATATGCACTTGAAAAGGATGTATATTCTGCTGCTTTTGGGTGAAATGTCCTGAAAAATATCAACTAAGCCCATCTGGTCTAATGTGTTATCTAAGGCCACTGTTTCTGTGTTGATTTTCTGTCTGGAAGGTCTATCCATATGTCAATGGGGTGTTACAGTCCTCTACAATTACTTTATTTTGTCAATCTTTCCTTTTATATCCATCAATATTTGCTTTATAATTTTAGGTGCTCCTAGGTTGGATGCATAAATGTTTGCAAGGGTTATATCCTCTTGTTTGATAAGCTCTTTATCATTTTGTAGTGTTCTTTTTCACTTGTTATAACCTTTGTTATAAAGTCTACTTTTTCTGATATAAATATAGATACCCCAGCTAATTTTTCATTTCCATTTGCATAAAATGTCTTTTTCCATTCCTTTATTTTCATCCTGTGTGTGTCTTTCTATCTGAAATGAGTCTCTTGGATAAAGCATATGTATGGGTTTTATTTTCTTATGTATTCATCCACCCTATGTTTTTTCATTAGAGCATTTAATCCATTTATAATTAATGTGATTATTGATAGGTATATAGTTATTGTCATTTTATTACTCATATTTATGTTCTTTTTTTCCCCTTCCTCCTCCTCTGCCTACTCCTCCTTCTCCTCTTCTTCTTTTTTTTGGTTAGTTTCAGGTGTACAAAACAATGTAATAGTTAGACATTTATACCCCTCACAAAATGATAACCCCATCCCCCAATCTGCTACCTCTCTGACATTGTATATAGCTGTTACAATTCCACTGACTCTATTGCCTATGCTGTAATCCACATGCTGTGACTATACACAGGATTAAATTATCGTTTAATCATCGTTGACATTCAGTATTATTCATCTTCAGCTTCAGGTGTACACTGCAGTGGTCAGGCATCTACACTGTCCATGAAGTGGTCTCCCTAGTAAGACAAGTGTCCATTTGGATACCCTACAAAATTTTCACAACATTATAGATTATATTTTCCAAACTGTTTTTCATATCCTTGTGGTTACCAATTTGTGCTTTCTAGTTTCCTGACGTTCTCCCTCATCCCCACCCCCTCCCATTTAGCAACCATCAGTTTTTTTCTATAACAGTCTCTGAGATTGTTTCTGATTAGTTTGTTCATTTATTCTTTTCTTTAGATTCCACATATAGGTGAGATCATATGGTATGTGTTTTTCTACATCTGACTTATTTCATTTAGCAGGATATTCTCTAGGTCCATCCATATCGTTGCAAATGGTAAGATTTCATTCTTCTTTATGGCTGAGTAATACTCCATTGTATAAATGTACCACAATTTCTTAATCCAGTCATCTACCATGAGCATTTCAGTTGTTTCCATGTCTTGGCTATTGTGAATAGCACTGCAATAAACATGGGGGTTCATAAATTTTTCAAATTAATGTTTTGGACTTCTCTGGATAAGTACATAGGAGTGGAATTGCTGGGTCATAAGGTAGTTCCATTCCAGTTTTTTGAGATACCTCCATGTTGATTTCCATACTGGCTGCACCAATCTGCAATCCACGAATAGTGCATGAAGGTTTCCTTTTCTCCACATCCTAGCCAGCACTTGATTAATTGATTTGTGGATATTGAGCCAACCTTGCATACCAGGAATGAATCCCACTTGGTCGTGGTGTATAATCTTTTTAATGTGTTGCTGAATTCTGTTTGTTAATATTTTGTTGAGGATTTTTGCATGTGTGTTCATTAGGGATATTGGCCTGTAGTTTTCTTTCTTTATAATGTCTTTGTCTGATTTTGGGATCAGGGTGATCCCAAAAGCGTTTGGGAGCCTTCCATCCTTCTGGATGTTTTGGAATAGCTTGAGGAGAATAGGTGATAATTCTTTTTTGAATGTTTGGTACAATTCACCTGTAAAACCATCTGGTCCAGGGCTTTTGTTTGTTGGGAGCTTGTTCATTACTGATTCAATTTCATGGGTAGTAATCAGTCTATTCAGATTTTCTGTTTCTTCTTGAGTTAGCCTTGAAAGGTTGTATGCTTCTAGAAAATTATCTGTTTTTTCCAGATTGTCTAATTTGTTGGTATAATTTTTTCATATTTCTGTGGTGTCTGTTGTCACTTCTCCTCTTTCATTTCTGATTTTATTTTTTATTAATTTGATGAGTCTGGCTAGAGGTTTGTCGATTTTGTTTATCTTCTCAAAAAAAAACACAGTTCTTGGTTTCATTGATCTTTTGTATTTTGTGTGTGTGTGTCACTATTTCATTTATTTCCGCTCTGATCTTTATTATCTCCTTCCTTGTATTCCCTTTGGGCTTATTTTGCTGTTCTTTGCCCAGTTCCCTTAGGTGTAAGGATAAACGGTTGATTTGAGATTTTTCTTGTTTCTTTAGGTAGGCCTGCATTGCTATGAATTTCCCTCTTAGGAGTGCTTTCACTGCATCCCATAGATTTGGGGTTGTTGTATTTTCAGTTTCATTTGTCTCGAGGTATCTTTTGATTTCTTCCTTGATCTCAATATTAAGCCATTCATTATTTAGTAACATGTTATTCAGCCTCCATGTATTTGTGTGTCTTCCAGTTTTTTCTTGTAATTGATTTCTAATTTCATACCACTGTGGTTAGAGAAGACACTTAATATGATTTCAGTTTTCTTCAATTTATTGAGACTTGTTTTGTGGCCTAACATGTGTTCTATCTTGGAAAATGTTCTGTGTGTACTCGAGAAGAATATATATTCTGCAGCTTTGGGGTTAAAGCTCTAAAAATATCGATTAAATCCAACTGGTCTAATGTGTCATTTAAGGCCACTATTTCCACATTGATGTTCTGTCTGGAGGATCTGTCCCTTGTTGTCAGTGGTGTGTTGAAGTCCCCCACTATGGTAGTGTTACTGTTGATCTCTGTCTTTATGTTGGTCAATATCTGTTTTATATATTTAGGTGCTCCTATGTTGGGTGCATAGGTGTTTCCTAGGGTTATATCCTATTGTTGGATTGATCTCTTTATTATTATAGTGCCCTTCTTTGTCTTTTATTATAGTCTTCATTTTAAAGGCTATTTTGTCAGATATAAGTATTGCTACTTCAGCTTTTTTCTCATTCCATTTGCATTAAATATCTTACTCCATCCCTTTACTTTCAGGCTGTGTGTCCTTTGATCTGAGGTGAATCTCTTGTATACAGCATATGCAAGGGTCAGATTTTCTTATCCAATCAGCCACCCTATGTCTTTTGATTGGAGCCTTTAATCCATTTACATTTAAAGCGATTATTGATAGGTACTTAGTTATTGCCATTTTGTTATTTGTATTTCTTTTTTTTCCCATCACCGAAAAGATTTATTCGGGAAAAGGAGAAAAGGCACAACTCAGTACCAGCACATGCAGACCCAGTATGTGCACATTCTGGCTAAGATGGAGGGTATTTACAACAGGGAAACAGAAGTTAACACCATAGAGTTTTTTGAAAAGGAAGTTAGTACCAGAGTTTGACTCGGTGTTCTCAATTGTACAAGGTTCTCTAGACTAAAGAAACACTGCCCTTTAACAATGCTAGTCTTATAAAACCCACAAAACTTTGAGCACATTAAAAGCTTCTCAAAAAATGTTAGTTTTTGCTAACAAAAATGAGAAAAGAATGAAATACGTAGGATTTGTTCTCCCCTGTTCATTTATTGAGCTCAAGTTAGAATACCAAATTAAGTTTGGCAAATGAATCCCCCAAAATATCTTATACCCTGTATCTGTAGTTACTTTTTATGGCTGTATCTAATGTATTTATATCTGACTGCTCTAGACTAAAAAAGTAAACATTTACACGCAAAGGTAGCACTAGCTGTGAATTCCCGTAATACTTGCAACAGTCATGACCCAAATGAAGGCACTGTCCTATGATGTTTAAAAGTCAAATAACTTTTATTTAAATTGAAAACAATTCTTAAAACTGTATTAATAGTCAAAACTCTTTGTTATATAAAAATCCTAAGGAGTATTTCTATATAAGTCAGAAGTAATTCTAGGTTAACTATACCAGATTTGACTTAGGACTTTAACCTTTTAACAAACTGTCAAGAATGGACCCCCCAAAAATAGGTTATTTACAGAAAACATTATCTACATATGTACTCAAAGAAGTACAAATTTGGTGACAGGAGTCTTAAGGACATGTTGAAATCTCTGAAGCAGTTCTCATAGAGCATAGTTTTATTTTCTTGGATTTTAAGACCACCTAAGATCCTTCTTCATCCTCGATCTTGGGAGCCAGATAGTACTTTAAATGTCCCATATCAGCAATTTTATATTCTACAACAAGGTACATCTGCAGACATACTGAGTGTTACTGTAAGAGAGAGTGGAGTGGCTTTTGTAAAGAAGTTCAGGTATCTCAGTGCAAAAGTTAACTGAACTGGCTCATTCATCTCTTCTTTATCAACATTACTTGTTTGTGACAGCTTAATATTTCCATTTCCAAGTTCCCCACTTGCAGAAAATTTCACTCCGTCCTTTTCACAGGAAATTACAATAGCATCTCCAATATGACAGAGATCTCGGCATACACGTGCAAATTCACTAGACGCTACACAGCTATATTCTTGTTCTGGAATCCCAAGTTGTTCAGCATCTAAATCCATTAACTTCATTTCATAGTCTGAAATCTTTTCTTGATTTGGAGCTTCAAAAACTAGTGTCAACATGTTCGCATTATCTTCTGCCCTTAGTGTAATGATATCTTCGTTGCCGCCACACTTTAGGATTTTGGACCTGCTAGTGACGTTCACACCCATGGCCAGATTGTGATTTCAGCGGTACGTGTGGAAGCCCTTGGAGCACAGGGTGAGCTGCCCTAAGGAGACATGAGATGAGTCCATGCTCTGCAAGTTCACACTGCTGGAGCTGATGTCCCAGCAGGCCTCATTGATGAGGTCCTTAAGCGCCTCTAGGATGGAGCCCTGGACCAGGCGTGCCTGGAGAATGGTGGCGGTGTTTCAATGATGCAGCTACAGGCTAAGGGAAAGAGCAAGGTCTAGTGGGTTTAGGTTTCACGGGATGAAAGCAAGTGGGCGAACACAGGAGTAAGAGCCAGAGACCGAGGAAGTTCACAGCAAGCTTGCTGCGCCAGCAACCGTTTAATGCCCTCTTATTTGTATTTCTAGTCTTCAATCATTAGATTGTTTTCATCTTTCTTCTGCTTACAGAAGCCCTTTTAACATTTCCTGCATCGATGGCTTCGTGGTAATGAATTCCTTTAGCTTCTTCTTTTCTGAGAAGCTCTTTTATCTCTCCTTCAATTTTAAATGATAGCCTTGCTGGATAAAGCAATCTAGGTTGTAGGCCTTTGTTTTTCATCACTTTGAATATGTCCTGCCATTCCCTCCTGGCCTGCAAAGTTTCTGTAGAAAAGTCAGCTGATCGTCTTATGGGAGCACACTTGTAAGTAACTTGCTGTCTGTCACTTGCTGCTTTTAAGATTGTTTCTTTGCCTTTAACCTTTGTCGTTTTAACTGTAATGTGTGGGCCTGTTTGGGTTCATATTGGTTGGAATTCTCTGTACTTCCTGAGCTTGTGTTTTGATTTCCTTCACCGGGTTAGGGAAGTTTTTGGTTATTATTTCTTCAAATATGTTCTTGATCCCTTGCTCCCTCTCTTCTCCTGGTGTTCCTATGATGCACGTGTTGTTGTGTTTGATGTTATCCCACAGGTCTCTTAAACTATTTTCATTATTTTTTATTCTTTTTTCTTTTTGTTGTTCCAATTGGGTGATCTCTGCTATTTTGTCTTCTAAATTGCTGGTTTGATCCTCTCCTTCATCTAATCTGCTGGTAACTCCTTCAAATGTGTTCTTTATTTCAGTTATTGTATTCTTTAGTTCTATCAGGTGGTTTTTTAAAAATGATTTCTCTATCCTTCTTTATGTTCTCACTAAGTTCCTTAAACATTCTTATCAGTGTTCTAAACTCTGTCTCTGATAGGTTGGTTACCTCTATTGCATTTATTTCCAATTTTGGAGGTTTCTTCTGTTCTTTTATTTGGGACATGTTTCTTTGTTTCCTCATTCTGGCTGACTCTCTGTGTTTGCTTCGATGTATTAGGTAGATCCCTAGGTCTCTCAGTCTTTGCTGGGTGGACGTATGTAATTCGTGTCCTTTATATTTGAATTGCATAGTCTCCCTATTCTCTTGTGCATGTGTTCCAGAGGTGTTCCTTGTGTTGTATGTGTTCTCCTGCTGAAGTTGAGCTTTGCTTTTGACTTGTCAGTGGGAGGGATTGACTCCCAGGCTGACTAGCTGTGAGAATAGGCTATGCCCACAGTATATGAGCTGCTGTGTGAGGGTTGACCCCCTCAGATGAGGCTTGGCTGCTTTGGGCTCTTGTGCCTGTAGGGAATTCCCTTTGGGTGTGTCACTTGTAGGTCAAACCCAGCAATGCTCTTGTTTGGTGTGGAGTTGGCTTCTGGGTGTGTTCATTCTTGTGCCACCTGGGCTGGGCCCTTGTGCAGGCGATTTCAGGACAAAAACAAATCTACAAGCATAACAACAACAAACAAATACACTCACATGTAAAAACAACTGACAACCAATGTTCAACACAAACAAAAATATCAAAAATATAAAAACCAAAAACCCAAACTAAACAAAACAAAAAATAGCAACACCCCCCCACCCCAAAAGAATCAATACAGAAAAATGTAAAGAAGGAGAAAAAGTAGAGCAAGGAAAAGAAAGATGAAAAGAGAGAGAGAAAGAAGAAATATATATATATATATAGATAGATAGATAGATAGATAGATAGATAGATAGATAGATATATAGATATATATCTATAGATATAGATATAGATATAGATATATATAGATATAGATATATATAGATATAGATATATATCTATATCTATCTATATATATAGATATATATCTATATCTATATATCTATATATCTATATCTATATATATCTATCTATATCTATATCTATATATCTATATCTATATATATCTATATATATCTATATATATATCTATATATCTATATCTATATCTATATCTATATATATCTATATATATATCTATATATATAGATAGATATGTATATATCTATCTATATATATAGATATATATAGAAGAAATATATATATATATATTTCTTCTTTCTCTTATCATATATGATAATAATAATAAATGATAATAAATAATAAAATAAAATAAAATAAAAACAGCCCTTGGGCCGGCCCGGTGGCTCAGGCGGTTGGAGCTCTGTGCTCCTAACACCGAAAGCTGCCGGTTCGATTCCCACATGGGCCAGTGGGCTCTCAACCACAAGGTTGCCGGTTCAACTCCCTCCAAGGGATGGTGGGCTGTGCCCCCTGCAACTAACAATAACAACTGGACCTGGAGCTGAGCTGCGCCCTCCACATCTAAGATTGAAAGGACAACAACTTGACTTGGAAAAAGTCCTGGAAGTTCACACTGTTCCCCAATAAAGTCCTGTTCCCCTTCCCCAATAAAATATTTAAAAAAAAAAAAACAGCCCCAATCTTTGCTTAAGTCCACCAAGCTATCTCTAGGTTGTCCTCTGCTGTACAAAAACTCCTGTGCATCTTGTGGAGGCAGAGCCATACACTGGCACCCAGAGTGACCCTGGCAATGTAGTTCTAGATGGGTGGGGCTATGCGGTGTGGTTGGTAGGTTTTCAAAGTCAATGCAGTTCCTGCTCTCACCTGCACAAATGTGTGCTAAGAGCACCATAGCCTGCCACCGGGAGGTGGGCTTCTTCCCTGGGTCTTAGGGTACTTCTTCCATTTTGGGGCGTGGAGGGCATGAGATTTCTGAGCTTTTGAAAACCCAGGGATGCCTCTGCCACCTGCTGCTGACACCTGCGTTTGTCTCAGCAGCTCTAATTGCTCTGCTGGGAGCTGCCCAGAAATGGTGTGTGCTGGGGAGACAGGTGCCTTTGTCTCCCTGGCCTGCCCACCAGTGTCACACTCTTCCCAGCCTTTTCCCTCAGTCACAGCTGCAGATGGGCTTTTTCCAGTTCTTAAGGGCTGCAGCTCGTTTGTAACCTGATACTATTATTTTCCTTTCAGGGACCAGCTTAAGACTCCAGAAGGGTGGGGTTTGGAAAGCTGTGGGAGAGTGGGGGGAGCGGTCCGGGTATGGAGTTTTTTCTGCTTTCTGTCTGACCAAGAGAGCCCAGTCACAGTTCTCAGCTGAAGTCTGTGCCTCGAAAGGTGGGCACCGCCATCCTGTACGCTGATCTCTAGGCTGGGCAGGGAGAGAGGGGTGCAGGGAGAGAGCACATAGCCTGGCTATTGCGATCTCCTGTCTGTATCCTGGGGCTCCGCATCTCCACCGCTGCGGCTACGGGCTATGTCTCCACGCTTCTTCCTCCCCTCTTCCCCCACTCACCTGGTTTCCCCACCTTCAGGTAATCCTCATGTGTGTCTCTTAGCTGTTCTGTATGATGAGCAGAGAATCCTTTGATGAGTTATAGACGTTCAATTTGTGGTAACTTCCGGGGGAGAAGTCAAGAAGCCCACCTCATGCTGCCATTTCTATGATGTCATTCCTCTCCTTCTCTTTCTCCTTCTCCTTCTCCTTCTTGAAGATTTAACATTTCTTGTAAGACTGTTTTGGTGGTTATGAACTTCTTTAGTTTTTTCTTGTCTGGAAAACTCTTCTTTGGTTTTAAATGATAGCCTTGCTGGGGAGAGTAGTCTTGATTGTAGGTCCTTGCTTTTCATTCCTTTATTCTGTGCCAATCCCTTCTGGCCTGTAAAGTTTCTGTTGAGAAATCAGCTGACAATCTTATGGGAGCTCCTTTGTATGTAACTAACTGCTTTTCTCTTGCTGCTTTTAAGATTCTTTCTTTGTCTTTAACCTTTGGCATTTTCATTATGATGTGTCTTGGTGTAGGCGTGTTTAGTTTCATCTAGTTTGAGACTCTTTGTGCTTCCTGGGCTTGTATGTCTATTTCCTTCACCAGGTTAGGGAAGTTTTCTGTCATTATTTCTTCAAATGTGTTTTCCATCCCTTGCTCCCTCTCTCCTCCTGGTACCCCTATGATGTGAAGTTTGTTAACTTGATGTTGCCCATGAGGTCCCCTAAGTTATCCCCATTAAATTTTTTTTTCTTTTTGCTGTTTTGATTGGATGTTTTCTGCTACCTTGTCTTGCAAATTGCTGATTCAATCCTCTGCTTCATCTAATCTGCTATTGATTCCTTATAGAGTATTCTTCATTTCATTTATTAGGGTGATGCAAAAGTAATTACAGTTTTTGCAATTATTTTTAACCTTTCAAACTACAATTACTTTTGCACCAAACTAATATTATATTCCTCACTTCTGACTGGGTTTTTTTTATGGGCTCTATGTCCTTTTTTTATGTTTACTATCTGTTTGTTGAAATCCTCACTGAGTTGATCTATTCTTCCACTATGTTTGTTGAGCATCCTCATATCCAGTTTTTTGAACTCTGTATCTGATAGGTTGCTTTCTTCCACTTCATTTAGTTCTTTTTCTAGTATTTTATCCTGTCCTTTTATTTGAGATATGTTTCTCTGTCTCCTTATTTTGTCTTCTCCTTGTGTTTGTTTATATGTGTTAGGCAGATCTACTATGTTTCCCAGTCTTGACAGGGTGGCCTTATGTAGTAGGTTTCCTGTGGACCACAGTGGCACAGTCTCGCTGGTCACCTGAGCCCAGTGCTCCAGGAGTTTCTCTTATGTGTGTTGCATGTGCCCTGTTGTTGTTGTTGAGCCTTGATTTCTGTTGGTATGTTGGTGGGTGGGATTGACCCTCAGGCTGACTGGCTATTAGAACTGTCCATTACCACAGTGGGGGCTGACTCTATGGAGCTTGATTTGCCCCGTAAGACTCTGGTGCCTGCTGAGACCAGTCTTTGGGTGTTCTGTTTGTGGTGCTAAACAGGTAGTGGTCAGAAGGCCACCACCAGGTTTGGTTCTGGGGCCTTTTGGGAGAGGTTCTGGTGCAGGCCAAGGTCAGCTGCTGCCTGTGCCTGGCCTGGGGCCACCTGGTAGGAACGACAAAGTGACCATGGTTGGCAGGTACTTCTGTTAATTTCAGTGGCACCTGGGAGATGGTACACTATGACCCAAGGCTCACTACTGCCAGCCGGGGCCTAAGCCACAGGGAACACCAAGGCAGCTGTCACTTGCTTGAGGCCTGGAAACCTTGGCAAGTTTTTAAGAAAGTTTGCAGCTTGGGCTGAGGCCAGTTGCCCCAGAGGCACAGCCTCTGAAAGGGCCAATGATGGCACATAAGTTGGATTGGGTGGGGACTTAGGGAGTCACCAGGGTGGGGCCATCACCAGGTTGATGCAGATTCAGATTTGGCAGCTGCCTGTGCCTACCAGCTGTGTGTGGGCTGGGCTCAACACAGGCACTTTGGCAGCTGTCCCACTAGCTCTTGCTCTGAAGCCACTCAGTTCAGTTTCTCTCGCTATGTGTCTGGCACCTTTCAAGCTGCTGTCCCTTTGCTGGAGCTTAGGTCCAGTGTCTGAGAATAAGAATGTCTGTGTGCAAGCCTTTTAGCAGGACGCCTGAGTTTCCAGCAGCCCTTTTTCTCACTGGGACAGAGTCCCTGCCACTTTCCACAGCCAGCTGCCATGAGATGCCTCTTCCCAGCACTGGATCCCTAGGTTGGTGAGCGTGGTGGTGGGCTGGGATACCTCACTCTCCATGGGGACCTCTACAGCTGCAATATCCCTCCAGATTCTCAACCACCACAAATGGGTTTGGGATCAGCCTCTTTTGAGTCTCCACCCCTCCTATCCGTTTTGGTCAAGTCTTCTATTTATCCCTAGTTATAGGACTTCTGTTCAGCTAGTCTTCAGATGGTTCTCCAGATTGATTTTTCTATAATTTAGTTATAATTTTAATGTGGTTATGGGAAGAGGGGAGCACAGTATTTACCTATTTTGCCCTATAATATACTTTTGCAAGATGCTACCATTGGGAGAAACTGGGATCTCTTGGTATTATTTCTTTTTACTACATGTGAAATATACTATTATCTTAATAAAAACACACAAACAAAAAAGAGACACCACATTTCATTCATGAGATTGGCAAAAATTTAAATAATTTCACAATATCAAGTGTTGGGTAAGATTTCATAAACATGGTGCCTTCATCCACTGCTGATGGCATAATTCAATATGGCCAATTTTGAGTGTAATATTTCAGACAACCAGTGAAATTTAAAATACACACCTTTCATTGCCCCATTTTCCTTCTGGGTTTGTATACTCTAGACAGACACTCCCACATGTCCTGTAAACAAGAGACCTGTAAACAAGAGTGCTTATTACAACATTGTCTATAATAGTATATCATAAATATCCTCCAATATGGGAATGGATAAATAAAATATAATATACAGCATGAAAATAATAAACTAGATAAGATATATATCAACAGAAACATAATATCAAATTTTAAAAGCAAGATACAGATAGATGTTTATTTATTCAGAAAATATTTGAATGCCTACTCTGTAGAAGGAGCTGTTCTGGAACCCGAAAATACAGTAGAAAATAGACAAACCCGCACAGTCCTTGCATTGTGGATATTATGTTCTTGTAAGATATTATGTTCTTGTATTACAATCAAATTAATAAGATATGGCACAATTTATGTAACATTTTTAATTGTTTATATATGGTTTGATATGTAATTTTATAATGTACATATTATAAAAGATAGACCAGAAGTATATACACCATTTTTTTAATATCAGGAGGAAAGGAAAGACATGAGACTTGGGGAGAGGAGGGCTATAGGGAATATTAGCTGTATCTGTAATTTTTGAATTGCATAAAGGCCATTCTATTACCAGGTATAAGTTCAAATGTTCTCTTTTGTAGTTACAATGTGTAATTGAAAGACATTTTCCTAGTATAAAAATTTAGTCTAAAGTTAATGTTTCTTAAATTGAAGTCTGAGTACATTTCTCAAGATTCAGAAATTAATTATTGGTTCATCCTTGCCAAACACTCAAATGACTAATTTATAAATTAAAATGGCCATTTGTGTTAATTTCCAAAGGAAAGGGCTAGAAACACATGGAATAAATATATAGTATTAGATTTGGGCTCTCCTTTTCTTACCACCACTGCAATTAATTGGATTAATCAGATTATAAGCATAGCTAAAAGCACCTTATGATATGTGAGCGGCCCCTGGTTTAGTTAAAAATATCAGTTCTTTTGGGGACTTGTAGGAAATTTGTGCAACTCTATAGATCTCCTATTCTCAATTAAAACGAAGGATTGTACTACATACTCTGAGATTAGACTAAATACCCTTCTCTTTCTTAGACTGTAATTTACCCATGAATTTAACAGTTATTTGTCAATTTAATCTTTAAAAATCAATTACATTATTTTGTAGATCATGAGAGCTATGTGATCAAATTTTATGCTTTATAATGCTCTCTCAAAGAATAGTTTAAAACATCTTGTAAAATACTATTTGGAAACAGTTTAAACACAACATTGTTTTTCTATTCCTATCTTTTTCAAAGTTTAAATAATGTAGATGCTTGATGAGAAATTTTTTTTTTAAATGAATGCATCTTAAGAAAAAAAAGAATGGGTGGTTTTACTCTTTTTAAAAACTATTTGCAAATAATGTTTTCTCTTACTAGTTCGTTTGCAGAAGTAGAGACAGTTTCAATTTGAAGTCAAAGAGGACAAAGCCAACTGATGAAATGCTCACTAAGTTATTAGTGTTTCATATTTTTCTTATCTTGGTTAGCATTCCCTACACTGTCCCTTTAAGGAGTTGATAGGAAAATGTAGGATTAGGTCTCAATAACTCCTTGGAGGCTGGAAGCTTTGTGGTCTACCTCTGTTTGAAGCCTGCGCTGTTATTTATTCACTGTATGACCTTTGACAGACTACTTAAATTCCCTGGACCTGTTTCCTCATGGGGATAATAAAAGTACCCATAGGGGTTTTGTGAAAACGTATAAAGAGGTTAGAAGCAATGCCTGGCATATAGTAAACACTCAATAAGTGATAATAACAAGTGATAATAAAGTGATAATAAGTGATAATATCCATAATGGATACCACTTTAATAGAAATTACTCTATGCCAGGCACTGTTATAAAAACTTTATACATATTAACTATTGGCTATTT
Source organism: Rhinolophus hipposideros (assembly GCF_964194185.1). Lineage (NCBI taxonomy): Eukaryota > Metazoa > Chordata > Mammalia > Chiroptera > Rhinolophidae > Rhinolophus > Rhinolophus hipposideros. Next base: position 59,326,581 of record NC_138063.1, read on the forward strand.
CAGGATTTAACTTAGTAAACTATGTTTCTGCTTCAGAAGCAGACAGGAGAGTTGGAAACAATTTATTCTCCTTAAGCATTAGTTGCATACTTTCCAAGTAGTCACAGAGACTATTTTCCTGCTAGCAGAGGAAAGAAGACATGGAAGGGTTTAGAAGGATATATACCATACCATCTTCTTTTAATAGCGGAAGCTAAGGCGTCTACTATGCAGTTGGGCTCTTTAGTGGAATTTAAGAGTTGGCAAGTATTGCTACTCAACTAGTACTCATTTTAAGGAATACTGAATCATGCTGAAGCAGCATTTTAGCTGGTCCTCTCTTGGGACACTTAATACTTTCTTATGGCCCTTGTCATCCTACAAGATCAAGGGCAAGGTCTGTTTCTTAACTGGTCATCTTTGTAATCCCTGCAATGCTGAGCACAATACCTGGGTAAGACGGAACACTGGAAGGGAAAAGGGGGGTAAAACACATTTCCAGGGTAAGGAAATAAAATAGGAACCTCTGTCTTCAAATACAGTTGGCAGTTTATCTTTTGAGTAGGTTGGCTTTTTTATTTCTAATTTTCAAACATCTCTAGTGAATAAGTGTACCCAAGGTCATATCCAGGCAACACAAGTCACTGTAGTTAAATTTCTTTACAGACCTTCTCTGGAGACTGTCGAATGTCTCATGATCAGTCTGCCTCTATTAATAATAGTCATTACAAAAAGCTGGATACCAGGTAGAGAAGAGCCATTAGCTGTTACTATTCCCAAAGCCAAGCAACAAAAAACACATTATGTTTCCATTCCTTCTACTTGTCTTTTAAAATCTATAGAAGAACAGTATGTCCAGTATCTCTATTTCACACCCACCCCAATATTTTTTTTAAATATTAGGAACATTCCTTCCCTGGGTCTGAATAACAAACATTTGTACATAAACATTTTATGTACTGTGGTTGGAAAGGTAAACAAAAATCAAGTCAGAAAATATTAATTTATGGTTCCTATGACAATTTTAACTTGTCCTCCTGGCACCATGTGCATGCACCCAAGCTATACTTCCTACCTAGCCTCTTGCATTTGTTAAAATCGAAAGCAGAGACCAGCCGTGAGGTTTCCTTGAGTAGACAAAACCAGTTTTGCCATTAATTTAGCCTAATTACCTATCACTGCAAAGACACTACTTTCTCACTGGATAAGCTGCTTTGTAATGGTATACCCCTGAGCCTCATTCTGTGTTTTGGTTTGAATGCTCCCAGTTTGCAGACTTTTTGGTGTATGCACAATAAAATTTTACCAGTTACTACTTTAGTGATTCATTGGTTTTACTTTGGCTATTTCCGAACTTTTTTTCTTTTCAGGACCTATCAGCTCCAAGTTGTTTCAATCTAGTTGTGGAGGAGGCAGCTCACAGTGGCCCGCGCAGGGATCGAACCAGCAGCCTTGGTGTTATGAGCACCGTGCTCTAACCAACTAAGCTAACTGGCCGCCCCTATTTCTGAACTTTTGACACATTATACTGACTCACTGTTAGGGCTTCAGAAATCATTACAAAAGTGTCTGTGATTAACACACTTCTCCTTACCTCAAGATATTATAAAGATTAATCAGTCAGGGGAAATCTATAAAGCTGTGTAAGCTTCTTGGTAACAAAACTATATCAAAACAAAATACTGTGTTATTATTGTTAACTCCAATAAATATTAACAATAAAGTGCTAGGCAATTAAATTTTATTGGAAATGGGACCTATTCATACTGAATTTAAAAATATTTTTACTTTAAATTGTCTTAGTTAACAAGTTTTTTAAAAATCACTAGTCCTTAGTATAGTACATTCACTCTTTGATAACTACTACCCTCGTTGAGCACAATCTGCTAAATGTTTTGCAATGACTAGGAAGTAAGCACTAGTGATTTAAACCAAGATTTAATGCCTGACTCCATACCTGTGCTGTTAACCACTCTGCTATACTGCCTCCTCAGAAACAAGATTTCAAAAGAGGATTCAAGGAGATGAGACTAAGGGCAAAAGAATAGTTCAAGTCTACACAGCCTTGGATAAAACTAATGTCATAAACAAGGACTGTGATCCCAGTTTTAACATCTTAATAGATCTGTGCACTTTATTTCAAAGAATATGATAGTCATTAAAGGAATGAAAAGTACATTGCTGGGACATACCAACCAAGAACATGGGTTGCATACTAACTTCAAGCTGCACATTAAGTTTGTAGGAAACTATAGTAATTTCAGGGCCTCTTAAAGCTTAAGAAAGTGGAACTCTTCTTTTTCCCCCCCATGTTTTTAATAAAAGCCATTCCAACATGGAACATGAAATTCTGTAATTTCTTAGTTCACATTGAAAATGTGATTTTAGAAATTGATTTAACAGTACCTGTCACTGCATTTATAATCTCCTTTGAGGAAAGTACCAAACCTAAAGACCAATCCTGAGTGTGATAGCCCAGGCCAAATAGCTCTCCCTTCTGGCACTTGCTATTTATTACACGTTAGGCTGCAGGGAACGTCACTCATAAATGTGCTAAAAGTATCCCAAGGTTTGTTGTGAGGCGGTGAAGTGTAAATGCAAGCCACCCTGTCACCATCTTCACACCCTCCTCGGGGCTGGCCCCTTTCTTTCACCTGACGTGAAAGCAGCAAGGCCTTCTGGACTCTGCCCTGGTTCACACAAAAACTAAAACAAATCTTGGAAAAAACAAACGTAGTCTACAGCCCCAGCCACTTCCGTGACTTCACGGTCAAACTGATTTATTAGTAAATGGGGCCTGGCTCTAAAAGCGTTACCAAACCAAGGATTTAAGTGCAGATACTCTTTTCAGAGCCCAAGAAGGGGCAGGAATTTTTCCCGGCCCCACGTTTACCACAGTAACTTCACCGAGACCCGTCCCTGGCAACCCTCATCGCCTGCTGCCAGGAGAGATCACCGAGTCGGGGACAAACAGATTTCCCCGCGGTCAGGAGAAGCGCGGAATAAGCCAGAAAGGCCCAAGTGGTGCCAGGCCGAGGCCTGGAACACCAGGCACGAAAGGATGCGCGCGGGGCACGGCGGGAAAGGCCTCGGCGCGCTTAAGAGAGCCACTCCCCGCCCCGCCCCGCCTTCCGGCCCCGCCCCGCGCCGCGCTCGGGCTGGGCGGCGCTCCCTGCTGGCCGCTCCGACTGAACGTCCGCGCCCCGCGCGCTGATTGGCCGCGTGGGCGAGGCGGAGGAGAGCCGTGTGCAGCGGCGTGTGTAGGGCCGTGTGCAGACCCGCGTGTGGCGCAGGCAAGGACCCTGAAAATAAACAGCCCCTACCTTCGAGCCGCTTCCCGCCGGCCTCGGTTCGAGTCTACCGCTTCGGGCCTGCTCAGACACTGAAGGTGAGGACCGGGAGTGGAGGCCGGGGGGAGCTGTGCTGCAGGCCCTGGGCCGAGGCGGACGGAGATGGTAGGGAGCGGTGAGGGACTGATGGCGGCCGCACTTTGGCCTTCTCCGCTGCTGCGTCAGGCGGTGTGCTCTGCTGCCACTGCCGCCTCAAGCCCGGGTTTCCGGCCTCCTGCAGTCAGGCGATCCTCCCGCCCTGCCTTCTGTCCTGGGAAGCTGGTGCCTCGAGTCGGAGCCTCTCCTAGGGCCAAGGCCGCACTACAGGCCACAGCCTTACAGCAGATGAGGCCCGTGCGCCCTTGGGACCGAGGCCCTGAGACTTAGAGGGTCGCGAAATGCGGGACGGAGAGTCGATTTGGCGGTAACCTATTGGAAGGAGGCCATGTGGTGGGAAAAGGCCCTTGGTGCGGATGGAGGGGCATGGGTTTGGGTACTGGTGCAGGCCATGTGCTGGGGCAGTGGGACTGGCGGGCCATATGCCAAGGGCTCTCAGGAGCTGAGAAAAGGGTCCTTCCAGACGCTCTTGTGTTTAGGGTGGTGGGACACCCCGCAGGAAGGTCTGAGAGTCTTTGGAATTCATACTCTCCATACTTGATAGCTTCCCGATTCTTGAATTTTTATCGTCATTCAAGTGTTAAATTACTTGTCTTACATTGCAATTCGGAGAGGGGCAGATAGGGCTCTCTTTCCATGAATCAACACTAAGTTAGAGAGGCCTTTTAAAAATCCCATTAACAGAAAAAACACGAATTTGTCATACCTCCAAAATCATAGCAGCAGTAGCCTTTCCATCATTTCTTGGATTAATTAAACAGATAGTTTAATCTAAAAATGAGGCATGAAGGTTATTTACTTACCCAGTTTCCATATAGATTTTTCAAACGTGAAAACCTATTTTAGAAAGGCATCATCACCCACATTTGGGTTTGCCGTGTTGGTTTTATTATTGGTAAGGCTTTTGCTTGTTGCCACATGTTAACCACATGGTCTTAGCCACAGGGCACGTCCAAGGAAGTCGCATCTGGTGTGGGGCGGGGGGTCTTAGAAAAAAACATTGCTCATTGTGACTTCAGATAAGGGTCTAGATTCATTTTTTGTTCCTTTTAATGTAAAGAAGGATTAATTTACATCCTCATCTTGCCGCCAAATTTCAAGTTTTTAAAAACAGATTTTCCCTTTTTGCTATTGTTTGACCTAGTTTTAGAGAGAAACATAACCAATTAATTTCTGCATCGGTGAGAAACTTAAATTAATTAAATTAGCAACTTTGTTACTCTTGCTCAAGCACCATAAATTGTGTATAAGATTTTGAGGTTTTAAAGAAGTGTATGAAATGAAGTTCCTACCTCTTAGGCTTTATTCCACCCTGCAAAGCAGCCATTTTCAAATGCTTCAAAAAAAAGAAATCACTGATCATGTCTTAATCAAATACCTACAAACTGCCACATGCATAGGTGCATGCTCTTTTTAGCTTGTGACCCGGATTCTTGTGTGCAAGGAACTCTCTCCACGTACTGGAATATAAAAGGAATAATTTATTAGATTCCCAAGGGCTGGATTAAAGGTTTAATTTTCTTTCCAAACTGCAACTTTTGGCAACAGTATTTTTTAAATAGCTAACAGTATATGTTTGTATACTTTTCTACATATGTCACATTAGAAAACCTGGGTAACTTTTTCTTAGCAACCAAAGGTCCACATTCCTTTTCATATTGATGACCAGAGAGGTAATGTATTTCAAACAAATATGCAGTCTCTAAAATATTTTGAGGCAAATTGGTGGAAGACCAAGAGTCAATTATTACACCAGCATTTGAACATCTGGCACAGGCAGAGTGATACCTTTTTAAGGTATTATGAATGGTTTTGTAGTATGGTTTTATAACTATTTGGATTCTTTTAAAATCTAGTAAAAATGTTGTGCATAACATGGTAAGGTACCAGATCCATGCTTAAAAGCACTGCCACCACAATTTGACACCAGGCATACCTCATTTTATTGTGCTTTGCTTTATCATGCTTCATAGATGTGTTTTTTTGCAAATTGAAGGGAAGGCCCACCAGCAAAAAGATTATAACTTGCTTCATTGTGGTGGTCTAGAACTGAACCCTCAGTATTTCTGAGGTATGCCTGTAATTGGAAAGATTGGTCTGTTGGCTGACCACGACCACAAGAGATTTTTGCTTTTTTCCTGCAGGAGTTTTTTTTTTTTTTTTCCCTCCTGTTTTTTTTTTTTTTTTTTAAAGTTGGCTTCTTTCCTCTTGCCAGCCTCCTGACAGTAAATGGTAAATGGAGAGCCAGAAGAATGATGCCAAGGCATCCTAGCCTGCTATGTGAAGAACACTCTTTACTTACTGTCTGATTTAATAGAACTCCTGGCAGTGTTAGATGCTACTGCAGTAAGGGCATGCTATTGAGAGATTCCAGTAAACTACCATTTTCATGTTGTAAAACTGATGGAATAATAAAATGAGAGCTTGTGGCCACCAAAATTCAAGTTGTAAGTCAATGGATTCTATTAATCGGGAGTATGAGAAAAGTGCAATAATCACCTGGAGTGGCTCCATAATTACAAATGAGGGTATCAACTTGTTAAATCAGATTGCCAGACTTTGGGATCTGTGGTGATACTCTTATGCCTTGAAGAAGGTTAAGAAAATTTGTCGTGGCTTAAAATTCAGGAAAACTGATGGCATACTGTGAATAAATTCATTTATGGCTATGGATTTTTAAAAAGTTATGAGTCCTAGTTTTATTTTGATTTATCTAAAGAGAAATATAGAACAGATATTTTTTGCATTAAAATTCAAATTTATACAGTCATGTGCTAGTATATTGTAGTAATACCCTGCATAATATTGAAGTAGGGAGTGAATTTGTGTACTCTTCTGATAATAGCATTTTAATGTACTTTATTACCACTTAACCCTAACAAAAGTCTTTGCAGAGGACTTAGACCTAGACTGTTGAAATCCTGACTTTAAAACTTCCTACCCTGTTTGCCCTAAAATAAGACCTAGCCGGGTCTTATATATCTAGACTGGGTCTTATATTAAAATAAGACTGAGTCTTATATTAATTTTTTCTCCAAAAGACGCATTAGAGAGCTGATGGTCTGGCTAGGTCTTATTTTTGGGGAAACACGGTATGTAGACATTGAACTGAGTTCTATCTCTACCTTTAAGCAGTCTAACTTAATTGGGGAAGCTAAGCAGAGTACATAAACTTGGCGGTTTTTAAAATTGAGCATCTATTAAGCACCAGGCACCTGGCAGTAATTCTCATCACAGACCGTCTTCCCTTTCCAAATAAGGACAGGAGAATGGTCAAGTATCTGAGGTAACACAACAAATAGTTAAGCTGGGGAAATGGTTAACCCAGGGTTATCTATGGTTCCAAAAATTTTTTCCTATATATGGATGAAATGGTTTATAGCAGCAAAAGGAAGAAAATATATGCTTTCCTACTGCCTGGCAATATTGAAAATACAGTATTTTGTTTTTTAAGTTAGCATGTATGTATGTTTTGTAGCATTCCATAAAATATTACTAAGGTCTAGTTGATCATGAATTCTTGGAGCAATAGGAAGTGCCTAGGTGGCAAGTTAGGGGTCCTGGTTTGGCTGCTGACTTTTTTGATGACTTGGAGTGGAAAATTTCTTGGTTACATGGGGAGATTTTATTAGATATTCTGAAATTTTATTGAATTTAGTGATTGTAGTGGGTCCTTAACGAGTATATAATTAAAATAGATTGTTACTTTAATGGTGGAGTAACTCTTGTAATGGTAATAATTTAGGTGTTTTATTGTCAGTACTTGATTAGATTGGCTTGGGTATGTACAAGAAACAGTTTCATTCAGCAAATGACTATTAGGTACCCCCCCCAAGCAGTTCAAATACTGAGTTATATAACTACCACTAAAAGAATCATATGGGGTGTTGGGATGATTCAAAGGTGTATTCCTTGGTCTCTGCCCTCAAGGAATATGGTAAAAGGCAAATATGGTAGTGCCATCAGAATGTAAACAAAGTGTTTTGTGTCTTAATAGGATGAACAGTTCCAGGCTGGGAGATGTGGTCAGATTCTTTTATAGAATTGGCATTTGAGTTGGCCCTTCAAGGTTGGAAAAGGTTGTAACAGGTGGAGAGGGCGGAGGCAGGAGAGTACAGCAAAATTCCAGGCAAGATTAGTCATAGGCGGTGAGAATCATGGAGCTTAAGTCTCAGTTCTATCTTACCTTACTGCCTGTACAGTAGAATGAAATTCTTAAAAGACCTTTTAGCTAAATACTCATACATTTGTATATGACTGTTATGATGGGACCTTCCTCCTAGGATAAGTAGAATGCCTCTAAAAAATAGTGGGAATCAGTTGGTTCATTTTACTAAAAAGACAAATCTATCATAAGGGACTCAGTGAAAATATAGATCAGCTGAGATTGATTGGCTTGACCAAAGAGGCAGGGAGAGCATATTATGCAATCTACACACTACCTGAGCTCACTGGGGATGACCTTTAAAACATAGGTGCCCCACTGATGATGGGTCTTTGGGATGTTAATGAAATTAATGTTTCCTGTCCCTTTTAGATTTAGTGGTGTTTTTCTAAAACCTTAATTTACTTCAGTAAGCAAAATTATGTGGTGAGACTAAAATTTGTACATGGCAAAACAAACATCTAAAGCTAGTTTCAATTTATACAGTTCTGCCTTTGCCACTAAACTGCATGTCTGTTTTGCAGAATAGTTTAATTGCGGTTTAAGTGGAGAAATACTGCTTTCCCTGAATTTGTAATTCCTACAGAAGTAATCACATTTTAACCAACTGTCAGTTAGGAATTAGGGTAGGAGGAAGTTGAGCGTAATGTTTAATCTAAAAATGTTATTTTAGCTAATTGACTTCTTTACAGGAATAGCACTTTTCCTGTCATTTCTTTTTCCCTTATTCACTTTAGATCTGGGTCCCATGAATAGAGATAAGACAATGGAGAAAGAAACAATTCGTGAAAAATCTACACATAGGTTAAATCAGTTCTTGAGTAGCTGAATTTCTTAAACTAGTATTTCTGTGCTGAAAGTAAACCTAAAATTTTAACTGCTGACTTTATTCTGCTGATAAACATCTGATGATTCATTATAACATTTCCTTCGTACTTTACTATTATGAAATAAACAAGAGGTCTTTAATTTAAAGCAGCAATCTAAAGGGAAGATTGGACTTGTTTCTTTCGCTTTAGAAATGTATGTTGAATATTGGACTGTCATTTTCTAAAAGATACTATCTTGTTTAAATATTAAATTTTAAAATACTCAGGACTTTTCAAATTGCCTAGGTTACCTTGAATAAGGAAGTGATCGTTTCTGTGTAAAGAACTCATCGAGAGCAATAGTTAAATGTGCTCAATTGGTCTGACTATAAATTGGAGAAGATGCAAATGAAGAAAATGGGAATGAGGGGAGGATGAGGTACCATAATCAGCTTTTTTCTGTGATCATTTTATGTGGCATTCATTTTTTTCATCCTGACTGTTCTTTCTGGTGGAAACCAGCACTTCATATGGTTTAGAATGCTAACACCAGTGTAAGAAAGCAAACATAAGCTCAAATTTTTCAAAAATACATTTTTAATCTTTACTGGCAGGTTCTGCAGTCTAGAAATGTGCATTATATATCTGAAACCACTAACTACAAGCATCCAATACAGGTGACCCCCCCCCTTTGTATTATATTTATATGGCAAGTGGCTTGAGTTGGTAGAAAGATTCCACTGAAAATGTATCCTGAATCCAATTGCAGAACAGTTAGGATAAGTATTGAATTTTTTTTGAATATTTGGCAATGGAAGCTTTTGAAACTAAACTTTAGCTTAATCTTTGGTCACTAGATTTCTTTAAACTTGATGAACCATGGACTGCACCATGGTCTGAGTTTTGGTGCTGTGGTTGGTTTAAGTGATTCCACTATCTTGGAACAGTATGTTTTGCTAGACCATGGTGCTTATGCTTGGCTCTGAGAAGGTATTTAAAAAACTTTGTGTACCATTGCTTGACACTGGAATTGAGGGCAAAAATGTTTGGATATGGAAGTTCAGCAGTATAAAGGTTACAATGTTTTTAGCCCGTGCTTTTTTTAAAAAAACTACTTCAGTAGGAGTTTGTTCTGCAGCATAACATATAACATAACATTCCAGGAATAGTCCTTTTATTTTTTGATTGTTACGTAAAAAGTATAAAATCCATTTGCTTTAGGAGTTTTGCTTTTTTTTGGAAAAAATACCCAATAAAGGATTCTATTATGAAATTCCAATAGCCTTGTTTTAAATGTAAAATTACAGAAAATTTTGAAAAGAGAATAGAAGAAAAAATATAAATGATCCCAGTGTTTTAGGTGGTATTAGCACATTGATATATCTGTCATTTTTCTGTATTTTTAACACGGCGTCCTCTAAAGATAAAATTTATATTCTGCATTTTTATTGCCATATGTGCACTGAAGACTCATTCAGCAAGCAAGTGCTACAGTATAAGTAGGCACTGTGTTAGGTGCTAAGGTTACAAAGAGAAATTACTTTCTTCACCTACCCCTCACAGAATCCGTACTGTACTATAACACTGATTAGGGTTATTCCAATTTTCTGACCAGTAAATGACTTCTGGTTGCCCAAAATAAAGTTTACTGATTTATAAACATGGAAATGTGTCCATGAAGTTGGACCTGGAATGAGGTATTACTAATTGTGTTCATTGACACCCTGTAAATTTTGTAACCCCCATCAATAACTGAATCAACATTTGTGTATTTATATATGCATAATCTTAACAATTGTAATGATTTAAAAAATTGTATGAAAAAAACGTTTTACAATTTTTTCATTTTTAATTGTCTAATTGTCTAAGACTACATTAAAGGGAATAAAAACTAGAAGTAATTTCAAGTGGTTAAATGTTGTCTTTTTAATATTTCAAAGCTCTAACTGCAGCCATGAGCAGCAATGAGTGCTTCAAGTGTGGACGATCTGGCCACTGGGCCCGGGAATGCCCTACTGGTGGAGGTCGTGGTCGTGGAATGAGAAGCCGTGGCAGAGGTGGTTTTACCTCGGATAGAGGTATTTTTATCGAATTAAAAATTTTGAAGTAGTTGAGTATTCATTAGTATCAAGACTGGTCTAATTAGCCAAATTATTTTTGTTTCTGCCAAAAATAGGTTTCCAGTTTGTTACCTCATCTCTTCCAGACATCTGTTACCGCTGTGGTGAGTCTGGTCATCTTGCCAAGGATTGTGATCTTCAGGAGGATGGTAAGTATTTAACACTTTTCATGTGGTTCTACAACTTGGAGGAGGTGAGCATGCATATAACATTGGTAAAGATTTTCCACCTTTGAGGTTTTGTATTACATGGTTTAAAACATAGCAACATTTTGTAAAGATTTTATAGTCTTGGTCTGCTTCTTTTTCTTATTGTTGAAGCCTGCTATAACTGCGGTAGAGGTGGACACATTGCCAAGGACTGCAAGGAACCCAAGAGAGAGCGAGAGCAATGCTGCTACAACTGTGGCAAACCAGGCCATCTGGCTCGTGACTGTGACCATGCGGACGAGCAGAAGTGCTATTCTTGTGGAGAATTTGGGCACATTCAAAAAGACTGCACCAAGGTGAAGTGCTATAGGTAAGTTGTTAGAATGTTGCTGGAGGAATGTTCATTGCAGAGATTCTTTTAGAGATGAATTATTTATAAATGGAAGGACCTTGTGGATTAGTACATTCAGTGAAACCTGGCTGTGACCAGATTATAAGTTTTGATATGTGTGTACTTGTGAAATCTTAGGGATTACTTTGCATAAAGATATAACATCTTGGTCCATATATTTTTTTTAAATTTTATTGCGAAATATTGGGGAACAGTGTTTCTCCAGGGCCGATCAGCTCCAAGTCATTGTTCTTCAATCTAGTTGTAGACGGCGCAACTCGGCTCCAAGTCCAGTTGCCATTTTCAATCTTTAGTTGCAGGGGGCACAACCCACCATCGCATGCGGGAATTGAACCGGCAGCTCGTTGTCTTTAATCTAGTTGTGGAGGGCGCAGCTCACTGGCCCATGTGGGAATTGAACTGGCAACCTTGTTCAGAGCTCCGCTCTAACCAACTGAGCCATCTGGCTGCCCCTGTATTTTGGTTTTGATGTTGGTTGATACTGTATGGTGAAAATTTTAATTTTGTGGCTTTGCTGCACAATTTAGTTACTTTGTTACCTGATTCCTCCTTCTTGCTCTTAGGTTAGGGGTTATAAGACTTACTGTCTTGAAAACAAAAATGTATTGATTTCACTTGTCATTGCTATCTCCACCCCCCCCCCCCCGCAATGACTATTGCTATCGTACAGTTTTACATTTTCTGAGCACCATTGTGAAAACAATTTTAATTTTTTTTTTTTTTAGGTGTGGTGAAACTGGTCATGTAGCCATCAACTGCAGCAAGACAAGTGAAGTCAACTGTTACCGCTGTGGCGAGTCAGGGCACCTTGCACGGGAATGCACAATTGAGGCCACAGCTTAATTATTTTCCTTTGTCGCCCCTCCTTTTTCTGATTGATGGTTGTATTATTTTCTCTGAATCCTCTTCACTGGCCAAAGGTTGGCAGATAGAGGCTACTCCCAGGCCAGTGAGCTTTACTTGCTGTGTAAAAGGAGGAAAGGGGTGGAAAAATATCGACTTTCTGCATTTAACTACAAAAAAAAGTTTATGTTTAGTTTGGTAGAGGTGTTATGTATAATGCTTTGTTAAAGAACCCCCTTTCCATGCCACTGGTGAATAGGGATTGATGAATGGGAAGAGTTGAGTCAGAACAGTAAGCCCATTCTGGGTTTCTTAAATATGTTCCCATGTAGGAGGTAAGAACCAATTCTGGAAGTATCTGTGAGCTTCCATAAATAACTTTAATTTTAGCATAATGATGGCCTTGGATTGTCTGACCTCAGTAGCTATTAAATAACATCAAGTAACATTTGTATCAGGCCCTACATAGAACATGCAGTTGAGTGGGAGTAAACAAAATAAAAAGACAAACATGCGTACATTAATATCTGTGCAAGAAAAATTGGAATAAAAGCCTAAACAAGAACAACTTCACAGCATTGATGTTGGATATGCAGGTGGTGGTAATGGCAAAGGTTTAGAACACATTTTTTTTCAAAGACTAAATCTAAAACCCAGAGTAAATATGTATGCTCAGAGTTAGCATAATTTGGAGCTATTCAGGAACTGCAGAGAAATGCATTTTCACAGAAATCAAGATGTTATTTTTGTATACTATATCACTTAGACAACTGTTTCATTTGCTGTAATCAGTTTTTAAAAGTCAGATGGAAAAAGCAACTGAAGTCCTAGAAAATAGAAATGTAATTTTAAACTATCAAATAAAGCTGGAGGAGGAAGGGGAGTTTGACTAAAGTTCTTTTTGTTTGTTTCAAATTTTCATTGATGTGCATAATGCAAAATGCCATATTAAAGAGGGGGATGTGCAGTACTGACCGTTCGGGCTTTTTGTATTAACTCAGTCATGTCTTCAGTAATGAAAATTAGGGGTTATCAGGAAGCATAGGCTTTAGCTACTTCAGAATCAGTTGTTTTGCAGGGATGTAGAAATTTCTCTTCCTAATCCATTATAATGATGCCCTTTTGTTCTATGTTCATTCTGAACAGTTTTAAAACTATTGCTATATTTTAGTATTTACATTTTTCCTGGGCTTCACAAGAATCTGAAATGTTGGCTTCCTTTTTTTCCTAGTATCTGATCTAGAGTTGAGATCAACCTTAGAAATCTTCTCATTTAATGAATTCACTTGATAGATGAGTTACTAGAAGTTTAATTTGCTTGATGGAGTAAATGAAAACCTAGAGCTTCAAATGTCTTTTCACCCTATGCCTTCTATTCTTTTTTGTTCTAAATACAGTTAGTGGCATGTGTTTTCCAGACTTGTATTTTTCTCTTAACAATTCCATTTGATTCTTCACCTTGGATGTTTGTGGATTTTTCATCCTCCATGTAGGGCAATTTGTGATGGTATATATCATCTGTGCTGTGTCAATTCCAACTTTGTCAAATTAATAGTCTAAAGCAGGCAAGAAAGTGAAGTCATGGCAGGTTTATTTATTTATGAATACAGGCTTACATGTTTCTTTTTCATTTTACCTTTTTACTGAGCAAACTATCTCAGATGTTAATTAAGCATGTTAAATATGTTGATAATTTTAGTTTCTACCACAGTATGAAACAGCATAATAAGGCCTATTTTCAAAAGCATCACTGTTAAATGCAATTAAATTCAGAGTTGGGGGTGGTGGTGCATGAACGTTGGGTTTCCCCCCAAGGTCTCTGGCATCAATCATATAAAAGCATAAAACATAGCAAATGAGATATTTAGAACTCCTTTGCTTCATACTATTCTTTAGGCTGTGTTTGTAGTACCTTGTAGCCTTTTGTTTCGAGACCCTTTGACACACATAATTAAGGACCTGCTCAGCTGACCACAAAGTGTTCTTTCATAAGATAGCTTTTATTTCCATTGACCTTGGTGACTGAGCAAGTGCAATGTGAAAATGTGTTTTGCAGGGAAATCATTGCTAGGAGCCAATAGGTTATCTTCCTCCAGGAGATATGGACTAGGAAAAAACCACTCCCTGTGTTTCTCTAATATCTGCTGAGTTTCCCATCCCTATAAGCTAGATAAAAGGTCAAAGATTTCACTTACGTGGGTTGAGAGGGTGAAGGAAAGACCGGTGGAGGTAGTAAAATGTATTTTGCATTGTCTAAAGAACAAAACTGTATCTTGCTCTTGCATTTCTGTTAAGTTTTGCTGCATTTTCGCGTACTTCTAGAATAGTTATTTCTCCTTAGCCTCTTGAAGCATCTTTATCAATGACTTAAATGAGTGGATCAGAAAGTCTTTCTAAACCAGGTCCTGTTAGGGTTTATAAATTGCATTTGATTAACTTTCTTTAGTCTCTATTAATCTCCCAACAGTTCCCCACTTTTCCCATATCATAATCTTCATTTTTTTTTTTAAGAAAACAGTTTTTTGTTTTTTTGGTGTATGTTTAATTTTTAATAGTTTTTTTTATATTAAATGCTAAATGACAGAGATGGTGGCTTGTCCTTTATAGAATTCTTGTAGTTCCTTAGCACCACTTAGTATTACAATGTTGTATTAGCTTCCAATATTCTGATAAATACTTCTTTTCATATGGGATAGCCGCTTTACAAAGGGTTTCTTGCACAGAGGGAACTTCACAATTTCATTTTTCCTATTCGCTAGTTGTGGTGTGCAGAAAGGCACAGGTGTCAACTAGATCTTCCTCACCATCTTGGTCTGCCCACTTATCAAATGTCATATTTGACTTACCAAACGACTTGAAACTCATCCTGTGTCAAAAAACGTACATAGTAGGATATCATCTGGACCTTTCCATTGCTTTTTCAAAGTATCCAGTATAAAAGAATTTTCTTCATTATGTATGCTTATGTCTGTTCCTTTAAAATATGTAATAATACTTTAATCCAAAGTCAGGGTTCTCTGAGTCATATCTCCATTTTTAAAAACTGATAGCTCCAGCTGCTATCACCTCCTGTCATGGTCAGTACTCTGACTTCTCACATCCTCTATGCTTTCTACTTTGATGGTTTCTTGAAGAAAAAGATAACTGTCTTGGAGCTGAACCCAGGTGGAGGAAGGACAGTCTGTGGCAGTGGCGGGGACAAAGCCCAGGAGCAGCAGCAGGAGCGAGGGCAGCGCAGCCCGCAACATGACTGCCTTTTAGAGGAGCGAAGATTTTTATTAAAGTGAAAGTACAACTCGTATGCGAGGAGTACCCGAAACTGGGATGCCCAGCAATTTTCTTGAATGTCATATATTTACTGACCTTGTTTTTTTTCCATGTGTCTTTTTTTTTTTTCCTTCATGATACCTAATTTGTTTCTATCCCCTGTATTTACTGGTCTAGGGGCTTGATTGTTGGGTTCAGCTTAAATTTGTTTGGGCAAGAATGTTTTAAAAGTGTAATATTGCATTATATCAGTTCTACTTTGATACAGAACTTGATCATTTAAGGTAATCTCATTTTTTTTCATTGTAGTGATACACATTTCCCTTGAAAATGTACTCTCTTGGTGTCCTTTCACTCAATGCGTTTAGCATTTATTATCCATCGTTTTGTGTTCATAAACTTGTTACATGAAGGGAATGTAGAACATAATTCCACTGGTTCAGCAAAACTATGTTATATTGAGTGATATAATGCACTTCCATGGTTTTGAAGTTCTTTATAAATCTTGAATATCACTAAAAAAACCATATAAGGAAGAAAAGTTGGTTTTCTTGTTAGAAATAGTCACATTTCTGTTGAAGATACAGGCAAGGTAGGGGGGGTGTCTTCCAAAATGAACATTTATATATAGTTCCTTGAAAGATTTGCCTAGGAAGATTGCAGCTATTGCACTTGACTTATTTTGATTTTTTAAGTGTTAAAGTCATGACACATGCTGTCCTTAGCATGTAGCAATTCTAGGGCTAGGAAGTTAGATACCTGGTTTTCTAATCATGGCAGAGCGTGAGATATTTTCTCTGGGAAGTGAAGTCTCCTTAATGGGAGGCAGGAACCTTACTTGATACCAATATTTTAATTGAGAATTCCATCTAATTTTTTTATTTTTAGGGGTTTATTTGAGCCAAACTGACACCTTATGCCGGGGAGCAAGATCTCAAATGCTCTGCAGAACCCTGTGAGGTTACTTGCTGTAGAATCCTATTCTTCATCCACAGTTCCTGTTTTGGTCAGAAATCATTCTGAAGGATGCATTGATGACCAACCTTTTGGTCGTATAGTGTGGTCTCACAGCTCTAGGAAGGTTCATTCCTAGGAAATCTTGGTTTTGATGTTGTGTTGATCACTGGGGATGGGGCAGTACTGGAGCCATGGGATCTGAGACTGAATTTTCCTAAACTAGGAAGACCAAGTGAGTGGAAGGCAGTCAAGTCTTACGGCCTTCATTGTGAAAAAACAATTGATCATTTCTATGGGGAGCCAGAGAGCAGGGAAAAACCAGGTGGCCATCTTGGGTTTCCCATAGTTCTTTGTTTAATTTACAACCATTGTTTATCCATACAATAGACCCTAGAAGGATTTCATCACTTAATCTATGAACTATGATCAGAGTTTTGCCTTCTGTCTCATCTTTCTGTATTTGGCATCTAGTATAACATTTACGTAAGCCATGAAAGTATTAACAGTTATAATGTTCAGTAATCATAAACAGTTGCACTATATAGAAAAACCCAAGGAACAAGTATAACTTATGATTGATGTCATTAGCAGACAGGTAAAGACAATCATACAAAATGGATTCTGAGTTAGTGTCAATACATCGGTATACAGGCCTTGTTGATTTCTTGGGATAGTTGTCTACCTCTGGTGTTGGCAGCTTCTTATCCTCAAGGAGTCTTTGATGTCTGTAGATGGGAGCAGATGTTCATTTGTGGTTGGGCACTTGATAAAGTCCCTTCCAATGAGGTTGGAGAGTGTCTTGTCCTTTTCAGTAAAATCTCCAGATGGCAGTTATTGATCTTTAAAGTCCCCCCCCCCTCGGGAGCTCACTGTGAAAGGAAGCAGTTACCAACTTGTCATTTTCTTGAACTATCAAAACTTGGCAATAGTGTTTAAGATGTCTCCTTTCAATGTCAGCTCATAAGGTCCTTAGCTTAAATGCACTGTGATGCCTGAAGAAATCCAAGAAAATGGGGAGCCAGGGAGCAGGGAAAAACCAGGTGGCCATCTTGGGTTTCCCATAGTTCTTTGTTTAGTTTACAACCATTGTTTATCCATACAACAGACTCTAAAAGTTTTTCATCATTTTATTTTACAATGCATCCCATGGAATTTCAAATCTTTTGAGGTGCTCCAGGGGATCTTCTGAAACGCTGCAAAGTTATTTCTACATATTTTGAGATTTTTTTTTTTAAACCCTTAAAACCTCCATGTCTAGTGAAAACTAAGAAGTAATCAGCATTCTTTAGCTTGGACATTTTACAACATCTAGAAATATTTTTCACATACATGAAAAGTTGATTATTAACATGGACTTATTTTTGTAAAACCTAGGCAAAATAGACATGTTCATTTTATTTAAACCAACAAACTTAAACTAGCTTTTTAAAATTTTTTGGGGTACATTTACTGCTTTATTACAAAGGATACTAATAAACAGTCAGATGAAGAGATACAGAGTGAGATCCAGAAGGGTCCAGAGTACAGAAGCTTCTGTTCCCATGGAGTTAGGGCGCACCATCCTCCCAGCACATAGATGTGTATGCCAGTTCAGAAGCACAAGCTAGATTTTATTTAAGGATTAATTTTAGGTAATGTGGACTTGAAAAGCATTTGAGGTAGTTTCTGTATAAGAATTTTAGAATACCTAATTCTTACAAGCTCTTGCCTTTAATTTTTACAATACTGTCCACAGGTAGAAAATTATCTCACATATACAACATGCAAATACAGCCACACGGATACAGAGATCTTTCAGCCATGAAAAACTGAACTAGTTTATAAAAGAACAATTGGATCCAAATTTTGCCAGGGAGGTATTTACATTTGTTCTTACAAGTCAGGTTCCAAATGACCTTACCCCTTTTATTAAGCTAGCCATTTTTAATAACTCAAAAGAATTGGGTTGACACCTAAATGACATCATGGGTTGATCTATTTATCTAAATCCTTTTTTTAAAATTTATTTATAGGGGTGACAATTGTTAATGAAATTACATAGATTTCAGGTGTACAATTCTGTATTACATCATCTATAAATCCCATTGTGTGTTCACCACCCAGGGTCAGTTCTTCCATCACCATATATTTGATCCCCTTTACCCTCATCTCCCACCCCCCACACCCTTACCCTCTGGTAACCACTAAGCTATTGTCTGTGTCTATGAGTTTTTGTTTCTCATTTGTTTGTCTTGTTTTTGGTTTATATACCACATATCAGTGAAATAGGGTTCTCTGCTTTTTCTGTCTGACTTATTTCGCTTAGCATTATACTCTCAAGATCCATCCATGTTGCCACAAATGTTCCTATATCATCTTTCCTTAACGCTGAATAGTATTCCATTGTGTACATATACCACAACTTCTTTATCCATTCATCTATCGAAGGACATTTTGGTTGTTTCCATGTCTTGGCCACTGTAAACAAAGCTGCCATGAACATTGGAGCACACGTGTCTTTATGTATAAATGATTTCAAATTCTTTGGGTAGATACCCAGGAGAGGGATTGCTGGGTCATATGGTAATTCTATTTGTAATTTTTTGAGGAACCTCCACACTGCCTTCCATAGCGGCTGCACCAGTCTGCATTCCCACCAACAGTGTATGAGGGTTCCTTTTTCTCCACAGCCTCTCCAACACTTGTTATTATTTGTCTTGTTGATGATAGCCATTCTGACTGGGGTGAGGTGATATCTCATTGTGGTTTTTATTTGCATTTCTCTGATGTCTAAATCCTTTTTTTGAAGCTTCAAGAAACATGTTTTCCACTGATTGCTTTTTTTAATAGTTGGCTTTTTCTAACTGCACACAGAAGTATCAGAATTCTCATTTCAGCCATCTTAGTATTAATAG
Source organism: Rhinolophus hipposideros (assembly GCF_964194185.1). Lineage (NCBI taxonomy): Eukaryota > Metazoa > Chordata > Mammalia > Chiroptera > Rhinolophidae > Rhinolophus > Rhinolophus hipposideros. The sequence continues at coordinate 59,345,622 of NC_138063.1, forward strand.
AAGGCTGTCACATGGCTTGCTGGCCTCGGAGGCACAATTTCCCTTGTTAATTTTGAGATCTGTAGAGTCTGAACAAGTTTCTAGGAAAAATCAGCTGTTAAGTGCATGTCTCCAGAGGCAGTGGATATTCCTATAGGAATGCTTTACACCCTACAGGAAATTTTTCTCAGGCAATTCCACAAAGATTCTTAGTCACCTAAGAATACCCAAAAAAGGGAAAGCAAGAGCTCACTGGAAATTGCCAAAATCAATGCTTTCCAAGGTACGGGTCCCTCAAGGTGCACCCATTTCAGGGTTTCCTGCCCTTGTCCCCAGGGCTTTTGCAGGCTTTGAAATCCTGGTGACTGCACTACCTCCTGGATGATTCCTGGTCCATATCTCTGCTACTCTGGATTCGGGGATGTGAAAGAATATTGTCACCCTATTGGCTATTTGGGTTGGGGAAGCAAGTGTCTTTTATCTTTCAGAGCTAGAGTTCAGTCTTATTTAACCAGCAGATTTTGTTCAGACTCAAAATAAGCAATCCAAATAAGCCAAACTTAAAAGCATCAACCCATTTTTTTCCTCTCCCTGAGTTTAGAATTTTCTAAGAATAGTTCAAAGTCATGGTCTGCTACTTAAAATGTCCAGGGATTTCAAGAGAAATTCACCAAGTTCACTCAATGCAAAGGAAGTTGGTCGACACAATGATCCTTGCTTGTACCTAGCACTGGGTCCAGGTCCTCAGGGTGATTCTGGGTGGGCTTCAGAATCCTGCTGTACTATGCCAAGTAAATATCCATGTAAGAATTTACAAACCTGGAGAGGATTTTTATGCAAGTTTATTTGAGCCAAACTGACTATAATACTGGGGAGCAAGATATCAAATGCTCCTGAATTCCATCTAACTTTGATACGCATAGCAAAGCTACACCATTAAATATCTTTTAGGTGTGACATACCACAAAGCCTGCATCTTTTTGTTTTATCTAGCAAAGCAATTTTTTAAAATGTTTGACTGGTCTGTGCATTGACACTTGAAAAATAACTGAAAAGAGCCACCTCTTTCCCTACAGTAGTTAAGGATTCCATTCCTCCCCAAAGAATCAATATGCTCTATTTCAATGAAAGGTTACAAAGATGGGATTAATTTAGGGACACATAGGTTACATCTGAGGCACCTGTGCACGTTGTTTTGAATTTTCAGGAGTCCATTGCAGCATTACAATCACATGCAATGTGCAAAACGTGCATTTGCCTTGAATCAATGAATAGGGCTTTGGGGTGGTTGACTTCCAGACAACATTTAGATTATGCCATGTGGTATAGGTATATTTGTAACCTTGTCCGCTTAAAGTGACAGAAGTAAAACCTTGATATTTTGGGGGTGTGAATAGTTTTTAGAGCACATTGTCTTTTTAGTATATGTGCTGCCGAAGCGAGCACAAACAAGCACATTGTCTTTTACTGTTTGTTTCTTGCTCCGTGTTTTTTATGTGTTTGCCTTAATAATATAGTATTAGTGTTTGTTGTGACATTCTACAATAAACCTTTGATATTAAAACTGGTGGGAATCATAGGTTCTCTAAAAGATTTTGAGCACGTTGTGTTGCAGTGGACCTAGGTAAGCATTAGGCATTCCATTTGCTCATTGTAACCTAAAGTATTAGGGACTACTGTAGTGACCCTTAAGTGCTTGCTATGTAAAGCATGTAACTGCTTAAGCAGTTTAAAAGCATAAATCCTAACAGTCTATGGAGTAAATATTAGTAACCTCTTTGCTAGAATTAGTGATGCAGACATTTGGCTTGCATTTGTCAGGGTGGGTCCTGAGCATCAGTATTTTGTGGTTCCCGTTGATTCTAGGGTGCCACTGGATTGAAAACTACTAGTTTTCAAAGGTCATAAGCCTTAGTGGTGCAGTTGGAATTTGACAACTCAGTCCACAGTTTATACACGTAGTTACAGTCGTTTACATATAATTATCTTTTGCTTCCCTTAGAATTGAAAGAGCATTCATTAAATATAACTGCTTCACATGTATACATTTTCAGCCCCACTACAAACATTGACAAAGAATTTAACTGCCATTTGTAATCTTTTAGTAAATGTTTTGATAGCAAGCTATGGTATTAAACCTGTTTTCTAAGATAGCTGATACATACCTGATAGTAAGGATGGTAGTAGTGGTTTCTTAAAAATAAAAAGAATTTTTTACACTTGTTTCTCCTCTCACTTGTAAAAAAATATACTTACCTAAATGGGCCTGGGAAAACCAGGGCAATCTACTGAACAATCCTGATCTGAGGTGTGACTATTAAGTTCGTGAACTTGTTGCAACAATGTTATTAATCTTTTTTGGTATCAGAGGGATTATTCATTATGAATTTGCACCAACTGGACAAACAGTTAATCAAGTTTACTATTTGGAAGTGCTGAAAAGGCTGCGTGAAAAAGTTAGATGACCTGAACTTTAACCCAACAATTCGTGGCTCTTGCGTCACGACAACGCACCAGCTCACAGGGCACTGTCTGTGAGGGAGTTTTTAGCCGTTAAACAAATAACTGTGTTGGAACACACTCCCTGTTCATCTGATCTGGCCCCCAATGACTTCTTTCTTTACCCAAAGAAAAAGGAAATAGCGAAAGACATTTTGATGACATTCAGGACATCAACGGGAATACAACGACAGCTGTGATGGCCATTATAGAAAGAGTTACAAAATTGCTTTGAAGGGTGGACTAGGCACTGGCATCCGTGCACAGGTTCCCAAGGGGAGTACTTCGAAGGTGACTAGTGATATTCAGCAACGAAGTATGTAGCATTTTTTCTAAGATGAGTTCGCGAACATAATTGTCCAACCTCGTACTTCCCAGTCAGTTTTCTTCCTGCTATTGTTCTCAGTTTTTAGCAGGGCATTTTTCATTAAAATGCATTTTGCAGTATAACCCACTAACCAGGGCCTAGAAGCTGACTATTCTTGTCTCCCTCACAGAACATTGCTAAGTGATCAAGCTTAGGCAAAAATAATTTGGTGGCAGACAAAGAGTGTGGGGACAGAGTCCCAGAGAGCAGTTTCCAGGCTCTCAGCCTCACATGGAAAGGTGCTGGCTTGGGTAGTAGATGGCCATCAGCTGTGACTAGTTGGCCATCAGCTGTTACCAGTTAGCCATTTGCTACTGATATAAGTGCTGTGGCTATGTTGGTTGGTTAGTGTCATGCGGGGTGTCAGGTAGGGTCTCTAGTCCCGCTCCCCACATAAGAACGCAGGTGTCATACAGGGTGTCATGCGGGGCCTCTGGTCCCACTTTCCACGTAAGAACGCAGGACATGGTGAGGTCAAAAAGGAACACCCACGGAGCCATAGATAAGGGAGTCATACCACTATAGTCTCTGTGGCAGCTGGGTTGGAGACACAGGAAGCAGGAGCCACATGATCCGCAACCCGCCATCCACTTGTCTCTGCCAACCAACCTCACTTGCTAGCTGCAATCTGCCTCTCTGCAATCCATAATTCACACTCCACTATGCCACACCACTACACCACCTTGCTAGCTTAGCCACGGCAGTTATATCAGTGGCTAATGGCTAACCGGTAACAGCCGATGGCCAACTAGTCACACCTGATGACCATCTACTACCTGAGCCAGCACCTTTCTATGTAAGGCTGAGAGCCTGGAAACTGCTCTCTGGGGCTCTGTCCCCACGGTTGGTTGGTAGAGAACTGTCCCCATGGTTGGTTGGCAGAGAAGTGGATGGCAGATTGCGGACCGTGTGGGTTCTGCTTTCTGTGTCTCCAACCCAGCCACCACAGAGACTATAGTGGTATGACTCCCCTATCTATGGCTCCGTGGGTGTTCCTTTTTGGCTTTGTGCAGGGAGTGGGAGCAGAGACCCCGCATGATAAAGAGGTAATTAATTCAGTGACTTCTCAGGAAGAATTCTTCCACTCCTTTGAGATGGAAGCATGCATGGCTACCTGCCCTTCTAATAGTCCCACATCATGGCTTGACTTCACAGGGTAACAATCCTCTTCCCTTAGTTTTGGTTTAATATTCTTAGTTGCAGTTAACTTTCCCTTTAAGAGGCCTCCATTTAAAGTGGATGCATGTAGGGTAGAACAGGAGGCCGTTACCCAAATGGAGAATGAGGGACTCCATTCTGTCTACATTTATACTTTGTGGATCAAGCCACAAGAGATTCATGCATTAGGCACAATAACTAAGGATGTTTCTGAGTACTTGATGCTTGGCTGACAGCCTTAAATGATCGCTGGAGCCTTTAGGAACCTTTAATCAAGCATTGATTAGACCTGGGTGAATGGTTTGAGGTCAGGAAAAGATTTCTGGCTGAGTTAGGCATAAACCCTCTTAGAGGGATGGGCATTTAATCCAGGTGGTATTTCTAATTTGGAAAAGTCAGAAACTATATTTGTGTAAATGATAGGGTCTGACAGATGACGTGACACTTATCTCCAAGCTGTGACCATTTGTTTGTCCACCAATATTTTGGGTGATAGTTTTCACATAGCGAACCTGAACAGATATGGCAGAGGTCAGAGCTTGTTGTCACAGACCCTTTTTTTGAAGACATAAATTCAGAGGCAAGATTTTTGTTTTTCTCGTTTGTATTAGGTTGGTGCAAAAGTAATTGCGGTTTAAAAGGTTAATAATTACAAAAAACGCACCAATCTATTAAATAGTACACCTGAGAGCAGAAGCTAGAACTTGGCACTAACTTTGAAACTTTTGCTGATTCTCTGTTGTGGTTGGAAGAGACTACTCACTCTAGTGGTTTTCATGCCAGTTTTCAGAATTATATCACAATTATCCTAGTTGCCAAGTTGCTACTGACGTTTTTACAAAATTGCTTCATTAACAAGGTTTCTGAATCAGATGGTCAACCAAAAAATGCCTTGGAATTGGAATATTTGCAAAATGATCAGTGATGATGTATGGAGGAAACATGATTTTTCCATTTGACGTCATTTTAACTTTTAAAACATTTTTTTATTATGGAAAATCTTATAGAAATACAGGCAATAATGGTACAATGAATTTCATTGTATCTATTACCCAACTTAAATAACCATCAATTTTGTGATCTCCCATACCATTCTTTTTCGTATTTTAAAGCAAATCTTAGCCATCATATAATGTTACCCAAAAATGTTTTTAGAACAACCACAATATTAATGTTTGACAAGATTAATAATTATGTAGTAGCATGAAAAACTCAGCCTTGTGTTTAGTTTTCTTCAATTGATGCAAGAATATTTTAATCGGTTTACTTCACTCAGAATCCAAATGCTCTGTATACATTGCATTTGATAATGTCTCTTAAATCTGTAACAGTTCCCTTTCTTTATTGGAAAAAAATACTGAATTCCCAACTACCTATATTTGGCTGACTGCATCGTTGTAGTATTGTTTCACATGATTTTATCCCCCAGTTTCTGTAAAGTGGTAGATCTAAAAGCTTGATTGTATTTTCATCCTTTTTTTCTTTTTTTAAAGCAAGATACCTTATATGGGGTGCTGTATACTTTCCTGTTGCATATCAGGATGTACATAATGTCAGACTGCCTTACTTTTGGTGATACTAAGCTTGATCAGTAGGTTTAAGTGATTTCATACTTTTCCATGCATTATAAAGTCCCCCATCAAACTTGCACCAAATGGTTTTAGCAGCTGTGGATGATAAATATCTAGATCTACACAAATATATTTCGGTCACAGAGAACAATTAGTGAAAGGACCCTAAATCCTTAAAAAGGCAAGCCCAGGGTAGAAGATGCCTAGAATTACGTTGTGTAACTTCTGAAAGTAATTTTTCGTTTTTTCCCCCAAGGTCTATTGATATTGTACTGGAACCTCAAAAACCCTTCTGGTTTTAGCATCAGGGCCTTGCTCAGCTTTAAGGCTCTGTAGCATCATGCAAACAATATGGGCTGTGGTGTAAGACCTCATTGGAATCTCAGCTCCAAACCAAGTTATTGGCTTAGAATTGGAACTGAGCAAATAGCTTTAAGCTCCAGTGTTCTCACCTGTTAAATGAAAAAAAAAAACAATCAAAACACTTTATCTTGTAGGATCATTATGGATTACATGAAACATTGTTGATAAATGGCCTAGAACTTAGTAGAATATTAAATGGTAGCTATTTTTATTCAAACTTCTTACAGTGCCACCAGATTGTTTGTGTGCCACCTGGAAGGAATATCTCTGTATATTTGGCAAGTCTGAAATAGGCCTGGTTGAACCAGTTCAGGAAAAACTTTTATGTGTGGCCTCTAACTCCAGAGCCTTTGGAAGACAGCAGACGGTGATATGAGCAAAACTGATCAACTGGAAAATGGAGGAGGTGGTACTGTATGGAATTGAAGAAGAGCCCATGTCCCTCCAGGGACTACAACAACTACTTGGTGCCACTTAATTCAGGAGAGATTCTCTAACACTTTGGTGCATGGGAGGGAGCAGTCTATTTTAAACTTTGTTTAATGCATACTTGAGCAACATTTTGAAAATCATTTTTTCTTGGACGTTTAGATTTGATTCCAAATTTGTTTACAATTTAAACTTTGATATCAGGCCACAGGTGTTGATCAGGCATCTTTGATCTTTGTATGGTTTATAAATATTCTGGATTGTTTGGCTGATTTGGATGTGGTTTTTTTTGTTGTTTGTTTGTTTGTTTCACTTCAGAGGTAAAACAGGCACACATCTATATAATTAGAAGTGTTGGACAGAAGAACTCCTTCATATTCATACCTTTACAACTATTTGTTTACACTTTTAATTTAGCAAAATTATGAACTCATATAGTCTTTTACAAATTACTTTTTATTATTTTATGCTCATATTGTCACATCCTTATTTTCTGCTAAGAACAGAGTGCTCCAAGATCACCATTCTGATTTTGTTTCTTGCCCCAAGACACCCGTACTAGTTTCCTACTGATGCTGTAATTTGATTGAATCTACAAAGTCCTTTTGCCATGTAAGGTAACATTCATAGGTTTGAGGGATTAGCACATATACATCTTTGGGAGGGTATCATTTTTTTCTACCTCGTCTGGCCTCTGGACCCAAAAGATTCACAGCCATCTCATGTGTAAAATACATTCACCTCACCCAACTTCAAAAGTGTCAACCCATTACCACCCATCAAAGTAAAATCTCATCAGCTCCAAAACCCAAAATCTCATTGTCTAAATCAGGTATGGCTAAGATCTAAGTATGACATTGGGAAAAAGTTCCTCTCAATCTGTAGTTTTATGACTTGTTTTTCTGTTATCTGTTCCCAAAATTCAATGGTAGGATGGGCATAGGACACACTGCCCTTCAAAATGGGAGAAAATGGAAGGGAAAAACGGGTCACTGGTCTCAACCAACTTAAAAATCCAGCTGGGCAAACAGTATTAGGTTTTAAGGCCTGAGAGTATCTCTGGGCTTGGGCTGCCTCCTTAGGAGTTCTCCATTCTTTTTCATGAAGAGTAGCACTTGTTCATAGTTGAGTAGTTTTATCAGCCTATATCCTGCATGTAGAATTTTGGGAGTTCAACAGCCTTTTATTTTGTCCTTTGTTGCTTTGCAGTGTTTATGCTGGTGTAAAATTCTCAACCTTGTGGGTCTCCTGTGTATGTCACGGGATTTCATACCATTAGACAAGAGGTTCCTCTACAGATCTTTCCTGGGTAATGCCATCTTCATTCCTGGCTTCTGCTGAGTTGGTTGATGGGGATCCATAGTCACACACCTCATCTCTTCGAAAAACCATCTGTGTGGATGAATATTCTGATCTTGTGTGGATTAATATTTTGATCTTTTAATTTGTCTGAGGCACTAGAAAAAGATTGCTCTACCCCCACATGCTTTTTCTCTAGAGCACACTTCCCTTGAGTGAATCTCCTAATTTCAGTATCTTTTGCAGTGTGGATAGGCTGAGAATTGTATAAATTACCAAGTCCAGGTTCCTTTTTAACAATTCTTCCCTAGATTTATCTCTTTTTGCATTTTATTAGAAGAATCAAAAAGAAACAAGAAAATACTGTCAGCTAAATATCCCAGTTTGTTATATGTAAGTTTTGCTTTCCACATAACTAGAACACAATTCAGCTTAGTTTCTACTATATAAGGATTCCCATTCTTCAAATTCCAAAAACATTTCTCAATTCCTTCTGAGCCCTCACCAGCAGTGCTTTTAGTGTCCATATTTCTATTAACAGTCTATTTATAATTATGTATGTTCTGAGAGTATAGATTTTCTCTATCATGCTCTTCTTTCTGAACCCCTCAGCTGAGTTGTTAACATCTATATTTCTGCTAATCTGTACAAAGTATTCTAGGTTTTTTCCTATCATCATACTCACAGTTATTCTAGCCTCTGTCCATTGCCCAATTCCAAAACGACTTCTACATTTTTACGTATTTTCACAGCAGCACTCCACTCCCAGGTACCAAAAATCTGTATTAGTTTCATATTGCTGCTGTAACAAATTACCACAAACTTAGTGACTTAATACAAATTTATTAAAGTTCTGGAGGTCAGAAGTTTGAAATGGGTCTTATGTGTCTAAAATGAAAACAAAAACAAAAACAGGGCTTCTTTCCTTCTTGAAGCTTTAGGGGAAAATCCTTTCTTTGCCTTTTCCAGCTTCTAGAGCTGTCCACATTCCTTGGCTCATGGCTGCATCACTCCAACCTCTGCTTCCCTAGTCACATCTTCTCTGACTCTGACTCTTGACATCCTTCTTATAAGGATCCTTGTGATTACATTGGGGCCATCACGTAGTCCATGATAACCTTCCCATCACAGTATCTTGAATTACACCTGCAAAATCCCTTTTGCCATGTAAGGTCACGTATTCACAGGTTTCAGGATTTGGGATGTGGACATCTTTGGGGGCCCATTTTGTCTGCCAAACCTGCCCTCCAATGAATCCTTGTTCATTTAGTGAACAGTATTTGAGGCCCTTAGATGGGTGGTAGGGGACATATATATGAGTGTTGTTAGGCAAAAGTACTGCCTCTGCTTATTGGGGCAGACAGAGCTGGAAAATATCTTTTTAATATTAGTTGTTTTCCACCCAATTAAGTGTATTACATTATTCTACTCTGCTTATAACATGAACTGATCTAACACTAGTATTTTTCACCTGTGTTGACAGTTACTGTGCAGGTGTGTGGGTTCAGTGTTCCCCATATTAGGATGTAAGATTTTTACGTGAGATTTTCTGGAGTTTTCTGTTTGTTTGTTTTGTTTTGCTTTTTAGACATGATGTATGTCAAAGCAGCCCTGTAGGCCAAATTCAAACCTCACGACCAGAAGTTTACAACTGCTCTCTTATGGATTAATGATGTGATCTAATGACAGATCAGAATTGTGGATAGATAAGGTATTGTGTTTAGATAAGATATGTGATTGATATTGGGATATGAGTACAGAGTCTTTTTTTCTTTCCCCTTTTTCTGCCTCCCCGCTCCTGCCCCCCACTTGGGTTCAAACTGTTGTTTCTCAGTCTACTTGTGTAGGACACAGCTCCCTGGCTCATGCTGGTATTATGAGCCTTGCACTCCCCCCAGGCTGAGGCAGTCGGTCGCCAGTGCTCACGGCAGCTCTTGCTGGCTGCCGGCCACTCACGCTGGCCACTGGCAGCTCCTGGCAGCACACAGTAGCCCACGGCAGCCCACACCAACCTCTGGCTGCTCACAGCAGCCCAGGTCCAGGGAGAGCTGTTGTTCACAATCTTAGCTGTAGAGGGTGCAGCTCACTGGCCCATGTGGGAATCGAACAGGCAACCTAGGTGTTAGGAGCTCCAACCACCTGAGCCACTGGGACGGCCCCAGAGAGTCTTAATACTATAAAAATGCTGTTCAAACTTACAGGTGGCTAGGAAACAATATAAGTTGAGGCTGATAGCACAAAAAGAAGGCAATGCAGGGCTACTGTCTCTGCTCCTTTACTCATTCAGCCATCAAATCTTATATGCCAGATCTATGTCGGGTGGGTGTGGAGGTGGAGATAAAAACCAAAGCAGTATTTGGGGGTGGCCGGATGGCTCAGTTGGTTGGAGCGCAAGCTCTGAACAGCAGGGTTCCCAGTTCAATTCCCACATGGCCCAATGAGCTGCATCCTCCACAACTGGATTGAAGACAATGAGCTGATGGGCAGCCTGATGGCTCAGTTGGTTAGAGCGCAAACTCTTAATAAGATTGCTGGTTGAATTCCTGTCTGGGATGGTGGGCTGTGCCCCCTGCAACTGAGGATTGAAGGTGGTGACTGGACTTGGAGCCGAGCTGCGCCCTCCACAACTAGATTGAAGGAGCTGATGGGCCCTGGAGAAATACATTGTTCCACAATAAAATTAAATATATATATATATATATATATATATAATAAAATTAAAAAAACACAAAAACGACCAAGGTAGTATTCCAGTAAGAAGGCCTGTAAATCTTAAATCTGGTGATTTAAAGGCTATTATAGCTTTTACAAAATGCTGCAATCCCTTGAGCCTGGCCCAGCTGATTGTACATGGGAGTTAGATAAGGCCACATAATAGATCTGACTGTAGAGCGTGGGGATTTTTGTTTTTAAAATAATTACTAAGAACTGTATATAGATCTTTTTGAGCACTTTATATGTAGTGTCTCCTTTAAAACAACAGCTTTTTAAGGTAAATGTCCCAATTTCCTGGATGAGGAAAAAAGAATGGAAAGGTAAATACTATTATGCCAATTTCACAGCAGAGTAAAAATTAAAGAGAGGTTGAGTAAGTCATTCATCTAAGGCCACAGAACCAATAAGTGGTAGAATCTGGTTATGAATCCAGGCTACCTAAACTGTCTCAAATGATAAGTAGGCATAAACAGGAAGATTAGTTAGGTGGTAGGATGGAGAAAGGGTACTGTAGGCAAAAAGAGCAGTATGCTAAATGAGGCCTTGCCTCAAGCCCACTACTCAATCTTCAGTTACATGAACCAATAAATTCCCTTTAGTGTTGAAACTAGTAAGAGTAAGACTTACTGTACTTGAAACCAAGAACATCCTGATTTTACCATTTATCTTGCCAGTCGGCTAAATGTCCTTTCTTTCTCTGTTCACATTCATCCTGTCATTCAGCAATTCAATGATGTCACCAAATACTAAGGATTGTCTCATCTTCCCTTGGAATCCAAAAGTGTCTGACAGCAGCTTCTAAAATTACATCTGTTCTGACATCCAGCAGGATGTATTATGTCCATCATTGCAAGCAAGTCCTTAGACTCACTCTGACTGGGTTAGCTTGGGACTTAAGCCCACCAATCAATATGTGTAGGGAGATGGGACAGCTTAACCTAGCTCTCTTTATCCACTCTTAAAGCTGGGCATGCAGTTCCTTTTCCCAGAATCAGAAGGTTCCCAGATGGAATTCAGGTGAGTGGATAGGGGGACTGGATGCTGGAAGGACAATCAACATAGGTAGTGCCTCTTGAATCCTGTTGTAAGTGATATCAGCATCCTAGAGTCAGGGATTTAATGGATAAATATAATAGTGTGAGAAATATCATTTGAGTGAGGAATGACTGCTTGTTTGGGACCAGATATTATTTAAGGTAAAGGTTAAGCAACTCTAATAAAAGACCCCCAGATGCAGCAGCTTAAACAAGACTACATTTATTTTTGACTTTAGAACTAGGTGTTCCAGAGCTCCAAGGAGACTCTGGCATCCTCAATACTTCCATTTCTGAATTCAAGGTGGCTGTCTTCATAGTAACCTCCCAGTCAGCAGAGAAGGGAAAAAGGCAAGGGTAAGACATGTTCATACTTTTCATGGCACCACAGAAGTGGCACACATTCCTTTCATTCAATCCCATTAGCCATTAATCACAAACGCATACCTAGCTGCCAGAGGGTGAGAAGACGGGAGGCTAGTGGGATGGCCATATGCCCACATAAAAATTTTAAGGAGAAAACTTGTCCTTGTCATGGTTCAGGCATGAGATCCTGGTGTCTCTATCTAAGTAATTGTCTGATCCGAACCACATGTCAGCTGCTCTCCCTCCCCCACTGGCTTGTGACTCTTGGCGGCAGCTAGAATGCCCTCCATGTTAGGTCCTCTGGTAGAGGAACTCGCCGTGGCTGAAGCACCATGTTTGAGAATGGAGAGCTGCTGTAACTGAATTTGCTACCGGCCCTCACCTGAATTCCACACCACAGCTCACGCTATTGCTGACACCATGTGGGAGTAGCCATCAGAACCATTCCTACTATCTGTGGCCTCACCCGTTTTCCTGGTCCTTGTCTAAGGCTCTTCTGATCCCAGCAATGTTCCCATCACACAATGATTGGTTGCATCTCTCTGGCCAGTGACTCACATATCACCTCTGTAACCAACGTCCTCCTCACCTCCAAGTAAGTGGTCTTTTCTTTCCTGGACCTTAAATTTCTTATTTTACAAGAGGGTGACCTCGAGCACTGGTCCAGCTCTGATAGGCTCCGCGATTCCAGGAAAAGAAAATCTCAGAAAAAACACAGGCCCCCAAGAAAATGACAAGGAACCGTGAAGGAATTCCCGAAGCCCGGCCAGCTCCAACTCCTGGAGAACAAAGACTCTCGCTGTGATCTGCCCAAAAAGGCGTTTCAGCGCTCGCTAGCTGGAGACTGCAGCTTTCACTTCTGAAGCTGCCTCGTCCAAGCAGGCGGGGTAATGATCCTGTCCAGCGGCTCTAGTGTTTGTGAGAATTCAGTCCATTCAGAGGGATGAGGACGAGTAACTTCCGAAAGGGCATGCCTGCGCTCACAGAAAAACCCAAAAGGGGGCCAGTGGCTTACGTACTTAGAGCAGCAACCACGCCCCCAGTCAGCGTCGCCTGCTCCAGTAGGACCAGTAGCTAACGCGAGAAATTTCTCAGTTGTTATCGCGAGAGTCAACCAGCTGCCCAGGGCTGAGTCGGAGACAGGCCTGTCAGTTCCACTGCGCAAGTGCAATTTTGCCAACACCCCCAGCCTTCCGCCGAGCGCTGTGGTGAGACGTCCAGACGCCAAAGGAAGACCGCCTACAGGAGCGCGCCTGCGTTTCCTTCCCCTCCCCTGGCCAATTCTCAGGATCATTTCCGGTCCCTCATTTCCGGTCCTTCCTATTTTACCTTCCCCGGGAAAAAAAAAATCGGCGGTGCGATCGGTTAGAACCTTCAGTTCCCCTCGGGGTTTGCCTTCCCTGAGGTCGGGAAGCTCCCTGAGCTGTAGCTCCGCGGCCCGCGGGCGGCGCCCTCACTTGCACCATGGTGAGTTCGGTGGGCGACTGAGGGAGGAGGCGAGCGGGCGGACTGTGAGGGCCCCCAGTCCCATCCGGGGCCCTCGTGGTAGGGGCTCCGCCGGGCATCACTGCAGGCTTCAGGCTCCTTGGCTGTGACTTGGGGATTCTCTTTCTGCCTCGCTGTCAGAAGTTGGAGGAGGAAACTGGAATCTGGAGCCGCGCGCATTACCATCTCCCGACTGGATTAAACCTCGATGAAGCGCTTTCGCGCTTAGGGGAAACTAAGGAACAGAGAGGCACAAGGACCGGCTCCGAGTCTCGGTGCCTGCCGTGGGTTGGATTGTTTGCCCCCAAGTCTCACACGGGAGATAAACAACGGCTGTGACTATATGTTTCTGGATTATTTGACTTATATCTGTTCTCGGTCTGCCCCACAAGATATAAATTTCACGAGGGTAGAGTCTTTTCGCCATTGCTTCCTTAATGTCTAACATTGTACCTGGGACGTTGTAGGTGTTCAGTAACGAATGAATGAATGTCATAGTGTTATTGCATGAGGGTGTGATCTCTGTGGTCTGGCGTGGTTTGTAGGCGTCTTAATTTGTTCAAGAAGCGCTTACAACGGGAATATATGAGAATGCACATAGTGCTGGTACAAAGTAGATGCTCATATATGTTGGTTACTATAATATTTTCATTAAGTGAAGCCCCCACAAGAAGGACTTACGCGGTAGTAAGGTTATAGAATAATTCCAATATAAAGTTATAATGGAAGCTATTGTAGATCAACAAGCACAATTACCTAAGAACAAGAGAAACCGGTGGGCTAGAAGCAGCCCTTTCTGTAGGAGGATATGCCCCAAATTTACTGTTTCATACTGCCCTGGTCAGCCTTGAGGCTCTTCATTTCTGAACTCTTTCAAGCATAAGGAATCCCTTCTCTCCATTCTCTAGCACAGAAGGATCCGTGGGCCTGGGTATTTCTGGCTATAGAAGTTGTTGGGTATTTTGTATAACTGTTACCATCACACATTCATATTTGTGCGCTTCCATCACTCTGGGTACATGTCTTTATCACTGATCACTTATCCTGGATTCATTGTTTTGGGGGAAGTTCCTATGAGTTCCATGGAAAAAACCATGGCTGAATTCCTAGCACCTAGCAAGATATTTTAAGCATGGAGAAACACTGAATTAAATATTTAGTATCTGTAGGTTTTAATCAAATAGCTAGGACACAGCCTCAGCCTTCAAGGTGATGGCTTCCCCTGGGAGAGCCTCTTTGTTTTATTCCTTGGTAGATACTGTGTTAATTTATCCACCAGACATTTCCCAAGTTTGTTTCTGTCCATTGAAAAGGAGAGTTAGAAAGATTTAAATTGAGCTCAATTTGGCTGAGCATCTATAAACTACATACTTGATGTCTTCATGTATTTATCTTATTCTTATTAAATCATCATGACATCTCTATGAGATAAGAGGTGTGATCTCTATTGTAAATTTGGAAAATTGAGCCTACTTCTCAGGGATGGTAAGTGGAAGAATCAGGAGTAAAATTCAGATTGTGGCTCAGCAAGTTCTCTTTCTACTTATACCAGAAAACGTTACCTGCCTGACACTGTGTTTCAGGGATAGTTGACTTGACACTAGTGTGACAGTACTTACATAAAATTCAGTTAAAGCCGTCCTTTCTTCCTCAAATTCCATTGCCAGGGAACAGACAAATTGTGATTCTGGGTGGAAAGTGCCGTGTTGGGTATAAACCCAGACAAAGGGTAGCATTCTACGTGGAAAGAAGGGAGTCACAGAAGAACTTTCTGGGATGGGATGATACAGGTAAATTTTGAAGGATGAATAGGAATTAACCAGATCCAATAGAGTGGGGACAGTGGAGGAGTAAAGATTTTAGTTTGAGGGAGCAGCATAAGTGAAGTCACAGGACTTGGACATCTTTTAATTTTGTTGTTGTTGTTACTGTGTTAATATGCTAGTTCAAACATTCTGCTTGTGACTATGTCCTTGTGAAACTTTTCTCTAAAAAGTAAATGGAAAAAAAGGTATTTTAAACATGGACATTTTTCTTCCCATCTGTCTCCTTTTAGGCCCGAAATGCAGAAAAGGCCATGTAAGTATCAACTCGATTTTGTCTGTAAATTTTATATAACTTAGTACTGCCATGGATCTCTTTTTGTGTTTGGTCCTTTTGGTATATGAGCCTTTTGATATATGTCCCTTTCTCTACATGTGTTAAAATAGCATTCCCATATTTTCTCATTTGTGTTCCCCATTAGTGTTTTTTGACAGCTCCCAGAGTTTTACTGGATGAACACTTTTTCACCTGAGGATGGTGCAGGGAATGTTGGAGTGACAGCTAGGTCACCCCATAATATTAGTCTTTTTTTTTTTTAATTAATTTTATTGGGGTGACAATTGTTAGTAAATTTACATAGATTTCAGGTGTACAATTCTGTATTACATCGTCTATAAATCCCATTGTGTGTTCACCACCCAGAGTCAGTTCTTCTTCCATCACCATATATTTGATCCCCTTTACCCTCATCACCCACCCCCCACCCCCAATATTAGTCTTTTAACATCTGGTTGTGTTGCTTACCTCAGTGGTCTGATTAGTTGAGTTTCCTACAGTGCTTACACGTAGTGTAAGTAAAATAGATCATTGGGTCTTCAGGAACACAAATGGCCTTATAAGCCTTACTCTTCGGAACATAGAAAGCTATGAACTACTCTATGAAAACACACACACACACACACACACACAGGAATGACATTAAATATGATCATGAGCAGATTTACCGCATCCAGGAACTTGGGTGATAAGAAATCTGTGAGCAAGATCTAATGAAGTCTTCTCTTTTTCTGGTAGGACGGCCTTAGCAAGATTTCGCCAAGCTCAACTGGAAGAGGGAAAAATGAAGGTTGGTGTAAATCTTCCTCATGAATTGTAAAATATCAAGAACAAATGTGTTAGAACTCCTTGCTGAGCAAACTTCAAACTCCACATCTTCCTATTTCTTGTCTATACTTGCTGATACACTTTTGCATCTACACATTTGAATTCCAGGTGTATCTTTCTATAGCTGGGGCAGTGTGATAATCTGGCTGCTTGTTCTTCCATATTCTTTGTAACGTGATAATTGGGTTCCCATATTATCCCATCTCTGTCTAATATTGAACAAGAGGAAATTGAAGTGCTGTGGGGATCAGCTCTAAGTTGAAATCAGTAAATGATCTCAACTCAGGAGTCAGGCAGACTCAGCCAGGTTAAAGATAAAATGTACAAATTTTTGGGTATTTTTGTTTTTTTAAATTATAAAAACACATATATATGGATGTTTGTTCCAAATAACAGCCATCATTTCTTAAGGTAGTACTATAAATATGCCATGAAATGGATATAATTAGTTTACTTAGCCATCTCCCTATTGGTGGACTTCTAAGTTTTTTCCAGTGGTTCACTGTACTAGATACAATACAGTGAATGTTTTTGCCTATATAGTTGTTTCCTAAGGAGATATTGTTGAGTGAGTTTTGAGGCTTTTTTAGACCATTAGACATTTTAGACTTCAGGCCTGAATCAGTTCAATGTTTGCATGAAACTTGTAATTTCATATAGCATGGTGGCAATGTGTATATTTTGCTTCTCCTTAGGAACGAAGACCCTTCCTTGCCTCGGAATGTACTGAGTTGCCCAAAGCTGAGAAGTGGAGACGACAGGTAAATTTTGGGTGAATCTGATATTAGTAGAAATAACAAGTCTCTGATTGTTTCTTATTGTTTAAATGGCTGTTATACCAGAATTCTATGTTTTTTGTTTTCATTTTCTATGTTTAATAACTAATTTTGAATTATATTTTTCTAGTGCTTTTAGACATATTCTAAAGTCATAAAAATTTATTACTTTTTATTTTTTTCACAGATCATTGGAGAGATCTCTAAAAAAGTGGCTCAAATTCAGAATGGTAAGCTGATCTGTCTTCTTAAAATGCTTGATTTTCAAATCCACAATTAGACTTGGGGACTTCAACACTCCTTTCTCAAAATCAATAGACCTAGTAGAAAATCAGTAAGGACATAGAAGAGCTGAATAACTATAAATGATTTGACCTAATTGACATTTATGGAATACTTCACCTAACATAAAAGTATACGTTTTCTTTTTCTAAGAACACATAGAACATTCACCAAAATAGAATATATTCTGGGCAATAAAACAAATGTTAGCAAATTTTAAAGTAATTAAAATCATACAAAGTATGTTCTCTAATTATAATAGAATTAATGTAAAAACCAGGAACAGAAAAATATCTGGAAAATTCCTAAATATTTGGAAATTAAACGACATAGTTGTAACAACCCATCTGTCAAGGAGGAAACCCAAAAAAGATTAGAAATATATTTTGGGGGTGGTGCAAGGTTATTTATTTTTATTTTTTAAATAATTAAAAAAATTTCAATTACAGTTGATGTACAATATTATATTAGTTTCAGGTATATAACATAATGATTAGACATACAATTACAAAATGATCAACCCAATAAGTCTATTACTCTCCTGACAGCATATGTAGTTATTACAATATTATTGACCTCTAAACACCCATAAAAACTCTTTTGAACGTGATATATCAGTGGAATCATGCATACTCTTTTCTGGCCAGTGGTCATAGATATTTGTTTAGTGTCCAGTTTGGAACTATAACAAATAGGGCTACTCTGATCATTCTTCTTCACATGCAGTCACTTCTATTGTATATATTGTGAGGAGTGTAGTTACCAGATCAGGGGGTACAAGTGTTTATCTTGAGTAGATACAGCCAAACAGTTTCCCAAAGTGCTTGGACCAGTTCTCACACCTACCTGCAGCAGCTGAGAGGTTGCATTAAAGGGTTTCCAGCCAACTCCACATGACAGCTGGTGTGGGGAGAGGATGGTGTAGGGCATTGGGCAAAGAGACTGGCAAACAGTGGACTCACACCACGTCTTGAGAGTGTCCTCTTCGCATTTCTCGTTGTTTTAATTTGTATTTCCCTGATGATTAGTGACATTGAGTATCTGTTCATATGTCTGTTGGCCATCTGTATGTCCTCTTTGGAGAAATGTCTATTCAGGTTCTCTGCCCAATTTTTTTTTTTTCATATTTCTCTTTATTCTAAAAATACAGGTATGATAATATCAAAGTACAAGAAATATTAGGGTGGTCCTTGTGTGGTTACTCATACTTTGGGAAGGCTGAACTGAACCGCCCGGAATGTGAGAGTATTATTTCAAAAAGCTAGCAGAAACTACTAATGTGTCAAGTTCAAAAGCACACATGAAATCCTGTGAATATCATGGATGTGTAGTAGGTCTTGGTTTGGGCTCCGGCTCTTGTGAAAGAACGGCGGCGGAAACTGTTTTGAGAAGACAATTGAGCAAGAGGACTCAGCACCAGAAAAGTGTAGTAGGAGAAGTGGGTGGAAAGTGAAGAACAGGAGTTTTCCTCTTTTCTGCTACTAGCTAAGGGCAGAGGCACATGACCTCAGCAAGGGGCCAAAGTAGATGGCAAGCAGGTGCTTGGATCCCCTAAGGGAGAGGAATGTTTGTTAACAGGATTGTTTGTTTTGGGGGGAGTTAAGTTGTATGAGTACTAACCCCTTATTGGACCTGTATCATTTGCGAATGTCTTCTCCATTCAAATGGGTTGTCTTTCCATTTTGTTCATGGTTTCCTTTGCTGCACGGAAACTTTTTAGTTTGATGTAGTCCCATTTGTTTATTTTTTCTTTTGTTTTCCTTGCCCAAGGAGACATATCCAAAAAAATATTGCTAAGAGTGCTATCACAGAGTTTACTGCCTTTTTTCCCTCTAAGGTGTTTTATAGTCTGGGGGTCTTACATTTAAGTATTTAATCCATTTTCTGTTTATTCTTGCACATGGTGTAAGAAAGTGGTTTAGTTTCATTTTTTTTGGCATGTATCTGTCCAGTTTTCCCAACAGCATTTATTGAAGAGACTGTCTGTAGCCCATTGTATATTCCTGCCTCCTTTGAATAGCTTAATTGACCATAAAGGTGTGGGTTTCTTTCTGGGCTGTGTATCCTGTTCCATTGATCTATGTGTGTGTTTTTATGCCAGTACCAATGCTGTTTTGATTACTGTAGACTTGTTTGATATCAGGTAGCGTGACACCTCCAACTTTGTTACTCTTTCTAAAGATTGCTTTGGCTATTCCGGGGGTTTTGTGGTTCCATATAAATTTTAGTATTATTTGTTCTAGTTCTGTGAAAAATGCTATTGGTATTTTGATAGACCTTTCCTTGAATCTGTAGATTGCTTTGGGTAGTATGGACATTTTAACGATGTTAATTCTTCGTATCCATGAGCACAGTATATCTTTCCACTTATTTGTATCTTTTTCAGTTTCTTTCTTCAGTGTCTTATAGTTTTCCAACTATAGGTCTTTTACCTCTTGGTTAAACTTATTCCTAGGTATTTTATTCATTTTGGTGTAGTGGTAAATGGGGTTATTTTCCTGATTTCTCTTTCTGATAGTTTGTTATTGGTGTATGCAAATGCAGCCGATTTCTGAATATTAATTTTGTATCCTGCTACTTTACTGAGTTCATTTATCAGTTCTAATAGTTTTTTGGTGGACTCTTGAGGGTTCTCTATATGTAGTATGGTATCATCTGCAAATAATGAGTTTTACTTCTTCCTTTCTGATTTGGATGCCTTTTCTTTCTTTTCTCCTTTGATTTTTGTGGCTAGGACTTGCAGTACTATGTCAAATAAAAGTGGTGAGAGTGGACATTCTTGTCTTGTTTCTGATTTTGGTCTTTCACCATTGAGTGATGTTAGTTGTGGGTTGGTCATATATAGCCTTTATTAAGCTGAGGTATATGCCCTCTATCCGCACTTTACTGAGAGTATTTATCAGAAACGGATGCTGGATTTTGTCCAATGCTATTTTGGCGTCTATTGATAATGATCATATGATTTTTATCCTTCTTTTTGTTTATGTGATGTATTACATTAATTCAGTTGTGGGTATGGAACCAACCTTGAATCCCAGGAATAAATTCCACTTGATCGTGGTGTATGATTCTTTTCAGTGTGTTGCTGAATTTGGTTTGCTAATATTTTGTTGAATATGTTTGCATCTATGTTCATCAGGCATATTGGCCTATAATTTTCTTTTTTTGTAGTGTCTTTGTCTGGTTTTGGTAGCAGGGTAATGCTGGCTTCATAAGATGAGTTTCTCTTGTCTTCAGTTTTTTGGAATAGTTTGAGAAGGATAGGTATTAATCCTTCTTTGACTGTTTGGTGAAGTTCACCTGTGAAACCATCTGGTCCAGGACCTTGTTTGTTCTTTTTTAAGATTTTTATTACAAATGTAGTTAGCATACAATATTATATTAGTTTCAGGTGTACATAATAGTTACTGAACATTTATATACCGGAAGAAGTGATCACCATGATAAATTCAACAACCATGATAAATTTAGTACCATCCTATCAAAATATTATTGACTATATTCCCTGTGCTGTACTTTATATCCCCATGACTTATTTGTTTTATACCTGGAAATTTGTACGACTTGTTGCCCTTCACGTTTGCCCCCCCTTTTAATTTTTCAGTTACATTTGACATTCAATATTTTATATTAATTTCAAGTGTATATCATATGGTTAGACATTGCTATAATTTAAGAAGTGATCCTTGACTAGTCTAGTGCCCACCTGGCACTATATATAGTTAGTACCATATCATTGGCTATATTCCCTGTGCTTTACTTACACGACTTCCCCCCATCCCCCGTGACCATCGTGTAACTACCAATTTGTACTTTTTTTTAAATTGGGGAACAGTGTGTTTTTCCAGGACTCATCCGCTCCTAATCAAGTTGTTTTCCTTCAATCTGGTTGTGGAGGGCGCAGCTCACTGACTCATGTGGGAATTGAACTGGCAACCCTGTTGTTAAGAGCTCGCGCTCTAACCAACTGCGCCATCCAGCCGCCCCCAATTTGTACTTCTAAATCCTTTCACCTTTGTCACCCTGCCCCCCAACTCCCTGCCATCTATCATCCCGATAAATCCAGTACCCATCTGACATCATATGTAGTTATTACAGTATTATTATGTTATACTCAAACTTATACTCATACTCATACTCATACTCATACTCATACTCATACTTATGTTATACCCTACATCCCCCTGACTACTTTGTAGCTACGTATTTGTACTTGTTAACCACTTCCCCTTGTTCACCCACCACTCCAACCCGCCTCCCATCTGGCAACCATCAAAATGTTCTCTGTATCTATGAGTCTGTTTCTGATTTGTTTGTTTATTTTGTTCTTTAGATTCCACATGTAAGCAAAATTACATTGCATCTGTCTTTCACTGTCTGACACACTCCCCTCAGCACAATACCCTCCAGGTCTATCCATGCTGCTACAGATAGCAAGAACCCTTTCCCTTCCGTGGATGAGCAATATTCCACTGTATATGTATGTACCTCCTCCTCTTCCTCTATTCTTTTATTGATCTACCTCCAGGCAACCTCCACGTCTTGTCCATTGTAAACAATGCTGTGGTGAACATATGGATGCACATGTCCCCTTGAAGTAGGGTTTTGGATTTTTCGGATAAGTACCAGGTAGTGGGATTACTGGGTCCCTTTTTGTCTCATCTTATAGCCATTGTTTTAAAGTCTATTTTGTCTGGTATAAGTATTGCTACCCTGGAGGTTTTTTTTTTTTTCATTTCCATTTTTATGAAATAACTTTTCCTGTCTTTTTACTTTCAAGTCTGTGTGTGTCTTTTAATGTGAAATGAGTCTATCGTAGGCAGCATTTGTAAGGGTTTTGTTTTCTTATCCATTCAGCGCTCCTATGTTTTTGATTTAATTCACTTACATTATAAGCAATTGTTGATAGATACATATTTATTAGGTTGGTGCAAACGTAATTGCGTTTTTTGCAATTATTTTTGACCTTTTAAACTGCAATTACTTTTTACCATTTTATTATTCGTATGTTTTATCTTTTTTTTCATCTTAAAGAAGTCTCTATCGTTCTTTGTAATACGGGTTTGGTGGCGAGGAACTCCTTTAACTTTTTCTTGTCTGGGAAGCTCTTTTTCTGTCCTTTGGTTTTAAATAATAGTCTTGCTGGGTACAGTACCCTTGGTTGTAGTTTCTTGCTTTTCATTACTTTCAATATTTCGTTCCAACCCCTTCTGGCTTGCAAAGTTTCTGTTGAGAAATTAGCTGCCAGTCTTATGGGAGCTCTCTTGTAGATAACTAACTGCTTTTTTGTTGCTGTTTTTAGGATTCTCTTTTTGTCTTTAACGAAGCTATTTTCATTATTTCTTCAAATTGTTTTTCAATTCCTTGCACACTCTCTTGTCCTTTTGGTACCCTATAATGCAATCATATACTGAAGTTACTCAAATCATCCATGAAATGGATATGAGACATGCTATGTTCAACCTTAATATTCAAGGCCGGATGACGAGCATTTTACAACTAGCATGAGAGATCTGATTTTGGATACTGCCCCTGCAAGTGCTTTGGGATCCGGTTGCCATTCTTACGCCCTCTGTGGGATGGCGGATCCATGAAGTTACCATTTCCATGGCCACCCTAGGGGATGTTGAAAGCCAGTGGCAAAGGAAGTTAAGACAGGAGGTTTGAGAAGTTCAAGTCTGGAAACTCAAATCAAAAGTAAGGGAGTGAGGTCACATGTCTCAGAGTAACACGCATGCTGATGTGGCATGATCTCGTGGCAGCAGGGGTTGATCAAGAAGAAATAGACAGACAACCCAATGGTCTCTTGTTAGAACTTTGGAAATAGTTGCGTCCAGAACAGCAATTCCAGCGAAGCCTAAAGGAGAAGTCCAGGAAAGCACGACCTGTGTCCCTCCAGGACTTCATGCGGCCACTTTAGGCCAACTCCTTTCAGCTTGATGGGGGTAGGGGTCAAGGTATCTGGTCAGAGGGAATAAGCAGGAACCGGAGGCCCCCTGTGGAACTGTCCATACATTGGTCAACTTCTAATATGCAGAGGGTTTGGCCCTAGTTGACACTGGTACAGACTACAGTCTTGTTTATGAGAAATCCTGGCTGTGCCTAGGAAGTCTGGCTGTGCCCAGAAAGACTGGTGGTACCTTGAGAGCCCTGGTTGTGCCCAGAAGGACTGGCGATGCGCTGGGAGCTTTGGCTTTGCCCAGAAAGTAGGTGGACATCGAGGGACACCCCCCGGGATGATTTTGCGGGGAACCTATGTGCTGTCGCTATGGCCTATTATGGGGTCCTCTGTTCTGTTACATGTTGAAACTATGCAAGGGACCCCAAGCACTGCCATAAAGGTCTGGTACCACAAACTGGGAAAGGTGCCAGTGGCAGCGACCCTCCTTCCCCAGGACAAGAAGCTAGGATGTATCCTCCCAAATAGAAGGGATTTGCTATTGTTGGTTCCTAAGACTGCTGTTTCTTTCCGCCTGTAGGTGCCTATAGGCTAATATGGCACAGAGCCCCTCGGGGAAGACGCTTGTTGCGTATATTGTGAGGTGAGACTCTGGAGGGGTGGAGTGTGGGGACAGAGTCCCAGAGAGCAGTTTCCAGGCTCTCGGCCTTGCGTGGGGAGTGCTGGCTCGGGTGGTGGTTGGCCATTGGCTGTAGCCAGTTGGCAATTGGCTGGGGGCCGTGACGGCCTTGGGTGGGTGGCTGGTTGGCAGGCAGAAAAGCGGACAGTGGATTGTGCATCAAGTGGATCCTACTTTGTGTGTCTTGCCCAGTCACCAGCGAAAATATAGTGGTATGACTCCCCTATTTATGGCTCTGTGGGTGTTCCTTTTTTGCTTCACCATATCCTGCGTTCTTGTGTGGGGAGTGGGAGCTGAGACAATCCCTCATGACAACTACAGACGAGTATTCCCTATGAATATAAACATAAAAATCCTCAACTAATTTGATATTAGCATATCAAATACAGAATTTATAAAGAGGATATTACATCACAACCAAGTGGGATTTATTCTGGGAATGCATGGCTGATTCAGCATTCAAAAATTAATATAATTCATTACATCACTATTATAAAGAAGAAAAACCATGTGATCATCTTCAGTAGATACAGAAAAAGTATTTGACCACATTTAATATTCATTCATGATAAAAACTCCTGGCTAACTGGGAATGAAAGGGAACTTTTTACCTCAATAAAGCACTTCTACAAAAAATACCTGTAGCCAGCCACATACTTAATGGTGAAAGACTGAGTGCTTTCTTCTTTCGGTATCATACAGGAATTCCTAGCTAGTGCAGTAAAGCAAGGAAAGGAAATAAAAGGCACACAGATTGAAAAGGAAAAAATAAAATGCTTATTTTCAGATAACATAATTTTCTATGTAGAAAATCTCACGGAATCTACAGAAACGTTTCTAAAATGAATAGCTAAATTTAGTGAGGTCACAGAATAAAATGTCAATACACAAAAAATAAATTTTGTTTTTATATACTAGCAATGAACATTTGGAACTAGAACATTTTTTAAAGTGCTATTTACAAAAGTATAACACAAAAAATACTTAAATATAAATCAAACAAAATATATGTGTGATCTATATGCTGAAAACTGTGAAATACTGATGAAGAAAATAAAAAAGACCCAAATAAACGGAGAGATATACAGTATCCATTAATGGGAATACTCAGTATAGGAAAGATATCAATTCTTTTTCTTTTCAAATACTATCACAATCAAAATCCCAGCAGGATATTTTTTATATGTTGATAAAGTTATTCTAAAATTTAAATGGAAAAGCAAGAGAAGTAGAATAGCCAAAACAATTTTGAAAAAGAGCAAAATTGGAGTATTCATACCACCTAATTTCAAGGTTTAAGATAAAGCTACAGTATTCAAGATAATGTATTGGTGAATGATAGACATATAGACCAATGGAACAGAATAAGAAGTCCAGAAGTATAGCCACATATATGTGATTAACTGACTTGACAAAGGTACAAAGTGATTCAGTGGAGAAAGGGAGGGGAAACAGACATGTCATTTCAACATATCAGGGTTCATTAACTGTTTTCTGTCTTTCACTGTGGTGGGATGCTCCAGCTCTTGGCTGCCATAGACAACACCTCAGAAAACTCCTTTGTGCCCATCTCTTTAAATTAGTTCCTTAAGCTTAATTCTCAGGCTATACAAATGATGTTCCCATTTAACAACACATTGCTTTCTTGAAAGGACTAAATCAATACAGAATGCTGTCAGCCACGAGTCTTATGTCAACCTCACTGCATCTTTGCTGGAATTGGATGCTAAGTCCCCCCACCTCTAAGATTTTGCGATTTTAATATTTGCCTAAATGGAACTGCAGGATTGCTTCAGTTCATTTCTTTGATTGCTAATAAGGATGAACTTTTTTTTTCAAGGATTTTTTTTTTCCTTATGCTGGTTGGAACTCTATGTATATATAGTCCTTGCCCTTTCATTTATTTGAGTGTTATTGGTTTTTCTTATAAAATTAAATGAGTATTTTTATACTGTATGCCCTTATAGGTGTTGACTTTCATTTTTATGCATATAACATTGAGTGGTATTTTGAAGAAATGATATGAATGTTTTTGTTTTCTAGCTGGTTTAGGTGAATTCCGAATTCGTGACCTGAATGATGAAATTAACAAACTTCTAAGAGAGAAAGGACACTGGGAGATCCGGATAAAGGAGCTGGGTGGTCCTGATTATGGAGTAAGTAAGCAGTAGCCTCAGTGGCTCTTGGGATTGAGCTTGTGAACTTTTGGGCAGGCTGGGTAGCTCCTGTCTAGGAGCCTACAGCTCCCAGTCCATGCCTGCCAGAGAGTAGGCACTCGAGAAATAAAGAAGGCTTAAAAAGTGCCTGTTGCATGTGGACAGGAAACCTATGAAAAGCATGGATCAGATAATGCTTAAAGACTCCACGGCACAGGTCTCAGAGCAGACAGGGCACCTGTGTTTACCAACCAGTTGTTCCTGAGTAAGCCACTTAATCTCTCTCGGCCTCTTGTTTAAAATGACCATGGTCCTCTTACATCCTTCTCTGAACTCCTTGGGAATTGGGGCATCCATTATTGGATTTTTACCTGAGAGGGCTTGGAACACTCCAGTCTTTCTTTCTTTGGACTCTTATAAATACAATATTCTAAAACAGTGGCTTTCAAGTTTTTAGGACCATGACCCATTGTAAAACATATACACACACCCCCACATACACACTTTATACCACAACCGAGTAAAGACAAAAATGTGTTGAAAAAAATACTTAGTATGTGTTGATGAACTTTGGTATTTTCTATTCTGGTCTATTTTGATTTTTAAAAAACTTATGATTATGGCTTACTTAATTGATTTCACAACCCGTACTGGGTCTCAGCTTTAAAAAATACTGTCCCAGACCCTGCATGGTTCATCCATTTGTGAGGAGACATGCCTCATTTGAACCACTACTATCTAATCAGTGGGCTGTAATATGTTATATTAGAAATACATGCAGTTTTTCTGCATGGTGGTCTTTTCACCTTTGTGAAGATCTAGCATCACAACCATAATTCTCACTTGAGTACCTAGCATAAAAATGAAGCATTTATTCTTCCCATTGCAGAAGGAAAGGCACTCGCATTTCTTGAGCACATGTTCTATTCCAGGTACTGCACTAGGAACTTACTCATTCAACCTCTTCAGCAGTTCTGTGATGGTGCTTTTGTTTCCTGTTAGACTGCATTAAAGTAATGCAGAAATTTATTAACTGTGCTAGAGAAGTGACCTCAGAAGCATTACAGAATTAATGTTAGATATTCTTAAGTTCCACAACCCCAAGTCAATAGTAATGAATTTTTAATGCTTATGAATTATATTTTCATTTTATATGTATAACAGTAATACATTTAATTTCAGTTTTATAAGATGAGAAGAGTTATGGTGATGGATGGTAGTGATGGTTACATGACATTTTGTATGTATTTAATGCCACTGAACTGTGCACATAAAAATGGTTAAGATAGTAAATTTTATGATATGTGTATTTTTACCACAATAAAAAAAAGAAAGGTAATACAGTATCATTAAACTCAGAAGAGTATATATAAAGAAGCAGAATAACATTCAGTTATAATCTCATTATCTAAGTGCAACTACTTGAATATTTCCTTCTATTGTTTTGCTATGAACACCATTAATTGAGATTATATGCCTTATATGTACAATTTTGGTTCTAGGTTTTGTATTTTTCAACACGATAATTTTAATTATAAGAACAATATATACTTTTATGCAAAAAATAAAATGAAAAGAATATAAAAATTGTAAAGTATAAAAAAATTATATATGTTATATTCTATATGTGATACAGAATATATCACATATTTTCCTACCACCCAGAAATAACTGCTATTTAACATTATCTAGAATTTTGACTATGCATATTCATGTTTATTTTTATAAAAATTGGTTCATATTCTAACTATATGCTTCATTTGTGTAATAGTGTATCAGGTGCAGATTTTCATGTCAATAAATCATTTACACATATGTAATCATTTTTAAAAGCATTTGTGAACTCACAGAAAATTGCAAAAATATACAGCGAGTTTCTGTATATTCTTTATACAGACTTATCAGTTTTTAACATTTTGCTGTATTTACTTTATCATTTTCTCTGTGTCCCTTGAGATTTATTTTTCTGAACCATTTGAAGCTTAAATACATGATGCTCCTTTACCCCTTAATACTTCTGTGTGTATTTCCTAAGAATAAGAATGTTATCTTATATAACCATGATACATTTATCAAGTTTTAAGACATTTAACTCTGATTCAGCCATTTTATCTAATCTACTTGGCTGATTCATCAATTTTCCCAATAATGTCCTTTATAGTATTTCCCCCTCTAGTATGGGACCTAGTCTAGGGTCACATACTGCATGTAGTTGATGATCTCGTCATTTTTAATAAATGGAATTCAATCTTCTGGATATTTCATTTGTCTTCTACTGCTTGTCATTTAGGTGGTTTGCAATTTTTTATAAGCTTTTTGTCACATCATATCGTAAGATTTTTCAAAGTCAATATAGGAGTTTCATAAGAACCATCATTTTTAAGGTATAGAATATATTCCATCCATGAATATGTTATCATTTATTTAAATCATTCTCCTTCTTTTAGGTATTTAGGTTGATTTTCTTTTTTAAGGGATAAAAAAAGTATCTAAATATTTTTCTGTGTATATAAATATTTCCCATGTTAAGCATTATTATCTTAAAATATATCTGTGAACATGGAAATAGTGGATTTAAGGATCAGATCCATTTTCTCTTTTTCTTTCTCTATAAGAAAGTTGGCCCTAAAATGCTGGATCATGAAGGGAAAGAAGTCCCAGGAAATCGAGGTTATAAATACTTTGGAGCAGCAAAAGATTTGCCTGGTGTTAGAGAGCTTTTTGAAAAAGAACGTAAGTAATTAACATTTGGACGTGTTTTAGCCTCAATTTTCTTTTTGTTTAAACTTCACAAATAGGCTTTTATTTGTCACATTAAAGATCTGAATTTTAAGCAGATTCTTAGACTGGGGGCCCATATCCATCAGCTCAGTGAGCTTTAGCACCTCTCTCATTCCCAGTAGCTTTTCCAGAACTGCTACCTTCACAATGAAGCTCCAGGAGTTTTCCCAGTTCAAACCTGGGCTGCTTCAACATTTTTACTTTTCTAACAAAGGCATGTGGAGCAGATAAATAGATTGGCAAGCCTTTTCTCTCTCTTTTCTAATGCTATCTGGAATCAATTTATTGACCACTTCTTTTCAAGTCATTTGTCTGTACCTCTTGGGTCATTATTTCCATCATCCTCTTCCAGATTTGGTGGACTTATTGATGCTGAACATGGGGTCTTCTAAACCTAATTGCTGCATTGTTTAGTAAAACCAACACAGAATAGATGAAGTGAATAACCATTGGTAGTCTTGGCATCAACATGAGCTTCAATTATGGGCTACCATTTTTTGAAGATGGAGCACATTTTGTCTTGGGTTAAGACCCATGCCATGAAAATTAGGCACTTTTTGCCTTGAACATCCTCAGTAATTAGCTTGAATTTTCTACATGCAGCTTCATCATTCTGCAGATCAGCCATGCTCACTTCAAAAACACATCCCTTGAAACCATCAGATGCAATTTGGGTTCTTGTGACTAATGTTTTTCCAATATTTCTTATATGGAATGTAGCTGGTACTTTCACATCATATCAATCTTAGAAAATGGATCAGCCACTTTCTTCTCGGCTCCCTTTTGGCTGCCTTTTGCAAAGTGCTTGTTCTTGCTGACTGCCATGCTGCTCTCAGAGAGCCAAAAAAGCTAGCCTCTAATTTTTCGTTATCATCGTAACAGTAGACATGCTATGTGCTGGGTGCTTTTCCTATATCATTTCTTAGCTGCACGGAAGCCCTGTAGTGTCAGAATTATTGTTCCCAAAATTTGAAATAAGAAACTGAAAGCACCAGGAGTTGAAGTCACAAGCCCAATACACACAGTTGGGCCTGGAAAGTACCTAGAATTGACTGGTGCCAAATTCCACACTCTGCACTTGCCAGTCTCTCAGTCTGAATGAGCAGTTTGCCTATTTGAAATTTCCCAAAATTATTGGGGCAGACTCTTAAATTCATTGAATTAGGTTCATATTTCACTTGCTAGTTGAAAAAATTCCAACTGAAGGACAGTAAAACCTTGGGCCAAACCACAATAGGTAAAAAACAGGGAAAAGTGGAGCTGTTCTGTGTCAGTCCAAGCCAGGCACCCACCCCTCTCCTGTCCTTTCCTTCCTTGGCCCTGGGGAACTTCAACTAAACTGTGGTCTTCCAAAATTCAATTGGAAACCACTGGACCAGAGTTTTTATGTAAAGGCGTACTTCGGAGATATTGCAGGTTTGGTTCCAGACCACTGCAATAAAGCGAATATCTCAACAAAGTGAATCATGAATTTTTTGGTTTCCCAGTTACATAAAAGTTATGTTTTTTTTTTTTAATTTATTGGGGGTGACAATTGTTAATAAAATTACATAATTTCAGGTGTACAATTCTGTATTACATCATCTATAAATCCCATTGTGTGTTTACCACCCAGAGCCAGTTCTCCTTCCATCACCATATATGTGAATAAAAGTTATGTTTACACTATAGTGTAGTGTATGTACAATAATAGAATTATACTAAAAATGTACACACCTTAATTTAAAAAATACTTTATTGCTAAAACATGTTAACCATCATCTGAACCTTCGGTGAGTTGTAATCTTTTTGCTGTGGAGGGCCTTGCCTCGATGTTGATGGCTGATGACTGATCAGAGTGGTGGGTGCTAAAGAATGGAGTGGCTGTGACAATTTTTTACAGTAAGCCAACAATGAACTCAGTTGCATCGATTCACTCTTCTTTTTTTTTTTTTAGTTTTATTTTATTTTATTTTATTTTTACATCCCTCACACCGTGAACCCCCCTCCCCCCATCCACCACCACCCCGACCTCACACCGAGCCATCACATTATACACATAAAATTATAGTTGGCATTCATTAATGTCCAGCCTCTGGTGTACAATGCCATGACCAGGCATCCACAGCATCCCTGAGGTGGTCTCCCAAACAGGACACATGTTCATCGGATACCCAACAAAATCCCCAAACACTATTGAATAAGTTCCCCAAAGTAATTCTCAAAAAACCCTGAGGCCATCCTGTGGTCACCAGCCTCCCCCCAATCCCTTCACCCTTCTCCCCATCCCCAACCCCCTCCCCCCCGCCCATCTAACAACTCTCGGTTTTTTGTGTCCCCAAAACTGTTTCTGATTAGTTCATACACATATTCTTTTCTTTAGATTCCGCATATAAGTGAGATCATATGGTACTTGTCTTTCTCTTTCTGACTTATTTCACTTAACATAATGTTCTCTAGATCCATCCATGTTGTTGCAAATGATAAGATTTCTTTTTTCTTTATGGCTGCGTAATACTCCATTGTATAAATGTACCACAGCTTCTTAATCCAGTCATCGACCGATGGGCATTTCGGTTGTTTCCATATCTTGGCTATTGGATTCACTCTTTACAGGAATGATTTCTCTGTAGCATGTGATGCTATTCGATAGCATTTTACCCACAGAACTTCTTTCAAAATTGGAGTCAGTTCTTTTACACCCTGTCTCTGCTTTATCAACTATGTAATATTCCAAATCTTTCATTGTCATTTCAACAGTCTTCACAGCATCTTCACTGGGAGTATATTCCATCTCAAGAAACCACTTTCTTTGCTGATCATAAGAAGCAACTCCTCATATGTTTAAGTTTTATCATGAGATTGTAGCAATTCAGTCACATCTTCAGGCTCCAATTGCAATTCTATTTCTCTTGCTATTTCCACTGCATCTGCAGCTACTTCCTCCATTAAAGTCTTAACCCCCTCAAAGTATCCATGAGGGTTGGAATCAACTTTTTCCAAACTCCTGTTAATGTTGCGGTTTTGACCTGTTCTCATGAATCACGTATGTTCTTAATGGCATCTAAAATGATGATTCCTTTCCAGAAAGTTTTCAGTTTCCTTTGCCCAGATCCATCAGAGGAATCACTTTCTAGGGCAGCAATAGCCTTATGAAATGTATTTCTTAAATAATAAGACTTGAAAGTTGATATCACTCCTTGATCCGTGTATAACAGAATGGATATTGTGTTAGCAGGCATGAAAACAACATTCATTGTACATCTCCATCAGATCTCTTGGGTGACCAGGTGCATTGTCAATGAGCAGTATAATTTTGAAAGGAATCTTGAGTTCTGAGCAGTAGGTCTAAACAGTGGGCTTAATATATTCAGTAAACCGTGTTGTGAACAGTGTACTGTCATCCATACTTTGTCGTTCTATTTGTAGAGCATGGGCAGAGTAGACTTAGCATAATTCTTAAGGGCCCTAGGATTTTTAGAATTATAAATGAGCATTGGCTTCAAATTAAAGTCACCAGCTGCATTAGCCCCTAACAGGCACTGACTTCTCTCTAGCTATTAAAGTCCTACATGGCATCTTCTTCTAGTTTAAAGCTGTTTCTTCTACATTGAAAACCTGTTGTTTAGTGTAGCCACCTTCATTAATGATCTTAGCTAGATCTGGATAACTTGTTGCAGGTTCTATGTGAGCACTGGCTGCTTCACCTCCCACTTTTATGTTGTAGAGATGACTTCTTTCTTTGAACTTCATCAACCAACCTCTGCTTGCTTCAGACTTTTCTTTTGCAGTTTCCTCACCTCTCTCAGCCTCCATAGAATTGAAGCGAGTTAGGGTCTTGCTCTGGATTAGGCTTTGGCTTAAGGGAGTGTTGTGGCTGGTTTGATCTTCTGTCTAGACCACTAAAACTTTCTCCACATCAGCAATAAGGCTGTTTTTCTTTATCATTCATGTGTTCACTGGAGTAGCACTTTTAATTTCCTTCAAGCACTTTTCCTTGGCATTCACAACTTGGCTAACTGTTTTAGCACAAGAGGCCCTATCTTGTCTTTCAACATGCCTTCCTCACTAAACTTAATCATTTCTAGCTTTTGATTTAGAGTTAGAGACATGTGACTCTTCCTTTTACTTGAATACTTAAAGGCCATTGTAGGGTTATTAATTAGCCTAATTTCAACATTGTTGTGTCTTAGGGAATAGGGAGGCCGAAGGAGAGGGAAAGAGATGGAGGAACAGCCAGTTGGTGGAGCAATCAGAACACACAACATTGATTCAGTTTGCCATCTTATATGTGTGTGGTTTGTGGCTCCCCAAAACAATTTCAATAGTAACATCAAAGACGACTGATCACAGATCACCATAACAAATATAATAATCATGAAAACATTTGAAATATTGGGAGAATTACCAAAATGTGACAGAGACACAAAGTGAGCAAATGCTATTGGAAAAATGGAGCCAATAGACTTTCTTGAAGCAGGATTGCCACAAACCTCAATTTGTAAAAAATGCAATATCTACGAAGCGTAATAAAGCAAAACACAATGAAATGAGATATGGTTGTATTTTAATTTTGTTTTTTAGGAAAGTATTTTAAAAGTATTAGAATATTTTTAGAATACAAAATATAAAATATAAATATTTATAAATATTTTATAAATATTCTAATATAAAAATATTAGAATATTTTTAGAATATAAAAAAGTATTCTCGAAAAAGCATGAAAAGCAGAGAAGAGTAATACTGGTATTCTCACCACTGTTGGCATTCTACTCTCCTTTCAGTCGCTTTTTGTATTTGTTTAAAAATATAATTCTACCTTTATTAAACCCTGCTTATTTTAAAATTCATTATGCCAAAACTGCTTTTGTATGTGACATTAACATCACTTAAAAATAATTCAGAGTTTAAATATCATGCTGTTTATTATGAAAGTGATATAATTTTTTTATAGAGAAGTTGTAAAATACAGAAAATCAGGAAAAAGTCAGCCGCGTTTTCACAGCTTGTAGGTAATGATTGTTAACATGTAAGGGCATATTTCCTTCCATTTCTTTAAGGGTTGCAGTGGTGGTGTTGGGGCTCCTAAATTGAAGTTATGTTGTGTGTTTCTCTTCTTTTCTTGCATTTACATTTTTCTAAACTTATTTTTATTTACTCCAGGCGTAGATTTTTTTGTTTTAATAAAAAAAATGCCTAAGTTAGTCTTAATGAGTATAATTTAAATACTAGTACAATCCTCTTGACCACCCAACTCCCCTAATCTCAGTGCCCCTTCTAGAGATAACTGGTAACCATTATTACCTGTTTGGTATGTTCCCTTCCATAATTATTCCATCAGCTAAATTTCATCAGTAAAAGTGGCAGGTGACACAACCCCAATTCACTTTAAGCAGAAAAGCCTAAATTTATTGGCTCTCATAACTGAAAAGCCCACGGGTAGTTTGCCATGAGGAATGGCTGATTCTAGATCACATTTCTCCATGTTGTAATTTTGACTCCATTGTGTGAGATTTTTTTCTCTAACTCTCTCAAGGCTTGCAGTGACAAATTGTATATCATCAAATTAACATTTTGTTTTCTCTCAGCACCAGATTTTTTTCCCCCTAAGCAGTTCAAGCAAAATTCCTAGAATTAAGTCTGGTTGGTTTTGATTAGATCAGACCATGTTTTCCCCGAAAATAAGACCTACCTGGAAAATAAGCCCATTCCTCAGGATGACATCCCCTGAGCATAAGCCCTAATGCGTCTTTTGGAGCAAATCTTAATGTAAGACCCGGTCTTATTTTCATGGAAACATGGTAGTTCCATCCTTAAACCAGTCTCTGTGTCCGAGTGCCATTGCTCTGAGCCAGCCAGGTTTCAGCCTGTCCTCTGTGCTGGTTGCAGCCAACGTGGTGACTACCACTCACAACACACGGACTGAGAGTTGTAGAGGGCTGGACAGAGTTGCCATTATCTACCTCAGGGAGACAGATGGAGACCTGCCAAAACAGAGTGACCTCCCATATCTCTCACATGGGACATGCACTGATATCTTCCCACAGTTTTACTTAGAACTTTATTAGTGGATGAGAAGAATTCAAGAATATCATGGTATGGATTAACCGTACTTTATAAAACCATTCCTGCTTTGGTAGATTTGTGGTTATTTCCAGATTTTCATAATTATAATGCTTTTGCTGATCTGATGGATGAAAAATAAATAACTTTTATTGTCCTGATTACTAATGTAATTGATAATTTAGTTCAATCACTAATTGAAATGTTCATATATGTGAATTTTTTTCTTCTTAAATTATCAGCTTTTATTCTTTGACCAATTTGTTGGGTTGTCATTTCCCTTTTTATTTTCATGAATTACTTAAATATTCTGAATAGTAATCCTTAGTCTGAAAATATTTTCTTCAGGCCTTTCTTGTTTATCTTTTTTGTTTGTTTATAGTTTCTTTTGTGTTATCTATATACTTATGTTTTCCCATCATATGTTTTTTCCATTAAACATTATGGCATTTCCTATGTTATTAAAGCACCCTGTGAAACAGTATAGTCAATACTACAGGCTACTCCATCCCACACATATCCTGCAATTAATAATCCTAGGGTATTCCAAGTTTTCACTGTTATAAATAGTGCTGTGACGCACATTTCTGTCCATAAGACTTTACCAGCTTTTGTTTTGTTTTTTAAATTAGGATAGATTAATTTTAAATGGACTAATTGGGTCAAAGATTTCAACACTGATTTTTAAACGGATAGTGCCACTTATATAATCCTATTACTAGTGTAGAGAAGTTCCTATTTCATGTTATTTTCATGAGCACACATACTGTATGCCTGTATAACATTGTGGAAGGAGAAGTCTTGAGTATGATTGTGATGGGAAATTCATCTATGTTGGTGCTCTTTCCTTTAGCTCTTCCTCCTCCAAGAAAGACTCGTGCTGAGCTCATGAAGGCGATCGATTTTGAATACTACGGTTACCTAGACGAAGATGATGGTGTTATTGTGCCTTTGGAACAGGAATATGAAAAGAAACGTAGGTCTATGGGCATTTCGTTTCATTGTAGATGGTGTCTAGTTTCTGTTCTCTCCTTTGAAAACATGTTTTAAAATAGTGCTTTATACCAGAAGGGAGTTTTATTGGTTGCTGATGGTCTTCAGAGGAAATGGTCTGCTAATGACCTAACCCCTAGTAACTAGTATGAGGCACTTAGCGTGGGCTAAGAAGGAGAATGTTGGGGAAACTACAGGGTGGCATCGGACCTGGTCCCTGTCCACCAGGTTTCACCATCTAGATTCTTTCCTAGACTTGTCTTTTTTTTTTTTTTTTAAAGATTTTTTAATTGGGGAAGGAGATCAGGACTTTATTGGGTAACAGTGTATATTTCCAGGGCTTTTTCCAAGTCAAGTTGTTGTCCTTTCAATATTAGTTGTGGAGGGCTCAGCTCAGCTCCAGGTCCAGTTGCCGTTGCTAGTTGCAGGGGGCATAGCCCACCATCCCTTGCGGGAGTCTAACCATCAACCTTCTGGTTGAGAGGACGCGCTCCAACCAACCGAGCCATCCGGGAGCTCAGCGGCAGCTCAGCTTAAGGTGCCGTGTTCAATCTTAGTTGCAGAGGGTGCTGCCCACCATCCCTTGTGGGACTTGAGGAA
This sequence comes from Rhinolophus hipposideros, assembly GCF_964194185.1. NCBI lineage: Eukaryota > Metazoa > Chordata > Mammalia > Chiroptera > Rhinolophidae > Rhinolophus > Rhinolophus hipposideros. The sequence goes on from NC_138063.1 coordinate 59,382,023, forward strand.
TCGAACCGGCAACCTTGTGGTTGAGAGCCCACTGGCCCATGTGGGAATCGAACCAGCAGCCTTTGGCATTAGGAGCATGGAGCTCTAACCGCCTGAGCCACCCAGCCGGCCCTAGACTTGTCTTTTTTGAAATCATGAAATGGTGCCTACTTAAGGAGATTTAGCTTTAGACAGCTAATGGGTTATCAGTGTAGAGCAAGATGGGTCTCCCTTTCTGAGTACTTCATGCTGAACGTTATGCTGAGCCTTTTATGGACATTCTTTTGAAGCCTTGTAACAACATTGTGAAGAATGAGTTCGTGCTACTCCCCATGTAATTCTTTGAGTTAGGGCTTTGGAAGCAGTTAGTCAGGAGTTGGAGCTCTTTGCCAGCACGCTGTACAACTGCATCTCTATTTTCACGTGAGCATGTCAGTAAGCCCCCCAGGTTGGTGAACTGGGGAGGAACTGAGGATGTTCCCCAAAAAACTGTGTTGTACAGACTTAAATCCAGAGCTGTTGTAAAACCAGACTGCCACTCACATCGGATTCCCACCCAACCAGGGAATAAGGAAGGGTGTCCTTTTCCTGAGAGAACGTCTTCGCTTTGCCCTGCATAGTTTTTAAAGCTTATTTAGAGACCAAAATAATACCTGCTCTTCCTTGTCTTCAGTCAGAGCTGAATTAGTGGAGAAATGGAAAGCAGAGAGAGATGCCCGGCTGGCAAGAGGAGAAAAGGAAGAGGAGGAGGAAGAGGAGGAAGAGATCAACATCTATGCTGTCACAGAGGAGGAGGTACTGGGTGGGCAGTGAGGGTCCCCCCGGCCCTCACTACCGTCTGCTTTGAGTGGTGAAGCTGGGGCCTCGGTAGAATTGGTGGTGTGGTAAGAAGGAAGCTGAGCTCATAGACGAGCAGTCGGGGTCAAAGCCCAGCTCTGCCCCTAGCTCTAGCCAAGGCCTCAGTCTCCTCACCTTACCTGGAAGATGAATATAGAGATCACCTCCTAGGATCACAGTGAGGATTCCAGAAAGTAATGGCTATGAGAGCACTTTGTAAACTCTGCTTTACATCGAGGATTACTTATGTCTTAGAGATGGGCCCTCCTGAATATACTGGAATTGGATTTATAAACATATTTGAAGCCATACGAGTTTTAGCCTGTGACCTCATCATTATTTTTAAAAATGGCAGTGGCAGTAGATCTTCTGTAGTCTTAAACACTCCCATTTTAAAGATGGAAACCAGCCTAGAGCAGAGAAGGGACTTACTCAGAGGGTCGCGGTTGGGGATGGAACTGTGATCCCTGCCTCTGAAGTCTCCCAGGTGTTCTATAGGGCCTGGTGTGTTTAGGCCTTGACCCCTGGATAGGTCCAGAATGGAACCGATTTGCTGAACTGAGAAAGGGGATGGGAATCATCCATGCATAGATGATGAATCTGGTCCTATGTGAGGAGCTTGCTGTGTTATTACTTGCAAGGAAGCAGGCTCAGAGAAGGTTAGTGACTTAGCCAACATCACCCAGGATATAGCAGACCTGAGGTTCATGCTCAGGTCCAGCTGATAAGCAATGGGGATAGTGAAGCATTTGTTGCAGGATGGCAGTGTGTCCTAGGAAGTTTTTCTCTAGGTGCAAATATGCGTTTGCTGTTCAGCCGATGTTTGTTTAATTAGTGGCTACTGTGAGCCAGGCCCATGCCAGAGGCACAACAGTGAACAACCTTCATTTGTAACTCAAAGTCCAGTGGGGAGAAAGTCCAATAAGTAGAGAGGGTGTAAAACGGCAGCTGTGACCGAAGCTCTGAGTTAGTGACATGCTCGGAGAGAGTCCATGAAGGCTTTCCTGGGTGGTGACCCTTCAGCTGAGATCTGGAAGAAGAGGTGGTGAGGAAAGAGTGCTGCAGGCAGGGGGAACAGTGTGTGTCGAAAGATCCTCTAGGAACGTGAGGGACAGAGACCAGACCTGTGTGGCTATAGCAAAGTGCAGACTGCAGGGTGTGAGAGGAGCCTGGACGGAGGGGCGAGATGGGACAAGCAAGAACCCTGGCTCCACGGTGAAGAGGATTTTCCTTTATCATAAGAAAAATCTTTTGGTGGAAAACCACCAAAGGATTTGTATTTTTCCTTTTTATTTTGATATAAGTATAGATTTATAGGAAGTTGCAAAGGGAGTACAGATCAGTTCTGTGTATCCTTCACTGAGTTTCTCCCATGGTTGCATCTTACATATGATACAAGTTCGCAAACTTGTTGCAACAATGTTACTAACCTTGTTTGATATCAGAGGGATTATTCATTATGAATTTGTACCAAATGGACAAACAGTTAACCAAATTCACTATTTGGAAGTGCTGAAAAGGCTGTGTGAGAAACTTAGACGAAAATGACCTGAACTTTTCACCAACAATTCGTGGCTCTTGCATCACGACAAGGCACCAGCTCACATGGCTCTGTGAGGGAGCTTTTAGCCAGTAAACAAATAACTGTATTGGAACACCCTCCCTACTCACCTGATCTGGCCCCCAATGACTTCTTTCTTTACCCGAAGATAAAGGAAATATTGAAAGGAAGACATTTTGATGACATTCAGGACAGCAAGGGTAATACAACGACAGCTCTGATGGCCATTCCAGGAAAAGAGTTCCGAAATTGCTTTGAAGGGTGGACTAGGCGCTGGCGTCGGTGCAGAGCTTCCCAGGGGGAATATTTCAAAGGTGACTGTAGTGATGTTCAGCAGTGTATGCAGCACTTTTTCTAGGTTGAGTTCTCAAACTTAACTGTCAGACCTCGAGTTATAGTACAATACCAAAACCAGGATATTGACTTGATATAATGAGTGTGTAGCATTTTATGTCTTTTATCACATGTAGATTCCCATAACCACCACTGCGATCAAGGTATAGAACCATTCTCTCCTGTGAGCTATCCCTTTACAATCGCATATCCTACTCTCCCTTCCCTCTAGTCCCTCGCCCTTGGCAAACTAATCTATTCTCCATCCATATAATTTTGTCATTTCAAGAATGTTTTATCAATGGAATTTATAAAACTACAACGTACAGTTCTGTACTGTATGTTGCCTTTTGAGATGATCTTTGTACTCAGCACAAGGCACTTGAGATTCATCTGAGTTGTTGAATTCAAGAGTTCAATTTTTTTTATTGTTAAATAGTAGTCCATATACTGAAAAGGACACAAGTGGTAAGTGTGCAGGTCAATGAATTTTCGTAAGGTGAACACTCCCATATAGCAAATACCAGGTGAAGAAACAACTAGACCAGCACCCCAGAATCCTGCTTCTGCCCCTCTAGATGTCACTCTCCAGACCTTTAATAACCCATTAGTTTTACCTCTTTTGAACCTGATACATCAGTGGAATCGTGCATACTTTTTTCTGTCTAGTGGTCATCGATATTTGTTTAGTGTCCAGTTTGGGACTATACCAAATAGGGCTACTCTGATCATTCTTTTTCACATGCAGTCACTTCTGTTGCGTATGTTCTGAGGAGTGCAGTTGCCATAGGGTAGACGTGTTTATCTTGAGATACAGCCTAACAGTTTCCCAAAGTGCTTGGACCAGTTCTCACACCTGTCTGCGGCAGCTGAGAGTTTGCATTAAAGGGTTTCCAGCCAGCTTCACATGACAGCTGGTGTGGGGAGAGGATGGCGTAGGGCATCGGACAGAGACTGGCAAACAGTGGACTCACACAACGTCTTGGGAGTCTCCTCTTCCCATATTTCCAAAACCATGTGATTTCCTTAGGATATTAGTAATCTCTGTTAACTGACATGCAGCTTCTGAGTGGAGGTATGTGGTACGTGTTTTTAATTTTTCAATTACGCTTGACATACAATATTATATTAGTTTCAGGTGTACAACATAGTGATTAGACATTTATGTGACTTCCAAAGTTACCACCCCATCTGGCACCATACATAGTTAGTACGCTATTACTGATTATATTCCCTCTGCTGTACTCTACATTGCTGTGACTGTTTTTGTAACACCCAAATTCTACTTCTTAATCCCTTTTTTCATCTATCGCCCCAAGCACCCTTCCCATCTGGCAGTCATCAGTTTGTTCTCTGTATCTTTGAATTAGTTCCTGGTTTATTTGTTCGTTTATTCTGTTTTTTAGACTACACGAGTCAGATCATATGGTATTGGTCTTTCTCAGTCTGACTTGTCACTTAGCATAATACCCTTGAGGTCCAACCATATTCTTCCAAATAGCAAGTTTTCTTTTTCTCATGTCTGAATGATGTTCCATTGTATGTATGTACCACATCTTCTTTATCCTTTCCTCTATCTATGGGCACTTAGATTGAATCCATATCTTGGCTGTTGTAAATAATGCTGCAATGAACACAGAGGAGCATTTATCTTTTTGAATTAGTGTTTTGGATTTCTTCAGATAAGTACCCAAAAGTGGATTTGGTGGGTCTTATGTTGAATTCTTTGAGGCACCTCATAATGTTTTCCATGGTGGCTGCACCAATTTTCAGTTCCACCAACAGTGCACGAAGGTTCTCTTTTCTCCCCATCCTTGTCAACACTGGTTGTTTTTTCATTTGTTCATGATAGCTGTGCTGACAGGCGTGAGGTGGTATCTCATTGTTGTTTTAATTTGTGTTTGCCTGATGATTAGTGACATTGAGTATCTGTTCATATGTCTGTTGGCCATCTGTATGTCCTCTTTGGAGAAATGTCTATTCAGGTTCTCTGCCCAATTTTTTTTTTTTCATATTTCTCTTTATTCTAAAAATACAGGTATGATAATATCAAAGTACAAGAAATATTAGGGTGGTCCTTGTGTGGTTACTCATACTTTGGGAAGGCTGAACTGAACCGCCCGGAATGTGAGAGTATTATTTCAAAAAGCTAGCAGAAACTACTAATGTGTCAAGTTCAAAAGCACACATGAAATCCTGTGAATATCATGGATGTGTAGTAGGTCTTGGTTTGGGCTCCGGCTCTTGTGAAAGAACGGCGGTGGAAACTGTTTTGAGAAGACAATTGAGCAAGAGGACTCAGCACCAGAAAAGTGTAGTAGGAGAAGTGGGTGGAAAGTGAAGAACAGGAGTTTTCCTCTTTTCTGCTACTAGCTAAGGGCAGAGGCACATGACCTCAGCAAGGGGCCAAAGTAGATGGCAAGCAGGTGCTTGGATCCCCTAAGGGAGAGGATTGTTTGTTAACAGGATTGTTTGTTTTGGGGGGAGTTAAGTTGTATGAGTACTAACCCCTTATTGGACCTGTATCATTTGCGAATGTCTTCTCCATTCAAATGGGTTGTCTTTCCATTTTGTTCATGGTTTCCTTTGCTGCACGGAAACTTTTTAGTTTGATGTAGTCCCATTTGTTTATTTTTTCTTTTGTTTTCCTTGCCCAAGGAGACATATCCAAAAAAATATTGCTAAGAGTGCTATCACAGAGTTTACTGCCTTTTTTCCCTCTAAGGTGTTTTATAGTCTGGGGGTCTTACATTTAAGTATTTAATCCATTTTCTGTTTATTCTTGCACATGGTGTAAGAAAGTGGTCTAGTTTCATTTTTTTTGGCATGTATCTGTCCAGTTTTCCCAACAGCATTTATTGAAGAGACTGTCTGTAGCCCATTGTATATTCCTGCCTCCTTTGAATAGCTTAATTGACCATAAAGGTGTGGGTTTCTTTCTGGGCTGTGTATCCTGTTCCATTGATCTATGTGTGTGTTTTTATGCCAGTACCAATGCTGTTTTGATTACTGTAGACTTGTTTGATATCAGGTAGCGTGACACCTCCAACTTTGTTACTCTTTCTAAAGATTGCTTTGGCTATTCCGGGGGTTTTGTGGTTCCATATAAATTTTAGTATTATTTGTTCTAGTTCTGTGAAAAATGCTATTGGTATTTTGATAGACCTTTCCTTGAATCTGTAGATTGCTTTGGGTAGTATGGACATTTTAACGATGTTAATTCTTCGTATCCATGAGCACAGTATATCTTTCCACTTATTTGTATCTTTTTCAGTTTCTTTCTTCAGTGTCTTATAGTTTTCCAACTATAGGTCTTTTACCTCTTGGTTAAACTTATTCCTAGGTATTTTATTCATTTTGGTGTAATGGTAAATGGGGTTATTTTCCTGATTTCTCTTTCTGATAGTTTGTTATTGGTGTATGCAAATGCAGCCGATTTCTGAATATTAATTTTGTATCCTGCTACTTTACTGAGTTCATTTATCAGTTCTAATAGTTTTTTGGTGGACTCTTGAGGGTTCTCTATATGTAGTATGGTATCATCTGCAAATAATGAGTTTTACTTCTTCCTTTCTGATTTGGATGCCTTTTCTTTCTTTTCTCCTTTGATTTTTGTGGCTAGGACTTGCAGTACTATGTCAAATAAAAGTGGTGAGAGTGGACATTCTTGTCTTGTTTCTGATTTTGGTCTTTCACCATTGAGTGATGTTAGTTGTGGGTTGGTCATATATAGCCTTTATTAAGCTGAGGTATATGCCCTCTATCCGCACTTTACTGAGAGTATTTATCAGAAACGGATGCTGGATTTTGTCCAATGCTATTTTGGCGTCTATTGATAATGATCATATGATTTTTATCCTTCTTTTTGTTTATGTGATGTATTACATTAATTCAGTTGTGGGTATGGAACCAACCTTGAATCCCAGGAATAAATTCCACTTGATCGTGGTGTATGATTCTTTTCAGTGTGTTGCTGAATTTGGTTTGCTAATATTTTGTTGAATATGTTTGCATCTATGTTCATCAGGCATATTGGCCTATAATTTTCTTTTTTTGTAGTGTCTTTGTCTGGTTTTGGTAGCAGGGTAATGCTGGCTTCATAAGATGAGTTTCTCTTGTCTTCAGTTTTTTGGAATAGTTTGAGAAGGATAGGTATTAATCCTTCTTTGACTGTTTGGTGAAGTTCACCTGTGAAACCATCTGGTCCAGGACCTTGTTTGTTCTTTTTTAAGATTTTTATTACAAATGTAGTTAGCATACAATATTATATTAGTTTCAGGTGTACATAATAGTTACTGAACATTTATATACCGGAAGAAGTGATCACCATGATAAATTCAACAACCATGATAAATTTAGTACCATCCTATCAAAATATTATTGACTATATTCCCTGTGCTGTACTTTATATCCCCATGACTTATTTGTTTTATACCTGGAAATTTGTACGACTTGTTGCCCTTCACGTTTGCCCCCCTTTTAATTTTTCAGTTACAGTTGACATTCAATATTTTATATTAATTTCAAGTGTATATCATATGGTTAGACATTGCTATAATTTAAGAAGTGATCCTTGACTAGTCTAGTGCCCACCTGGCACTATATATAGTTAGTACCATGTCATTGGCTGTATTCCCTGTGCTTTACTTACACGATACCCCCCTACCCCCCGTGACCATCGTGTAACTACCAATTTGTACTTTTTTTTAAATTGGGGAACAGTGTGTTTTTCCAGGACTCATCCGCTCCTAATCAAGTTGTTTTCCTTCAATCTGGTTGTGGAGGGCGCAGCTCACTGACTCATGTGGGAATTGAACTGGCAACCCTGTTGTTAAGAGCTCGCGCTCTAACCAACTGCGCCATCCAGCCGCCCCCAATTTGTACTTCTAAATCCTTTCACCTTTGTCACCCTGCCCCCCAACTCCCTGCCATCTATCATCCCGATAAATCCAGTACCCATCTGACATCATATGTAGTTATTACAGTATTATTATGTTATACTCAAACTTATACTCATACTCATACTCATACTCATACTCATACTTATGTTATACCCTACATCCCCCTGACTACTTTGTAGCTACGTATTTGTACTTGTTAACCACTTCCCCTTGTTCACCCACCACTCCAACCCGCCTCCCATCTGGCAACCATCAAAATGTTCTCTGTATCTATGAGTCTGTTTCTGATTTGTTTGTTTATTTTGTTCTTTAGATTTCACATGTAAGCAAAATTACATTGCATCTGTCTTTCACTGTCTGACACACTCCCCTCAGCACAATACCCTCCAGGTCTATCCATGCTGCTGCAGATAGCAAGAACCCTTTCCCTTCCGTGGATGAGCAATATTCCACTGTATATGTATGTACCTCCTCCTCTTCCTCTATTCTTTTATTGATGTACCTCCAGGCAACCTCCACGTCTTGGCCATTGTAAACAATGCTGTGGTGAACATATGGATGCACATGTCCCCTTGAAGTAGGGTTTTGGATTTTTCGGATAAGTACCAGGTAGTGGGATTACTGGGTCCCTTTTTGTCTCATCTTATAGCCATTGTTTTAAAATCTATTTTGTCTGGTGTAAGTATTGCTACCCTGGAGTTTTTGTGTTTTTTTTTTCATTTCCATTTTTATGAAATAACTTTTTCTGTCTTTTTACTTTCAAGTCTGTGTGTCTTTTAATGTGAAATGAGTCTATCGTAGGCAGCATTTGTAAGGGTTTTGTTTTTTTATCCAGTCAGCCTGCCTATGTTTTTGATTGGAGCATATAATCCACTTACATTGAAAGCAATTGTTGATAGATGCATATTTATTAGGTTGGTGCAAACGTAATTGCGTTTTTTGCGATTACTTTTGACCTTTTAAACTGCAATTACTTTATACTATTTTATTACTCATATTTTAAAAATTTTTTTTTCCATCTTAGAAAAGTCTCTTTATCGTTTGTTTATACGGGTTTGGTGGTGATGAACTCCTTTAACTTTTTTTGTCTGGGAAGCTCTTTATCTGACCTTTGGTTTTAAATGATAGTCTTGCTGGGTTGTAGGTTCTTGCTTTTCATTACTACCCTTGGTTGTAGGTTCTTGCTTTTCATTACTTTGAATATTAAGTTCCAATCTCTTCTGGCTTGCAAAGTTTCTGTTGAGAAATCAGCTGATAGTCTTATGGGAGCTCTCTTGTAGATAACTAACTGCTTTTTTGTTGCTGTTTTTAGGATTCTCTTTTTGTCTTTAACAAGGCAATTTTATTATTTCTTCAAATTGTTTTTCAATTCCTTGCACACTCTCTTGTCCTTTTGGTACTCCTGTAATGCGAATGTTGGTACGCTTGATGTTGTCCCAGAAGCCCCTTAAACTATCTTCATTTTTTTTTCTTTTTTTCCCCCCACTGTTCCACTGGGTGTTTTCTGCTATTTCATCTCCAGAACACAGATTCGATTCACTGTCTCATATGCTGTTGATTTCATCTAATGTATTCTTTATTTCAGTTATTGTATTCCTCTTTTCTGTTTTTCATGTTTTCTATCTTTTTTTTTGGTATTTCCTATCTCTTTGTTGAAGTTCTCCATGAATTCATCTATTTTCCCCTATGATTGTTGAGCATCCTTATAACCATTGTTTTGAACTCTGTATCTGTTAGGTTACTTCTCTCCCTTTTGTTTAGGTCTTTTTCTGGAGTTTTGTCCTTTTCTCTCATTTGGGACATGTTTTTTTTTTTTCTCTCTTTGTCTGCCTCTCTGTGTTTTTTTCTATGTATTAGGTAAATCTGCTACATCTCCTAGTCTTGGCTGAGTGACCTGAAGTAGTAGGTGTCCTCGTGTCCCTGTTTACCTGAGCTGGGTTGTCCAAGCTTGTCCCTTATGTGTGCCCTCCTCCTGTTGTAGTTGAGTCTTGGTTCCTGTTGGCATGTCAGTGGGTTGGACTGGCCATCGGGTTTACTGGCTGTGAGGATGCCTGTGACTACAGCAGATGAGATGTTGTGTGGGGGCTGACCTCACAGAGCAGAGCTGTTTTAGCAGAGCTCTGGTGCCAGCTGAATGCACCTTTCAGGTGTGTTGTTTGTGGAGCTGGTTGGGTGGTATTCTGGTGTGGTCTCAAGTTGGCTGTTGGGTGTGTTTACTTGTAGCCTCTTGGGAGGGATTCCAGTGCAAGTCCAGTTCAGCCGCTGCTTTTTCCCTGGTTTGGGGCCTTGTGGTAAGAGCTACATAGTGATCCTTGGTTGGTGGCTGCTTGTGCTGTGTTTAAAAAAAAAAAAAAAAGTGCTTCAGAAAGGCTATGCTGTGGACAAAAGCGAGCTGCCTCTAGTGTTGGGTCAGGTTACCTTCTGTGGGCCTCATGATGTGAACTGAAGCCATTTGCCACTTGTGTCAGGCTTTAGGCCACTTATTTGAAGCTTAGTTTTGACTAGTTGCTGGTTATATCTGTCTTGGAGCCACCTGATGGAAGTTACAATGCAAGTTGAGACTGGTTGGTCCATAAGTTTGGCTTGGGGCATCTTACCAACATGTTGAAGGTACAGTGAGGCTACCTGTTGCTTGATTGGGGTTTGTGCTGCTTTGAGAGATTTTGATAAGTATGCAGTACGATTTAAGGTAGGCTGCTTGTCTGGAGCAAATGTTGGAAGAAGCTCAGTCCCCGTGAGCAAGTTCGGTGGGGAAGGTCTCAGGGAATTTCCAGGGCAGAGAGAACTATGTCAGCCAGATTAGTGGAGATCTCAAATTTGGTGCCCATCTGTGCCTGTCACCTGGATGTGAGGAAGGCTCAACAAGGGAATAATGGCTTCTACCAGCACTCCTGTCCTGGATAGAGATGCCGCAACCCCTGCCTTTCTATCCCTTGTCCTGAAGCTTGTCAGTTTAATTGCCATATGTCCCTGGCACTTTTTGAGCTGCTGCCCCATTACTGGAGCCCAGAGCAAGTGAGTTTGTGAGCCAGTGAGTCTGTGTGCGGGCCCTTCAAGAGGAGTGCCTCACTCTCTAGCAGCCCTTTGTCTCACTCAACTGCAGTATCTTCTGGTTTCCCCAGCCAGATCTAATGGGGACTCCTCTTCCCGACATTGGTACCTCAGGCTTGGGGGCCCTGGTTGGGGCTGGGACCCCTCATTCCTTAGGGGGGAGCTCTGTAGCCAAGATACCCTTCCCAATTCTTAGTCACCACACCACTAGTGTGGGACCTGCCCGTTCTGCATCTGCAAACCTCATACCCATCTCCACATGGCATCTTCTTTACATCCTTAGTTACAGGAATTCTGTTCAGCTAGTCTTCAGGTGGTTCTCAATGATGGTTCTATAATTTAGTTGTAATTTTGATGTGATCATTGGAAGAAACGAGGACAGCATGTACCTACTGTCCCATCTTGACTAGACTATAATTTTAATTTTTAAAAAATATAATAATAAATTCACAAAGTTCAAAGACCAAATAGTATACAAAGATAGTGAACAAAGATTCTCTCTCACAGCTCTGCCCTCCATCTACCTAGTTCTCACTGCTGTCACCAGCTTTTTTTTTTTTTAACACAAAAGGTAGCATAATATACACAATGTTCTGTTGCTTTTTGTACTTAACAGTGTCTTGGCTGTGTTTTTGTATGAGTACAGAACTTATTCATTCCTTTTAAACAGCTGCAGAGTAGTGGTAGTGCACTTTTAACAATACCAATATTTATTTTATGGTCTCCTACTCATGGAATTGTGATTGTTTTCTGTTTGTAGTCTGATGAGGAAGGCAGCCAGGAAAAAGGAGGGGAAGACGGGCAACAGAAGTTCATTGCTCATGTTCCTGTGCCGTCACAGCAAGAGGTAGGTAGAGGCTGAGAGTTGCCATTGCAGGTAGATCTTCCCAAATGCCAGGAGCCTCGCCTCCAGAGGAGACTCCACAGAGTGATTTAGTGGGTTTTTTTCATCCTGTCAATCCATTTGGGCATCTCTGACTCCTGACGACATGGCACTGGTCACGGGGCTCATATAAGGTGTGATCAAACAATACGGTGAATGTTTAAATAAAAAAATTATTATTATGGTAAAAGACACATTGCCATTAATCCCCTTGAAAATACACTTCCTTGCTTCAAACACACTTATCCCATCATTCTTGCCACTTTCGTGAGTGTCTTTAGTTGCGCTGTTGTAGCTGCCTCGATGTCCTGAATCGATTCAAAACATTTACCTTTCATGGTCATTCTGACTTTGGGGAGCAGCCAAAAGTCACATGGTACCAGATCCAGTGAATAAAGTAGATGAGGACACACTGTAATGTTTTGATTTGACAGAAATTGATGTACCAGAAGTGATGTGTGACATGGAGCCTTTCCATTGCGATAAAAACATATGATTAATGCTGATGCTGAGTGCCATCCAATAGAAAAGCAGGGATCTTTAATATGGAAAGTGGCTCGTTGAACCTTAGTGACAGTGTGTGACAAGTTTCAGCTTGTTTGGTGCAGTCAGTCAGGTGTGAGCAGTCAGTCAGAAGGTGTGTTTTAAAGTGTGCTGTAAATCATCCTCCATCAAGACAACGCTCCATGTCACATGTCGCTTCTGGTATATGGTACATACTGTCAAATAAAAACATGACGGTGTGTCCTCATCCACCTTATTCCCCGGATCCGGCACTGTGCGACTTCTGGCTCTTCCCCAAAGTCAGAATGATTCAGGACATCCAGGCAGCCACAACAGCGCAACTAAAGACACAAAAGAAGACTTCTTCCAGAACTGTTTCAGAAAGTGGCCAGAATGATGGCCACTTTACTATGTTTAAAGCAAGGGGGAATATTTTAAGGGGATTAATGGCAATGTGTCTTTTACTGTAATAATTTTTTAAAATTTAAACATTCACCATATTTTTTCTCCTCCTAATAGTGGAAAATAGTGGAATCCAGAGAAAACAGGATTTCATCTGCTTTAGAAGAAACTCACACTCTATTGTTCACATGCTTCCTGGGGGAGAGAGCAGGACCTTGGTGACCGTGCTGGGCATTGGGTTCCTCAATGGCCTCCGTCACAAGGACTCCCTCCTGACTGATTTCTGGTAGGCGTGGAGGGCCTTACTGAGGAGTGAAGCATGAGCCCTTTATTTTTGCTGTCCACAGATTGAGGAGGCACTTGTGCGAAGGAAGAAGATGGAACTCCTCCAGAAGTATGCAAGTGAGACCCTGCAGGCCCAGAGTGAAGAGGCCAGAAGACTCCTGGGATATTAGGGCCGAGTGAGAACTATCCTTAGGGTCTGGAAATCTCCTGGGAGTCCTTCACCCCCAGCTCACACTCGTCTTAACCCAGAGAGCTCTGTTGTCTTGGGACTTCAGACTGGCAGGCTAGTGTTGTGAGGCTTCCCGCTATTTCTTACTGTTTATTCTCCTCTTACCTTTCCTTACCTCATCTGCTGATCTCAGAAGAGGAGTCTGCCCCATCCCTCCCTGACAGGCTATCTACATGCTAAATACTTTAGCCATCACCTTTGTACAAATGTTTTGCTACTGTTTCAACCCACTTATTTTTATCTTCAGTGTGCAACACAGGCTGCTAACTGGCTGCCTATAAGTGTTTTATTTAGCCTTCTACTGTCATTTGGTAGGAGGATGATCAATTAGTTACTACCATTAAAAAAAAATGCATTTTTTTCCTAAAAAGTTATAGTTGTAATTCCTCTAGAGAAACAAGATGTGTCAACTTTAAGCCCACATCCCACATGTCAACAGCCCGCCAGAGTTGTCCTTGTTGGGCTGGGCACAGTTCTTCATGGCCCAGTCAGCCTGCTTCATTCCCTCCTGCTCAGTTGACAGGAAATTGAGTTTGCTACTTCCTGTTTTAGATGGTTCTGCAGAGAGCTATTTTTATTAGATTTTTGTATGAAAGAGAAACCTTCATGTGTGCAGCTTGTTCCCTGGACTTCCTGTACTGAGGCGATGGTTGCATTAGAACAAGAGGTTCAGAATCACTGCAGGGGAGAGAATCATAAAACACGCAGCCCAACTGTGAAAGGGCTCGGACCAGTCCCAGCTCCGTCTGGGAGCTGAGATGGGTGGGCAGAGCCATCCTCACTGTGCCCCCGTGGTGGCCCGTATAAAGGCACACTGTGGACGCCCAGGAAGCACGAGTTGGATCCAAACCTGCCATTCAAGCTGGGTCTTTTCTTTCTGGTGGGGAGAACCGACAGCAGAGGCTGCAGCAACTGGGACAGTTTAGGGGGCACCCCAAGCTCGGAGGGGTCCTGGGAGTGTCTGGGAGTCAGTGTCAGGAGCAGATAGTTTTCCTTTGGGTGAGGGCCCCAGCTTCCTGTTCCTGTTTGCGAACAGGAAGTCTTGCTTGGAGAAGCTCATTACACAACTGGGGGTTTGGTTCTCCAGGTGGGTGGGAGATGTTCTGCCTGCCTAGAAGCGACACATTCTGGAAATGGCAGAGCCATGTGTGGTTGTGGCTGTCGAGTGTTGGGGAGAGTGCGGCCAGGCCGTGGATAGTCCTGGGGGCCCTTTGAAGGAGACTGAGGGCAGCAGGGAGCCGTGCAGAGGTCTGAGCGAAGGGGTGACCTGGTCAGTGTGTGACCTAATCTGCAGCCAGGTGTGGAGACCAGAGGCAGGAGCCAGGTCAAGCAGAGGCTGGGCAGAGGCTGGGTGGAGTGGGGAGTGGCCGTGTGGGGAAGGTGACAGAGGAGGGACTTCACAGCTGTAAGGATGAGGAGATGGGACATAACTAGGCACAGGTACCGTGTCCTGGCTTCTCTGAAAGAAGTGCTGGTGTCCCCCTCGCCGCCAGCAGAGCCCCTGGGCAAATGCGTGCAGGGTGCAGGGAGGGGTTTTGGTTGGAACTCTGGAAGCAGAGCCCCTGAAGATCACGCAGGGTCAGACTCAGCTCTGGGACCTGGCACCCAGCCCAGGACTGGCCTGGGTAGCGGGGCTTCAGGAGAGAACTCAGTGGGGGATTTGAACAAGTCCCTCTGGGTCCCTGGCCTCAGTTTTCCTGCTTTAAAGTCCAGGACTGGACCCATGAGTTTGCCCTGGGGTCTGGGCAGTCCCTAGTGTGGACGGAGGGTCGTTGGTACAGCCTAGCCCACGAAGCAGGCTCTGGGAGGGGTATGGGGTGCCCTTAAGATGGGCCCAGTTACGGGTTTTTCTTTCAAGGGGCACACGTGGGCTTGGGTCTGTCTTGCATTCGACGAGAGCAGGCAATTCAGACCACAGGCGTTTCTTCTCCCTGGAAAGGGTTGTTGGCAAGCGCCTGGAGTTTGGCCCCTCTGAAATGTCCAGGGCTTCAGGCTTTCCTCATTCAGTGAACAGAATTCAGCAGGCTTCTAAACCACCTGGGACAGAAACAGAAACAGAAACAGAAACAGGAGCCCTCTGCTCCATCCCTTTAGTTTACAAAGGTCCTCCCCACCCAGGATCTCATCGTGGCTTCCCAAGGTACAGGCAGGATAGGAATTAGTGTCCCACATCTGAGGAAACTGAGGCCCTGAGTAGAGAAGCACCTGGCCCAACATCTACTGGTATTCCTGACAGAGATGAGACCCAGACCTAGGCTTTTTTCCTGCCTTACAGGTCTTGGCTTTTTTGTCTGCCAGTGACCCCAGAAGTGAGATCTCTGCAGGTCTTCCACCTCAAACCAGGAGCAGCAGGGAAGTCTGAATTGGCTTGGTGGGTACGACTTCTGGTGGGGGTGTGGGCACCTTGGTCCAGCTCATTGTTCAGAGGTAACAATGTTACCTTATCCTCAAAGGATTTGCTTGCCTGGGCACATCCAAGCTAAAAATAGACAGTAGCAGGAGTTTGCAGCAAAGAAAATAAAAGTTTATTTAATGAGTTGGAGCCAAACGCAGAGATGCAGGTGAGCTAGTGCTCTCAAAAACCTGTCTCCCCACAGAGAAAAGAAAGGAATCAATTAAAATAGTTGGGAATGTTATTTACATCTTGAGTGAAAAATAACAGTTATATACTTCATGAACAACAGTTTATCCCACAAAATCATGTTTCAAGTCTTCAAGCAATTCTTCAATTGTGAGCATGTATTATAGATAGCTATATTCAAAGTAAATTTGACAAACTAGCCTCCATCTCCTTTTATGTTGAATAGCTGAAAATATGTAACATAGAAAATTTGTTCACTTACGATGGAAGAGAATTGAGTGTTAATTTACTTATTTGTGTCAATCTAATTATTTACCTGTACATTCTTTGTTTAGGGACTTTGGTAATAACTAGTCTGTACTTTTAGGTTCTCCTCAACTGAGAGACAGAGAGCTCATATTTCTTCCCCCTAATTCTCAAAATAAAATTAGATCCATATTTAAATTCTACACAAGTCTGCACTTATTAGTTCTGTGGTCTTGGGCAAGTTATTTGACTTGAGTTCAATTTCATCATCTGTAACATGAAGCTAATATTTGCTTTGTAGTGTAGTTGTATGGATTAAATAATATAATATTGAAAATTCTTGTCATAGAGACCAGGAACATATGATGCTTAATAAATTGTTACAGTCAAAAAAAAAAACAACAAACCTGTCTCCCAGATGGACTCTAGTAACTCGGTTATTTAAGGGGAAAATCGTTAATCACGGTTACTATGGGCGTTGGGATTGTCGGCTCTACTGATTGGTCGATGTTAAGGCAGGGAGCAGCTCATCATGGATTCAGTTCCTGGTGACATTCATGGCATTGTTCAGTCAGGTGTCCAAGGGATGCGGTCCATGAGGTGGTTCTGCCTTCATGAGTCTGGAGCGGGAACATAATAGGCCAAGGTGTTATCTTTGTTTGACTAAAACCTTATTCTGTTTTTGAGGTTTGGTTATAATATCTTGGTCATGGTTGATAGACCTGAAGTTTTATTCTTAAATAATTTGGTGTTGACCAGAACCCGATGTCTGAAGAACTTAATTATTAAAAGGAGTGAATATACAATAAGTATATGAACAGGTGGGAGGATCTGGGGACAGAATGCAAATGAGTTATAGTTCTATCAGGCAACAAAGCTAGCTTGGATTAAAGCAGAATGCATGCTAAAAAATGAATTTCATGTGCAGTTACAACAGAACCAGTCTCAGGAGCCTGACAAAATTTCTTTCATGGTTTGTATTAGTTTTGGCTCTGCTCATAGTTTCCAAAATGGCAACTTTCCATGTATACATTTCCATGGACTTTCCTTCCCTTCCCTCATCCCACCGGTCCTCCTGTAAGTCTAAAACAATTTTCCTCTTTTGCTGGATGGGACTTCATACCAGCCCCGTCCAAATCTCAGACTACCCTCCTTCCCCTGTACCCTCACCCTCTGCACTCTGCCCCCTGACTCCACCTGCTCCTGCTTTGGGCAATTTATAAACAAGGAAGAGATTAAAACCTTTCTCCTCTGCCTCCATACCCTGGGCTGCAATGAGAGGGACATGCGTCCCACTGGGAAGCAAAGAGCTGGTTTCGTTGCCTCAGACTGTCTCACCCCAACACCATCCTCTACAACTGTCCTGGAGAAGAGAGCATCAGCATCTCACTGCTGCCTCCCAAAGCCCCAAGACAGTACAGGAGGAAGCAGTGAGCTGCTGATGCCCTCTTCTCCAGGACAGGTCCCCAACTCCTAGCAGGCACTGCTTGGCTAATGAGCAGACAGGTCCACTGTGACACTAGCAACAGTACCCTGGCTCTTCAGGCATTTTGACATCTCCCCTCCTTTTTCACCCCCACAAAACAAACAAACAAATAAACAACAACAACAAAATACTGTGGAGGGAAGGTCTCCTGTAGGGCTAACCCAGTACTACAGAGTTTCTGCACAGGGTACTTTCCTACAAGTCACCAAGTCTGAGTTTCTGCCTCAGATGAGTGGAGTGGGAAGATCTGCTCCCAGGTCTCTCTAGCTGGGCCGTGTAGGATTCTATGAAAACTGGTGTGGGGGAGGAACAAGCTTTCTTCTATCCTCAAGGTTCTTCTGGCTGGTCTAATAATCAAATAGACATGAGACAGATTAGCAAGCGAAAATACATATTTAATACAGATTTAATCCACACATATGTATGGGAACCCCACATACATGAGAGAGTCAGACATAGATAGGGAACATGGTATAGTATATATAAAATCCTGAGCTAGGGATGAGGTAAGGTACCATGGGGTCTTCAAAGGCTGGATGATAAGAAGAACAGACATTTAGTAAATAGAAGTTTGCCCTGCTCTATAGACAGGTCAAAAGAAGTTTTCTCTGATAATCTCATTATGGGCAAGGCCCGATTCAAGTTCTAGGTGGTTAAAGGGAAGAGAACAAGTTTCTCTTGATCCTGAAGCTAAAATTGTCTTTAGCTCAAAGTAATCTGTTTACCAGAGGGACATCTTAGGGTGGCTTGTTCTGAACCCCCACATTGCAGCTAGGGAATAGGGGGAGGGGCTTTATGGCTGGAGCAGAACCCCCACATTGCAGCTAGGGAATAGGGGGAGGGGCTTTATGGCAGGGGAGCAGATGATGTTGGTGAGGTAAGGTGGGCCTTGAATGTGTGGATATTCTGGAGGGTCTGGGTCTGAAATCTGAGCAGGGGGATAGTAAGGTAAGAGCACTCTTAGCAGGCCCATTTGGTGGGAGGGTAGGGAGATTGCTGAGTCAACTAGAAGCTGAGAGGGGAGGAAGCCAGGGGGTGGATGGGTACTGCTGCGGGTCTGAGGGTAACGTTGGATGTAGGAGGGCACCATGGAGTTGGTGGAAGTTCAAGTAGGTGTGCTGAGAGCCAGATGGCCCTTTATTTCCAGTCAGAGCCTCAAGTATGAGATGGGTACCATCAACAGAAATAGGGAGGGCTGGGGCTCATTTGTCCTGTGTTCATGATATTTTGGGGTTCTGGGAGGGGAGAGTGGAGTAGCTGCAGTTTCCTTGGCCACTATGCGAGCTTAGGACTGCCTGGGAGGGAGACTTCTCAGACCTCAGCCAGTACCAGCCCAGGGCACTTAAGTCTACAACTGCTGTGGCATAGTTTGCTTTCTTGCTAATTTTCTAACATTTTACATCAAACACTTTTATATTAAGAACTCAGGGTATCATGTTTGCTGTCTAATCTTCTTTATGGCGTTTTTCACCTTTTATTTCTAATTGGGGGGCACATTTTCAGTACCATTCTGGGCACTGCCAAATAAAAAAAATGTGGATAATATTATTAGAGGCTATACATTTTAATAATGGTGACTGTAGAAAAAAGAAAAGGATGACAAAAAAAAAAGAGGGAAGGAAAGGAGGAGGGAGGGAGGAAGAAGGAGGAAGGCACTTATCTCTAACCACTTGGAGGAGTTCTGATCCATAGAACACGGGGGTTACAGCACATGCTACAGATGTTACCGTTAGGATGGTGTCACTGGGTGGCAATAGCACAAACACAGTTAAAATTCACTCAGCCCACCTGCCATTAGCATTAAGAATGTTAAATTCTTGATACATTTTTTAAAAATTGGGATGTGTATTATTTCAAATTTTGGGCAGCAAGTAAAACTTCACAAATGTTTTTGAATTGCTCTATTTTCAAAAAGCATAATTCAATTTCAGATAAAATACTATTGTGTTATTCAGGAATTTACCACCAAAAGAAAGGAAATGCAAGTTTTATTTTTTATAGGTCTATTGAGACATAATTTGCATACCATCACATTTACATATAATAAACATACAATTAATTTAAGGGTTTTAATAAATTTCCCTAGTCATACAGTCCTCATGACACTCTAGTTTTTGTTTGTTTGTTTGTTTTTTTAAGGAGGGTGCAACTCACAGTCGCTCATGTGGGGATCGAACCGGCAACTTTGGTGTTAATCAGCACCATGCTCAAACCAACTGAGCCAACCGGCCACCCCAAACAGTCCAGTTTTAGAACATTTCCATCACGCCACAAATGCAAGCAGTAGCTGGGCTTTTTGGCAATATTCACGCCCAGATCAATATGCCCCACCCCCCTCCAAACTCATTTCAGTCAAGGTCAACATAAAAGCCAGTTTGGCCATCCAGCCACTTATCCACCTCACCCCACAACTCTCAACACTCCTTTTTTCCCTAATGCCTCCAATTGCTGACAGCCTTGGTTCAGCCTGGCTCTTGGACTCACTTTTTCCTCCCCCCCCTCCACCTTGTGCTGTGGGTAGCCCCTCTGTACTGGAGGCAGACATTGTTTCCTGGGGTTCCGGGCTTTGACATGCCTCACCTTCCCAGAGCCAACCCCATCCCATCCCATCTGCTTCTACCTTGGAATGCAGGCTGTTTCCTGCTGCTCCACCTGTCTGCTCCTATCTAACATGCCAAAGCTGTGCTCCCAGAATTCCTTTTTTATGGCACTATGGTACTGTTGGATATTTCCCATGGCAGGGGAGTTCAAACTCTTCCAGAACAAATAACTCTTCCACCTTCTCCATGGGTCTACCTTTGCCTCCTTGTCCATGTCTTCCCCACTTGGCCAGTAAAGCTGGTGAAGGGTCCTCAAGGGTACAGTCCTGGTGGACTTGCTCTCTGTAGTCTCCCTACATTACAAGAAGGCCCTCTTCCTTTTCAACTGGGGATGGTATGGGTTTTTGTCTGCTTTGCTCACTGATGTATTCCAAGACCCTAGAAAAATACCTGACCCATAGCAGGCATTAAACCTATTGAATTAAGTGGAATTGAAGTGCTGTAGCCCTCCTTGTAAGGGTGCTGTTTGAAAAGGGCAGGAGTGTACTCAACTCCCTCCCATCTTGGTAGCTGGAAAGCCTTTTGGAAATAGGTTCAATTTGATCTATTTTAAGCTGCTTACAGATGTTTGGATCTCTGTGTCTTTGAGGATCCCTGCTTCACTGGGCCATCTTGGGAACTGGTCTGCCCTTCCACGGAACTCCCCACAAACCTCCATTGTTCCTCTCCTCAATCTTGGGTGCTTTTCAGATGGGTCAGTTCCCCAAACTGGACCCATAACTGCAAGTGAGCCAGCCCATCTTGAGCCATTCGGCAACTGCTTCAGTTACTAGGCTGCATTTTGGGGTTGGAAATCTCCCAACTCCTCCTTCCGGCCTTGCCTTCCGCCAAACAGGGCTCCCTAATTCTCTCCCCAGCCTCCGGGGAGGTCATCATGAGCCACAGCTTTCAGGCTCTCTCCACAGTTATTCAGGCCTCCTCCCCAGTTTTGTAGCCAGCTCAATTTCTGGCCTCACTGAAGATTTCTTCTTTCCTCCTTGCAGTGTGCTACCAGCGCTTTCTGTTTTTCAGTGTAGAAAAATGCTACCACTTATCGCTATCCTCTGTTAGATAGATTCTACATTGTCGGCCCTGTTAGTGTGAGCAAGAAGGTGACACGGCCATGGTCCACCCCCGCCCCATTGATTCACTCTAGAAGTGGCATTCTAGGTCCAAGTCCTGGCTTAACAGGTCCCCAAGCCTGCAGGCCCCCACCATTACCTAGAGCCTGCTTTTGACTGTGGATCTGGGAGAGCAACAGGTAGGTGAGCCCAGGCGGGCTGGCCAGGCCTGGGGAAGGCGGAGGCGGGACGGGAGGCGCCAGAGCAGGACCTGGGGTCCTAGCTGAGGAAGGATCTGAGGTGGAGCAGTGGTTTGGGGGCGGTGTGGAGGGAGAGAGAAATAGGCGGAGGGGGTGTGGGGAGTGCTGGGGGAGGTACTGCGAGCGGAGTCGGGCTGGGGCGGCGCCAGGGCGGGGCTGAGGGCGGGGCTGACCTGGAGAGCGGAGGGCTGGACTCGGGGAGTCGGGGGAGGAGCCGAGGTCCGCGGGCTCCCTGCGGGCCGGGGCGGGCCGGGGCGGGGCTGAGGGCGGGGCTGACCTGGAGAGCGGAGGGCTGGACTCGGGGAGTCGGGGGAGGAGCCGAGGTCCGCGGGCTCCCTGCGGGCCGGGGCGGGCCGGGGCGGGGCTGAGGGCGGGGCTGACCTGGAGAGCGGAGGGCTGGACTCGGGGAGTCGGGGGAGGAGCCGAGGTCCGCGGGCTCCCTGCGGGCCGGGGCGGGCCGGGGCGGGCCGGGGCGGGCCGGGCCCGCGGTTGGCGGCTCCACTGCTCCAGGTGTTGCGGCCGCTCCACGTCGCCAGGCGCCCGTGGCTTCTGGGAGCCCAAGCCGCCCTCAGCGTCTGGAGCGCCGGCTCTCGGCTGCCCCGCGGCCATGGCGGGGCCGGGCCCAGGCCCAGCGGACCCAGACGAACAGTACGATTTCCTGTTCAAGTTGGTGCTGGTGGGCGACGCGAGCGTGGGCAAGACGTGCGTGGTGCAGCGCTTCAAGACCGGCGCCTTCTCGGAGCGCCAGAGCAGCACCATCGGCGTCGACTTCACCATGAAGACGCTGGAGATCCAGGGCAAGCGGGTCAAGGTGGGAGGCGAGGCCCAGGGTCGGCCGCTGGCTTGGGCAAGCCCGCTGCGGCCTCCACGCAGCCCTGGCTCCGCCTGGCACCGGGGGTGGCCGGGGCCCCTGGAAGGCTCTCCCTCAGCGGGGGCGGGGGCCGCGCCGAGCGCCTAGGGTTGTTCTCAGGTGTCTGGCAAACCCGTTTCGCTTTTCCTTTCCTTCCTCCTGTCGGAGTAGGCCTGGGCCTTGGAATCGGGGCCAGGTTCAGAGTGCAAAGCGCCGGCCTTGGGGTGGGGGGGTGGGGGTGTGTGTGTGCTGCGGGTACTGCTAAGGAGGAGGCCCTGCCCTCACGAACTCGCACCCTGGGGCATTTTGCTCCACAATAACTTCGCCAGTGGAAGGCAGCCGAGCGCCTCGGAATGCCGGGGACCAAAGAACGCCCGGCTGGCCCTGACCCCTTCCCACCGTGGTCAAACCCCCAGTTGGGCCCTTGGGTGGGGAACCCAGCGAGAAAGCTACACCCGCCCGGAGACTAGGAGGGATCAGGAAGTAGTTGCTTCTAGGACCAGAAGGCCAAAACTGTTTGTCAGAATTTCCGGCCTGGCCACGCCTCCCTGCAGTCTCTTTGTGGACCTAATGGTGGAACTTTACTCGACTAGTGCCAGCACTGGGTCCCCTCCCCCAGCTGGAGTTTGCTAGAAACTGAAAACTTCACAGCTACCGGAAGGTAGGGGACAGGACCAATTTTTGGCAGTGGCTCCAAATAGAAACAGCAGGATGTATTTGTCACAGTGTTCTGGCAATGATTTGACACATAATGTTTGATTAATGAATCAGACTTTCTTAATCTGGGAGTCAACCCCCTTTAATAGAGTAGGAGACCAAGACCAAGATAGAGCAGCGTTCTTGCTCAGTAACTTAACTGTGCTGCACTTTCCATTCTTTCATGGTTTTCAGTTCACATGATCTTTAGAACTCTTAAGAGTCCTGGGCAGGAGCAAGAAGTTGAACCAGGGCAATTGGAGTCGGTTGAGCCCTGATGCTCTGGAGTTCTGCCTCTTTGGTTTACTGTAAGCCTTCTCATGGTTGCCTCTGGCCTGGATACTTAGCTCTTTCTGCAGAATTTGGATAATTTCTCAGTGTTGCCTCCCTCCTACCCCATCATGGAGAAAAAGTAAGCCAACAGTCTTTATATGACCACAGTGCATCTAAAATAGACGTGACAGTGGAAGCAGAAACTATCTGCCTGAAGGGTTTTGTTTGTTTTTTTAATAGTCTTTTGGTTTTCTGGGGTTTTATTGTTGTTTGTTTGTTTGTTTTGTCTCCTTGAGATAGAAAAAAAGAGCAAGGTGTGGCAGGCAGTTTTGTTATTACTTGGGACCACCCTTTAGAGCAGGTGGTGAGGGAAGGGCTGTGGGATGGGTGAGCTTGTGCCCTGTGACGATGCCAGCAGCCACAGGGAAAGTGGAGTATTAAAATATAGGCATAAACAACAGTAGTGTTCTTGTAAGCTGTCAGCCTGCTGCCACTTCAGTGTTTGTGGTGACCCATGCTGACTGGTCAAGGAGGGCGCAGGGTGTTCCCTGTTTACTTGGCGAGATAACAACCTGTGCCTCTTTGGAGCCCATGGTGTACTGTGTACCTGAGCACAGGTTATGCAATGCAGAACAGGCAATTCATTATTTCTTTTCCTCATGGTCACCTCCAGATTGTTCTTAGGAGGCAGCTGAGTGGGACTGGGAATGGGAAAACAGTGTAGGTATGGTAACACCCTTAATAGTTATATTTCCCATCTTGAGAGTCTCGTGTGCCAGTTGTTTTACAGATGTGTTCTTATTATTAGCCCCTTCTCACACAGGACAGGATTGCCCCAGAGCACACTAGCAGCTAGTAAGTGACAGAGGTGGAAATTTTTCTTCCAGTTTTTTTGACTCCAAAGCACTGAGGTCTTTCCCCATTACCAAACTGCTTCTTAAATCTAATTGTTTGGAGTGGAAAAGCCTTCGGCAATTATTTACCTTCTCATTTTGAAGTCAGAGAAACCTGAAGCCCAGTACACTAAGAGGCTCTGAATTAAAAGTGAGCAGCAGTAGGTGGGGGACAGTCTCTCAAGTCAGGATTTCTGGGCTCTACTGATTCATCAGGAGTAAGTCGATTTTCCTCTCTCCGTTTCCTCATCCATGAAATACCTCTGTGGTGTCTTCCAGCAATATAATTTAAAAAAATAGGATTATTGAGGTTTAATTTACACATACTAAACACCCATTTTTAGGTGTACAGTTCTGTGAACTTTGATAAATGTATACAGTCTTGTAACCACCACCACAATCAAGGTATAGAATAGTTCCATCAACCCAGAAAATTCCCTTGTATCTCTTGGTGTCATTGTCCTACCTTCACCCCCAGCCCTGGCAACCACTGAACTATTTTTTGTCCCTATTGATTCAGCAGTGTGATTTTGACTGGAATCTTTGATGAGCCAGATTTTATTGTTATTTCTTCAGAAGCAGGTCTGTATCAGGGGTTTAGTTTGAAATCTTCCCAGGGTCCATCCGGTGTCCAATAAGCATCCAGTATGAACTCTTAAACCTCCTTTTCCTGTAACGCTAGCGTTTGTTGGAGCTTGGGTAACCTTAGAGGTAGATCACCTAGTGGTTTTCTAACTCCTCTGAGCTCCAGTGTTTGGGGGCATGGTGGGGTAAAGGGGGAAAGCCAAGACCCACATATTTAGAAGAGCCATAAGCTTCCACGCAGAACAGTGCTACTTGTATCTAGTTTTATATTGAGGTTCCACTTGTTTTTATTTGATTAAAGAATTCTGCTGCCGAAAAATAAAAAGTTTGAAACATCACAGATGTAATTAAACCCCCTTATTTCTATAGTCACTTTCCAGTGCAACCAGAGTAACATCTAAACCTGAAGAGATGGGCCCCTGTGTTCCTTGCCAACTTCATCTCTCTTCCTCTGCCCCTCATTCACTACTCTCCAGCCCTTTCTGCCCTTCAGACATGCTTACCTCAGGCGCTTTGCATTTTTGCCTCTGCCTGTCATACTTTGTCCCAAGAGGATCTGTCCCTAGATCCCATTGTAACCCCTGCTTCGTCATTTGGCTTCCATGGAGAATGCCACCTCTTCAGAAAGGCCTTCCCTGGCTTCCCAGGCCCTCCTTCCCATTATGGGATAAGTTCAAGGGTAAGTTCATAGCATTTACCAGGACTTGAAATTGCTTTGTTTCTTGGTCTCCCCCTGTATAATGTCAGCTCAGGGATCCAGTCTGCCTTGCATATTAGTGAATTCCTGCACCTACAACAGTGTCAGACAGATGATGTTCAATCCATGTCTGTTAATTGACTTTTATTTATAGAGAGGAAGCTGAGTCCAAAATAAATGAAATGACCTATATGCCTAAGGTCACACACACCAGTGTAAAACCAGGACTTGAATGCAGGTTCAGCCTGGCTTCTAAATCTAGTGCTCATTTTTACAGTTGACCACCCTTCTGAGTCCCTCTGAGTTCATAATGATGACCCTGAAATTCTGCAAGTTAATCAGTCTAGTAAAAGTGTACTTGTGGCCACCACACTTTGAGAGAAGAATGTGGACTAGGGCATTTTATATGTTTTCAACAATAAGGATTGAAACCTCAAGGAATTTCAGGGCATTTGTCAGCTAACAGAACAGCTAGCCAGTCCCAAACAGCTCATATAGCCTGTGTGCTGGTTAGTAAGGCTCTGCATGTGGTGATTGGTTCCTATGCCCTACCCCATTCCTTCTGCTTTGGCTATGCAGACTGAACATCAAGAGTGAATCGGTGCTGCTAGTGTTTCAAATTTTGGAGTCTCTGAAAGAGAACACTGGATTAGGAGTCTGGGTCCTAACTGGGCTGGATCTTATGTCCAACCCCACCAAAACTGTGGCTAATTCCTTTCCCCTTCTTGGAGCCTCAGGCTTCCTCATTTGTGAAATGGGACTCATGATCTTCCTTCTGCCTACTTAGAGTGTTGGAAAGCTATAGACATGCTTAAAATAATTTAAAATTCCCTTTATATATTTTTGACTAGATAATCATCTACATAGTTCAGAATTTCAAAGTTTCAAAGATGTGAAGGGGCATACAGGAAAAAAATCTCCTTTCCACATTTGTCCCCCAAGCTACCCAGTGCCCTCTAAGAAGAGGCAATCAGTGTTAACCCATTTTTTTTGTCTGTCCTGAAAGTGCTGTTGTAAATAAAACCAAGGAGTCACAAATATAAGGAATTATTTTATTATTGCTGTTGTTACCATTTTCCTCCTTAGATTAGACAGATTATTTCTTAACCTGCCATCTCCCACCCGTCACTCCTTCCCAACCTCACTGTCCCCCAGGAAATCTCAGCCGGTTCTAAATCCTTAAAATATTCTTACGGTTCCTCTACTCACCTTGTCTGGGACAGATAAGGCTTGTTATATAAACTTGTTTTTTGCAGATCACTGGGGACACAGGCCTCAAGTTTACACACACAGGTTAGCCTTGTAAAATTGTACCCTATGTATTCAGCTCTCTTCCAGGCTCACTCTCCCTTTGTTGGGGATGCTGCCACATCCTTGCTTCACAGAGGTAAAGTCTACGCCCTTCGGCCTGGCCTCCAGAATCCAGTACCTTCAGCCTTGGTTCTCAAGCTTCTCTTGGCCCTACAAGACATCTTTGTTTTGTGGCACTTCCAAAAGAGGGGACAGGAGCAGGGTAAAAGGAACCAGCGTCTTTTTAAAGTTTACATTTTCAGTCCTTCCAATCAGGCATTTGGCTTTGCTCACATGCTTTTCCTATTTGGATAAAATTGGTTGGACTTTTTCAGTTTTGATCAGAGATAGCAAAAGGACTGTTAGGTAAGAAAGAAGTCTTAAGTCATGCTGGTTGTCTGAAGAAATCTGTTCTTGATACCAGTGACAACCATCCTCATTGCAAAATAAGCCTTGCCTCCCAAGGTTTCTGACAGTCCTGAGGCAGCACGTTTAGTAGTAGAAAGACTGAGGGCCAGCGTTAGATGGCACCAGGTTAAAAATCTTGGCTTTGCCCCACATAGGGCCTTGGGTACGTGATGTTACCACTTCCAATCTGCTTCACTTGCAAACCCCCTACCTCTAAGGACCTGACATATAGCAGATCATCAGTAGTTGGGAACTCACATTGGGTGGAAATCAGCTGAGAGAGATAGTGGCATGGGGAGTCAGGAAGTGTGGGGCTGCCCAACGAGCTTCACTGATTTCTTATCCTATCAGTGAAATGAAGAAAAGGATCCCTGTTGTACCTACCTATATAGGGTTTTCTGGGCAAGAAAAGGCAAGGGCCTGCCCTCTGTGACAGATCTGGGCAGAGATTCCACACCAGTTAGGGGTTACAGTGCACAAGGCCTTTAGTACCTTGCTGGGTCCACTTCACAGCTGAGGGTGTCAACATGTCTGTTTCCTTTCCTCACTTTCATCTCTTTGGTCTTTAAGTCCTTTCAGGTTTTCTTTATCTTCCATTGGCCTTTGGGTAATGCTGGGCCTGTGATAGGCCCTTGCTGAGGCCTGATGCTGAATGGTTTTCTTCAAGTGCTTTGGTTTTCTTTGGATGTGAGGAAATCATAGAGTTGAGTAGTAATAGGGCAGCCCTCCCTCCCACATATACTGCATCTTCTGTTTTTACCATTGTTCTCATACTTGGTCCTCGCAGTGGCCCTGTGAGAGGGACCTCCATTTTACAGAGGGGGAAATGAGGGCCTGTGTGTAGCAGGTCTGAATCAGAACCTAGCCTTCTAGTTCCTAGTCTAGTGCTTTTCCTCATTGTTGTATTATGCCCTCTACCACTACCAACACACACACACACACACACACACACACACACACACACACACACACACAAAGATTTGGGACCAATTTAATATGTAAGCCATCATATATCACTTGTATTTACATTTTGATTAGCAGTATCATATGAACATCCTAATGCCAGATGCTTATTAAACAAATCCTTATTAATTCATATTAATTGGGAGAAATGGTGCGTATGGCCAGTGTAAACAAAAGAAAAAAATCCATCATCTAGATTGACTTACAAAATGCTACTTTATTGAACGTATGGCAATGGAAACCAAGCAAGTGCTGTTAGAGGGCTTATCCAACGACCCTGAGGGCAATTGCAGTATCTTTTGGTCAGTGACAGGTCATTGGAGTAAGTGTGCAATAAGTGTGCATTGGAGTAAGTCATTGGAGTAAGTCCTGAGGTGACTGCCTTTTAAGAGGAAAAGGTTCTTCTTGATTTGAGAGGCCTAAAAAGTTGATCTCTAACTCACAGCTGATAGTTTATGGGTCATTTCCCCTCCCTGTGTTAGTTATCTTGTCTCTGACATGAGGATGTTGGGCTATGCTATCTTTGAATTCACTGAAAAAATTACTTGTAATTTCAAGCCAGGTGATCCCCACCCCTGCCTGAGAAGTGTAAAAATCAGATTTTTTTTTAAATTAAAATATTCTACTTACATTTTCCAGTGAGAAACTTTGATTTTTTATTGTTGTTGTTTAACTTGTTTTTCACTATTGGGTTTTAATTCTGTAATGGGTACACATATAGTAGATTATTTCATAATGAAAAAAATAGATCACAGCTATCAGAATAAACTTCAGTTTGCTAGCTATGAATTGCTACTATCTGTCATGTTTACATTATGGATGAAATACATAGAAAAATCAATATTATTAGTGAAATCACAAGGTAAATATCTCAGTATAAACTTTGACTCTACAGTTTTCTTTGGGTTATTTTCTCCAGAATAAGCCCTTGACAGGTATTGGCTGAATAAACAAGCGAGTAAACAAGAGAGAAGGGAGAGCCACATTTGAGCAGAAAAAAATGTCAGTGGATCTGGAAGCTCTACTTAAAGAGTGGGTTTCATGCAAAAGCTGAAGGACACCTGGGCACAGACCTGGAAATGAATGTGGGGTGAAAAAGGAGACCTCATGGGAACTCGGGTTCTCCTGTCACTGGGAAGGAGAGTGGTAATGGATGGAAGGCCCTGGTGTGTTAAGATACACATCAGTTTGCTCTCCATGTGTATGCATGTATATGTACATCAACAGATTATTATTTTGCTTTACATAAGTTGGCCGTACCTGATCATCCTGTCTAATGTAACACTCTACCAAATTCCCTTAAAAAAAATCTTTATTGAGATATAATCCATCCACCATAAATTTCCCCAATGAAGGTATACAATTCAGTGATTTTTTTTTTTTGCCTTTTTGTTTCATATACTCACAGAGTGGTGCAACCATCACCACAATTACTTAAGAACATTTCCATCATCCAGAAAGGAACCTTGTACCCAATTAGCAGTCACTCACATTCTACCCTCTCCCCAGCTCCTGGCAACCACTTGTCTACTTTTTGTCTCTATAGAGTTGCTTGTTCTGGACATTACATATAAACTGAACCACACAATATTATGGGTTTTCTTAAGCATGATGTTTTTAAGGTCCGAGTTACTTTTTATCCCTTCTTTGCGCTGCTTCGTTTTTTCTTCCTATAGCGCCTAGCGCCGCCCTAAGTCACTCTTGCTTGTTTGTTCCCAGGCCCAGGAGGGAATGTGAGCTCTGCCCTATATGCCCACACCTAGCCCTATGCCTTCCCTGTTTGTTGTTGATGAATGAGTGAAGCATCTGCTCTCACTGTTCAGTAACTGGACTTTTTTCAGGTAGCAAAGTATGTTTTAGCTTTTGTTGGATCAGTTAGTTGTCTCACTTCCATGATACCCTCTAGAATTTGGATATACATATATATATATATATATATATATATATATGTGCTATTTCTACTTGTTAAATTTTAAATGCATATTCAAGCTTACATTTTTCTATCTATAGTCTAGAATTAGTATCTATTTCTCTGACCTGAAGAAGACAAGAATCCTGGCACTCTTTTTCTCCCTTCTCATTGCCTCCATCCCAACTTCCACATTGAAATCATCTAAGATTTGAATTCTAGATTGTTGTTAATTTTTTGACATTTTGCATCAACAGTTATCTAGACTTAATTTTAAGATTTATTTATTTTCAGTTTACTGTTCTTTATTTTTTTAATATTTTTAAATTTTTTCAATTATAGTTGACATATAATGTTACATTAGTTTCAGGTGTATAGCACAGTTATTAGACATTTATATAACTTATGAAGTGATCACGCCAATAAATCCAGTACCTATCTGATACCATACTTAGTTATTACAATACTACAGACTGTATTCCCCCATGCTATACTCTACATCCTCATGACTGTTTTTTTTTTTATATGCCACAATTTTTATTGCAACATGGCCATTTTTGTTAGGGTGGGGAGTTTGATCTTAAACAACAATGTTCTATTTAAGGCTCTTTTTTACAGAAATTGCCATCATGACTGATATTCAAAATACATTTAGTGTTGCAAGACTTACATGGTAAACATAAAACTCCTGAACTTATTCAGTAGTGTACACTCAATGGAAAAAAATGTCATTAATAACAGATTTCTTTTAAGAAGGTATGCAGGTAAGAGGAATGAACACTGAGGTACTAGGATAAGTTGATGAGAGAGTTAACACAACTTAATTGGCATACCTTTTGGGAGGGGCAGTTAAACTCATTACAAAAATGTGCTTTCAGTGCATAATGTTATTATATCCATGCTTCCATGTCACAAAAATAGGCTTGCCAAGGCAGATGAATTCTGGAGCCTCAAAGAACTATAATCAAGTGCAACTATAAATAATACTGAATAAAGTTTACCATCTGACAAGTGGATAATGCTTTCAAGGCATTCAGTTAGCTTACCCTTTGCAGTGTTCTAAGTTATTCACGTTGACAATCACATTCATTGTATTGCTTGCTACAAGGGAGGCAAGGTTGTTTTGGTGTAAATATTATGGGAAGGTATTCTTTGGGTTGTATATTAGAGTAACAGTATTTACCAGTCTAATGGCAATTACTGATAGGCTGCTTACATGAGTGATAATGTCCTTTATTCATTGTGTTGGATGGACCCAATGGGAAGAGGGGAAAAAAATCCTAATACTAGTTCAGTTGAGCTGAAGAAATGGAAGATCCTTAAGATCTAGATGGCACTTGAGAGGCAAAGAGTTTTAAAACAAGTATAGTTTATTGAAAGCAAAGGGTCAGAGCTCCCGAGTGGGAGGGGGTCCCAAATGGGGGTGCCCTGTGACTGAGGCAGAAGCTCTTTTATACCTTCCCTTGCCTGTTTGGGAAAGGGGAGCTGGTGCCTTTTAATGAAATTCGTCTACCAGGTTTGTTCTGCTTGCCCATCCTGAAGGAATTAGCAAAATAACCCACTCTTGTCTATCAGATCTGCTCCATTTGTCAGGCCAAAAGAATTTTATGATTAACCTCAAGACGATGTTACATTTTGTCCTGGAGCGAAGGAGTGATTTAAAAACCTGGAGTTTTAGGGTATGGCTGTTTTTGTTTATTCCACCAGGGACCTCCCTGTCTACTTAATGACTTGCTAACTAAATTTGATAAGGGTTTTCCTTCAGGTAAAACCACTACATTGCCTCCCAATTTCTCTTCAAGTGTTGAATGGTCCTTTAAGTCATCTAAGTAATTTACTTGCATGTTTAATATCTGTAAATTTCTTTTTAATGGCATCTTTAGAGCTAGCATAAATCATCTTGGTTTTTAAAGGTGCATTTTCAAGAACCCAGAATTTACATACTAGGTCTTCTTTCTTAGATTCTTGTTTCATACATGACATGGTACAAAGCATATTGGCAATCATTCAGAGGTAGCAACTTCACAAAAGATGTGTAGGGGTCCTCTACAGTATCTACCAATGTCACCCACCAAGATCTGCTTTGCTTCCCCTACAATTGTCTATTGTCATCACTTAAACAGAAGAGAACTGCTTTCTTTCTTTAGATCTCCTCTAGTGTAGATTTCCTTACTTTCACATCATTAAAAACTTTGATAACAACTTCGTTCACTGTAACTCCAGAAGCCACAGGCAGTGGCTGTGACTGTGGCTTCAGTGGTGGCTCAGAATTCAACTCAGTGGTACTGGGAGAAGGAGGAGGGGTGGGCAGGTAGCTCCCATGACTGTTTTGTAACTACCAATTTGTACCTCTTACTCCCCTCCTCCACTTCACCCATTCTCCAAATCTTATAACCATCAAAATGCTCTCTCTATCTATGAGCTTGTTTCTGTTTCATTGTTCGTTTATCCTGTTCTCTAGATCCCATATATAATTGAAATCATATGACGTTCGTCTTTCTCTGTCTGACTTACTCCACTCAGAACGATACCCTCTAGGTCCATCCATGTTGTTGAAGATGGCAAGTTTTTTTTTTAAATTGGGGAACAGTGTGTTTTCTCTAGGACCCATCAGCGCCAAGTCAAGTCGTTGTCCTTCAATCTAGTTGTGGAGGGCGCAGCTCAGCTCCAAGTCTAGTTGCTGTTTTCAATCTTAGTTGCAGGGGGCTCAGCCCACCATCCCATGTGGGAATCGAACTGGCAACCTTGTTAAGAGCATGCGCTCTAACCAACTGAGCCATCCAGCCGCCCACAGATGGCAAGATTTGATTCTATTTTACAGCTGAGTAATAGTCATTGTATATACTAAGGGTGCCAATAAAATGTATACAAGTGGACAATTTGGTCAACATTGCTCAAGCAGTAGTTCGCCATAATCAGAAGTGTCTGGATGCTGATGGTAACCACTTTGAGCAGCTCTCATAATTGCAGAAGTCAAACATGACTTGTATTCATCTTTTGTTAGTGGTATATATTATTACAATTTTAACACAATTTTCCTTTCTTAAAATGTATATACATTTTTTAGGCACCCTCTGTATATCCCACCTCTTCTTTATCTATTGATCCATTGATGGACACCCAGGCTGCCTCTATATCTTGGTGATTGTAAACAATATTGCAATGAACATATGAATGCACATATCCCTTCCAAGTAGTGTTATGGGTTTCTTCAGATAAAGACCCAGAAGTGAGATTTCTGGGTCCTTCTTTATCTCATTATAGTCTTTGCTTTAAAGTCTGTCTTGTATGGTGTGAGTATTGTTACTCCAGTTTGTGGTTTGTTTTTTTGTTTTGATTTTCATGAAATAACTTTCCATTCCTTTACTTTCAATCTGTGTATGTCTTTCAATCTGAAGTGAGTCTCTTATAGGCAGCATGTGTAAGGGTTTTGTTTTTTTAATCCATTCATCACTGCATGTCTTTTGATTGGAGCATTTAATCCATTTACATTTAAAGTAATTGTTGAGAGATATGTAGTTATTGCGATTTTCATATTTTTTATCTTTTTTTTTTTTTAATCTTAAAGTAGTCCCCCTAAGATTCCTTATAATCCTGGCTTGGTGTTGATTCCTTGTAATCCTTTAGTTTTCTCTGGGAAGCTGTTTATCTGTCCTTTGATTCTAAATGGTAGCTTTGCTGGGGGGAGTAATCTTGGTTGTAGGTCCTTACTTTTCATCACTTTGATTATTCTGTGCCAATCCCATCTGGCCTGCAAAGTTTCTGTTGAGAAATCAGCTTGACAGCCTTATGGGAGCTCCCTTGAACATAACTAACTGTTTTTCTCTTGCTGCTTTTAAGATTCACTCTTTGACTTTAACCTTTGGCATTTTCATTATGATGTCTTGGTGTGGACCTCTTTGGGTTCATCTTATTTGGGACTATCTGCACTTCCTGGGCTTGTATGTCTTTCCTTTGCCAGATTAGGGAAGTTTTTGTCATTATTTCTTCAAATAGGTTTTCAATTTCTTGCTCTTTCTTTTCTCTTTCTGGTATTCCTAGGATGTGAATGTTGGTGCACTTGTCCTTCCAGATGCCCCATAAACTATCCTCATTTTTTTTTTTTAATTCTTTTTGCTTTTCAGTGTTCTGATTGGGTGTTTTCTGCTACCTTATCTTCTAAATTGCTGATTTGATCTTCTGCTTCATCTAATATGCTGTTGATTCCCTCTAATGAATTCTTTATTTCAGTTATGGTATTCTTCATTTCTGACTGGTTCTTTTTTATGTTTTCTATCTCCATTTTTATGTTTCCTGTCTCTTTGTTGAAGTTCTCACTGAGATCATTGAGCATCCTTATAACCAGTGTTTGGAACTCTGTGTCTGGTAGATTGCTTGTCTCTGTTTTGTTTAGTTCTTTTTCTGGATCTTTGTTCTGTTCTTTCATTTGGGACATATTTCTTTGTCTCCCCATTTTGGCTGCCTCCCTGTGTTTGTTTCTATGTGTTAGGTAGGGTGACTATGTCTTCCAGTCTTAGTAGTAGGTGCCTTATGTAGTAGGTGTCCTGTGGGGCCCAGTGGCACAATCTCTTTTGTCAACTGAGCTGCATACTCCAGGTATGTCCGTTATGTGGGTTGTGTGTGTCTTATTGTATTTGAGCCTTGATTTCTGTTTGCATGTCAGTGGGAGGGATTGACCCTTAGGCTGATTTGTTGTGAGGACTGGTGGTCATTATAGTGGCACAGCTGGTGTGCAGGGGCTGACCCTACAGAACAGGATTTTCTTTAGCAGGGCTCTGGTGCCTGCTCAATCTGCCCTTTGGTTGTATCTTTTTTGGAGGTGGTTGTGTAGTACTCTGATATAGGCTGAAGTTGGCCACTGGGTATGTTGGTTCTGAGGCCTCTTGAGAGACGCTCTGTTGCAGACCAGGTTCAGCCACTTCCTGTGCCCTGCTCAGGAAGTGGCTGAGCTACAAAGTGTATGAGCTACAAAGTGATCTGCAGGTGGTTACCAGTTGCACTGGGCTTGGAGATGCCTGGGAAACTCCAAGCTGCCAACCAAGGGTGGCTGCCATTAGTGCCAGTTTTGGAGCTCCTCAGCAAGTGGTATGGGGCATGCTGAGGCCAGATGATGCTTGCTTGGGGTATGCAAACCTTTGAGAGATATTAGGAAAGTCCTCAGCGTGAGCCAAGACAAGCCATTTGTTTGGAAAAGGCACTGGAAGTGGCAAGTTGGGTGGAATGGGGTCACAGGGAATCACCAGGGCGGGGCAAAGAGTGTTAGCCAAGTTGATGGAGACTCAGATGTAGCAGCTGACTGAGGTCTCAACAAAGGAACAATGGTGTCTGCCAGCACTTCTTCCTGGGAGAAAGCTGCCCCTCCAGCTCTTGCTCTGAAGCCAGACAATTCAATTCCTCCTGGCAAGTCCCTGGCACTTTTTGAACTGCTACCCCAGCTCTGGAGCTCAGAGCAAGTGAGCCCATTAGCGAGTCAGTCCATGCACAGGCCCTTTAAGAGGAACGCCTGGGATTCTAGCCACACTTTGTCTCACTCAGCCACAATCGCTGCTGATTTTCACAGCCAGAAGTTATGGGGACTTATCTTCCCAGCACTGGGCTCCTCTTGCAGTTGTGTCTAGGAATGCTGTCATTGCTTGCTCCCAGCATACATTATTACCATGAAGAACTTGCGTTCTATTCCGTTTGTTGCCGACTCTTCCCTGCCCCACTGGACTGAATTGGGTGGAAGGGCTTCTGGCGTCTTGCTTTGGTTTGGTCACCCATGTTTTCCCATAGTTCCCAAAGGGGCCTGTGAGCATGCTTTGGGTAGCAGCAGGAAAGATGGCCATGGAGGAAGGGCTTGGGGTTAATAGATGGTCTCAGCCTCCCTGTGAGAGGGAAGAATAGCATCCCTGATGAGTTCCTTTGTGAGTGATTGAGGCAAGACTTACTTATTGGCTACACGTGAGGGTCCTTTCCTACATTGTGTCTTTTCTACACCAAGACTATTTAGGAAATTGTCCCGTCCTACGCAACAAGGGCAGTGAGGATGCGAGAAGGGGCGGTTTGGGTTAAGTTTTTAAGCAAGAAACAAACAGAGACTTAATGCAGTTAAATCTCTCCGAAGGCCAGGGGTCTCTCAGTCTCAGAGGGCTGGAGCCCAGAATAAAGCTGGCTGGAGGTTTTTATTGAGAAGTCTACAACTACAAGAAAGCAACATTGTTTCTTACACGGTCTATGAGGCTCAGACCTCATAACAGAAAAATGTTTATTCCAATCACCCTTTGTCTTTAAACAGCAGAAGCACAAGGTCCCAGGATGTGTTTACTTAAAGCATGTACCTTTTCAGGATCAAGTCTCTCACATTGTAACAACTCCGTTGAAAGAAGTGGAAACAGGGGCAAGGGGAAAGCCAGAGCCGGCAATAGACTTTCCCAAGCAGGGGGAAGGGGAGGCAAGGCCCTTTACCATATTTGTTTAAGGCAACTTATTGGGGGTCCCCACTCGGTTCCGCCTGGCTTAGGTTGTATCTCCCGTGAGATATCTTACCCGTCTTTGGCTGCAAACCATCTTTTGGGGATTAGACAGAGACATAAGATGTAAATACAAGGATAGAACAGAGTCCCAGAAAGGCACAATCTCACAAACTCTTCTTTCCTTAAGGAAAGACATGAAGGGACAGTTGGCTAGGCTGCTGTGTGACTACAGGAAATGGTTTGACTGATTCCTGCAAGAGATATATTAATATATTAATAAATCATCAGTGAGGTTTCTTGGAAAAAGCAGCAACAACAACAGATATGGTTTGTGGAGTTGCTGTGCACACAGTATAGAGTTAGACGAAGCTCATCTGAAACTTGGCCCCTATCTAAAAAGTAATAAGACTTGCTTTCTAGGGATATGTGAGGATGAAATGGACTGAAAGATGTGAAGCACTAATAATGCCAGCGCCTGGAGGTCCTCAAAGCACGTTAGAACCCCTTCTTCACCCCTTACTCCCACTGGCCCTGCGAAATAGGGCTGGTCATTGCTATTCCCAAGTTACTGGTGATGAAACGCAGACTCCAGAAACGTACTGTGACCATCCTTGATCACTTGGCTGGTGGAGTAGGTCAGGATTCCTGATCTCTCTTTCATTCAAACTACAGATGGCCCTACCAACGATAGCTGCATTGTGGCAAAGGACGAAGAAAGTAATCTTTGATGCTGGGATCTTGAATAACAGGGTTTAGGGGGGCGGGAGGAATATATGCTTAGGAGTCCATCTCTAGCCTTACTGCCCACCACAGAGAAGCAGTTTGCCCCTGTAACACTGTCTGTATTAGATCCATGTTGCTTGCCCCTCACTGTGTTGCTAGCCCAGCATTCTCTCCTTTCTCTTTCCCACTTGGTCTCTGTCCAATTCCCTGACTGTATTTAACTTGCTAACATATGGGAGGTTTTGCAGCATTTTACTATTAACAATGCACCCATGTCTTGGGCTGTGGCTTGTTTGCGAGCCTGGGTCAACCTCTTCCCTTGGAGAACCGAGGCAAGAGAAATGATGATGGTGTTGGCTGGAGGAGTAGCCTGCAAACTGTATCTCCTGGTTCGACTCACCACATCCCAAGACACCATGAAAAACTGCTCAAGAACTCATATTTGGGTCAGGCTGACCAGTTTTCAGAGTTTTGACCTGAGAACTAATTTTTCCAAGTTCCTTTTCTATGAAGAAGCAAGGAACTTTCTACGGTCTGCTTCATCATGCAGGAGAAAGACTGTTCAAATAAAATTCTCTTCTTTTTCCATTGGGAGGGACAGTGCTGGACCCAGGTTCTGGGAACTGAACCATGTGTGCTTTTAACCTAATAAGCAGCATGATTTCCCACTGGGGCACATGTGTACCCACTCCATAGGAATAGCACCCGGTGAGTTCCTGGAATGCAGTTTGAGCCTCACTGCACCTCTGGTCTTCTTCTCACTGTCCTGACTACGAGGACCTGCCTTCAGAAGGCTTCCTTCCTTGTTGAACACCTGCTGTGCTCCAGGTTACTGGTGGCACAAAGGAATAAGATGGGACCTCTTCTCTCAAGAGCCCATGCTCTATGATAAGAGACAGACTTACAAAACAGGTTTTGTGGCAACCCTAGGCCAGTTCCCACTATGAAACTCATTTTGTTTGGCCTAAGAATGGCGATTTGCTGGTTTGTGTTTTATTGTATTTGCTTATGTAGGATATCCTTTTCTGTCATCTTGCTGTATTTTATGTTCCCTACCTGGCCCCCAAAGACTTTAGTTTGGGACATTTGACTTAAATGGATAACATATTTTGTGGTGTGTGCTGTTATGGAGGCAAGAATAAAGAGCTATGGGAGCATGAAGGAAAGAAGAATGAATTCTGCTTAGGTTGGGGCCCAGCCCTGTGTGTCAGGGAAAGCTCAACTGAATAGGTGATCTTTGAACTGGGGTCCTGAAGATTAGGTAGGAGTTCACCAAAAGGTCAAGATGAATGTAGTGTATTCTAGAAAAAGGAGCTAATGATGAGAATGATAAACCCCATCATGGATGTGTGGATTCTGAGGGGCAGTGTACACTGAGAGTTGTTTGCTGTGGAGCTTAGAGAACATAAACCTCATGGAGACTGTGCTTCCCCAACTGAGGCAGCAGTTGGTGGGCCTGAGCCTGCCCACCACCAAGGCAAGTGAAGGACCCAAACCAGGCCTCTTGAAACCCCCACCTCCCCTACCCATTTGAAACTTAGTACCCTCTGCTGAGGGGAGGGGAGCAGCATCTGTCTTCTGAGCTGATGCCCTCTGGGAGTCATTTCCATCCCATTTGAGCCTCACTCCTACCTTCAGTACCCAGCAGATGCTTCTGGACTTCACTCTAGATTATCAGCAGCCCGGGGAATTTCCCCTAAAGAGAAAGCCTAGCAGGGAGCGGTTAGAGAAGTTGGTGGTGTGCCAGGTGGCAGTTGAGAGAGTTTGGGAGGGAGGGCTCAGGTATAATTCACAGTGCAAAGTCCCAATGTGTCAAGTGAGGGTGCAGGAAGAGAACTTCTTGGGGGTGGCGGGTGGAGAAGTAGGGTGGTGATTTCAACTTGGCAGATGTTCCTAGTAGTTTAAGGCCGATTATGTGGTCCAGGTAGTGAAACACTTCCTGAATTTCATCAGGATGCATATTACCCAACGGTTTGTTTTTCCTAAACTAGGACTTAGAGTTCAGCCCCTAGATGGAGAACATGCAGGGCAGGGTAACAGGCTCTAAGGGCAGAAATGGAACTCATGCATCCAACATATTTATCGAGCACCTTCTGTATACCAGGCGCTATGCTGGGTGCTGGACACATGCAGAAAGCCAAACAGACATAGCGTCTGCCCTCATGAAGTTTATATGAGGAAGAGACAATAAACATTTAAAAAGTGCGAGTTGTGTGTGTATTATGTCAGACAGTGTAATGCATTGAAGAAAAATAAATTGAGGTGAGGGGATAGGATGGGCTGCTCTTTTACGAAAGAGTAGTAATGAGAGGACTGTTAGCAGAGGTGATATTTGAATACAGGTTGGAACGAAGGGAGGAAGGCATGTGGAGAAGAATACTTCAACGGGAACATCAAGGGCAAGCCTTGATGTGGAAACCTCAAGGAGTGCTACAGGACTGGCAAGGAGGCACATACACTGAAGTGAAGTGACAGCAGTTAAAGTTGGGTCCTGTGGGTCCCTTACATCCAGACCCTAAGGACTTAGGGGGGTGCTACTTGAGGGGGGAGGAGCAGAGGAGTGACAAGATCTTAATAGTTTTAACAGCTCCACATTGGCTGCTTTGTGATGAATTGACGGGAGCACAGGTAGTACCTGAGCAGGCTTGAGGCTGTAGTGACCTGGTGCCAGGCGAGGTAAAGGTAGTGACAAGGATGAATGGGAGGGAGCAACAAAGGCAGAGGCATTGCAGACTCGGTGCCTGTGATGTCCTGCTCTCCAGGCCCCTGCCGAAAACTGGGAGCAGGGAGGTAGGCAGACAGGCACACAGACAGGCTGAGCCTGCCTTTCTCTTCTGTGACATTGGGCTTTTGGTCTCTGCCTGCAGGCTCAGGTGAGGATCCTGTGGGTGGTCCATGTACTTGCTCCAGAATCCCACAGTGTCCATGTGGTGGGTTCTGCTCTGGCTTCTGAGACATTTTAGGATTGACTATCCTCTCCAGTAGATGATTCAAGGTGATGCTAGTCTGTTTGCTTGTCTCCTCAAGTAGCTAAGGTGACTGATCAGACTCATTAAACTTTTCACTCAGCCTCCTTTGGGGCACTATCTGATGGCAGGCCTGGGGCTTCAGCAGTGCTTGGCTGCTGAGAAAGTGGGGCCTCTCCTGGCTTGGCTTTTCCCACCTCCTTTGAAACACAGAGGGCATTTGGGCCAAGTGGTTGGGCCTCCTCTACCAAGCCTTCTCTGTGATCCCAAGGCAGGCCCATTCTCCACCCAGCTACCCGAGTGATACTTCACAAACATCAATCAGAACACACTTGTCTTAGCCTGGGCTCCCCTGGAAAACAGCCTGACACAAGGGCTTGCAGGCAGCTCATTTGATTTGGAGACTGGAGACACTGGCGAAAGGCTGATCCATAGGGCGGTAAGCCTCTCACTTCTGGGTCATGAGTACATGAGTGTTTGGTGGTTTCCAACAGGCTTCACGGACTAGAATCAGAGAGGCTATGTGGCCAGCAGCCAGGCAAGTCTGGGCTGCAAGGAACTTTAGGCTGTGTGCTGTGTGAAGCTGGTTGCTGCTGCGATGGCTGGAGTACAAGGTGGACTGCTAAGCTATGTGAAGTGGGATAAAAGAGGTGTCCGATACATATTTCCCTGCTTCAGAAAATGTTCAATGGCAATAAAAATAAAATCCACACTCTTGATGTTTTCCTACAAGATGTTATATGCCCTGCCTCCAGCTCACCTCAGACTGTGTTTCCTTCCGAGTTCCTTCTTCACTACCATCTAGCCACACTGCCCTTTTTTTGTATCTCAGACATGGCAAGCTTTGTCATGCTTCTAGTCGTTAGTGCTCTTTCCTCTGTTTGACCATTGTCCCAATGGCTCCTCAGCTCAAGTGTGTTATCTTCCGTGACCATCATTGGAGGCCCCGAGACAAGGAAGTCTCTCCCATTGCCTTGATTTTCTTCAGAGTGCTTACTATCTCTACTATTTACTTTCTTCTTGTCTGCCTCCTTTTACTAGAATGTGAGCTCTGTTTCATTCCCTGCAGTATTTTCAGTTCATAGAAGGGGCTGGGACATGGCAGAATTTCGGTACATAATGAATGAACGAATGACCCATGCACACAGTCCAGTATATTTTTCTTTGGGCACTTTATGTATTCTACTTTGCATTAAAGCTCCTTTGCATATTTTAAAAACACTAGCCAAAAACTGTAATAGCTCAGTAAATATTAAATGGGTACATTTATCCAGCACCTTCTCTGTCTAGGCACTGTGCATGTTGAATCTATCATTTGACGCTTACAGCACCTTTTTTTTTTATAGATGTAACACTGAATTAAATTTTAGCCCATAGACACCAACCTGACAGAACTGGTTTATGATCTCAGGCCTGTCAGACTCTGGAGCACCGTCACTGCTCTTTTTTTTTCCCTTTAATGTGCGGTAACAGGATGAGAATATTACCAGTTATGGGAAGGACCTACTTTACAAAAATATCTCCTCCGTTACTGTCCAAATTTCACACCAATTGGTTGACCTAGATACTGTAATCTGTAGCTGTTTTGTTGGTTTTTAACTTAGTTCTTATTTTTATTAGAGTTATATTTGTGTATGGTTTAAAGAGTTAATAAGGCTTGTTACAAAAAAGGTCTCCTGATACCCCCACCCCCAACTTCCAGGGGAAATCACTTCAACTCTTTATCGTTGATAGGATTTTTGTATTTCTCTTGTTTATATTGCCTCCAGCCCATTATAGGCATAATCTATTGGTTTCTTATTTTGGAAGATGAGGGTTTAACTAACTCTCAGCACCACCCTAGCCCCCATTATACACATACACACTTTGCATCCTCTCAATAGACTTGTGTGGTAATACTGATTAGATCAGCATTAAGTTCCTTTCAGCTCTATTCTTGAAATATATCCCGAATTTGATCAGTTCTCCCTATCTTCACTGCTACCACCCTTATCCAACCACCATCTTACACCAGAATTATGGCCATAGCCTCCTAATTGGTCTCCCCATTTCTGTCCTTGCTGTCTTTTGCTGTAGTCCCAATCAAAATGATCCTGTTAAAAAGTAAATCTAATTGGCAGAAAACTCCTGTGGCTTCCCACCTTCCCTCAGAATGAAGGCCAGGACTCTTACCATGGTCTATAAAGCACTACATGATCTTGTCCCTTTGATACTTCTCTGTCATCACTATTACTCATTTCCTTTTCATTTATTTATTTATTAGTTTCATGTGTACAAAACACTGTAATAGTTAGACATTTATTATCTATACCCCTCACAAAGTGATAACCCCACCTCCCCCAATCAACTACCCCTCTGACATCGCACACAGCTATGACATTTCTACTGTCTCTATTCTTATGCTGTACTCCACTTCTTGGAATATATATATATATATATATATATATATATATATATATATTCCATATATACATATATATACACACACATATATTAAATGTATACACATATATTAAATTATAGTTGACATTCATTATTATTCAGCTTCAGCTTCAGGTGTACAGCACAGTGATCAGGCATCTACATCATCCCTGAAGTGGGATGTCTCCCTAATAAGACAAGTGTCCATTGGATGGATACCCTACAAAATCTTTACAACATTATTGATTATATTCCCCAAATCGGCTTTTATATCCCTGTGGCAATCTTGTGGTTACCAATTGTGCTTTCTAATCCCCTCACCTTCCCCCTTATCCAGAGAATTCCAAAATGCTAATTCGAAGAATTCTGTGCACCCCTATGTTTATTGCAGTGCTATTCACAATAGCCAAGACATGGAAACAATTGAAATGCCCATCAGTAGATGACTGGATTAAGAAACTGTGGCTACAGTGGAGTATTACGCAACCATAAAGAAGAATGAAATCTTACCATTTGCAACTATATGGATGGACCTAGAGAACATTATGCTAAGTGAAATAAGTCAGACAGAGAAAGATAAATACCATATGATCTCACTTATATGTGGAATCTAAAGAAAAGAATAAATGAATGAACTAATCAGAAACAGTCTCAGAGACAGAGAGGAAAAACTGAGGGTTGCTAGATGGAAGTGGGGGTGGGGATAAGGGGGAAGGTGAGGGGATTGGAAAGCACAATCGGTAACCACAAGATCGCCACAGGGATATGAAACTCATTTATTTTTTATTCTGCTCCAAACATAGTGA
Source organism: Rhinolophus hipposideros (assembly GCF_964194185.1). Taxonomy (NCBI): domain Eukaryota; kingdom Metazoa; phylum Chordata; class Mammalia; order Chiroptera; family Rhinolophidae; genus Rhinolophus; species Rhinolophus hipposideros. The sequence goes on from NC_138063.1 coordinate 59,425,136, forward strand.
TCTTGCTTGTTTTGAATATACTAGTCATGTCTGCCTCAGGGCCTTTGCACTTGCTGTTCTCCTTGGAATGTTGCCTACTAGACATGTGCATAGTTAGCTTGCTCTAGCTTCCTGCACAGCTAGATAGCTGCAAAGTTAGCTAATTTTCTTCAGGTCTTTACCCAACAGCAATCTTAATGAGGCCTTCTTTGGCCATCCTATCTGAAACTTTATTCCTTACCATTCTTCATAATTTCTTCTCCTGCTTCTTTTTTCCTTCTTATCACTATGTAGCATATGTGTTTTTATAACTTATTTTATAATAAATATTCTCTATATATTTACATATAAATAAATACATTTTCTAATAAGTATAAATTATTTTTTAATAATTTTTATATTTCAATTACAGTTGACATACAATATTATTATATATTGTACAATAGTGATTAGATATTTAAATTATAAAGTGATCACCCTGATAAATCTAGTACCCATCTAACACCATACATAATTATTATAATATTATTGATTATATTCCTTGTGCTATCCTTTACATCCCCCTGACTATTTTGGAACTATTTGTATTTCTTAATCCTTTCCCCCTTTTCACCCACTGTCAGCCCTCCTCCCCTCTGGCAACCATGAATGTGTTCTCTGTTTCTGTGAGTTTTGTTCTGTTTTGTTTGTTGTTTATTTTGTTCTTTAGATTACATATATACACGGTGTGACAATTAAGTTTGTGAACTTGCCACCTTGCGCTTTCATTGGCAGCACTGTATAAAAGCTCCGTAAGGTTTCGTAACCTTGGTATATCAGTGTCTCACAGCTGTGTTTGTGTCGACATGTGGTGGTGTCTTGCTGAGTGGTGTTCATTATTGTTGTTGCCTGTTTTTTTTTTTCTCATTAAACTTTGTTTTAATGGATCTCAAAATTCTGACAGTTTTTTGTCAAGCTGTTTCCATTAAAAAGTACTGATTTTAAAAATCAATAACTTAAAAACTGCCACACACAAAAAAACAAATGGTCCACAAAACATTCTCCTTTCCTTCTGAAGGTTTTACGATGCACTGTAATTATTAACCAGTCTTTTACTATTACACTTACATGGCCAATTGAGACAAACAGTTCTGAGACCATCGTTCCACCACTGATTAAGACGGGGCTGGCAGGTACTGGGGATAATGTCCATTTGGCCTTCTGAACTTTCTGGGTAGACTTGGTGATCTTGCCAGCTCCAGCTGCCTTCTTGTCCACTTATTTGATGACACCCGCAGCAACTGTCTGTCTCATGTCACAAACAGAAAAATGGCCAAGAGAACGGTAGTCAGAGAAGCTCTCAACACACGAGGGCTTTCCAGGAACCATGTCAACGATGGCAGCGTCACCAGATTTCAAAAACTTGGGGCCATCTTCCAGTTTTTTCCTGAACGACGATCGATCTTTTTCAGCTCGGCAAATTTGCAAGAAATGTGAGCTGTACGACAATCCAGCGCAGGTGCCTATCTGGCACTGATTTGGCCTGGATGGTTCAGGATAATCACCTGAGCAGTGAAGCCAGCTGCCTCCATTGGTGGGTCATTTTTGCTGTCACCAGCCACATTGCCACGACAAACATCTTTGACAGACACATTCTTGACATTGAAGCCCACATTGTTCCCAGGAAGAGCTTCATTCAAAGCTTCATGGTACGATTCACGAGACTTTACTTCAGTTGTAACACTGACTGGAGCAAAGGTGACCAGCATGCCGGGTTTGAGAACACCAGTCTCCACTTGGCCCAGAGGGACAGGACCAATACCACCAATTTTGTAGACATTCTGAAGGGGCAGACGGAAAGGCTTGTCAATTGGACAGGTTGGTGGCAGGATGCAGTCCAGAGCTTCAAGCAGTGTGGTTCCACTGGCACTGCCATCTTTATGGGTGACTTTCCATCCCTTGAACCAAGGCATGTTTACACTTGGATCCAGCATGTTGTCACCATTCCATCCAGAAGTTGGCACAAATGCTACTGTGTCAGGGTTGTAACCAATTTTCTTAATGTAGGTGCTGACTTCTTTAACAATTTCCTCTTATCTCTTCTGGCTGTAAGGTGGCTCAGCGGAATCCATTTTGTTAACACCTACAATTAGTTGTTTCACACCCAGTGTGTAAGCCAGAAAGGCATGCTGCCGGGTCTTCCCATTCTTGGAGATACCTGCTTCACATTCACCACCAGCAGCAACAATAATCAAGACAGCACAGTCAGCCTGAGATGTGCCTGTAATCATGTTTTTGATAAAGTCTCTGTGTCCTGGGGCATCAGTGATGGTCACATACTTGCTGGTCTCGAATTTCCACAGGGTGGAATTTCCAGCAGTGGTGATCCCTCACTCATGTTCAGCTTTCAGTTATCCAAGACCCAGGCATTCTTGAAGGAGCCCTTTCTCATGTCAGCAGCCTCCTTCTCAAATTTTTTGATGGTTCTTTTGGTATCCCATCTCATTTATAGATCACATGGCCAGTAGTGGTAGACTTGCCAGAATCTACTGTGTTTCCCTGAAAATAAGACTGGGTCTTATATTAATTTTTGCTCCAAAAGACGCATTAGGGCATATTGTCAGGGGATGTCTTATTTTTTCATGTACAACCATCTACATTTATTCAAATACAGTCATGTCATCTTCTTCTGGAACATCGTCATAACATACTAAATGCACCCATCTGGCTGATGGTCTTAACTGGGGCTTATTTTCAGAATAGGTCTTGTTTTGGGGGAAACACGGTACATGTCCAATGACAACGATGTTGATGTGTGTCTTTTCCTTTCTCATTTTGGGTTAGATGTAATGGTGATTTTCACTACACCTGTGTTCTGGTGGTAAACCCGTTGCAGAAAAGCTGTTGTTGAGTGTTTTGTGTGCTGTCACGCGAATGTCTGAACTTGAATTAGAGCAACGAACAAACATTAAATTTCTTGTTAAACTTGGCAAGAGTGGAAGTGAAATCAGGGACATGTTAGTCCAAGTTTATGGGAATAGTGCCGTGAAGAAAATGGCAGTGTACAAATGGATTAAACGTTTTTCTGAGGGGTGAGAACGTGCTACTGATGAAGAGAGGTCAGGACGGCCAGTAGTGAGAAAAAATGATGAAAACATTGCACAAATTCATCTAATTGTGCGTCAAAATTGTTGGCAGACTGTGAGAAGCATAGCAGACCAAGTAAACATCAATAGAGAAGCAGTTAGGAAATTTTTTTTTAAATTTTTATTGGGGAATATTGGAGAACAGTGTGTTTTTCCAGGACCCATCAGCTCCAAGTCAAGTCGTTGTTTACAATCTAGTTGTGGAGGGCGCAGCTCACTGGCCTATGTGGGAATCGAACCAGTGAGCCAACTAGCTGCCCCAACAGTTAGGAAAATCTTAACTGAAAATCCTGGCATGAGAAACGTGTGCAAAAATGGTCCCAGAGGAGCTCTTGCATCATCATGGCAGTGTACCAGCTCACACAGCACTGTCTGTGAGGGAGTTTTTAGCCAGTAAACAAATAACTGTATTGGAATACCCTCCCTACTCACCTGATCTGGCCCCCAATGGCTTTTTTTACCCAAAGATAAAATATTGAAAGGAAGACATATTGATGACACTCAGGACATCAAGGGTAATATGATGACAGCTCTCATGGCCATTCCAGAAAGAGAGTTCCAAAATTGCTTTGAACGGTGGACTAGGCGCTGGTGTCGGTGCATAGCTTCCCAAGGGGAGGACTTGGAAGGTGACCATAGTGATAGTCAGCAATGAAATATGTAGCACTTTTGCGAAGATGAGTTCGTGATCTTAATTGTTAGGCTTTGTAAGTGAAATTATATGACATGTGTCTTTCTGTGTCTGACTTCACTCAGCATAATACCCTCCAGGCCCATCCATGTTGTTACAGATGGCAGGATTCCATTCTTTTTTATGGCTGAGTCATATTCTGTTATATATATGTACTGCCTCTCTATCCATTCATCCATTGATGGACATCCAGGCTGCCTCCATATCTTGGCGATTGTAAATGATGCTGCAATGAACATATGGGTGCACATGTCCCTTCCAAATAGTGTTTTGGGTTCCTTTGGATAAATATCCAGAAGTACAATCACGGAGTCTTTCTTTGTCTCTTGTTATATAGCCTTTGTTTTAAAATCTATTTTGTCTTGTATAATAATTGCTACCCTACCTTTTTGTTTGTTTGTTTCTATTTTCACGAAATATCTTTTTCCATTCCTTTACTTTCAGTCTGTGCTTTTGATCTGAAGTGAGTCTTTTGCAGATAACATACATAAGGGTTTTTTTTTTTTTTAACCATTCAGCCACCACACCTCTTTTATTTGGAGCATTTAATCCATTTACATTAAAAGTAATTGTTGAGAGATTTGTTGTTTTTGCAATTTTATTTATATTTTTTATTTTTTTAAAAGAAGTCCCTCTAACATTCCTTGTAATACTGATTTGGTGGTGATGAATTCTTTTAACTTTTTCTTGTCTGGGAAGCTCTTTATCTGTCCTTTGATTCAAATTGAGCTTTGCTGGGTAGTGTAATCTTGTAGGTCCTTGCTTTTCATCACTTGGAATATTATTTCATGCCAATCCCTCTGGCCTGCAAAGTTTCTGTTGAGAAATCAGCTTGATAGTCTTATGGGAGCTACCTTGTAGGTAACTAACTGCTTTTCTGTTGCTGCTTTTAAGATTATTTCTATGTCTTTTAACCTTTGGCGTTTTAATTATGATGTGTTTTGGTGTGCGCCTGTTTGGGTTCATCTTTTGTGTGACTTTATACTTCCTGGGCTTGTATGTCTATTTCCTTTACCAAGTCAGGGAAGTTTCCATCATTATTTCTTCAAATAGGTTATCAATTCCTTGTGTTCTCTCTCCTTCTGGTACCCCAACAGATGTGAATGTTGGTATGCTTGATGTTGTCCCAGACGCCCCTTAAACTGTCCTCATTTTTTTTTTTTTGGTTTCTTTTTTCTTTTTGGTATTCTGATTGGATGTTTTCTGCTACCTTGTCTTCTACATTGCTGAATTGATCCTCTGTTTCATCTAATACGCTCTTGAGTCCCTCTAATGTATTCTTTATTTTGGTTATTGTATTCTTTATTTCTGACTGGCTCTTTTTTATGTTTTCTATCTCCATTTTTATGTTTCCTATCTCCTTGTTAAAGTTCTCACTGAGTTCATCTACTCTTCTTTTAAGTTCATTGAACATTTTTATAACCAATATTCTGAACTCTGTGTCTGGGAGATTGCTTGTCTCCATTTTATTTGGTTCTTTTTCTGGAGCTTTGTTCTGTTCTTTTATCTGGGACATGTTTCTCTCCACTGTGGCTGCTTCCCTGTGTTCGTTTCTATGTATTAGGTAGATCTACTAAATCTCTTGATCTTGGCAGGGTGGCCTTACGTAGTAGGTGTCCTATGGGGCACAGTGGCACAGTCTCCCTGGTCACCTGAGCCAGGTGCTCCAGGTGTGTCCCTTGTGTGGGTTGTGTGTGCCCTCCTATTGTAGTTGAGCCTTGATTGCTGTTTGCACATCAATGGGACCGATTGACCCTCACGCTAATTGGCTTTGAAGACTGGCAGTGACTATAGTGGAGGAGCTTTGGTGCAGGAGCTGACCCCACAGAGCTGGATTTGCTCTAGCTGGGCTCTGGTACTTGTTGAGTTTGACCTTTGGCTGTGTCATTTGTGGAGGTGGTTGCGTCGTGCTCTGGTGTGGTCTAAGGCTGGGCAGTGGGTGTTTTGGTACTGGGACCTCTTGGTGATGGGGGCTCTGGTGCAGTCCAAGGTCAGCACTGCCTGTGCCCTGCCTGGGGCTACTTGGTATGAGCTACAAAAGTAACCTGCAGGTGATTGCTACTTGTGCTGGGCTTGGAGGTGCTTGGGAGAGGCTAAGCTGTGAACTGAGACCCATTTCCAGTAGTGCCAGACTTGAGGCTGCTTTGCAGGGAATACAGGGCATTCCAAGATCAGATACTGCTTGTTTGAGGTTTGTGAACCTTTGAGAGATTTTAGGAAAGTCTACTGCATGAGGCAAGACAGGCCGTTTGTATGGAAAAAACACTGGAAGTGGCTTGGGTGGGACTGCATTTGGGTGGGATGGGGTTTCAGGGAATCACCCAGATGGGACGATCAATGTTAGGTAGGTTGATAGACACTTACATATGGTGCCTACCTGCGTGTGTAGGCTGGGTGGTTGGATTGCCCAACAAAGGAACATTGGCTTCTGCCAGAACATCTGTCTGGGAGAAAGCTGCCCCTCCAGGCCTCGCCCTGAATCCAGACAATTCGATTCCTCCTTGTATGTTTCTGGTGCCTTTCGACTTGCTGCCCTAGCACTGGAGCTCATAGTGAGTCAGTCTGTCAGCAATTGTTGGTATTTGCACCTTTGAGGAACACTTGGGACTCCAGCCACCCTCTGTCTCACTCAGCCACAATCTCCACTGTTTTTCATAGCCAGAAGTTATGGGGATTTCTCTTCCCACCACTGGAACCCTGGGCTGTGAGGCTTCGTGTGAGGCTGAGACCCCTCCTCAAGGGAGATCACCACAGCCGAGATATCCCTCCTGTTTTTTAACTGCCACATGTGGGTGTAGGAATAGCCCCATTCTGCATCTCTGCCCTTCCTACCATTCTCAAGGTGGCTTCTGTTAGTTATAGGACTTTTGTTGAGCTAGATAGACTTCAGGCAATTCTCAGTGATTGTTGTTCTGCAGTTCAGTTGTAATTTTGAGGTGGTTGTGGAAGGAGGCGAGCACAGTGTTTATTATCCTAGTTAGCATCTGTCTCCTGCACTAGACTGTAAGCTTTAGGACAGGAATTTGCATCTGTTTTCTTGGCCCTGGTATCCTCAGTGCCTGGAGCACATAGCAAGTTTTCAGTAAGTACTTGTTGTAATGATTGAATAAATACATTATGAGTAGTAAATGCTGCTCACAGATAAACGGTGGCTGCCATTGTTTTTAATTTCCTGCGCTCACTAGTTTCTTCTGGCCGTCATAATAATCATCTTGTTTTTGCTTCGGTGTCTATTTACCATTAATTCATCTCCAAACTCTCACCTAATTGGTATAACTCTCTTCTCCATCTGTCCCACATGTTGTGTAACTCTCCACCCAATATATTGCTTTCTCTCAGTTCCATCTTCTTGAAGAAGTCTCTTCTGAACTTTCTTAATTTCTGTTGTTAGTTTTTTTGTGTTTAGAGTAATATTCTTTTGAAATTTACTTAGACTTATTTTGTGGTTTATCTTGGTGGATATTCCATGTCCTCTTGAAAAAATGCTGTTCTGCAGTATAGTGTTCAGGAAGTGTCAGTTGAATCAATAGTGATGTTTAGATATTCTTCATACTGATTTTTTTTGGCTACTTTATCAATTACTGAGAGAGAGATGTTAAAATCTCCAGCTACAATTGTAGATCTATTTCTCCATTTAGTTATGTCAGTTTTGACTCCATGAAATTTAAAACTCTGTCATTAGGTTCATAGATATTTAGTATCATTATGTCTTCCGGATAAATTGTGTCTTTTATCATTATAAAATGTCTCTTTATATCTTATATTTCTTTGTTTAGAAGTCTACTTTGATATTACTATAACCATCATTCTTATGCTTTTAAAATGCCTTTTGTGTTAAATATAGCTCTCTGTATATATATTTTCATTCTTTTACTTTCTACCTAATTTGTGTCTTTATGTTTAAAGTGCATCTCAGATAGCATATAGTTGGGTCTTACCATTTTTTCAGTCTGACAAACTATGACTTTCAATTGGCATGTTTAGTCCGTTTATATTTAATGTGATTATTGGCATGGTTGAGTTTAAAATCTACCATTTGCTATTTGTTTTCTATTTGTCTCTTCAGCTTTTTATTCTTTGTTCCTTTCCACTTGCTTTTGATTTAACTGATTTTTGTTTTTTTAAGAATATCATTTTAGTTCTTCTGTTGACTTATTATTTCTCTTACTGGTTAATATAGGGCTAATGATATGTATCCTTAACTTACAAAATCTCTAGAATCAATTTTATACCGCTTCATATTTTAAAACTGACACTTGTCACATCTGACACTTCACAAGTATAGTAACCTTACAATTGTATAATTTTATTTATATGCCCTCTTTTCCTTTGTGCTATTATGGTCATATTTTTTATTTCTAATACATAATAAACCCCACTTTACAGTCATTATTTATAACTTTAATGTCAGTTGTCTTATAAGGAATTATTTTTTAAAATTTTTATTGTAAAATATTGGGGAACAGTGCATTTTTCCAGGACCCATCAGCTCCATGTCAAGTCGTTGTTTTCAGTCTAGTTGTGGAGGGCGTAGCTCACTGGCCCATGTGGGAATCTAATCGGTGACTTTGGTGTTACGAGCACTATGCTCCAAGCACTGAGCCAACCAGATGCCCCTCTTAAACGGAATATATAAGAAGAAAAAATAGTATTTTATATATACCCACTTATTTACCATTCTGGTGCTTTTCTTTGCTTTTGTAGATCTGAGTTTCCATTTAGTACCATTACCCTTTATCCTGGATAATATCTTTTAGCATTTCTTGTTGTGCAAGTCTTCTAGGAAGATTCTGTCCACTTTCAATTATCTAAAAATATCTTTATTTCACCCTCATTTTTGAGAGATTTTTTCCCTCTAGATACAGACTTTGGTGTTGAGAGTTTTTTCTTTAGGTACCTTTTTTTCCTTTTCAACACTTCTCATAATTTCTTCTGGCATTCATTATTTCTGATGAGAGGTTACCTGTCATTTTTGTTGTTGTTCCCCTGCATATAATGTCTCCCCTGCCCTCCCAACTGCTTTAAAATTTTTCTTTTTTTACCTTTGGTTTTCATCAGTTTGGCTATGATCTGCTAAGATATATTTTATATTTCTTATGCTTGGGATTTGCTGAGTTTTTTGATCATTAAATCGGTATTTTCATCAAATTTGGACTTGTAAGTCATTAGTTCTGCTACATTCTCACTATCTTCTCCTTCTGGGACTGCAATTATGTGAATGAGACTGTTTGATATGGTCCCAATTTGATATTGTCTTCAATTTTTTCCTCTTTATTCTTCAGACTGGATAATTTTTATTGATTTTTCTTCAGTTTCACAGATTCTTTTTTTATTGCCATCTTTATTCTGCTGTTAAGATTAGCGAGTGAATTTTCCACTTATTCTAGTTCTAGAATTTTGAGTCTCTTTTATATATTTTTAAAAATAATTTCCGTTTCTCTGCTGAAATTCCCTATTTACTCACTCATTGTGGTCATATTTGCTTTAATTCCTTGCACCTATTTTCTTTTAAGTCTCTGATCATATTTAAAATAACTGCTTTGAAGTCTTTGTCTATTAAATTTAATATTTGGGCCAGTTTGGCATCATTTTTTATTGACTGCTTTTTTTTTCTTTGTCGGTCACATTTTCCTGTTATTTTTTTTCATATTTAGCCGTTTTTGATTGTATACTGGAAATAGTGGTCGATACCTTGTAGGGACTCTGTATACTGTTATCTTCTTTTGAAGAGTGTTGATTCATGTCTTAGTAGTCAATTCAATTACTGGGTGATAACCTTGGATCTGTGTAGGTTTAGTTTTATATTTTGTTAGGGCAGATAGGTAGAAGTACAAGGAAGTTTCTCTTGCCTCTCTAATTTGACAGAACTTAGCTTACAAACCTGATACTTGTGTTGGGTCTTGGTTTTAGGCTTTGTTGGAGTAGGTTTATGGAGGCCTTTTTCTAGCCATGTTTCTCACTCATAGCCTTCCTGATGTCTCAGCTTAATATCTGGGTTATTATCAAGGTGCTAAGGAGGCCTCTTCACCATGGCTAGGTTGGAACTTCAGCATTCTCTAGCACTGCTCAGCCTCTCTGTCTATGTTCTGGTCTGTTCTCAACTCTGTAGGAGCCACTCTGTGGTGAGATTCTGATAATCTCTCCCTGTGCATAGAGTCCTCAGGCAAGGAGTACTGGGTTCCCCCTCTTCCTACCACATAGACTTTTGGGCTCTCCCACCTCCTGCATTGTTCCATCAATCACATCTGGAGACTTTGATCTTTGCTTTCCTGACTCAGTGGGACCACCATGCCCTGCTTATGTTCTATCCCACTGTCCTGTGGTCAGGAAACCGTCCCCAGGTAGAGAGTTGTGGTGATGATGAGGTGCATTTCATGAGTTTTGCCTCTTTCGGGATTACAGTTTTGTGCTGCTTATTGTTCATAACCTAAAAACGGCAGCCTGCCCTATTTTTCTCAATCTAATGGTTGTTTATGGAGGGAGGGCTTGTTTGCTACTGATTGCTCTGCCAGAACTGAAAGCTGTCCCGGAACCTTGGGGCCTGCACTGGATGAGCTGATGTTCAGGCTCGCTGCTGTCTTGGGATCTTCCTCTACCACCATCCTGGGGATTCACTTTGCCTCTCTTGAATTGAACTCTGTTTTCTGGAGCCCACATTTTCTTATTTTTGGTTGCTTTCTTTCGGTAAAGGAACCTTCGGTAGTTTCCTGAGAAAGGTTGGCAGAAAGGTAAATTTTTTGAAGCCTACATGCCTGAAAATGCCTTTATTAAACTTGAGTGATAATTGATTGGGTAGAAAATTCTAGGTTAGAAATGATTTTCCCTCATAATTTTAGGCATTGTTTTTATTGAATATCTAATGCCATGTGGATCTTTTGTGTGAAACCTTGAAACTTATTTTTTTCTTTTCCTTCTTTTCCCCTCTGTGAAATTTTTTTGAATCTTCTTTCCCATTGTTCTGGAATTCTCTCAGTCATTCCCTCAGTTTTGTTTTGGTCATTTCCCTCCATTATGTGTGTGCTCAGCCGGCCCTTTCAATTAGTTTTGGGGGATTTTCTTGAAGTATTTCTTTGATTTTACTTTTCTTTTTTTCCTGAAACTCTTACTATTCCATATTGGACCTCCTAGGCCGGTTTTATAATTCTCTTCTCTCTTTTCCATCTCTTTGTATTTTTTCGTTACTATGGAAGGATTTCTTCAACTTTATCTTCCAACCTTTATGTTGTGTTTTTTATTTATGTTACGTTTTTTTTTAAATTTATTTATTGGGGTGACAATTGTTAATAAAATTACATAATTTCAGGTGTACAATTCTGTATTACATCATCTATAAATCCCATTGTGTGTTCACCACCCAGAGTCAGTTCTCCTTCTACAACTGTATATTTGATCCCCCTTACTCTCAACTCCCTCCCCCCACCCCCTTTAACCTCTGGTAACCACTAAACTATTGTCTGTGTCTATGAGTTTTTGTTTCTCATTTGTTTGTCTTGTTTTTGGTTTATATACCACATATCAGTGAAATCATAGGGTTCTCTGCTTTTTCTGTCTGACTTATTTCGCTTAGCATTATACTCTCAAGATCTATCCATGTTGTCACAAATGTTCCTATATCATCTTTCCCTACCGCCGAATAGTATTCCATTGTGTATATATACCACAACTTCTTTATCCATTCATCTATCAAATGACATTTTGGTTGTTTCCATATCTTGGCCACCATAAATAAAGCTGCAATGAACATTGGAGCACACATGTCTTTATGTATAAATGATTTCAAATTCTTTGGGTAGATACCCAGGAGAGGGACTGCTGGGTCATATGGTAATTCTATTTGTAATTTTTTGAGGAACCTCCACACTGCCTTCCATAGCGGCTGCACCAGTCTGCATTCCACCAACAGTGTATTAGGGTCCCTTTTTCTCCACAGCCTCTCCAACACTTGTTGCTATTTGTCTTGTTGATGATAGCCATTCTGACTGGGGTGAAGTGATATCTCATTGTGGTTTTTATTTGCATTTCTCTGATGATTAGTGATGTTGAGCATTTTTTCATATGTCTATTTGCCATCTGTATATCCTCTTTGGAGAAATGTCTCTTCAGGTCCTCTGCCCATTTTTCAATTGGGTTGTTTGTTTTTTTGTTGTTGAGTTTCATGAGTTCCTTGTATATTTTGTATATTAGCCCCTTATCGGAGGCACTGTTTGCAAAAATCTTCTCCCATTCAGTTGGTTGCCTCTTTATTTTGTCGATGGTTTCTTTTGCTGTGCAGAAACTTTTAAGTTTTATATAGTCCCATTTGTTTATTTTAGCTTTTACTTCCATTGTCTTTGGAGTCAAATTCATAAAATGCTCTTTGAACCCAAGGTTCATAAGTTTAGTACCTATGTTTTCTTCTATGCAGTTTATTGTGTCAAGTCTTATGCTTAAGTCTTTGATCCATTTTGAATTAATTTGGGTACATGGTGACAGATAGCAGTCCAGTTTCATTCTTTTGCACGTGGCTATCCAATTCTCCCAGCACCATTTATTGAAGAGGCTGTCTTTCCTCCATTGTATGTTTTTAGCTTCTTTGTCAAAAATTGTCCATATTTCTGTGGTTTTATTTCTGGGTTCTCAATTCTATTCCATTGGTCCATGTGCCTGTTTTTCTGCCAATACCATGCTGTTTTGATTTTTGTAGCCCTGTAGTATAAGCTAAAGTCAGGCAGTATGATACCTCCAGTATTGTTCTTTTTTTAAAATATTGCTTTGGCTATTCGGGGTCTTTTGTGGTTCCAAACAAATCTGATGATTTTTTGTTCTATTTCTTTAAAAAATGCCATTGGATTTTGATGGGGATTGCATTAAATCTGTATATTGCTTTGGGTAATATGACCATCTTAACTATGTTGATTCTTCCAATCCATGAGCACGGAATGTCTTTCCATTTCTTTGTGTCTTCTTCAATTTCTTTCAAAAATGTCTTATAGTTTTCAGCATATAAATCCTTCACATCCTTGGTTAAATTTATTCCTAGGTATTTTATTCTTTTTGCTGCAATTGCAAAGGGAGTTGTTTTTTGTATTCCTTTTTCTGAGATTTCAGTGTTAGTATATAGAAATGCAATGGACTTTTGTACGTTGATTTTGTAGCCAGCAAATTGACTGTATTCATTGATTGTTTCTAACAGCTTTTTGGTGGAGTCTTTAGGGTTTTCTATGTATAGCATCATGTCATCTGCAAAGAATGACAATTTAACTTCTTCATTCCCAATTTGGATGCCTTTTATTTCTTTCTCTTGCCTGATGGCTCTGGCAAGGACTTCCAACACTATGTTGAAAAGCAGAGGTGATAGGGGACAGCCCTGTCATGTTCCTGAACGTAGAGCAAAGGGCTTCAGCTTTTCACCATTAATTATGAGATTAGCTGAGGGCTTGTCATAGATGGCCTTTATTATTTTAAGGTATTTTCCTTCTATACCAATTTTATTAAGTGTTTTAATCATAAATGGATGTTGTATCTTGTCAAATGCTTTTTCTGCATCAATTGATATAATCATATGATTTTTGTCCTTTATTTTTTTAATGTGATGTATCACTTTGATAGATTTGTGGATGTTGAACCATCCTTGTGCCCCAGGAATGAACCCCACTTGGTCATGATGAATAATCTTTTTAATGCATTGTGGTATTCGATTTGCTAAAATTTTGTTTAGGATTTTTGCATCAGTATTCATCAGAGATATTGGTCTGCAGTTTTCTTTTTTTGTGTTGTCCTTACCAGGTTTTGGTATCAGGGTAATGTTGGCCTCATAAAATGAGTTAGGGAGTACTGACTCTTCTTCAGTTTTTTGGAAGAGTTTGAGCAGGATTGGTATGAGATCCTCTTTGAAGGTTTGGTAGAATTCACTAGTGAAGCCATCTGGTCCCAGACTTTTGCTTTTGGGAAGGTTTTGGATGACTGATTCAATATCTTTACTGGTGATTGGTCTGTTAAGATTTTCGAGTTCTTCATGGTTCAGCCTTGGAAGGCTATATGTTTCTAAGAACTTGTCCATTTCTTCTAGGTTATTGAATTTGGTGGCATATAATCCTTCATAGTATTCGTGAATGATCCTTTGTATTTCTCTGGTGTCCGTGATAACTTTCCCTTTCTCATTTCTGATCTTGTTAATTAGTGTCTTCTCTCTTTTTATCTTAGTGAGTCTAGCCAAGGGTTTGTCGATTTTAATTTTTTCAAAGAACCAGCTCTTCGTCACATTAATTTTTTCTATTGTCCTTTTGTTCTCTATTTCATTAAGCTCTGCTCTGATGTTTGTTATTTCCTTTCTTCTGCTGACCTTGGGTTTCATTTGTTCTTCTTTTTCTAGTTCTTTGAGGTGTAACATGAGGTTATTTATTTGGGATTTTTCTTGTTTCTTGAGATAGGCCTGTAATGATATAAATTTCCCTCTTAAACTGCTTTCACTGCATCCCAAAAATTTTGGTAGGATGTATTTTCATTGTCATTTGTTTCTATATATCTTTTGATTTCTCCTCTAATTTCTTCTTTGACCCAGTCGTTCTTTAAAAGTATGTGGTTTAATCTCCATGTATTTGTGTTTTTTCCTGCTTTCTTTTCACAGTTGATATCCCATTTCAAAGCCTTGTGATCAGAGAATATGCTTGGTATGATTTCAATCTTCTTAAATTTGCTGAGGCTGCTTTTATGCCCCAATATATGGTCTATCCTTGAGAATGTTCCATGTACACTTGAAAAGAATGTATAGTCTGATGTTTTAGGATGAAGTGCTCTCTATATGTCAACGATGTCCACTTCATCTAATGTGTCATTTAGGGCTGCTATTTCGTTATTTATTTTCTGTTTGGATGATCTACCCATAGCTGTCAATGATGTATTTAAGTCCCCTAGTATAATTGTGTTTTGGTCAATTTCTCCCTTTATTTCTGTTAGTAGTTGCTTGGTATATTTCGGTGCTCCCTGATTGGGGGCATAAATATTGATGACTTTTATGTCTTCTTGTTGTATAGTCCCCTTTACCATTATGAAATGTCCATCTTTGTCTCTTGTTATCTTTTTCACCCTGAAGTGTTTCATCGGAAATCATTATGGCTACACCTGATTTTCTCTGGGTACCATTTGCTTGGAGTGCCAATTTCTACCCTTTCACTTTGAGTCTATGCTTGTCCTTTTAGCTGAGATGTGTCTCTTAGAGACAGCATATGGTTGGGTTTACTTTTCTGATCCAATCTGCTACTCTGTGCCTTTTTATTGGTGATTTCAGTCCATTTACATTTAGGGTGATTATTGATACGTGAGGATTTCCTGTCATTCTATCTTCAGTTTTCTGGTATGGCTGTGACTCCATTTTTCCTTTGCCTTTTTGTTGTGTCTATTATTTTTGTGCGGTGGTATTCTATGGTGTTTCCCTCTGTTTCTTCTTTTATTACAGTATATATTTTCAGTTCTGGATTTTTTTTGAGTGGTTACCCTTAAGATTATGTAAAAGAAAGTTTGATATTTAGAGTATTCCATTTTCTTCAGCACGCTTACTTTCTCCATTCCCATATTCAGGTTCAGGCCTTTACGCTCCCCCTTTTAATTGTCCCTGTTGATGGTGGTCGAATAGCCTCCCTTAGTATTTCTTGTAGTGCAGGTCGTGTATTAGAAAATTCCCTCAGCTTCTGTATGTCTGGAAAGGTCTTTATTCCTCCTTCATATCTAAAGGATATCTTTGCTGGATACATTATTCTTGGTTCATGATTTCTCTCTTTCAATAGTTGAATATACTCCCATTCCCTCCTGGCTTGTAGAGTTTCTACTGAAAAATCTGATGATAATCTAATGGGCTTTCCTTTGTAGGTTACCGTCTTCTTTTCCCTGGCTGCCTTGAGGATTCTTTCTTTGGTGTTGATTTTAGACAGCTTCAATACAATGTGCCTTGGAGAGGGCTGTTGGGATTGAGGTAATTAGGTGTTCTATTTGCTTCTTGGATTCGAGGATCCAGTTCTGTCCACAAATTTGGGAAGTTCTCATTAACAATTTCTTTGAGTATATTCTCTGTTCCCTTCTCTCTTTCTTCTCCTTCTGGTATGCCCATTATTCTTATATTGCTCTTTCTGATGGAGTCAGAAAGTTCTAGTAGAGTTCTTTCATTTCTTTTAAGTCTCAAGTCTCTTTCTTCTTCCATCTGTGTAATTTTCAGGTTTCTGTCTTCAATGTCACTGATTCTTTTCTCCATCTGGTCAACTCTACTACCTAAGCTGGTTATTTCATTCTTAATTTCTTCTATTGAGTTCTTAATCTCCAGAAATTCCATTTGGTTCTTTTTAAAAATTTCAATCTCTTTCATAAAATGCTCATGTTGTTCTTTAATTGCGTTTCTGAGTTCATTAAATTGCCTTTCTGTGTTTTCTTGCATCTCTTTAAGGTTTTTCAGAACTGCAATCTTGAATACTCTGTCATTTAAGTCACATATTTCCATATCTTTAAGTTCCTTTTCTGGAGACTTTTCACTTTTTTTCTGAGCTGTCTTGTTGCGTTGGTTATTCATGGCAATTACTGATTTATTATTTCTCTTCCTAGAGATCTACAGGAGTGGCTTCTGCAACAGGTTGATAGGAAGAGGTGTTTCTTTTGTTTTCCAATACTTGTTGTTAGAATGTTTTATTTTCTCTCTGACTGCAGCCATTTTTTTTTCTCTCTGACACAGTAGTGCTATATTTTCTCTGCACTATTCCAGCTTCTCACACAATGAGGGGATTCCCTGGGAGACTGGCCTCTCCTCTGTTAACAGTTCACCTGGGTCATAGGGTGCCACGTCCCTGGAGGTGAATTCAGTAGTGGGCCTCTTCGTCTTGCCTGTCTGCTGTGCAGGGAGTCCTTTGTGGAGTTATTGTTCGATTAGTTGTAAATTCCAGGAGAGCTTTACAGAGGCTCACCTCATGCCGCCATTTTGATCCGGAGTCCTTATATGTTACATTTTTAATTTTCAGAGCTCTTTTTTTCTTTCTGAATGCTCCTTCCAGCTTAAAAAAAAAGTGTTCTATTATTGTTTCATGGACCTTTTCTATCTCTGAAAATATTGATGATTGTTTTTGAGAGGTTTTTGTTTCGCCTTTACATGTTTCTTATTCCTCTAAGTTCTTTTTTTCTATGTTTGGTCTTTATCTTTCATTTTATATGTTCTCTGGGGTATGGAGATGAGTTGTTGGTCGTTTGGATCCCAGGTTTGTGTAGTGCCAAAATGTACACCCTTTGTTTCACCCCATGCATGAATGAGACACCATGGTTTAGACTACGGAGGCTAGTTTCCTTGGAGCCTCTCACAGTTAAGGAGTAAATAGGAAGTCTCAGGACTGGAGGATTTTATTTGTCATGTTGTGTCCCAGAGCTCATTAACTCTTGGACTTCTCTTGGTGGGGCCTAGGGAAGAATTTTTCACCTCCCTGCCCTCAGGAACTTCTGAGGCCTCTGGGGTCTGTCCCCACCCCAGACCGAATAAGGAGCCTTCCACACCTTGAGAATTAGATAAAAGGTACTGAGAGTGCTTGTGCCAGCTAAAGAGCATAGATAGACCTGCAGCTTGGTGTAGACCAAAGCAGAGAGCCCCAATAATCTGTGATTTGTGGAGCAGAGAAGGCAAGCCCTGACCTCCTGAGAACAATCGTACCTCCCTGCTCTGATGCCCATCCATGGTCCATCTCACCCAGTCCCAGAGCTGGTGTTCTCCACCTGGAATGGGAGGCCTTCTGGCTTGGGCACAGTGTAGGTCTATGTCTGCCTTGGCTCAGCCCCTCCTCCTGCTCTATCTCATGTGTATCCTGCCAGACTGCTGCCTCTAAGAAAGCCAGGGAAGCTCCTGCCACACACAGGCACCTCTCTTCCATGTCCAGGAGGACTGGGCATTGGGCACTGATGGGTGTTAAGTGAAGGCATGGGCAGGAAAAGACTCAAAGCTCCTTGTGTTTAGCCAAACCGGGTCAGCTGATGATAAAGGCCCCTCAAGAAGACTCTTCCCGTTGCCCTCCCTAGGCCTTCATTGCCACAGCCCAGCCCTACCACCAGCTTGTGAGCATCTTCCCAGGCGCTGCTGAGGCAGAAGCAGAGAACCCAAGTTATGGGGGAGCCGTACACACAACTGGGTACACCACTGCGTTTATAAGCACAAAGAGGGTAAGGCAGTGGACGTGCACATAGCCAACTAGCATCAGGGCAGCTCGCTGGACCATGAGCTGCTGGAACTCTTCTGGTTCACAGCAAGCCCTGTGTTTAGTGGAGGGAGGGCACACAGAGGACCCTGGGTCGAGTGGACTTCCTGCTGCAGTGTAGAATACGTCCCTTGTCCTCTTACCACCTGTCCCTGGGGACTAGAGGGAGCAATGGGTCTACCTACCTTTTCATCCTCCTGTCTTCAAAGTTGGGCCACTGAGTTGTTTTCTAAGGGCTCAGAACACCTCTCTCTCTTTCTGTCCATCTAGCTGCCCCTCCTTTGTGATTCCTGTCAAGGTGTGGGCTTGTGGTCTGTCATTTGAAACTAGTTTTTTGGGCATGGGTATGTGGGATTGCTTTCCCTGTTCCTTGGGCTTGGCTATGTCACCAGGTTCATAGGAGGCTCCCTAATTTTTTAGCTGCAGATCTGGGACACAGCTGGCCAGGAGCGATTTCGCACCATCACCCAGAGCTACTACCGCAGTGCCAATGGGGCTATCCTCGCTTACGACATCACCAAGAGGAGCTCCTTCCTGTCAGTGCCTCACTGGATCGAGGATGTGAGGAAGTATGCAGGCTCCAATATTGTGCAGCTGCTGATCGGTGAGCTGGTGGGACATGGAGGGGGCTGGCAGGGTTCCTCGGGGCCACAGATCCTGTTTGTCTGTCTCAGTTTCTCTCCTTTTTAAACAAAAGACAAGCCAAAGTGCAGAGAGGGGCTGAGCTTCTCTAGGCAGGAATGAAACCAGAACTTGAATGATCTTGCAACTGCTTATCCTGCTAATCACTTGTAAAGTTATATTCAAAATTGGAATTAGAAGAAGGAAGAAAGGAAGCTAATGTTTACTTTGCTGTGTGCATGTATCTGTACAGTGGTTAACATTGGTTAAATCTTCACATGTATCTTTGGATTTAGTTCCCATAACCATGGCTACTCTTTGTTAGTCAGGAAATGGAACTAAGGCTCAGAGAAGTGAAGTAATTTCTTGTAGTTCACGCAGCCTGAGAATACATACAGGTGAAATTTGAGTTCAGTTCTGCTGATCGTAATTCAGTGACTTGCTCTGTCATACCACATCGTAGAGCAATGCTTCTCAAACGATTGCATGCCTCCAAAGCCTTAAAGCACAGGTGCTGGGGACCACCCCCAGAGTGTCTGATTCAGGAGTCTGGGTGGGGCCCATGAATGTGCATTTCTAATAAGTTCCTAGGTGACGCCTGTGACATCCATGTTGCTGGCTCAGGGACCCCACTTTGCGAACTGCTGCTGTAGAGGGATGCTGTTACCTTCATTTTTCCTTTTCCTCTTACATAAAATTCCAAGACCTGGGCTCAAGAAGCTTTGGACCATTTGTGTGGTCCTTGGGGTCTTTACCCCAACAGTCAGGCTGATTCTTCTAAGATGAGATTGTACAGATGGGGCTTGGATGAGGGTCCAGCTGGGAAAAGGATGGCACTTAGTTCCATGCAGTCTGCCTTTCGCATCCTGCCTCGACTGCACTCAGCAGAGCTGGACTCCCCAGGCTCTTCTTACCCAGCCTTACACTTCCCTTTTATGCAGGACATTTAAAATAAAACATTTTATTATAAAGCATTTTATACAGAAATAAAATAGTGTAATAAACCCCAGATACCCATCACACAGCTTTAGCAATTATTAATAGCAACTCATGTCCCATTTTCATGTCTACCCTTGTCCCCTCCCTCCCTTGTGTTGTGTTTCAGGTAAATCCCAACACCAAACTGTTTCATCAGAAAATATTTCAGGATGAATCTGTAAAAGATACAAACACTTAAAAATATATAACAACAATAATACCATTTTTATATTTAACAATATTGACATTTTGTTAATGAAATTAAATAGCTGATCTGTGTTCAGATTTATAATTACTCATACATAACGTGCTTTTTTTTTTTTTTTTAGTTTATTGAAATCAGGCCAAGTTCTACATATTGAAATTGGTTGCTGCATCATTTAAGGTTACCAAAGAAATTTTAGATCTTTGTAGACACTATTTTTTTTTGTCTTTCCTGTAATCACATTATAAAAGTCAACCAGTTAGAAACTTAAAAAAATTCTTTTAGAAATTGGGTCAAAGAGCAGTTTACCAGATGATTTAGAATGTAATGAAACATCTTATACCTGTAGGAGAAGCTAAAGATGTACTCTCAGGTAAAGTGAGAGATAGTGCTCTATCATAAAAGCAAAATAACCAGAAATCACAATCTTACAGAGAATAAGAAAATTCCAAAGGGAAATAGGAGAGAATAAATAATAAGCATATATTTTAGCAAAAAATAAAATAAAATTAGCAACACCAGATTATCTTTGTTACCTCCACATTTATGGAGTACCTGCCAAGTGCCAGTTGTTTTCATGTTTAGTGTACCATTTAATCCCTTCTCTGCCGACAGTGGCATCATAGATTGGGAAACAGACTCAGAGAGGAAGTGACTTACCTAAGGGTCACACAGGAAGTGATAGGAAGCTGGAAAGAAAACCTACTCAGGTTTTCTTCCAGCTCTAAAGTGGAAGAACTGTGTTCTTTTCACTATACTGCTTCTGTTTCTTAGAAAGAAGCAATAAAATATACAATCCTCTGGCAAAGATAAAAAACAAGGGACCAAAGCACAGAATAAAAGCTTTAAATAAAAAAGTTTTATTTTTTATAAAAAGACAGATTACCATGCACAACTAGTAGTTGACAGAGGGCAGTGGGTCTCTCAGCTTGCACCTGGCACCTGTGGGCCTCACCAAGCTGCACCTGGCCTTTCCCTACAGGGAACAAGTCGGACCTTGGCGAGCTCCGGGAGGTCCCTCTGGCTGAGGCACAGAGCCTGGCAGAGCACTACGATATCCTGTGTGCCATTGAGACGTCTGCCAAGGACTCAAGCAACGTGGAGGAGGCCTTCATGAGGGTGGCCACGGAGCTGGTCATGAGGCACGGGGGCCCTCTGCTCAGTGAGAAGAGCACTGACCACATCCAGCTGGATAGCAAGGACATTGGAGAAAACTGGGGCTGCGGGTGCTGACCGGCATGCAGGGCAGGCAGGCAGGGGCCTCCCCACCTCTTCTCTCTCTCTCTGGCCTGCCAAGCCCAGCCCTCCAGAGCTGGCCCTCCAGGGCATCAGTGATTCTAGAGCAACTGTATAAAGTCCTAGAATTATTCATCCCATGGCCTGAATGCTTGATGGGAAAGCTACCCCGAGGAAGGAAGAAGTATGATTCCTCCTGCAAGAGGCCTGTTGGCACAGGGTAGGGTATGGGGCCCATCCTGCCAGTCAGAGGCTGTTCCCTCCATGCTCTTCACATTCCAGGGCTTGCCTGATGCTGCTGGTGTGGACCGCAGAGGGAGAGGGGCCAGGAATGTGCCTCTCCTGCTCCACACATACTAGTTCTGACCATTTCACACCTTGTGTCTGCTGCAGCTGTGGCAACAGGTTGCTGCTTTCCAGGGATGTGGCTGGTGCCCTGGTTCTCCCAGGTCATTCCAGGGCCATCACATGCACCTGCAGAGAGCAAGAGCAACCAGACCAGCAGACTGGTTCCTGAGCACAGCCCCAGGGAAGCCCTAACTCCTTCCAGGCGAGGAACCTTCTTTCTTCACTGCCAGCTCTAAGCTCACAGACACTATGTGGCCCAGCTTGCTGCCTTAGCAAGACCTCTCAAGTTTTCTGGTTTTCCATGTAGCTTCTTGTTTTTATCTGCACAAGTGTGGAGTCATGGCCCACAGCCAAGTCTGCTGTCTTGGGGCCCAAAGTTTTGCCACTCAGATTGCAAAACCAGCTTCTTCAGTATCCGCTCTCAGAAGCTTGGGGGTAGGGGGACTGAGATAGGAACAGGGACATTTAAGGGAAAAGTAAAAATTGCATCCTTGAGGCTAAGGTCTGAGAGGGACCTTGAGAACACCCAGTCTTAACCCATGTGCAGAAATCTTGCCTGCCATGTTTAAAGTGTCAGTTCGCCCACTGCTCCCAGTCTAGCGTCTAGAGTTTCTCAAACAAAAAAAGATGAGGTGGTGGCAGTTTTGGGTCTGGCTGTTTTACCCCCCTGGGCCCACCTGCCCTCAATAGCCTCAGTGTGCTCTCAGTGCTAAGGTTACAAGGCAGGTTGGGGCTGAGATCCCTGGGGATCTTAAAAGTAGCACCAGTCTCTGCCGTGTAGCTCAGGATTACAGGGACCCCAGTCCCTCCATGTTAGCCCAGTCCAGCTCCTCTGGTCGCTCAGTTTGAGGCCCTAGGAGATAAATTGCTGTCAGCATGATGTGACCCAGGCACAGTCACCCTGTGTCCTGTGCCTGGGTCACATCTGAAAGAGAAGCCAGGACAGAGGGTGCCTGTGCCTAGGCCACTTCATGGAGAGAGGCAGCCCAGAGCCTGTAAGAGCCCAGGCAGCACTCCAGGCGTAGTCCCAGTCCCCAAGGCAGGCTGCGGTACTCCAGCTCAGACTTCCCTTGCCTTCTTCAACTCCAGGCACTTTGATCTATATCGCCAGCTCTCCCAGGCAGCCTGGCTGTAGACCTTTTGCAATAGCCCCACGGCGGTCTGAGGAGGCAGGGTTGGGCGTGAACAGCTGAGACTGACATACATGGCTGGAGGCTCCCTTTCAGGCAGGGAGTGAGCCATGGAACAGCTGAGCCTGGTCCTGGAGGGGAAGGATGTTGGCCTGGTCAGACCAGAAGCTGCTCAGCAAGGGTCTACAGTGACGGGAATCGGCCCACTGTTGGCTGGGGTGAGGTAGGAGCTGGGAACAAGAAGACTGCCTGGCTTCCTTCCTCAGCAACCTTGCTGATGGGATGGGGCCCAGTTGCTGGCAGGGAGTTGATATCTCACTGCCTCCTCCATTGCAGTCCCTGGACTCCACCTGCAGTTGAAAGTGCCTATTAATGAGGGGTTCCCTAAAGAGGGTTCCATTCAGGCCAAAGGCAAAGGTCCTCCAGCCCCATGACCTCTCTGCTAGACGCTGATATTTGGGCAGAGCTGGGCATTCAACCCAGGCCCCAGCTGGAAGACAAATCTCATGAAACCCTACCTTGCAGAGACGTGTTGCTTTGGGAGGTGGGGAAACATGCAAGGGGTCTTGGAGCAGAGGCCTCGGCCTACACCCCTGTGATTGACTTGAAGCCATAGTTCCAGCCAAGCAAAGGTACTGACCTTGCTCATACCTACTTGCTGCTCCCTCCTGCCTTGAGGCTGAGGATAGCCCTCAGCTGCCTCGCAGGGCTTAGGGAGAGAGGGAGGCCTCTCTACCCCTTCTTCACACGGACGCTCTGAGCTGCCCTGAGGATCCAGGGGAGGCACACGAAGAGGTAGCTGGCTGGTGATGCGCTCATTTGTCACCTTGGAATAGGAGCCATACCCCTTCTCGGGCGGGAGACCTGAAACCTTGTAAAGGTTTGACCCAGAAGGGGGAAGGAATAGCAAGCCCAGCCTGGGACCAGGGAGTTTCTTCTCACTGGTGACCTCTTGGTTTACCAAGAAACCAAGGAAACGATACTTCGCTTCCTCCCCTTTCATAATCCCAGGATGTTCGAAACACAGGGCCAAGTGATTGTCCTGCCACCCCATCCTTCCTGCATGGGAGCAACCTCACGGGTTTAGCCTAGAAGTTAGAAGTCACGCTGGGCTCCTCAATGTCTCCCTGCACCCTACCACAGTGCTGGCGTCCCATCTCCACCTGCCCTGCCTCCGTTCACCTGCACATCTCATTGACCTCCTTGGTCCCTGGGCTTCTAGCCTCCATTGCCCCAAGCCACCCTCCTGCTACTGTCAAAGTGGCAGTTGTGAAAGGTCATTTCTGGTCCTGTCTCCCCTCCCCAGTACCTTCCAGGGTGCTTGAGGGCATTCAGTGCTGTCCACACTTGACTCATGTCCAAGGCCTTCACAGCTTTGCCCTGGCTTTTCTCCAGTACCTGCTTATCCCCCAGGAACACCCTCTGTCCAGGGCAACCCCTTTCTGTCCTCCCCCACTTACTGACCCTGCCTTTTTAGTCATGTCATCTATAATCCAACTGGATACCTCTGAGAACTGGCCCCATCCCAAGCTAGTCCCTTGCTCATAGTACCCCCTAGTAAGAATTGGTTCTTTCCCGACTCCTGGGTCTCTGAGATCCACTCCCTGCCAACACACACTCTCTGTCTTTCCCTCTCTCTGTCTCTGTCTGTCTGTCTGTCTGTCTGTCTGTCTGTCTGTCTCTCTCTCTCTCTTCCTGGGCTGCAGCCATTTCCCACCATTCCAAGAGAGATGTTTCCCCGGCCCTCAACCTCAGTCACAAATACTAGTCCTCAGGGCTTGGCCTGGGGTGTGGTATTGACAGCATGCTACGTGGGGTGTCTGCTCTGTAGTGCTCTGTCAAGCCAGGGTCTCACTACCTCTTTAGGCTTTAGTCCTCAGTCAAATGGGGTAAGAGAAAATGGGGAAGTATGTGACATAGGAAACAAGACTCACCTGTTTCCTCTCCCAGCATCCCAGAGCCTCTGGGGCAAGAGAACAGTTTAATCAGTTTAATCTCTTCCTTTGTTTATAAATTACCTAAGAACAGGAGCAGGTGAGGTCAGGGGCCAGAGTATGGGAGATGGGGGAGGGGAAGGGGAGGGGAAGGAGAGCGAGGAAGTATTCTGGCAGCCCAGGCCTGGAGGAGGGCCGTCTGGATAGGGCTGGTATGACAATGGGCTGAAGAAGAACAAGAGGGAAGTTGATATTTTATGCTCATGGGAGGAGGAGTGGTGTGGGCAAGGGACATAGATCCTAACTCCTAAGCCAGAGAGGTGCGTCCCTGTCTCCCCAGACGTGGCGGTTTGACCCCAAAGACACAGGCCCCAGCAGACTTTTGAGCTGAAGGAAGCTCCTATTGAATTCAGTTCCTTTTCTCCAGGAGGCCTGCCAGCGGTGGGGCCTCAGGGACCCTCTGAGCCCTGCCAGCCTGGACTGTTAGGGGCAGAGAGGGCCTCAGCCAGCACAAGGATGCCATTTGCATTTGGGAATTTTTCATATTATCTATTTATGAATATATAAATCTTTATATCAAATCTATTTTTTAAAACATGGAAAAGTTGCCTTTATGGAAACTTAGCAGAGCCAGAGTGTACTCATTCCTAAACCATTAAACAGTTTTTTTCTAACGACCTAATGGTGCCCAAGAGTAGTTCTCTTACCTTTGAGCCCTGAGCCAGCCCAGGTGGCCACATGCCCAGCTTCCCCCCACTAGTTTCCAGATCGGGAGTGGGTAGGTGGGCCTACATACACACTGCCCACTTCATGTGTTATCTGGAGCCTTGTTAAGACCTCTTTTCCCCCAGACTAGTGTGGGATCCCCTGGGCAGAGAAGCAGTCAAATGCCTAAGGGGCAGAAAGGAACTTGGGTTGGGTCCCATCTTTGCCAGGGATACCCATGTGACCTTGGGCAATTCACTGTACCTTTCTAGGCCCAGCTTCCTTCAGCTGGGTTTGTGTGGGGAGTTGGGGAACAATATATGGCATTCCTCACACTTCTACCATTCTGTGAAAGAGGTGTTACTATCCCTTTAACATCTACTTTTTCAGATGAGCCAACAGGCTCAGGGGTAGGAGTTCCTTGCCCAAACCTTGCAGCCACAGCAAAGTAGAGCTCTTACTCCAAGTCAGGATCTGAGATCCCCTACACGAACTAGACTGTTCCTGTTCACCATTATATTCTCTGCACAGAGAACAGTTTCCAAGCACATAGGTGCTCAAAGAATTGCTGAGTGCCTGAATTGCTCCCTGACACCAGGAAGGCCATGAATCTATATCCCACTGAAATAATGTGGGATCTGTCCCTAGTCACTCAAAGAGGGTCTGCTGAAATGGGGACAAGATGTGGCGAACAGGGCATGTCTGCTTATGTCAGCCAGATGGTACTTCATCTGCCCTGACAAGCCCTGTTCTGAGACAACCTGACATCATGGGGCTCAGTCCAACCTTTCAAATTCCAGTCCTCTCCTGACTAGTTGTGTGACCTTGGGCAAGTCATTTCTCCACTCAGGGCCTCAGTTTCCTCACATGTGGGACACTAATTCCTATCCTGCCTGTACCTTGGGAAGCCACGATGAGATCCTGGGTGGGGAGGACCTTTGTAAACTAAAGGGATGGAGCAGAGGGCTCCTGTTTCTGTTTCTGTTTCTGTTTCTGTCCCAGGTGGTTTAGAAGCCTGCTGAATTCTGTTCACTGAATGAGGAAAGCCTGAAGCCCTGGACATTTCAGAGGGGCCAAACTCCAGGCGCTTGCCAACAACCCTTTCCAGGGAGAAGAAACGCCTGTGGTCTGAATTGCCTGCTCTCGTCGAATGCAAGACAGACCCAAGCCCACGTGTGCCCCTTGAAAGAAAAACCCGTAACTGGGCCCATCTTAAGGGCACCCCATACCCCTCCCAGAGCCTGCTTCGTGGGCTAGGCTGTACCAACGACCCTCCGTCCACACTAGGGACTGCCCAGACCCCAGGGCAAACTCATGGGTCCAGTCCTGGACTTTAAAGCAGGAAAACTGAGGCCAGGGACCCAGAGGGACTTGTTCAAATCCCCCACTGAGTTCTCTCCTGAAGCCCCGCTACCCAGGCCAGTCCTGGGCTGGGTGCCAGGTCCCAGAGCTGAGTCTGACCCTGCGTGATCTTCAGGGGCTCTGCTTCCAGAGTTCCAACCAAAACCCCTCCCTGCACCCTGCACGCATTTGCCCAGGGGCTCTGCTGGCGGCGAGGGGGACACCAGCACTTCTTTCAGAGAAGCCAGGACACGGTACCTGTGCCTAGTTATGTCCCATCTCCTCATCCTTACAGCTGTGAAGTCCCTCCTCTGTCACCTTCCCCACACGGCCACTCCCCACTCCACCCAGCCTCTGCCCAGCCTCTGCTTGACCTGGCTCCTGCCTCTGGTCTCCACACCTGGCTGCAGATTAGGTCACACACTGACCAGGTCACCCCTTCGCTCAGACCTCTGCACGGCTCCCTGCTGCCCTCAGTCTCCTTCAAAGGGCCCCCAGGACTATCCACGGCCTGGCCGCACTCTCCCCAACACTCGACAGCCACAACCACACATGGCTCTGCCATTTCCAGAATGTGTCGCTTCTAGGCAGGCAGAACATCTCCCACCCACCTGGAGAACCAAACCCCCAGTTGTGTAATGAGCTTCTCCAAGCAAGACTTCCTGTTCGCAAACAGGAACAGGAAGCTGGGGCCCTCACCCAAAGGAAAACTATCTGCTCCTGACACTGACTCCCAGACACTCCCAGGACCCCTCCGAGCTTGGGGTGCCCCCTAAACTGTCCCAGTTGCTGCAGCCTCTGCTGTCGGTTCTCCCCACCAGAAAGAAAAGACCCAGCTTGAATGGCAGGTTTGGATCCAACTCGTGCTTCCTGGGCGTCCACAGTGTGCCTTTATACGGGCCACCACGGGGGCACAATGAGGATGGCTCTGCCCACCCATCTCAGCTCCCAGACGGAGCTGGGACTGGTCCGAGCCCTTTCACAGTTGGGCTGCGTGTTTTATGATTCTCTCCCCTGCAGTGATTCTGAACCTCTTGTTCTAATGCAACCATCGCCTCAGTACAGGGAGCCCAGGGAACACATTTCAGACATGGTTTCTCCATATCAAATGCAAAGTTGCTCATTCATCATCACAGTGACAATGCTATCTACCAGTGAGCTGGAGTATCTGTGTGCTAGGCTCATTGGCCATCAGGGTGCAGAGACGTGGGAGTGGAGGCCAAGGAGAGAGGATGTTGGGGGCCCGTGCATTAGCTCCTAGGAGCTGGGTGAGTAGGGCCAGCATGCTCCAGCATGTTCAATGTGTGGTTCACGGGTTAGCAGCTGGCATCATCCAGGAGCTTGTTAGAAATATAGAATCTCTGTCCACCCCAGAGCTCCTGAGTCAGAATCCACATTTTAATAAGATCTCCAGGGATTTGTGTGGACATTTTGAGGAACATTGTTCTACACAGCCTGCTCACCCAACCAGGCTGGCCCATGGTCAGGCCCTGACATCTCAGAAGTTTTTCGGTTTCTTCTTAAAAAGGTCATGAAGGATCTTGCCCATTTACCTCTAGGGCAAAGTGTTTTCATTTTTTATATATATATATGTAAAGTGCTGACTTGGTAACATGAAGGGCAAAGGGCTGGTGGCTCCTTGACAAACTCAGGCTCTGACTCTGACCAAGACAGATACAGGGCCCGCAGAGGGATCAGTGGAGTCACCTGGGTCAACCTAACATCCCATCTTCTTCCATTCAAACTCACCCTGTCTGGCAACATTTGAACTGTCATTCCTGATAGGGATTCTTGGTCTTTTCTGGATCCCTGACCACTCTGTAGACCGTTTTTTTTCAGAAAACAGATTTACATATACTCATAGTCCAAATAGGGCACATTGTCATGTGTTAGTAGACAGTTGGGTGAAGGCTGCCCAATTTCCATGCCTAGCATCTTCAAACTTCTGTCAGAATGCTGGTAGGTAGCCACCGGAAATGGAGTCTGGTGTTTATTGAGAGATTTCTATACTACTTCACAAAAGAGTTTAAGCACCTTGCCTCAAATGCCTCTGACAGAGATAGGAGCCCTAGACATTGGCTCCAGGGTCATGCATTAACCCCGGAGGGAAATCTTGAGAAGGAAACGGATTTTGTGGGTTAGACTGCACCTGCAGAAACAACTATCATCTATTCAGGTTTAGATTTGGCAAAGTGAACACGATTCTAAGTGGACCTTTCTGAAAATAAAACTTGTGGAGAATCTATGCAAGGAATGAATCTTAAAAACAATAAAACCTCTATGCACAGGAATATCCATGGCACCCTTATTTGGATGAAAAAGGGGCGACATACTAAACCTGACAAGGTCTGCAAACCTCTTGTCACCTGCTCAGAGGCCTGCATGGTGGACCATACAAACTCAGAGACCGAAAGTAACCACATAGGATGGTTTGAACAGAAAAATCCTTAACTAAAAGTGGGTCATGGCGGGTCACGTCTTAGGTCTGTAGCTTCCCTGGCAAAGGTCAATCTTTACCTTAAGCGAGATTCATTGTCTTTTTGCATCTTGGATAACATACCTTTGAAATGTCAGAGAAAATCTCCTTTTTCATACCCCTCAGGGCACACTCATGCACAAGAGCATGAGAACAGAGAACATTGTTATCTTGTTCCCAGAATACCATCTCTATGTACTATAAATGTTTACTATCCTGAACCCACCAATGTACAAGTAGTATGTCTCTCTCCATTTTACTTTTTATCCAATTCCAGAGATTTCCCCACTGTGCTTTCTTCTGCCTACTTAATCTACCACCAGTGGATTTCATGTAACCCTCTTTAGGTCTCCTTTTATTCTAATGTATAAAATAAGCTGCAAAACTGACATTCTCCAGAGCATATTCTCAATCTGTTGAGATTTTTCTTTCTGGCAATTGCAGTCGGTTTGGCTCAAATAAACTCATAAAAATTATGTCCCCTCCTCAGGGATGTGTGGGGAATCTCACATCCTGAGAGCAGGTCACGAAGGGGGTCAGGTCCAGGGCCAGAAGGATGGATACTACTCTCGAAGTCTCAGCCCTGAACCTAATCCTTGCCTTCCACCTCTGTCTGCTGTCCCAAAACTGGACTTTGTCTTCTCAGTTGCTTTGAAAACAGATCTCTTATGGGGTTGGGACAAAATGGTGGTCATCTAGAGGCAAAAACTTGGGAGAAGCCCTGGGGGTTCTAAGTGCTAATGAGCCAGATTTCCAGCCAGTGTTTATTTTGCAACCCCTAGCCTCTCCCATGGTCTGATCTTATGAAAATCTGGGCAATCTAGAAATGAAAGCATGTTCACTTAAAAAAGTAAAATGTTTGGTGCTATGAAAAATTCTTACTTATTAATATCCTTTTTTCCCCTATAAAGTGTTTATATGTAAATTGGATAAATTCTATTTTAAAGGTTTTTTTTTCTAGATGTGAACTATTTATAATTGATTTTATACAGAAGCTTGTAAACTAGGCATAATAGAAATATTTTTAGGATCTATATGGTTACTTTACTTTTAAAAGATTTTTATTAAAATATAGCTAACACATAATATTATATTAGTTTCAGGTGTACACCATAGTTATTCAACATTTATATACCTAAAGGAGTGATCACCATGCTAAGTCCATCTGACACTGCCATGCTATCACAATATAATAATATTGTGATATTCCCCATGCTGTGTGTTACATCCCCATGATTATTTGTTTTATACCTGGAAATCTGAACCTCTTATTTCCCATCACTTTCCCCCCTTTTACTTTTTCAATTACAGTTGACATTCAATATTATTTTACATTAGTTTCAGGTGTACAGCATAGTGGTTCGACATTTATATAATTTACAAAGTGATTTTCCTGATTAGTACCAACCTGGCATTATACATAGTTATTACCATATTATTGACTATATTTCGTATGCTTTATATCCCCACGACAATTTCATAAGTGCCAATTTCTACTTTTTAATCCCTTACTCGTTTTCACCCCCCTTCCCCCAACCCCTTTCAATCTGGCAACCATCAAAATGTTCTCTGTATCTATGAGTTTGTTTCTGTTTTGTTTGTTTGTTCATTTTGTTCTTTAGATTCCACATGTAAGCAAAATCACATTGCATCTGTCTTTCTCTGACATACTTCACTTAGCACAATGCCCACCAGGTCCATACATGCCACTGCAGATGACAAGAACCCGTTCCCTTCCCTGGCTGAGCAATACTCCATTGTATATATGTACCACCTACTCTTGATCCATTCATCTAGGAATGGAAACCCAGGTTGCCTCCACATCTTGGCTATTGTAAACAGTCTGCAATAAACATATGGATGCACACATCCCCTTGAAGTAGCGTTTTGGGTTTCTTCAGATAAATACCAAGAAGTGGGATTATTGAGTAATTCTTTGTCTCTTGTTACAGCCTTTGTTTTAAAGTCTGTTTTGTCTGGTGTAAGTATTGCTACCCCAGATTTTTGTTTGTTTGTTTGTTTGTTTCCATTTCCATGAAATGTCTTTTCCCAAACCTTTGCTTTCTGTGTGTGTCTTTTGATCTGAAGTGAGTTTCACTTCAGCATATATAAGGGTCTCATTTTCTTATCCATTCAGCCCCCCTTTTTTAAATTGGGGAGTATTGGGGAACAGCATGTGTTTCCAGGATGTCAAGTCACTGTTCCTTCAATCTAGTTGTGGGGGTGGGGGTACAGCTCGGCTTCAAGTCAAGTCGTTTTCAATCTAATTGTGGAGGGCGCAGCTCAGCTCCAAGTCAAGTCGCTGCTATTAATCCAGTTATAGAAGGTGCAGCTCACTGGCCCATGTGGGAATCGAACAAGCGACCTTAGTGTCATGAGCACCGCGCCCCAACCACTGAGCCAACCGGCCGCCCACTGGTGGCTCAGCTCCAAGCTCAAGCCGTTTTCTCTTACTCAGCGCCCCTACCTTTTGATTGGAGCATTTAATTCATTTGTATTTAAAGTAATTGTTAAGAGATATGTAGTTATTGCCATTTTATTATTCATATTTTTTATTTTTTGTATTAAAGAAGTCCCTCTAACATTCCTTGTAATATGGGTTTGGTGGTTATGAACTCCCTTTAGCTTTTTCTTATCTGGGAAGCTCTTTACTGTCCTTCAATTCTAAATGATAGCTTTGCTGTGTAGATTACCCTTGGTTGTAGGTCCTTGCTCTCTATCACTTTGAATTTTTCATTCCAGTCCCTTCTGGCCTGCAAAATTTCTGTTAAAGTTACCTGAGAGTCTTATGGGAGCTCTCTTGTAGGTAACTAACTGCTTTTCTCTTGCTGCTCTTAAGATTTTTTCTGTCTTAACCTTTGGCATTTTAATTATGATGTGTCTTGGTGTGGACCTTTTTGGATTCATTGTCTTTGGGACCTTTTGTGCTTCATGGGCTTGTATGTCTATATTCTCCAGGTTAGGGAAGTTTTTGTCATTTCTTTAAATATGTTTTCAATTCCTTGCTCTCTTCATCTTCTTCAGGTAGCCATATGACACAAATGTTGGTAAACTTGATGTTGTCCCAGGGGCCCCTTAAACCCTGGGTTCTTTTTTCTTTTTTCTGATTTGATCCTTTGCTTCATCTAATAAGCTGTTGATTCCTTCCAATGTATTCTTTATTTCAGTTATGGTATTCTTCATTTCTGACCGGTTCTTTTTTATGTTTTTTTTTTAATCTCCGTTTTTATGTTTCTTATCTCTGTGTTGAAGTTCTCACTAAGATCGTTGATCATCCTTATAACCAGTGTTTTGAACTCTGCATCTGGTAGATTGCTTGTCTCTGTTTTATTTAGTTCTTTTTCTGGAGCTTTGCTCTGTTCTTTCATTTGGGACATGTTTCTTTGTCTCCCCATTTTGGCTGCCTCCCTGTGTTTGTTTCTATGTATTGGATAGGGCTGCTGTGTCTTCCAGTCTTAGCAGTAGGTAACTTATGTAGTATGTGTACTGTGGGGCCCAGTGGCACAGTCTTCCCTGTCACCTGAGCTGGATGCTCCAGACGTGTCCTTTGTGTGGCTTGTGTGTGTCCTGCTGTTGTAGTTGAGCCTTGATTTCTGGTGGCACATTAATGGGAGGGACTGACCCTCACGCTAATTTTTTTTTTAAGATTTTTATTGGGGAAGGGGAACAGGACTTTATTGGGGAACAGTGTGTACTTCCAGGACTTTTTTCCAAGTCAAGTTGTTGCCCTTTCAATCTTAGTTGTGGAGGGTGCCATTCAGCTTCAAGTTGTTCTTTCAGTCTTAGTTGTGGAGGAAGCAGCTCAGCTCCAGGTCCAGTTGCCATTGCTAGTTGCAGGGAGTGCAGCCCACCATCCCTTGCGGGAGTCGAGGAATCGAACCGGCAACCTTGTGGTTGAGAGGACGCACTCCAACTAACTGAGCCATTTGGGAGCTCAGCGGCAGCTCAGCTCAAGGTGCCGTGTTCAATTTAAGTTGCAGGGCGCGCTGCCCACCATCCCTTGCGGGACTCGAACCGAACTGGCAACCTTGTGGTTGAGAGCCCACTGGCCCACGTGGGAATCGAACCAGCAGCCTTTGGAGTTAGGAGCATGGAGTTCTAACTGCCTGAGCCACCAGGCCGGCCCCTCAGGCTAATTTTTTGTAAGGACTGGTGGTGACAACAGTGGAGGAGCCGTTGTGCAGGGACTGACAGAACAAGATTCACTTTAGCAGGGCTCTGGTACCTGCCCAGTCTGCCCTTTAGGTATGTTGTTCTTGGAGTCATCCAGGTGATGTTTCAGCTGGGTCTAAAGCTGGCCACCAGGCTTGATAGTTTCAGGGCCTCCTGGGAGGGCACAGCCTGTACCCTGCCAAGGCATGAGCCACAGAACAATCCACAGATGGCTGCCGCCCATGCTGGGCTTCGAAGTGCCTTGAGAGACCAAGCTGCAAACCGAGGCCAGCTGCCACTAGTGCTTGGCTTGGGCTACTCAGCACAAAGTATGAAACCACATGCTGCTTATTTGGGTTTTGTGAACCTGTGAGATATTTTAGCAAAGTCCACTGCATGAGCCAACACAGGCCCTTTGTATGGAAAAGACACTGGAAGCAGCTTAAATGTGCCGTAAAGTTGAGTAGGCTGGGATCTAAGGGAATCTAGGATGGGGCAGACAAACAATGTTAGCTAGGTTGACAAAGACTCAGATATGGCAGCCTCCTGTGTTTGCACATTAGGAGGGGGAGAGCTCAACAAAAAAAACAGTAGATTCTGATAGCACTCTATCTGGGGGAAAGCTGCCCCTTCAGTCCTCACCCTGAAGCCAAACAACTCAGTTCCTTTCCATATGTTCCTGGTGCCTTTCAAGCTGCTGCCTCAGTGCTGTGGTTCAGAGCGAGTGAGTCCATGTAGTTAGTCCATGCACAGGCCCTTTAAGAGCAATGCCTGGGACTCCAGCCATCCTCTGTTTCACCCAACCACAATCTCTGATGGTTTTCACAGCCATAGTTATGGGGGCTTCTCCTCTCAACCCTGGAACTCTGGGCTGGGGAGCCTGGTGTGGGACTGGGACCCTCTCGCTCTTCCAGGGGACCTCCACAGCCAAGATATTCTTCCTGATTTCTAAAGGTCACACGTGGTTGTGAAACCATCCCATTCCACATCTCTATGCTCCCTACCAGTCTCAAGGTGGACTCTTCTGTTTGTCCTTTGTTGTAAGACTTCTCTTCAACTAGACTTCGGACAATCATCAATAATGGTATTTCTGTAGTTTAGTTGTAATTTTGATGTGGTCTTCAGAAGAGGCAAGCACAGTGTTTATCTCTGCCATCTTGACCTGAAATCTATATGGTTACTTTAGTACACACTTATTTCTTTAATGAGTATTGTATGATTAGTGTTATTTGGTTAATTTGTGATATTTGTTGTATTTGAAATTTGTTATCTTAAATGAAAATGATGTAAAGTGTCTTTGTTTTTCAGACTTCAAAAGTTATTTTGTTTTATTTCCTCAGACTCCCTTTGCAGCCCAATGGGTGGAAACTTCTCTTACCTAATGAGACAGCTCAGGCTCCTTTGTTCACTTTGTCTTACAGAGGCTTGCAGGCATCTCTTTTCCATTGTCTGCTTAATTCACCTCATCCTTATTGGTTTATCCCTTTTTAAAAATAACCATCCAAGTAATTTCAATGGGATTTGAGGCAGGGTGAGGAGACTTTTGTATGTGGTCAGTATCTCTAGCATAGCAGGACCGAGGGAAGGTTCTGTACACATTGCCAAAGCCTCCCCAAGCTGGTAGTCTGGCTCTACCTGGCTTTCTGCTTAAATATCTCATGAAGATTGATAAAGAATGTCAGGTGGTGCCAGTCTCATTCCTTATTTGTCAAGTTCTACAAAAAACTTCCCATCAAGATTTGGGGTGGTATGAAATTGAATTTAAAGATTAATCTGGGAGAATTGAATCTTATTCACAAATGGGTACATCTTTCCATTTATTCAGACTTTTATGTCCTCAGTTACATTTTGCCATATTTGTTTGTTAATAAATCAAATTTTAATATTCCACTAAAGCTCTAGATCCATGGTTTACAAATGAGATTTTTAAGTCTTCGAGCTTGTCAATAGTCCACAGTGAACAAGGATGGGGAAAAAGGGAAAGGCAGTGATTAGTCCCCTGTCCAACCAGATTGAATGACTTTGTCCATTTTATGTACTAGATACAGCCTAGGAGTTGTTTGGAAAAAAAGATCTTACTACTAAAAAGGTTTGAAAACTATCACTCCATATATTATTTAAAAAGTA
This sequence comes from Rhinolophus hipposideros, assembly GCF_964194185.1. Classification (NCBI taxonomy): domain Eukaryota; kingdom Metazoa; phylum Chordata; class Mammalia; order Chiroptera; family Rhinolophidae; genus Rhinolophus; species Rhinolophus hipposideros. The sequence continues at coordinate 59,460,376 of NC_138063.1, forward strand.
TGACAAAATACATGTAACATAAAGTGTACTGTATTATGCATTTTTAAGTGTACAGTTAGTAGCAGTAAGTCGATTCATATTGTTGTACAATCACCAAAGTAAGGAATAGTTATTTAGATTATGATTCAGGTCCATAGATTTTTTTTTTTAGAATCTAGAACATCAACTGCAGTATGCATGTACTCCTTCTTCTGCTTTTGTTTCTACTAACAGAAACATTCTGGAGCATTATATAAAGAATCCATCAGGTTGGGTGAACTTCAGAGCCTGCTTTTTTTATGATATCTTTGTAAACCTCACATTTGTTTTCATCTTAGTAAGCATACACAGACCTAAAATGAAGGAATAGGATTTTTATTATGTCCTTGTAATAGTCTGAACAAAAACAGAACAGGATCAGTAAGGCTGTTGGGGAACTCTGTCTGGCTCCTTCTGTGCTGTTGTACTGACAACTCTGAGGTATTGCCTCATGCTGCATTTTCCAAGATGAACAACATCTGCATCCCAATCCACAGGAAGAGGAAAGGAGGAGAGAGCGTAGCTCTTTTCCTTTAAGGCATGACCAGGAAATTGCCACATCTGCTTTCATCCCGTTGTCTAGAATATGGTCATGTGGTCACAGCTAACTCAGGGCATCTCGGAAATGTAATCTTTATTCTGGATTGTCATGTGCATGGCTAAAATTCTACTCCCATGAAAAAAGGGGAGAACAACACTGAGGGAACTACACAATCTTTGCTACATCTAGTTGTCCCTGACCAGCTAGCAGGGGTGAATGGAAAAGACTACTAGTGCTATGGATTAACTGAAGATGGGTTTGAATTCCAGCTCTCCCAAGTGCCAGCTTTGCACCTTTTGTAGCATAACTTCCTTTAAGCTTAAATTTTCTCATCTAAAATAATGTGGACAATTCTTTTTATCTTGCATGGTTGTCTGAGATTAGGAATGATATGTGTAATGCATATATAACAATAACATATTAGGTTGGTGCAAAAATGATTACGATTTAAAAGGTTAAAAATAATCGCAAAAACCGCAATTACTTTTGCACCAACCTGATATGTAAAACAAATAGCTGGTGCCCAGAAAAGGAGAGTTTTTATTATGATTAGTTTTTATTATGATTAGGCGTATGATTAAACAAATAAACATTACTGACTGTGACAGTTCATCTTATGTGCATGGACCACAGTGTCCAGATATGTGGTCACACATTATTCTAGATGTTTCTGTGAGGATGTTTTTGGATGAGATGAACATTTGAATCAGTGGACTTTGAATAAAACAGATTTCTCTCAGTGTGTGTGGGCCTCCTCCAATCAGCTGAAGGCCCGACTAGAACAAAAGACTGACCTCCCCCAAAGTAAGAGGGAATTTTGCAGCAGATCACCTTCAGATTTAAACTATAACATTGACTCTTTCCTGGGTCTCTAGACTGCCAGCCCATCCTGTAGATTTTGGACTTGCCAGCCTCCATAATTCCATGAGCCAATTCCTTTAAAAGTGTGTCTTTCTTTTTTTTTCTCTCTCTCTCTCTTTCTCTCTCTCTCTCTCTCTCTCTGTCACTCTGTCTCTCTCATCATGACTACTAATACACTGACACATATATTTATTTACCAGCGTGCATTCACACACTGAGTAAATTCTTTGCACTCCAAGTTATTTGTAATATTAATTTCTGCTCTGCAGACATTTTCCCTTTCTTCTATCCAGAATTTTAGGGCCGATTTTACTTTTTAGCAGCATGAGGAGAAGAATGAGAGCGATGAGGGAAGATTTTTGGTTTTGAAAGTGGATCTGAACTTTAACCCTCTACATTAACTTTTGGATTCTGTCCTAAGCAAACATGTCTAGATGGAAAAAAAGTTTTGTGTACAAGATTTCATTCACAGTTCCATTTATTTAGGGGAGGGTTGGGACTTGAAAATAACCTAATTGTCCCAGAAAAAGGCTGGCATAGAAATAATCTTCATGAAGGATTTTATTAGAATATTGCTTGGAATTCCAATGTGAAAAAACAAAGGCCAGGTAGCTATTTAGGATTGCAATTTTCATTTAAACCTAAATGTTCACCAGTAATAGAACAAAATATATATTAAAAATTTTTTGAAAAGCCTGGAAAGATATTCAGTCTGGCTAGCAATAAATATCTTGCTGGGATTTCAAGGTTTTTTAACTTTTTTTAGTTTTCTCTATTTTATAAATTTTTCACTATGAGCATGAATTAGTTATACATAATCAGGAAAACCAAAAAAGCTATTCTCAGTTTTTTTTAAAAAAATGAAAGAAAACGTTGGAATACAAATGATTGGCTATGATTTCAATTACAATTTTTCAAAGACAACAGAAAGAAATACTAAAATGGTTGCTTCTGGATGATGGATTTATGCCTTAACAGTCATTCATGACTGTTCCCCTCGGTGTCTTAATACTAGTTTTAGTGGTAATGTATTTTTTTCCAGAGTTAGAGAAGAAAAAAGAAAAATATATGTAAAAAAGGCTTAGAATAACAATGTGTTCATAATGATTGTGTTTGGCTCAAGGAACTTACAGAGAACTGCTATATTGCTTTTAAAAATTTTATTTTCTTATTAGTTTTACTGTGGTAAAATATACATTAATAATATTTATCATTTTAACCATTTGTAAGTGTACAATTCAGTGGCATTAAATATATTCAGGTTGTTGTGCAACTATAACCATTATCCTTACCCAAAACTTTTTTATCACTTCAAACACAAACTATGTATCCATCATAGACTAACTCTCCCTCTCCCCATCCTGGTAACCTCTACTGTACTTTCTGCCTCCATGAATTTTATTATTCTAGGTACCTCGTGCTTTGTAAATTTTTTAATGCTCCTGAGACAGACTTCTTTTCTGGGAATGCTTATGGAATGATGTCATGGTTTAAGGCAGTTTGGGGATATCTACAAGAGGAAAATATATCCTGTTTGAAAGGCTTGCTGTAGGGTTAGCACCTGTGGGGGAGACAACCCAGCACCAGAGTAGGGACTCAGTGAAAGAAGGGCTTTGTCTCCTGTTTAGGAAAATGGGAGAGTTTATTTATTTATTTATTTATTTATTTATTTATGAAACTAATAAAAAATGTTGACAAAATGGGAGAGTTAAAAATAAATATTATTTTCTATGGTAAAACAGTGATGAATTTCCTTTAATGTCATTTTCATGTGAGAAATCAGCATATGTTTAATCAGTATTCTCTTTTCCTACTGGCGTAGAGTAAAATTTAAGAAAGATTTGTTTTCCAGAGTCTGAAGGCTGTGCAGCCCAGCATCCCTCTGGGGCCCTGGCAGAGGAGAGCATTCGGTCATCAGGATTGGTACCCCAAGATCCTTTTTGATCACCCCAAAAGCATAGGGGGACTGTCACAAACTAAGCTACCACCAGTGGCTGCCAATAACTTTTTAATGGGGTTCCATCTGGTGGAAGACACATACTCACTCACCAGACACCTTGTCTCCTGGAGGGGACATTGTCTGAATTACCAGCCAGGACAAATCTGTGACATATTTCTGCATCCTAATTTGTTTTAAAGGCTAATGAGGAGAGAGGTAAGAGGGAGAGTTAACATTTGGGGTAGCATCTTATTTAAACCTTAAAACAACTGTGTTCATATAAGAATTTAGTGCATTTTTTTTCATGCATCCTTTCCATTGCATTTTCTTTCCATGCCTGATAATACAGACTTTTTGGGTCAACCAGCCTGCGTGCCTGTAACCAACCATAGGAGGGATTCCAAGGCTGACCTTGGGGGCCAGACTGCCTGGATTCAAACCTCAACTCTGCTACTTACCTTTTTGTTCTCAGTTTCCCCATCTGTGAAATGGGGATGAGGAAGATGAAAATGGTGCCCACCATGGGTGGTGGGTGCCCACCACCCACTGCCATGGGGTTGTTCTGAGGATTAAATACCTTAAATAAAGGAGGTACTTGGATCAGTGCTTGGTACTTGAGTCTTTGCTGAATATAGGACGTAAGAATATAGGATATAGGAAATATAGGATATAGGAAAATAGGGACATAGAGGTGAGTACCAATTGGGTCTCACCTGTGAGGACCTTCCTGTTTGAATCCCCAGACACCACCTGATTCTCCTTACTCAATGATTAGGACTATCGGTGGCTTATTTGAACCTCTGTCTTTGTTCTCTCTCTACTTGCCCCTTAAGTGAGTCACATTTTCAGAATTCCCTCAAACTAGCTACACATGAAAACATTAAGAAGTCAGGACAGTGTGACATCAGCAGCATGGCAGTATATGAAGACCTTCAGGCCTCTCCCCTTGAAGTTACAGCAAGTTGGATAGTTATGATTCAACAAAGGACCCCCTGATCAACATACAAATATGTCTGAGGGATCCACTCATTGAGACATGTGAAGGTGGGCATATCAGAGTGATCAGGGGAGACAGGGTGGGGGGAGGACAAAGACAGGAGCTGCAGACATGGCCCAGTGCTTGCCTTGGCACCAGTGGATGCAATAGCAGTAAAAGGTTGGGGTGTAGCCCCCACTGGGAAGATCAGACCAAAGGGGCAGAGGTGACAATCAGGTCTGGGTGGCTGGTACACATTGAGGCTGAGCCACAGGGAAGCAGTGCAAAGGGTGGCCGCATTCCACAAATCTCCAACACCAGACAAAGAAAGCCATAGACAAGGAAACCAAACCCCCCACCCCCCCACCTCCAGCGGCCCTCCTGGCAGTAAAATCCTCACTCAGCAGATCATGAAAAGCCAGGAACAGCTTTCTAGCATAAGTGGTCTGAATTTGTGGCTGAACTCACTGGAAAGAACTGAACTGCAGACCTGTGAACCTGCCTCCCCCTACCATTCCCCCACTCATTGCATAGCTTCTGGTTACAGGAAGGTGGCACCAGGAACACATAGGCCAGGAGACCCATAGCCCACAACATCCCACCACAGAGGTGGTGCCCTGAGACAGAGGTAACTGGAAAATAGAGTGGATGCTCACCTCCTCTGGGAATATTGGGCTGCTTTCCACAGGCCACTTGCCACCACTCCATCGAGATCCTGGAATCAAATACTAAAAATATTGAAGGAGAGGATTCACCAGCCCAAAATAATATATCCAGTAAAGCTATCCTTTAGATGTGAAAGAGAAATAAAGGCTTTTACAGACATACAGAAGTTGAGAGAATTTAGCATCATGAGACCTGATATACAACAAATGCTGAATGGTGCTCTTCTACCTCAAACAAAAAGACAAAAGGATACAAAACTGTGAGTAAGATGACTAACAGACAGACAGAAGCAGAAAATTGCAACTCTTGTTAGAATAGGGTATTAAACACTTAAATATAATGTAAAGGTGGAAAGGGATTAAAGCATTTAAAAAAAAAAACTACAGCTTCTGCAGTTTGCAACGGAATGCATAGCGTAAAAAGTGGTGCTTTGTGACAACAAAAACATAAAAGGGAAGGAGTAGAAGGACTAAATCTGTATGGGTGAATGGAAATAAAATGCAATCAGGAGAAGAAGGACTATTGTGCATATTACACTTTCTCTTGCATAAACCTAATAGTAACCACAAAACAAAAACCTAGAACTGAGACACATAACACAAAAAAAGGGAAACCAAAGGAAGAGATTATAGAATACCACCAAAATAAAATAGAGGAAAAAAACATAAGGGAAAAGAAATAATGGAGACATACAGCAACCATAAAACAAAAGATAAAATGACTAGAAGAAGTCCCAGTCTAGTTATAGTTATTGTGTATCAATAGTCACAATAACTGTAACTAGACTGGTGAGTTCAACCAATTAAAAGAGAGAGTAACGAGACAGGCTTAAAGACAAGATGCAACTATATGTTGCCATTAGGAGATCCATCTCAACTACAAAGACAAATATAGACTCAAAGTGAAGGAGTGGACAATGATACTCTAAGCAAATGGCATCCATAGAAAAGGTGGTGTATCCATACTTATATCAATAAAAATAGATTTCAAGATAAAAATTATCAAGAGACAAAGGTACACATATTATAATGACAAAGGGGAAATACATCAAGAAGACATAACGTTTATTAATTTATATGCATCCAACCTAGGAGTACCAAAATATATAAAGCAACTGCTAATAGAACTAAAGGAAGAAACTGACAAAACCCATAATTATTGTAGAAGACCTAAATATCCCATTGACAGCAATGGCTAGATCATCCAAACAGAAAATCAATAAGGAAATATCAGCCTGAAATGACATATTAGACCAAATGGATATAATCGATATTTACAGAACGTTCTATCTCAAAATACCAGAATATACATTCTTCTCTAATGCACATGAAACATTCACAATGATAGAGCATATGCGGGGGCACAAAACTAGCCTAAACAAATTAAAGAAGACTGAAATCATACCAAGCATATTCTTTGACCACAATGCTTTGAAATTGGAGATCAACTACAAAAACAAAGCTGGAAAAACCACAAATATGTGGAGATTAAACAACCAGTGAATGAAAGAAGAAATAAGAGATCAAAAGATACGTAGCAACAAATGAGAATAACAATATGACATGTGAAAATTTTGGGAATGTAGCAAAAACATTAATAAGAGGTGCAGTTTATAGCATTATAGGCCTACCTCAAGAAACAAGAAGGATCACAGACAAATAACTTAACATTTCACTTCAAAGAACTGAAAAAAGAACAAAAGTCAGGAGAAGGAAGGAAATAATAAAGGAAAGAAGGAAATAAAATGACAATAGGAAAAAATTTGACAGAGTTTGTTCTTTGAAAAGATTAATAAAATTGACAAAGCTCTGGCTAAACTCACTAGGCAAAAAAGAGGAAAGACTCAAATAAAATCACAAATGAAAGAGAAGTTACGATGGATGCCACAGAAATGTAAAGGACTATACAAGAATACTAGGAAAGGCTATACTTGTATGCCACAAAATTCAATAACCTAAAAGAAATATACAAGTTTTTAGAAATATATAACCTTCCCAGAATGAATCAAGAAGAATTGGAAAATCTAAATACACTGATCAATAGTAAGGAAATTAAAAGTCATCAAAAAGCTCCCAAAAAATAAAAGTCCAGGATCAGATGGCCTCACTAGTGAATTCTACAAAATATTCAAAGAAGATTTAATATTTATCCTTCCCAAACATTGAGAAAGGGCATTACTTCCTAACTTATTTTATGAGGCCAACATTGCCCTGATACGAAAACCTGGCAAGGACAATACAAAAGTAGAAAATTACAGACCAATATATCTGATAAACATAGGTGCAAAATTCTCAACAAAATATTACAAATTGAATACAACAATATGTTTAAAAGATTATACATCATGACCAAGTGGGTTTCATTCCAGGAGCATGAGGATAATTGAATATATGCAAATTGATCAATGTGATACATTAACAAAATAAAAGATAAAAATCATATCATATCAACATATGCATAAAATGCATTTGACAAGATACAACATCAATTTATGATTAAAACACTCAATAAAATGTGTATAGAAGGAAAGTACCTCAACATAAAGGCCATATATGACAAACCCTCAGCTAATACAGGGGGTGCCATAAAAATGTATACAGATTTTAAGAAAGGAAAAAACTATTAAAATTGTAATACTCAATATATACCAATAACAAAAGATGAATACAAATCACGTTTGATTTCTGCAATTACAAGAGGTACTCAAAGTGGTTACCATCAGTGTCCAGACACTTCTGATTATGGCAAACTACTTCTTGAGCAACACTGACTAAAGTGTCCACTTGTATACATTTATTTTTGGCAACCCCGGTATTATACTCAATGTCAAAAAACTGAAAGTTTTCCTTTTATTAATAAGATCAGGAACAAGACAAAGATGCCCCCATCACCACTGTTATTGAACATAGTACTGGAAGTCTTTGCCAGAGCAATCAGGCAAGAGAAAGAAATAAAAGGCATCCAAATTAGGAATGATGAAGGCAAACTGTCACTTTTTGCAGATGATGTGATGCTATATATAGAAAACTCTGAAGACTCCACCAAAAAACTACTTGGCACAATAAACAGATATAGGAAAGTTGTAAGATAAAAAATCAAATATGGTGATAAAAAGAGAACTGACTCTGGGTGGTAAACACACAATGTGATATATAGATGATGTGTTACAGAATTGTACACCTGAAATCTATGTAACTTTACTAACAATTGTCACCCCAACAAACTTTTTTTTTTTAAATTGGGGAATAGTGGGGAACAGTGTTTTTTCCAAGATGTCAAGTCGTTGTTTTTTTCAATCTAGTTGTGGAGGGTGCAGCTCACTGGCCCATGTGTTACTCGAACCTGTGACCTTCTTGTTATGAGCACCACGCTCCAACCCCTGAGCCAACTGGTTTCCCACTGGTGACTCAGCTCCAAGCTCAAGCCGTTGTTTTCAATCTAGTTGTGGAGGGTGCAGTTCACTGGCCCATAAGGGAATTGAACCGGCAACCTTGTTGTTAAGAGCTCGCGCTGTAACCAACTGAGCCATCTGCCACCCACAAACATTTTTTTTTAAAATTAAAGTTTATTGGGGTGACAATTGTTAGAAAAGTTACGTAGGTTTCAGATGTACAATTCTATAATCCGTCATCTGTATATCACTTTGGGTGTTCACTACCCAGAGTCAGGTCTTATATCACCATATATTTAATCCCTTTTACACTGATCTATACCTCTCCTCCCCACCCTCTGGTAACTACTAACCTATTGTCTATGTCTATGAGTTATTGTTTCTTCATTTGTTTGTCTTGTTCCTTTGTTGTTTTCAGTTACATATACTGCACATCAGTGAAATCATATGGTTCTTGACTTTTCCTGACTTATTTCACTTAGCATAATAATCTCAAGATCCATCCATGTTGTCGCAAATGGCACTATGGCCTTTCATAGTATTCTTGTATAGTCCTTTGCATTTCAGTGACATCCATTGTAACTTCTCTTTGATTTGCGTTTTATTTGAGTCTTTCCTCTTTTTTGCTTAGTGAGTTTAGCCAGAGCTTTGTCGATTTTATTAATTTTTTCAAAGAACAAACTCTTTGTTGCATTAATTTTTTCTATTGTCATTCTATTTTCTATTTTATTTAACTATGCTCAAATTTTATGTTTTCTGATGGCAGAATAGTATTCCATTGTGTCTATATACCACATCTTCTTTATTCAATCATCTATCAAAGGACATTTTGGTTGTTTCCATGTCTTGGCCACTGTAAATAAAGCTGCAATTAAATCGGAGCACATACACCTTTATGGATAAATGTTTGCAGACTTTTTGGGATATATACCCAGGAGAGGGATTGCTGGGTCATATGGTAACACTGTTTTTAATTTTTGAGGAATCTCCACACTGCCTTCCATAGCAGCTGCACCAGTCTGCATTCCCACCAACAGTATATGACGGTTTCTTTTTCTCCACAGCCTCTCCAACACTTATTATTTCTCTTGGTTATGATATCCATTGTAACTGGTGTGAGGTGATATCTCATTGTGGTTTTATTTGCATTTCTCTGATGATTAGTGACATTGAGCATTTTTTCATATGTGTATTTGCCATTTGTATGTCATCTTTGGAGAAATGTGTCTTCAGGTCCTCTGCCCATTTTTCAATTGGGTTGTTTGTTTTTTTGTTCTTGTTGAGTTGTATGAGCTCCTTGTATATTTTGGATATTAGCCCCTTTTTGGAGGCATTGTTTGCAAAAAACCTTCTCCCATTTTGTTGGTTGCATCTTTATTTTGTTAATAGTTTCTTTTGCTATCCACATGCTTTTTAGTTTTATATAGCCCCATTAATTTTTTTAGCTATTACTTCCCTTGTTTTTGGAGTCAAATTCATAGAATCCTCTTTGAACCCGAGATCCATAAGGTTAGTACCTATGTTTTCTTCTATGCAGTTTATTGTTTCAGGTCTTATGCTTAGGACTTTGATCCATTTTGAGTTAATTTTGGTACATGGAGACAGATAGCGGTCTAGTTTCATTCTTTTGCATGTGGCTTTCCAACTCTCCCAGCACCATTTATTGAAGAGGTTGTCTTTTCTCCATTGTATGTTTTGGCTTTTTTGTAGAAAATTATCTATCCATATTTATATGGGTTTATTTCTGGGTTCTTAATTCTATTCCATTGGTCTGTGTGTCTTTTTTTTCTGCTAATACCATACTGTTTTGATTATTGTTACCCTGTAGTACAAGCTAAAGTCAGGGAGTGTGATACCTCCAGCATTGTTCTTTTTTCTTAGGATTGCTTTAGCTATTTTGAGTCTTTTGTAGCTCATACATAATCAGGTTGTTTTTTTTTTTTTGTTGTTCTGTTTCTTAAAAAAATGCCATTGGGATTTTAATGGGGATTGCATTAAATCTGTGTATTGCTTTGGGCAATATGGCCACTTTAACTATGTTGATTCTTCCAATCCATAAACACGGAATGTCTTTTCATTTCTTTGTGTCTTCTTCAATTTCTTTTAAAAATGTCTTATTGGTTTCAGCATATAAGTCTTCCGTATCCTTGGTTAATTTTATTCCTATGTATGTTATTCTTTTTTTGGCAATTCCAAAAGGAATTTTTTTTTAAAATTTCATTTTCTGAGATTTCTTTGTTGGTATATAGAAATGTAATGTACTTTTGTATGTTGGCTTTGTAGCCAGCAACTTTACTGTATTTGTTCATAGTTTCGAAAAGCTTTTTAGTGGAGTCTTTTGGGTTTTCTATCTATAGCATCATGCCATCTGCAAAAAATGACAATTTAACTTCTTCATTCCCAGTTTAGATGTCTTTTAGTTTTTTCTCTTGCCTGATTGCTCTGGCGAGGACTTCCAATACTATGTTGAAAAGCAGAGGTGATAGGGGACAGCCCTGTCGTATTCCTGAACGTAGAGCAAAGGGCTTCAGTTTTTCACTGTTAATTATGAAATTAGCTAAAAATTTGTCATATATGGCCTTTATTATGTTAAGATATTTTCGTCTATACCTATTTTATTAAGTGTCTTAATCATAAATGGAAGTTGTATCTTGTCAAATGCTTTTTCTCCATCAATTGATATAATCATATGATTTTTGTCCTTTATTTTGTTTATGTGATGTATCACACTGATGGATTTGCATATTTTGAACCATTCTTTAGCCCCTTGGATGAACCATACTTGGTCGTGATGAATAATCTTTTTAATGCACTGTTGCATTTGATTTGCTAGAATTTTGTTTAGGATTTTTGCATCTCTATTCATCAGAGATATTGGTCTGTAGTTTTCTTTTTTTGTGTTGTCTTTACCAGGTTTTGGTATCAGGGTGATGTTGGCCTCATAGAATGGCTTAGGGAGTATGGTCTCTTCTTCAATTTTTTGGAAGAGTTTGAGTAGGACAGGTATTAGATCCTCTTTGAAGGTTTGTAGAAGTCACTAGTGAAGCCATCTGGTCCCGGACTTTTGCTTTTGGGAAGGTTTCAGATGACTGATTCAATTTCCTTACTGATGGTCGGTCTGTTTATATTTTCCAGTTCTTCGTGTCAGCCTAGGAAGGCTATATGTTTCTAAGAACTTGTCCATTTCTTCTAGGTTATTGAATTTGGTGGCATATAGTGCTTCATAGTATTCTTGGATGATCCTTTGTATTTCTGTGGAATCCGTGATAACTTCCCCCTTTTATTTCTGATTTTGTTTATTAGTGTCTTTTCTCTTTTTATCTTTGTGAGTCTGGCCAAGGGTTTCTCGATTTTATTAATCTTTTCAAAGAACTGGTTATTTGTCACATTAATTTTTTCTATTGTCTTTTTGTTCTGTATTTCATTTAGTTCTGCTCTGATTTTTATTATTTCCTTTCTTCTGCTGACCTTGGGTTTCATTTGTTCTTCTTGTTTTAGTTCTTTAAGGTGTAACGTGAAGTTAATATCTGTGATTTTTGTTTCTTGAGATTGGCTTGTAATGATATAAATTTCCCTCTTGAAACTGCTGTCGCTGCATCCCCAAAATTTTGGTGGGATGTATTGTCATTCTCATTTGTTGCTATGTATCTTTTGATCTCTCCTCTTATTTCTCCTTTGACCCAGTCGTTCTTTAAAAGTATGGTGTTTAATCTCCATGTATTTGTGTTTTTTCCTGCTTTCTTTTCGCAGTAGATATCCAATTTCAAAGCCTTGTGATCAGAGAATATGCTTGGTATGATTTCAATCTTCTTTAATTTGCTGAGGCTGATTTTATGTCCCAATATATGGTCTATCCTTGGAATGTTCCATGTACATTAGAAAAGAATGTATAGTCTGATGTTCTAGGATGAAGTACTCTATATATGTCAATTATGTCCATTTCATCTAATGTGTCACTTAGGGCTGCTATTCTGCTATTTTTTTTTTCTGTTTGGATGATCTATCCAAAGATGTCAATAATGTATGTAGGTCCCCTAGTATAGTTGTGTTTTGGTCAATTTCTCCCTTTAGTTCTGTTAGTAGTTGCTTGGTATATATCGGTGCTCTTCATTGAGGGCATAAATATTGATGACTGTGTGATGTAGTGTTGTATAGCGCCATTTACATTAGGAAATGTCCGTCTTTGTCTCTTGTTACCTTTTTTGTCCTGAAGTCTGTTTCATCTGATATCATTATGGCTACAACTAATTTTCTCTGAATATTATTTGCTTAGAGTGTCAATTTCCACCCTTTCACTTTGAGTCTATGTTAGTCCTTGTAGCTGAGATGTGTCCTTGGAGGCATCATATGGTTGGGTTTAGTTTTTGATCCAATCTGCTTCTCTGTGCCTTTTTCTTGGGGAGTTCAGTCCATTTATATTTAGGGTGATTATTGATATGTGAGGGATTCCTATCATTCTCTCTTTGGTTTTCTGCTAAGTCTGTCTCTCCATTGTTTCTTTGCCTTTTTGTTGTTTTCTATTATTTCTTTGTGGTGGTATTCTGATTTTCCATAAGTTTCTTCTTTTATTGCGTTATATATTTCAGTTCTGCATTTTTTTTGAGTGGTGACCATTAAGTTTATGTAAGAGAAAGTTTTATATTTAGAGTATTTTATTTTCTTTGTATGCTTTCATTCTCCATTCCCATATTCCAGTTCAGGCCTTTACTCTCTCCCTTTTTATGTTTCAGTTGCCACAAATTGACCCTGTTGATGGTGGTCGAATAGCCTCCTTTAGTATTTCTTGTAGTGCAGGTTGTGTATTAGAAAGTCCCCTCAGCTTCTGTATGTCTGGGAAGGCCTTTATTTCTCCTTCGTATCTAGAGGATATCTTTGCTGGATATATTATTCTTGGCTCAGAATTTCTCTTTTTTTATAGTTTTAATATGTGTAGTTCTACTCCCTCCTGGCTTGTAGAGTTTCTGCTGAAAAATCTGATAGGTTTTCTTTTGTAGGTTACTGTCTTCTTTTCCCTGGCTACTTTGAGGATTCTTTCTTTTTCATTAATTTTTGACGACTTCAATACAATGTGCCTGGGAGAATGCCTGTTGGGATTGAGGTAATTAGTTTTCTGTTTGCTTCTTGTATTCGAGGATCCAGTTTTTTCCACTAGTTTGGGACGTTCTCATCGACTCTTTGTTTGAATACACTTTCTGTTCCCTTCTCTCTTTCTGGTATGTCCATTGTCTTATATTGCTCTTTGTGATGGATTCAGAGAGTTCTTGTAGAATTCTTTCATTTCTTTTAAGTGTCAAGTCTCTTTCTTCTCCCGTCTGTGTCTTTTCCAAATTTCTATCTCCAATGTCACTGATTCTTTCCTCCATCTGGTCAACTCTACTACTTAAGCTGGTAATTTCATTCTTCATTTCTTTTATTGAGTTCTTAATCTCCATAAATTCAATTTGGTTCTTTTTTAAAATTTCAATCTCTTTGGTGAAATGTTCATGTTGTTCTTTGGTTGTGTTTCTGAGTTCATTAAACTGTGTGTCTGTGTTTTCTTACATCTTGTTGAGTTTTTTCAGAACTGCAATCTTGAAGTCTCTGTCATTTAAGTCACATACTTCCATGTCTGTAAGTTCATTTCCTGGAGCGTTTCATTTTCTTTCTGAGCTGTCATGTTATCTTGATTATTCATGGAAATTAATGATTTATTTTTTCTCTTCCGAGACATCTGTAGGAGTGAGTTCTGCAACATGTTGATAGAAAGAGGTCTTTCTTTTGTTTCCAATTGGTGTTTGTAGAGTGTTCTATTTTCTCTCCAACTGCAGCCTTTTATTCTTTGTCACACTGCAGTGTTATATTTTTTCTGCACTATTCTGGCTTCTCACACAATTGGGGGATTCTCTCGAACGTGAGCTTCTTCTCTGTGAACAGTTCACCTGGGTCATATGGTGCCACCACTGTGGTGGGATGTGGAGAGTGTCTGAAGTTCCAAAGCTCTTCCTGCACCAGATTCAGAGCCCATGTGTTTCAGCAGCTCTGTTTATTCTTGCAGGGATCTGCCCTGATTGGTGGGGACAAGGGTGTGGTCGATTGTGAGAGATGGCCCAGAGCCATTGTGGTGACCACCACCACAGTGAGTCCTGTTTCCACAGCTCTGTCCACTTTGCCAAAACTAGTTGGGCTGCGAGTCCATGTCTGCAGACCACAGTTCTCATAATTGCAGATATTCTGTTCTTTTGATCTGTCACTGCTACTGTTCCACTTCTAGCACTGAGCAGGTGGGGGTGGGGTGAACCTTGGGAGTTAGGGAGGGTGCACTAGACTCAGTGTCTAAAGCTTCCATTCTCTGCTCAGCATTGAGGGTTTAAACCACTGTTTTCAGCCTTCTTCCCTTAGTCTTTGCTGTGAGGTGTCTGCCATGAGCGTTGGGTTCAGTGTATTATATGCTGTCCTGTCTGCCCTGTGTGCCATAAGCGGAGCCCTAGAAGTCCGAGTTATTCCCTCTCCTATAGCTGCGGTTGTTCTGGAATGCAGTGAGCTAGGATCACCGAGTTAGAGCTGCGTCCTGCACCCATGCCGTGTCTCAGCAGTTCTCCATTCCCTCTTTCTGCTTGTGCAATGTACCCACGTTTAGATGATTTTGGTAGTGCGCCTCTTAGTCTTGCCTCTCTGCTGCGCAGGGAGTCTCTTGTGGAGTTCTAGCTGTTCAATTTGTTGTAGATTCCAGGGAAGATTTCAAGAGGTTCACCATTTTTATGACATTCAATGATGCTAATTCACCCATTATTCTTATATTGCTCTTTCTGATGGATTCAGAGTGCTTTCATTTCTTTTAAGTCTCAAGTCTCTCTCTTCTTCCATTTGTGTCATTTCCAGATTTTTATCTTCATAGTC
Organism: Rhinolophus hipposideros; assembly: GCF_964194185.1. Classification (NCBI taxonomy): domain Eukaryota; kingdom Metazoa; phylum Chordata; class Mammalia; order Chiroptera; family Rhinolophidae; genus Rhinolophus; species Rhinolophus hipposideros. Next base: position 59,475,644 of record NC_138063.1, read on the forward strand.
ACTTATTCTTTCCTTCATCTGGTCAGCTCTATTACCTAAGCTGGCTATTTCACTCACCATTTCTTTCACTGAGCTATTAATCTCCAGAAATTCTATTTGGTTCTTTATAAAAATTTCAGTCTCTTTGGTAAAATGTTCATTTTGTTGTTTGATTGTGTTTCTGAGTTCATTAAACTGCCTGTCTGTGTTTTCTTGCATCTCATTGAGTTTTTAAAGAACTATTATACAATCTTGAATTCTCTGTCATTTAAGTCACATATTTTCATGTCCTTAAGTTCATTTTCTGAAGACTTTTCATTTTCTTTCTGAGCTGCCTTGTTAACTTGGTTATTCATGGATATTAATGAATATTATTTCTCTTTCTAGGCATCTAGTGGGTTCTGCAACAGTTTGATAGGAAGTGGTCTTTCTTTTGCTTTCCAGTAGGTGTTGGTGGAATGCTTTATTTTCTCTCCAACTGCAGCCTGTTATTCTCTCTCATGCTGTAGTGTTATATTTTCTCTGCACTGTTTTGGCTTCTCACACAATGTGGGGGGAGGTTCCCTGAAAGGTGGGCTTCTTTTCTGTGAGATGGTCACCTGGATCTCAGGGCACTGCCTCCATGGGGAGACATGGAAAGCTTCTGAAGTTTTGAAGCTCTTCCTGCACCACTTTCAGAGCCTGTGTGTTTCAGCAGCTCTGTTTACCCCTTCAGGGATCCACCCAGGCAAGTGGGGGCAGGGGCAGGGTGGGTTTTGTAGGTGGCTCTGAGCAATAATGACAACTACCAGCAGAAGCAATCCGGCACCCAAGGCTCTCTCCCCTTGACTGGAACTAGTTGGGCTCCAAGTCCATAGCTGTGGGCTGCAGTTCTCAGAACTGCAAATATTCTGTTCTTCTGATCTGATACTGTTACCGTTCTGCTTCTAACACTGGGCAGGTGGAGGTAGGGTGAGCCCTGGGAAGGTAGAGAGGCGTTTGCTAGGCTCAGTTCCTATGACTTCTGTCCTCTGATTGGCAGAAAGAGCTTAAACTGCTGTTTCCCTCAGTCTTTTCTCCAAGATCTCTGCTGTGAGCAGTGGGTTCAGCCGTGTTACATGTTGATACCTCAGGTGGGACTGTGGGCCATAAGGAGTGTGCTAACAGTCCAAATTCTTCCTTCTCCCATGACTGCTATAGCTTTGGAATGCAGGGAGCTGGGACCTCCAAGCTGTGGCCCATGTGTGGACCGCATCTCCACACTTCCTCTTTCCTCCCCCACTCACTTAATTTGTCCACCTTTAGATGATTTCAGTCTCGTGCCTCTTTTAGTCTTGCCTATCTGCTGCACCGTGAGTGTTTTGTGGAATCATTCCTGTTCAATTTGTTGTAAATTCTAGGGGAGATTTCAAGAGGCTCACCTCACACCGCTCTTTCTATGATGTCCCATCCACCCCAATAATTAAAAAAAAAATCAATGTACAAAAATCTGCTGTGTTCCTATATACTAACAGTAAAATATCAGAAAAAAAGAAATGAGAAACCATTCCATTTGCAATTGGAAAAAAGAAAAAAATACCTAAGAATAAACTTAACAAAAGATGTGAAGGACCTATATACACTGAAAACTACAAGACATTGTTGAAAGAAATTGAAGACATCCAAAAAAATGGAAAGATATCCATGTTCATTGATTGGAAGAATCAACATAGTTAAAATGACTATATTATCTAAGGCAATATACAGGTTAAATGCAATCCCCATGAAAATCCCAATGGTGGGCAACATGGTGGCTCAGGTGATTTGAGCGCTGTGCTCCTAATGCTGAAGGCCACTGGTTCGATTTCCACATGGGCCAGTGAGCTGTGCCCTGTACAGCTAAGATTGTGAACAACAGCTCTCCCTGGAGCTGGGCTGTGCCGTGAACAGCCACAGGTCAGTGTGTGCTGCCGTGGACTGCTGTGGGCTGCTGTGTGCTACCAAGAGCCACTGGTGGCCACTGGCGGCCATGCTGGCCGGCAGCCATGAGTAGCCATGAGGCCATTGTGAGGCCTGCAGCCGAGGAGAGCTGCTGTGAGCTGCTGTGAGTGGCCAACCAACGACTGGAGACCAACTGCTTCAGCCAGGTGTAGTGCAAGGCTCATAATACCAGCATGGTCCAGGGAGCTGTGCCCCAGAACTAGACTGAGAAACAATGGCTTAGAAACTGAAGTGGTGGGGGAAAATTCCCAATGATATTTTTCAAAGAAATAGAACAGAAAATCATTGAATTTGTATGGGACAACAAAGGAAACACCAAATAGCCAAAGAAATCTTGTAAAAAAATAAGAAAGTTGGAGGTTTTACACTCCCTAACTTCAAATTATACCACAAAGCTACAATAATCAAAACAGTATGGTATTGGCAGAAAAACAGATACACAGACCAATGGAACAGAATGGACAGTCCAGAAATAAACCTGCACGTATATGGGCAACTAATTTTTGACAAAGGAGCCAAAAACATACAATGGAGAAAATAAAGCCTTTTCAGTAAATAGTGTTGAGAGATTTGGAGAGCTACATGCCAAAGAATGAAACTAGACTGCTATTTGATACCATATTCCAAAATTAACTCAAAATGGATAAGACTTAATATAAGACCTGAAACAGTAAAATACATACAAGAAAACATAGGTACTAAACTTATGGTCCTTGGTCTTAGAGAAGATTTTATGAACTTGACCCCAAAGGCAAAGGAAATAAAAGCAAAAATAAATGAATGGAACTATATTAAACTAAAAAGCTTTTGTACAGCAAAAGAAACCACCAATAAAACAAGAAGGCAACTAACTGAATGTCAGAAGATATTTGCAAATAACAGCTCTGGCAAAGGGTTAATATCCAAAATATATAAGAACACATACAACTCAACAACAACAAAAAATCCAATTAAAAAATGGGCAGAGGACCTGCACAGATGCTTTTCCCAAGAAAATATACGAATGGCAAATAGATATATGAAAAGGTGCTCAACTTCATTAGCTGTTAGGGAAATGCAAATCAAAACCATAATGAGATAACACCTGTTAGAATGGCTATTATCAATAAAAGAAGTAATAACAAGTGTTGGAGAGGTTATAGAGAAAAAGGAAGCCTCATACACTCCTGATAGAAATATAAATTGATGCAGCCACTATGAAAAATAGTATGGACTTTCCTCAAAAATATTAAGAATAGAACTACCATATGACCCAGCAATCTCTCTTCTGGGTATTTACCACCCCCCAAATTGAAAACATTTATTCATAAAGATATATGTACCCCTATATTTGCAGCATTTTACACAGCCAAGATATGGAAACAACCTAAGTGTCCTTTAATGGATGACTGGACAAAGAAATGGATATCTATATCTATATGTAGATAGATATAGATATAGATACATAGATATATATGAACACACAATGCTATATATATATATATATATATATATATATATATATATATATATATATACACACAGTGTAACATTACTCAGCCATAAGAAAGAATGAAATACTGCCATTTGCAACAACATGGATGAATTTTGAGAGTATCATGCTTAGGAAAATAAGTCAGATGGAAAAGGATTAGAACCATGTGATTTCACTCATGTGTGGGATATAAAACAGAAAGCAACAAACAAACAAGCAAACAAAATGAACTCAGACACAGACAACAGAAGGGTGATTACCAGTGGGGAAGGTGGGGGGCTCTCCTCACCATAAATAGGGTAAAGAGGATCAAATATATGGTAACAGAAGGAGACTAGACTTTGGGTGATGAGCACACAATGCAATATACAGATGATGTATTATAGAATTATACACTTGAAACTTATATAATGTTATTAACCAATGGCACTCCAATAAATTTAATTTTAAAAAGTTAAAATCATAAACTAGGTATTGAAAAAAAAGGGAGGCAAAGGGAGGTGTGGGAAGCAATGACTCACCTTTCCCCTTAGGCCCCTATGGAGAGAGCAGACTGCAAGAACAGCTGGGCTCTGGCAGGTACGCCAGGGATGATGCCGGCAGAGGAGAAGCTGCTCTTTCTGAACATTCACCCTAGGAGGCTGCCTTCACCTTCCAACAAATCTGACACTACCAGAAGTTTTCCAATTTTGTGCCCCTTTCTTTTAAAAGCATATCTTTATTGGGGACATCATCAAAATGGCAGAGTGAGGTGAGCCTCTGTAAAGCTCCCCTGGAATTTACAACTAATCGAACAACAATAACTCCACAAAGGACTCCCTGCACAGCAGACAGCCAAGACGAAGAGGCCCACTACTAAATTCACCTAAAGGTGGACGAATCGCGCAAGCGGGAGAGGGGGGAGGGGAGAAGTGCGGAGACGGAGCCATGCGGGCGCAAAACACAGAGCTAGCTCAGTGCTCTGAGCTCACTGCATCCTGGAACTACTGCAGCTGTGGGAGAGGGAAGAACTCAGACTGCTAGAGCTCTGCTTATGGCACGCAGGGCTGAAGGGACAGCACATAACACGGCTGAACCCGACGCTCACGGCAGAGACCTCGGAGAAAAGACTGAGGGAAGAAAGCTGAAAACAGTCGTTTAAGCCCTCACTTCTGAGCAGAGGACAAAAGCCTTAGGCACTGAGACTAGCTGCCCCCTTCCTACCCTCCCAGAGCTTGCCCCGCCCCCACCTTCCCAGTGCTAGAAGCGGAAGAGTAGCAACGTCAGATCTAAAGAACAGAATATTTGCAGTTCTGAGAACTGTGGACTGCAGACACAGATTCGCAGCCCAACTAGTTCCGGTGAAGGGGAGGGAGCTGTGGAAGCGGGACTGGCTGTGGTGGTGGTCGCCGCCATTGCTCTGGGCCACCTCTCACAACACACCGCACCCCTGGCCCAACTTATCTGGGCAGATCCTTGCAAGAGTAATCAGAACTGCTGAAACATACAGGCTCTGAATCTGGTGCAGGAAGAGCTTTGGAACTTCAAACTCTCCGCATCCCCACATGGACACCAACCCAGTGACTCAGGCGAACTATTAACAGAGGAGAAGCCCTTCTCCTTGGGAATCCCTCCATTGTGTGAGAAGCTGGAATAGTGCAGAGAAAACAGCACTACCGTGTGAGAGGGATAAAAAAGGCTGCAGTCGGAGAAAAAAATAAAACATTCAACCAACAAATACTGGAAACAAAACAAAGAGCTCTTCCTATTAATATGTTGCAGAAGCCTATCCAGTAGATGTGTAGGAAGAGAAATAATAAATCAGTAATTGCTATGAATAACCAAGGCAATAAGACAGCTCAGAAAGAAAGTGAGAAGTCTCCAGAAAAGGAACTTAAAGATATAGAAATATGTGACTTAAGTGATGGAGAATTCAAGCATGCAGTTCTAAAAAAACTCAACGAGATGCAAGAAAACACAGAAAGGCAGTCTAATGAACTCAGAAACACAATCAAAGAAACACATGAGCATTTTACGAAAGAGATTGAAATTTTAAAAAAGAACCAAATAGAATTTCTGGATGTTAAGAACTCAGTAGAAGAAATTAAGAATGAAATAACCAACTTAGGTAGGAGACTTGACCAGATGGAGGAAAGAATCATAGAAGATAGAATCCTGAAAATTACACAGATGGTAGAAGAAAGAGACTTGAGACTTAAAAGAATAAAAGAACTCTACAAGAACTTTCTGACTCCATCAGAAAGAGCAATATAAGAATAATGGCTTACTAGAAGGAGAAGAGAGAAGGGAACAGAGAATATATTCAAACAAATTGTTGATGAGAAGTTCCCAAACCTGTGGACAGAACTGGATTCTCAAATCCAAGAAGCAATAGAACACCTAATTATTTCAATCCCAACAGGCCTTCTCCAAGGCACATTTTCTTGAATCTCTAAAATCAACGACAAAGAAAGAATCCTCAAGGCAGCCAGGGAAAAAAAGACGGTAATCTACAAAGGAAAGCCCATTAGATTATCATCAGATTTTTCAGCAGAAACTCTACAAGCCAGGAGGAAGTGGAACCAAATATTCAAACTGTTGAAAGAGAGAAATTATGAGCCAAGAATAATATATCCAGCAAAGATATGCTTTAGATGTGAGGGAGGAATAAAGACCTTTTCAGACATACAGAAGCTGAGGGAATTTTTTGAAACATGACCTGCACTACAAGAAATACTAAAGGAGGCTATTCGACCATCATCAACAATTTGTGGCAACCAAAACATAAAAAGGGGGAGAGTAAAGGACTGAATCGGAATATGGGAATGGAGAAAGTAAGCGTGCTGAAGAAAATGGAATACTCTATATATCAAACTTTCTTTTACATAAACTTAAGTGTAACCACTCAAAAAAAAAATCCAGAACTGAGATATATACTGTAATAAAAAAAGAAACAGAGGGAAACATCATAGAATATCACCACACAGAAATAATAGACAACAACAAAAAGGCAAAGAAACCATGGAGACACAGCCTTATCAGAAAACTAAAGATAGATGACAGGAAATCCTCATATATCAATAATAACCCTAAATGTAAATGGACTGAACTCACCAACAAAAAGGCACAGAGTAGCATATTGGAAAAAAAAGACTAAACCCAACCATATGCTGTCTCCAAGAGACACATCTCAGCTACAAGGACAAGCATAGACTAAAAATGAAAGGATGGAAATTGACACTTCAAGCAAATGGTACCCAGAGAAAATCAGGTGTAGCCGTAATGATATCAGATGAAACAGACTTCAGGGTGAAAAAGATAACAAGAGACAAAGATGGACATTTCATCACGGTAAAGGGGACTATATAACAAGAAGACATACAGTCATCAATATTTATGCCCCCAATCAGGGAGCACCGAAATATACCAAGCAACTACTAACAGAACTAAAGGGAGAAATTGACCAAAACACAACTATACTAGGGGACTTAAATACATCATTGACAGCTATGGATAGATCATCCAAACAGAACATAAATAACGAAATAGCAGCCCTAAATGACACATTAGATGAAGTGGACATAATTGACATATATAGAGCACTTCATCCTAAAACATCAGACTATACATTCTTTTCTAGTGTACATGGAACATTCTCAAGGATAGACCATATATTGGGACATAAAATCAGCCTCAGCAAATTAAAGAAGATTGAAATCATACCAAGCATATTCTCTGATCAGAAGGCTTTGAAATGGATATCAACTGCAAAAAGAAAGCAGGAAAAACCACAAATACATGGAGATTAAACAACATACTTAAAGAACGACTGGGTCAAAGTAGAAATTAGAAGAGAGATCAAAAGATACATAGAAACAAATGACAATGCAAATACATCCTACCAAAATTTTTGGGGATGCAGAGAAAGCAGTTTTAAGAGGGAAATTTATATCATTACAGGCCTATCTCAAGAAACAAGAAAAATCCCAAATAAATAACCTCATTGTACTCCTTAAAGAACTAGAAAAAGAAGAACAAGTGAAATCTAGGTCAGCAGAAGAAAGGAAATAACAAAAATCAGAGCAGAACTAAATGAAATAGAGAACAAACAGACACTAGAAAAAAATTAATGTGATAAAGAGCTGGTTCTTTGAAAAGATTAACAAAATTGAGAAACCCTTGGCTAGACTCACTAAGATAAAAAGAGAGAAGACACTAATTAACAAAATCAGAAATGAAAAAGGGGAAGTTATCACGGACACACAGAAATACAAAGGATCATCCAAGAATAGTATGAAGGAGTATATGCCACAAAATTCAATAATCTAGAAGAAATGGACAAGTTCTTAGAAACATATAGCCTTCCTAGGCTGAACCATGAAGAACTGGAAAATCTAAACAGACCAATCACGAGTAACGAAATAGAATCAGTCATCCAAAACCAAAAGCAAAAGTCCTGGACCAGATGGCTTCACTAGTGAATTCTACCAAACCTTCATAGAGGGTCTAATACCAATCCTGCTCAAACTCTTCCAAAACGTTGAAGAAGAGACAATACTCCCTAACTCATTTTATGAGGCCAACACAACCATGATACCAAAACGTGGTAAGGACAATAGAAAAAAAGAAAACTACAAACCAATATCTCTGATGAATACAGATGCAAAAATCCTAAACAAAATTCTAGCAAATCGAATGCAACGATGCATTAAAAAGATTATTCATCACGATCAAGTGGGGTTCATCCCCAGGGCACAAGGATGGTTCAACATCTGCAAATCCATCAATGTGATATATCACATAAACAAAATAAAGGACAAAAATCATATGATTATATCAATTGATTCAGAAAAAACATTTGACAAGATACAACATCCATTTATGATTAAAACACTTAATAAAATAGGTGTAGAAGGAAAATGCCTTAACATAATAAAGGCCATATATGACAAACCCTCAGCTAATCTCATAATTAACGGTGAAAAACAGCAGCCCTTTGCTCTACGTTCAGGAACACTACAGGGCTGTCCCCTATCACCTCTGCTTTTCAACATAGTGTTGGAAGTCCTTGCCAGAGCAATCAGGCAAGAGAAAGAAATAAAAGGCATCCAAATTGGGAAAGAAGATGTTAAATTGTCACTCTTTGCAGATGACATGATGCTGTATATAGAAAAACCTGAAGATTCCACCAAAAAGCTATTAGAAACAATCAACGAATACAGTAATGCGGCCGGCTACAAAATCAATGTACAAAAGTCCATTGCTTTCCTATATACTAACAATGAAATCTCAGAAAAAGAAATTAAAAAACCAATTCCTTTTGCAATGCAACAAAAAGAAAAAAATACCTAGGAACAAACTTAACCAAGGATGTGAAAGACCTATATGTTGAAAAGTACAAGACATTTTAAAAAGAAATTGAAGAAGACACAAAGTAATGGAAAAACATTCCATGCTCATGGAAGGGAAGAATCAACATAGTTAAAATGGCCATATTACCCAAAATAATATACAGATTTAATGCAATCCTCATCAAAATCCCAATGACATTTTTTAAGAAATAGAACAAAAAATCGTCAGAGTTGTTTGGAACCACAAAGACCCGAATAGCCCAAACGATCTTAAGAACAAAGAACAATGCTGGAGTTATGAAACTCCCTGACTTTAGCTTGTACTACAGGGCAACAATAATCAAAACAGCATGGTATTGGCAGAAAAACAGACACATAGATCAATGAAATAGAATTGAGAACCCAGAAAAAAAACACATAAGTATGGACACATAATTATTGACAAAGAAGAAAAAAACATACAATGGAGAAAAGACAGCGTCTTCAATAAATTGTGCTGGGAGAATTGGAAAGCTACATGCAAAAGAATGAAACTGGACTGCTATCTGTTACCATGTACCAAAATAAATTCAAAATGGATCAAAGACTTAAGCATAAGACCTGAAACAATGAACTGCATAGAAGAAAACATGGGTACTAAATTTATGGACCTTGGGTTCAAAGAACATTTTATGAATTTGACTCCAAAGGCAAGGGAAGTAAAAGCTGAAATAAATGAATGGGACTATACCAAACTTAATAGCTTCTGCACAGCAAAAGAAACCACCAACAAAATAAAGAGACAACCAACTGAATGGGAGAAGATTTTTGCAAACAGTGCCTCCGATAAGGGGCTAATATACAAAATATACAAGGACCTCATGAAACTCAACAACAAAAAACAAAACCCAATTGAAAAATGGGCAGAGGACCTGAAGCGACATTTCTCCAGAGGACATACAAATAGCAAATAGACATATCAAAAAATGCTCACCATCATTAATCATCAGAGAAATGCAAATAAAAACCACCTCACCCCAGTCAGAATGGCTATCATCAACAAGACAAATAGTAACAGTGTTGGAGAGGCTGTGGAGAAAAAGGAACCCTCATATACTGTTGGTGGGAATGCAGACTGGTGTAGCCGCTATGGAAGGCAGTGTGGAGGTTCCTTAAAAAAATTAAAAATAGAATTACCGTATGACCCAGCAATCGCTCTCCTGGGTATCTACCCAAAAAATCTGAAAACATTTATACATAGAGACACGTGTACTCCAATGTTCATTGTAGTTTTATTTACAGTGGCCAAGACATGGAAACTACCAAAATGTCCTTCGATAGATGAATGGATTAAAAAGTTGTGGTATATATACACAATGGAATACTATTCGGCGGTAAGAAAAGATGAAATAGGACCATTTGTGACAAGATGGACGGATCTTGAGAATATAATGCTAAGCGCAATAAGTCAGACAGGAAAAGCAGAGAACCCTATGATTTCACTGATATGTGGTATATAAACCAAAAACAACAAAAGAACAAGACAAACAAATGAGAAAGAAAAACTCATAGACACAGACAATAGTTTAGGGGTTACCAGAGTTAAGGGGGTTGGGGGGTAGGAGATGAGGGTAAGAGGGATAAAATATATGGTGATGGAAGGAGAACTGACTCTGGGTGGTGAACACACAATGGGACTTATATATGATGTAATACAGAATTGTACACCTGAAATCTATGTAATTTCACTAACAATTGTCACCCCAATAAACTTTAATTAAAAAAAATACTCATGAAGGAGCTGATCATGAAATAGTTTTCATGGTGATTGTTGGGATAAATTGATGGCAGAGAGCTGGTGTTTTGCTTATAATGAGGATAAGTTCCACAGTTGTTTGGTAGTAAAGTTGATAACAGAGGTGTGAGAATGGCAGTGTGGGGGCAGTGTCGAATCGTGGGGCTGATGTCCATGGCTGTGATGGAGGGAATGGAGGCTGTGGCAGACGTGAGGCTGGTGTGGAGTCCATGATGGGTACCAAGGGTAGTGGTGGTGTTAATTGCTCTGGGGGGGAGCTGTCATAGGGAGCTGACTGTGTGACTGACAGTGGTGGTTGGCAGGGAATAGTTGGTTATGGTGGGGGGAGGAATTGATACTGGTGTTGGTGGCTGTAGTGGCAAATTTGCTGGTCTGGGATGTAGACCATGGGAATGATGGAGATGGTGAATGCACCTTCCCGAAGGGCCTGTTTCCCTGGGGCTGTCATGTCAATCCTTTGGGAAATCCTTGTCCAGCCACTGAAGCTCCCTCTACTCCTTTTACACTCAGAGGAATAATCATTTGCACTGGTGCCACTGTGCTGCCCAGGTTTCTGGCAGGTTCTTATTGGACCAAGCCACTCAGTCAACAGGATAAAGGCCTATAATCACCGTTGTGCCAGACCTGTGCCTGCACACATTGGCCTCAGGAAGGATCGGGAAGAATTTAGGGGCACCCCATGCTGAAGGGTTTCTATTTCTAGGGAGCCCAGGAAGCTTTCAAGGAAGCACTTTTCAGATGTGGAAGGGGACCTGTCTGGGACTATGCCTATGAAGTGACCTTTGGGGGCCCTTGGCCTGTGTCTTCCTCCATGCACTGTGAGGACAGTGCTTTTCCCTCAGGGTTTTCACAAGGTACAGGGAAATGATCCAGGTGAGGAGCTTCATACAGGGCCTCTCACATGCCGTGTCCCCAATAAGTACATGCCAGCTCTTCCCATTGTTCTCATTAGGCAGCACTGTTACATCTAATTCCTAATGCACAGATACCGACTGTCAGCCTATGGACTCCATCTAGCTGATAATATGAGGTCTGACAATTAAGTTTGCAAACTTGTTGCAACAGTGTTGCTAACCTTTTATGATATCAGAGGGATTATTCATTATGCATTTGTACCAACCGGATAATTAACCAAGTTTACTATTTGGAAGTGCTGAAAAGGCTGCCTGAAAAAGTTAGACGAAAAAGACCTGAACTTTGCCAACAATTCATGGCTCTTGCATCACGACAATGCACCACCTGAGACAGCACTGCCTGTGAAGGAGTTTTTAGCCAGTAAACAAATAACTGTACTGGAACTCCCTCCCTACTCACCTGATCTGGCCCTCAATGACTTCTTTCTTTACCCAAAGATAAAGGAAATATTGAAAGGAAGACATTTTGATGACACTCAGGACATCAAGGATGATACGATGACAACTCTGATGGCATTCCAGAAAAGAATTCCAAAACTGCTTTGAAGGGTGGACTAGGCACTTGCTGCATAGCTTCCCAAGGGGTGGACTTTGAAGGTGACCTCATTCAGCAATGAGGGATGTAGCACTTTTTCTAGGATGAGTTTGTGAACTTAATTGTCCCACCTCATATATATTATATCTATCCTCTTGATATATAATTTAAAAAATATATTTCATTTATTTGCCAACACTTGAATAGTGCAGAGACTTCACATAAAAATCTATATTTCCTATATCTCTGGAAGAATGGAATACTGGGCACCTGGATCCACGTCTCCACATGGCAGCACTTGGCTGCTCCTCTTTGGATGGAACATGGGCTCTCTGATTTGCCACAGTCTCTACCACTCCCTATGTCCATCTCTGACCCTGAGTTTGGGGCTTCTGTTCCAGAGCCTTACTTATGTGGGTTAGTGCCCTCCAGTGGCACTCTGTGCCCACTTGGTCTTCCTTGTGGCACCCTATCAGCATAGGCTAACCACATGCAACTCCTAATGGAGGGACCTTGGTGTAATTATATTTGGATTTGGTTGGGCCAGTAATGGAACTGTAACTATAATCTCATATGGTGGAGAAAAGTTCATTATTTTAACTGCTTGCATCAGAATTCCTCTGAGGGAGAGAAATGTCTTGTTAGAGGAATTTGGTGACTGTTCCATGTGGTAGAAGTGGGATTCCAGAGTTTGCAGGTGTCTGATGTCAGCTCTTGGAGGGCAGTCATTTCCATGAGAAAGGGAGTAATTTGATGTTTTGTTCTGAAGAAGACAGGTAGAGAGAGGAAGAGGAGAGAGAAACTAGTATAGGTGAAGATGAGAAAGGGTGGGGTTAGGTGAGCCCAGGTGACCTCCGGGCCAGACAAGTGGCAAAAGGCCATTTTGGGAATGGTGATATGCCTTTTTCAGTGTATGCTTATTGCAGAGATGAACGCCTCCCACCGTGCCCCGCCACCTGACCTCTAGGGTCTTCGGTACCTCCTGTCTGTTCACTGCGGTGTTGTGAGAGCAACTTTGTTTTTCTGTTTTTTTGTTTGTATTTTTGGTGGAATTTGGAGAGGGGCTGAATATTGATGTGCAGTTGTCCTGGGCTGTCTGGGAGGGCCTATGTGGGGAGTAGGTGCTGGCAGACAGAGGAGGGGGTGAGAACTGGAGTTCTATGACCTGGCAAGCACCGAGGAAGTTATGGATGTCCAGATTGTGGAATTGGAGGTGGCTGGTTGGGGAGAGGTGAGAACAGCTCATTTTACTAGGAACTTGGGGTACAGAGAAGCCCCTATTGATATCTGGTAATAACAAAATGAACCCAGGTTTCCAAAAGGGGCTGAGAAGAAAAAAAATCTCTGAGCTTGGATAAAATGATTGAGCAGCAAATTTATTTTGAGTTACTGGTGGTTCTGGCTGATCAGGGTTGGTAGAGTCTAGGGAGGGGCTCAAGGCTTGGCTGCCTGGCTTGAGGATGACCCTGGGGACTTGGGCTCAGTCTAGGGATCCTGTGGCAGTGCATAGCAGGCCAGCCAGGAGAGCCAGGTCAATTGTGGCCACAACAACCAGTGACACATCCCACCAGACTGCTGGGTAGGCCCAGGATGTCTGTAGCTGCCAGCCGCAATTGCCCAGCTCATAGCCTGTGAGCTGGCCCAGTGGATGGATGGTGATGAGGTCGGGGCTGGAACAGTGGACAGTAAGCAGGGCCTCAGGTGTATGGTCCTCTAACCAGAGGCGCAGGTAGATGAGGCTGCAGTCGCAGTACCAGGGGTTCTGTGTCACGTCGAGTGTCTGTAGCTGGGGCAGGTGGTCAAAGGCACCGGAGGGCAGGGAGCGAAGGCTGTTATTTGCCAGCAGGAGGTGGCGCGTGTGGGCTGGCAGGGTAGGCAGGGATGTGAGGTCCTGCCCCCTGCAGTCCACCCATAGCCCCATGGTTTCCAGGGCCTGGCAGGTGCATGGTACAGGGCAGTCCTTGGTGGCCTCCGCGGCGGCCCAGAGCAGGAACAGCGCCCCCCAGGCAGGCATAGTGCAGGCTGGCTGTGGGGGAGAATGGCCATGAGGTGAGGGAGAGCCTGGCAGCCTGCACCCCATCCCAAGAGCCAGTGGGTACTGTGGGCATAGTGAGATCTGACCTGGGACAAAGGACGATTCCTTTCTCAGGCCTCAGCTTTCTCATCTGTGAAATTGTAGTGGCAAAGACTGAAGGAAGTGAAGTGGCCCCAACCTAAGCATGACTGATTCTCACTGGGCACTCAGAAGGCAGGACAGTGAGGGTGGCTGAGGTGGTGGAGTGGAGCAGGGGGAAGCACATTCTTGGGAAGGGGAAGGGAACGTAAGCAGTGGGGGGAACAGACCCCTGCTACATGATTTACAGTCCTGACCCTTGGCCTCTAGAGCCTGGAAAAGGCTGCTCACAGCTGCCATGCCTAGCCTGGGGTCAGGCCCACAGTGTGGACTTCACAGACCACACCTTATCCAATCAATTCCAAACAGCTTGCCATGGCGAAGTGAACTCTTACGTGATACTTGATGTAGAAAACATCAGGAAGAGGATGCTGAGGTGGGAGTGGGTAAGGGAAACCAGAATAGGCTCCCACTCATCTGGGCTAATGTTAGGAATTGAGGCCCAGAAACAGAGTGATCTGTGCAGGGTCACCCAGTGGTCTGTGTCAGACTCAAATTTAGGTCTCATGAGCTTATTTTCTGCCTGATTCATGGTCTTTCCTCCACAACTGTTTCCCTTACCTAAGACAAGTTCTTCCCCCCACCCCAGGGCCTGGCCCATGGTAGACTTCCAATGACTATTCATTGATTAAACTAATGAAGCTTAACTTAGCCAAAGAACAGGTGTCTCAGAGCCTGCTTCCATCTGTCCTCTAGAGAGGAGAGCAGAAGGAGGCATAAAGGCAGGACTTAATAGCCAGCCTCCCTGCTACCTGAGAAGGGCCCACAGTGTGGGAGACAGGGCTGGGTAATAAAGAGGGCCACTTACCTTTGAGGCCTTCAGTCGGATACCCCTTTCTGTGGCCCAAACCGTCCTGGTTGAGGCCGAGGTGGCAGTTCTATGTAAGGCAGTGGATGGTGGCCACTGCTTGAGTGGGAGGAAGGAAGTGATGAAAATAGCCTGGCTTATCCCTTTCATGCAGCCCCGGAAGGCCTATCTCCAGAGGCAGGGGGCCCTGGGGTCCTGGTACCTTGGGCACAGAGTCCTAGATCAAGCCCCAGTTTACAGAATGGGTCTCATAGTGCATCCCAGTGTACCACTAGTGCTTCAATGAGCCTCAGTGCAGTGTCTGTGGGAGGACCAAAGAGGCCCTTCACCTGGACCTATGAGGTGGAGAGGGCTTCCAGGAGGAGGAGGCCTTGGAGATGAGTAGCTCTGCTGGTTGTTCCTCCAAATCTCAGTTTTCCTCATCTGGAAAATGGGAGCAATAACTCCTGTGCTGCTTGCCTCACAGAGTTGTGTGTTGGGCAGCAACAATGGGCAGGCCAAGAATCTTCTCAGGGAAGGGTGATTTAGTTCTTAATTCTGTTTGGTCCTGAGTAGGTCAAAGAAAAAGTCTTATTTGGTGCCGTTGCATCTTTGGCACCTTCTAAGTCTTCCTGATCTCACTTTTTAATAAAGACTTGCAGGCCTGGGGCTCAGAGCCTCTATCAGACATTAGTCTCTAGGTAGAATTTAAGACCATTTGTTGATTTACATTATATTTATTTCTATAGCTACATCCCATTTAGGGGAGTGACAATAGTTTTCTGTTTATGTTAGTGATATAAAGTTCCCTTTAAAAGAGAAATGCATTTTTAATTTTGTTATATTTTTAATATTAAAATATTAATCAGAAAAAGCCTAACTAAAACAAACAATTATACACAAAATTAAAACATTAATATATGCATTTTATAATAAGTTATAAAAATATCACTTATGAAATGTCAACTAAGTCAACAAAGAGTTTGCCGAGATGGCAGAATTTGTGCCTGCAGAGGGGAGGGGGAGACATGGAAGCCTGGGAGCCCCTGGGGCATAGCAATACTTTGGGAACACAAAGAAGGAGTTTTAACAACCTCAGGCAAACCACAGGGGCCCAGGAGAGGAGCTCACAGTCAAGAGTTGCGGAGGAGAGGACTGGGACCCGCAGGGCTACCCTCCATGGTTATGGCCCGTGTCAGCCAAGAATGCCAAACCCAAGAAGAGGATCCTGGGCTCCAAGTCTGGAGGGACTCCAAATGGTTTAAGGATGGAGAAAGAAACTGAGGTAGAGAGCAGCTGTGCTTCTGGTTGAGGCTCCACTGGAGCTTGAGCAGGGCCAGGTACTACTCCAGTGAGGATGGAGGGAACCTGGATGTTCTCTAACTGATTTTTGTTCTTTAAAGTAGGATGGCAACACCAGAAGTTACAGGGTAGGAAAAGTCAAGGGCAGAGGACTGAGGGGTGTTTTAAACACTCCATTTATACACCAGACCCACAGGAATATTCCTTATGCTTACAACAGAATATTGGTATTTTTTCTTCTTAAGCATTCTGCAACTCTTTAACTCAAGGAGTTGATATCATCCATTTGTATGTTTATCATATGCTTCTCCTTACCAGAATGTCTGCTCCCTGAGACCTGGAACCTCATCCCTCTTTGTGGTCAAAGTCATAGTGCCTAAGTCAGTATCTGCACATCCAGGTCCTCAATTAGTTTGTGCTGAGTGATTGCACGAGTAAATGAATTGTTTGATCAGAAAAGATTTGATCAGTAGGGAGGGACCCTTGTCCTTTTTAAATTCTGACCCCCTTATTGTGCAGATGCTTAGAGCAGAGGCCTGGCTAGCTGAGCCTCTCAGCACACCTGCCACAGTGGGTGCTGTCAGCAACCTCCTGCTCCTAGGACACCTGGGATTTTTTTTTTTAATAATCAAAGATGTGTATTGCAGCGTTGTTAATGGTAGCAAAAAACTGGAAACAAAAGGAATAACTACTATCACATTCACATCACAGAATGTGAATCATGTAAAATGAAATAAAACTGTGGAAGGAATTTACACTAAATATTGTTGAGCAACAGGAGTAAAATGCATGAAAGTGTAAGATAATATTCCATTCTGGTAAAACAAACTGTGATAAACTATCCTTGCCCAGGATTACTTGATAATGTGTATGTTATTTCTTATCATTTTATTTCCATCTCAGACTAGTCCAGGTTCTTCCCTGTAGCAAGCTGGTCTGGGCCTCTCTAGGGAGACCAGGGTCTCACCTTCCAGCTCGCAGAGGGGCCTTGAGTTTGCCAGTTGGCCCGATTTGCTCTCTGGTAAGTAGCTGTGTATTCACTCTCCTCTGAGGCCACACACAGAGGGCCAACCTCCCCAACCTTCTGCTGCTCAACCCAGAGCAGGGTGGGGAATGTGTTGTTCAGTTCCCTTACAGCCACACCTGCTCTGGAAATTTCTTGCTCCTGTGGGATCACCTGCTGGGAATTCCTTGAGGACTCTCACAGGGGCCTGGGCCCTGGAAAGGAATGCAGCCTCCCTGGGCCTTCCCTTCCCACTCTCAGGGACTCCCTGCTTGGTCTCACCTCCACTTGCCTGCACACTACTACAGTAGGTACTAAAGGTATCCTGGTGAATGGACATCCCACAGACCCCAGGCCATGTTTTCTGACCCAACCTGACCTGCTCAGGCCCATGCTTTCTTTTCCTCTTGGGCCTTTGAGACTTCTTTATTTTTAACATGTACAGCTAAAGCAGACAAAAAAAAAAAAAAAAAAAAAAAAAAAACTACACAAATAAGATATCATTTTCGTTCTGTAAAGATTAAAATATGCAGACGAGCAGGAAGAAGACAATAAAAATTTTCCTCACTTTCAATATCAAGCATGACTGCTTTTTATTTATTTCCTGTTTGTATTTTTTCTTAATCATATAGGGTCACTCAAGGGAGAGACTGGGTCTCAGGAGCTGGCTCTAGAGGGGACAAGGCATAGGCCTAATTAAAAGCACTCACCTACATATATGAATTTTCCTTACATATCCTTTATGCTGGGGACTATACAGGAGGATGGGAAACATTCCAAAGAGTCACCCAAGACTGAAGGGCCCCTAGCTGCACAGGCACCTATTGCACATGTGCCAAACACGCAGGTCCTGGGAGTGAGGTGCAAAAAACAAGCAGGTATAGGCCATGCCGGATCCCAAATGCTGGCTTTTCGGGGAAAAGTTTTAGGTTTCATTAAAAGCCCTTACCTTCATATACGTGCATTTTCCTCCTGATGGCTGAGCTGGAAGAATATGGATTTTTGTTGCCAAACTCAAAAGGTTCACTACTTGGGGTATTCCATTCAAGAACAAGACGTAGTTGTTGTTACGTAGTTTTATTTACTTGCAGCAAGTAAAGGAGACAGGGGATTCACTTCCAAAGCTCTGTCTCCCCTGAAGGGAGGCTTAGCTATTGCTCCTATACACTATTTGGCTAATTACATGTTGATTTTTTTCTTTGCAGTTGTGTGCACTTATCCGGTTGGGTTCCTGTCAAGCTCATTCTGTTGAGAATTATGTCTGCAAAATACTGTATTATATTTTAACAATTAACAAGAATAGCATTTAGTAAGCACCACTCAGACATTGAAATGCTTATCCTAACAATTCCCCACCGAGGTTTTTTTTCACTGCTCATTCTGTAAGGGTGAAACTTGGGAGATGAATAATATAGTTAAACTTAGCTAGTTTGCAGTTTGGTCCATCCTGATATTCAGCAGTTTCTCTTTTGTTTTCTCTCCCACTGATTAACTGAAGAACTTCTATTGGTTCCTTTTTTCAAGACAACCCAGACCTCATTAATTAATGACATCCTAACCTGAAAAGAATGAACAACTTCTTTAATCCTCAGATGCCCAGACATCAGGACCTATGAGGTCTGACAATTAAGTTCGCAAACTCATCCTCGAAAACGTGCTACGTAACTCATTGCTGAATATCACTATGGTCACTTTCGAAGTACTTCCCTGGGGAAACTATGCACCAATGCCAGTGCCTAGTCCACCTTTCAAAGTAATTTTGGAACTCTTTTTCTGGAATGGCCATCAGAACTGTCATTGTATTACCTTTGATGTCATGAATGTCATCAAAATGTCTTCCTTTCAATATTTTCCTTTATCTTGGGGTAAAGAAAGAAGTCATTGGGGGTCAGATCAGATGAGTTGGAAGGGTGTTCTGTCAACTGGACAAATAATTCTCCAAGTAGTCCACCAAAAGATAAACCACCAAAAGAGTGGTTTATTTGGGAAAAGAAAAAGAAACAAAACCACCAAGGAGTGTGTGAATGCACACTTCCTGGCCTGTGTTCCAACCAGCCACCCACATGCAAATAAAAGAGCCTTCCCAAGATGGCTTCTATATTTTATATGAATCGCTCCCCTTGAAGTTACCGCAAAGTTTAACAGGCTGTCGGGACTAGAGAGTTAACAAGGGGCCCAGCTCCACCCATAGTTCTCCCAGCTCTATGGTTAATCATCTTAAGATGCCAGCTCACTTTTATCATTCCCACCTTCATCAAGATTTTTTCTCTAAAAGATCATTGATCAATAATCAGGTCTTCTAGTCTCAGGTTTTCTAGTGTCCAGTCTTTTGTCCCTTGATGTCAGAAGGGCCTCCTCTGGGTGTCATCTCTTAAATCAAGGAGAGAGTGTATGGATCAGGAAACAGCTGGTATCTAATGTTGACAGGCATCAGAAGCAGAGCTTAAATAGATCAAAGTTAAAGGTAGAATTAGTACAACATAGCAACCTAGCTTATGTAGCTGGCATAAATGAGGAACTCAAGTTCCTCAGAAGTCACCTGCTTTACATTTTGACAGCTTTAGTGTCAGGTCACCAGACTGTGTGCTTTTCCAGTCAGGGTTTGGTGCCTTCTTTAGGTGTGACACGTGTATTCAAGAGTCTACTCCCTGCAGTTTAGCAGCACAGGGGTTAGTCAACAGTACCTGGTAAGGGCCCTTCCAGCATGGCTGGAGGGAATCCTTTTTTAGATATGTTTTCTAATAAACAAAATCTCCAGATTGTAGAGTATGAATTTTTAGTTTTTCATTTCTCTGGAGTGCATGGTGAAATGATTTTTTGACTAAAGCATGATTATTGTCAATAAAAACAATTAAGCCTTTACAATATTGAATTATGTCTCCTTTCACCAACTGTGGATCAAGAGAGGCAGGGGCCAGATGCATATCGCGTTCTGTAATTATCTCAGGATGGGTGAGAACTTATGAGTCCGAAAAGGGGTAGATCTGAGATTTAAAAAGACTAATGGCAATGCCTTTGACCAAGATATTTGAAGAGTTTCAGTAAATTTTGCCAATTGAGTCTTAATAATACCATTAGTGCATTCAACCAGTCCTGAAGATTGAGGATGGTAAGCACAGTGAAAATGTAGGATTTGCCAAACAGCACAGACTTGCTTCAGCACCTGACCAGTGAAATGGGTTCCTCAATGACTGTGCAGTTCAAGAGGAGTTCCCCAAGTAGGAATAATCTTTTCTAAAGTACTTTAGCCACTGCAGACACATTAGCTTGTCTGCAAGGGAAAGCTTCAGTCCAGTGAGAAAACATACATATGATGACTGAAACACATTTATATCCATGAGATGGGGGAAGCTGTATGAAGTCTAGTTGCCAGACTTCAAATGGTCCATTTGGCAACTTAAAATGTCCAGGGACAGTGAGAATAGGCTTCCCTAAATTATATTTTGGACAGGTGGGACACCTGAGGTAGGTACTTTTTGCAGCCTTATTAATATCTCCCCACCAATATTGGTGCATGAAAGCTACCATTTTTTCAGCTGACCAATGGTTCAACAAATGTATAGTGGTTAAGAGTGGGAATTTTAGAGTTTCTGATAGGACTGTGTTGTTATTTGTTCTGAACCAGAGTTTCTCTCCTTATTAAACAAACAATTGTTGGATTTCCAGTTATATTTTTCTTCTTCAGCAGCTGATTGTTGGGCCTCTCTGGCCAGTTTTTCTAAGTTATCAACTGGAGAAGCTTCTCTCTGGACCATGACAGAGGTCCGGCTGCTGCTGCCTTTAAGGGCTGCACTTTTAGTAGAAATGTCAGCCAGGTGATTTCCTTTGGCTTCCAGGGAGTCAAGTTTAGACTGCCCCAGAATCTTAATAATGGCTAAGGCATCAGGTAAAAGTATAGTGTTCAATAATTTTTGTACATCTGGACCATTCTTAATTTTATCTCCATTGGAGGTAAGGAAACTACATTGTTTCCACAGCATTCCAAAGTAATGGGCCACCCCAAAGGCATATATGCTGTTGGAATAAATGTTGACAGCTTTATCCTTTGCTAAAATGCAAGCTTGAGTGAGGACATATAATTCAGCCTGTTGTGCTGAAGTGGCCAGAGACAAAGGTGCTGCCTTGATGACTTCAGAAGGAGTTACAACAGCATAAGCAGCATAGTGTTCACCATTGCCATTTTTTAAGTACAAACCATTGGTAAACCAAGAGAGGTCAGCTTTACCCAGAGTTTTCTGCAAGTCATCATGAGGAGTCAGGAGGTGATCTGTTACTATCAGGGAGTCATGGAGAGCTTCTTCAGTCTCCAAAGAAAGAAAAACAGCTGGATTATGGTTATTACAATGTGAAAGGGTTATGTTAGAAGTGGTTAGCAAAAGGACTTTATAGGAAGTAAGGCGGCTGACTGAAAGATGCTGGGTGTAATGAGAATTCAGGAGAGCTTTTACTGCATGAGGCACAAAGAGGTTAGAGGGGATCCTGCAACAGTCTTCTCTGTGGCCTTAACCAGGAGGGCAGTGGCAGCAACAGCTCTGAGGCAAGGAGAATATCCCCAAGCCACAGGATCCAGTTGTTGACTATAGTATCTTAGGGGTTTATTTTGATTCCCATATTTCTGAGTGAGCACCCTAAGGGCATTTCCTTCCTTTTCATGTATAAAAAGGGAAAAAGGGAATCTGATAGTTAGGATGCCCAAGAGAAGATGGGTTTATTAAACTCTCCTTCGAGGCCTTGAAGGCCATGTCATCCTGTTCTTCCCATGAAATTGGGTCAGGACTGTCATTCCTTAATAGAACACATAGAGGTTTTGCCATAAGAGAAAGATTTGGGATCCAATTCTAGCAATAGCTGACTAGTCCAAGAAAACCTCACAATTGCCTATTAGTCTTGGGCCTCGGAAAAGTTTGGATGCCATGGAGCCTGTCTGGATCCAGACACAGACCTTATTCCGATATTAGATGTCTCAAATATAGAACCTGAGTGTGGGCAAATTGAAATTTCTCTTTAGAGACCTTATGTCCCTTTAAGGCCAATAATGTCACAAAATAGATGCTATCATCTTGCGAAGAAACCTGAGAAGAAGAGCAAAAAAGTAAGTCATTCACATATTGTAACAAAGTGGAACCTTTAGGAAAAACTATATCACCCAAATCGGTCTTCAGAATCTGTGAGAAGTAAGAAGGGCTGTCAGTGAAACCCTGAGGCATTACCGTCCAGGTAAATTGCTTTCCTTCCCAAGTGAAAGCAAAAAAGGAATTGACTAGCTGCATCAACTGGGATGCTAAAGAATGCACTGCATAAATAAATTACTGTAAAGAATTTGCTTCCAGTTATGATGGATGCCAGCAGTGTTTGAGGGTCAGGAACAACAGGTTGTCGAAGGATAACAATATTGTTTATTGCTCGGAGGTCCTAGATAAACCTCCATCATCATCTCTTTGGCTTTCTCACAGGTAGAATAGGAGTGCAAGGAATAATAAGACCCTGAGTTATGTAATCTTCTGTTATGGACATTAAACCTTGGAAGGCCTCCTTAATATAGGATATTGATTAATTCGGGGTAGAGGCTTTGAAGGATCAATTTGAACTTTGATAGGAGGTGCACTGTGAATCCTGCCAATATCAGTTGAAGATTTTGCCCATAAAAAAGGTGATAGTTGGTCCAACAGGGACCATGATCACTGTGTTCAGATTCAGTTACTGTACCATCAGAGACAGCACAAATAAAAGATGCTGAAAGATCATGTAATTCACCTGATTGGTGATTCTGGTGATTAACATTATTTCTCCTTTTCGAGAAGAAGATATTCCAGCATGATACTTCTCTAAGAGGTCTGTGCCTAATAAACGGGTAGGGGCAGAAGAAATAAGGAGAAAACTATGTTCATCTCTTAAGGGACCTAAACAAAAGGGAATAAGTTCAGATACGTGAACCTGTTAAGGTTTATTTGAAATCCCCACCATATGAAGTGTCTTATTACTCTGAGGCAGGGGCTGTTTATAACATTGGGCACTGAGAGAGTAGCACCAATGTCAATAAGAACAGAAACAGTTTCCTCCCCAATATGAAGAAAAGTTTCTCCAAGATGATTAAGGGGAAGGACTGGAAAAAGCCCCTGTACGTCCTCGGAGGCCCATAACTGGGAATTAGGAAGGCCTGAACGAGGTTGGTCAGAAGGTAGAGCACAATGATGTCATCAAAATGGCAGCATGAGGTGAGCTTCTGGAAATCTCCCCTGGAATTAAAAAAAAAAATCGAACAACTATAACTCCACAAAGGATTTCCTGCACAGCAGACAGGCAAGATGAAGAGGTTCACTACTGAATTCACCTAAAGGTGGGCAAATTGCACATGCTGGGAAGGAGGGAAGGGAGAAGTGTGGACACGGAGCTGCAGCTGCGCGGGCGCAGGACGAAGAACTAGCTCAGTGCTCCGAGCTTGCTGCATCCTGGAACTACCGCAACTGCGGGAGAGGGAAGAACTTGGACTGCTAGGCCCACAGGCCTGAGAGGACAGCATATGACACGGCTGAACCCAATGCTCACGGCAGAGACCTCAGAGCAAAGACTGAGTGAAGAAGGCTGAAAATGGAGGTTTAAGCCCTTATTGCTGAGTAGAGAATGGAAGCCTTAGGCACTGAGACTAGCTAATGCCTCCCTACCCTCCGAGAGTTTGACCCTCCCCCACCTTCCCATGATAGAAGCGGAACAGTAGCAGTGTCAGATCAAAAGAATAGAATATTTGCAGCTCTGAGAACTGTGGACCGCAGACACAGATTCACAGCCCAACTAGTTCCGGCAAAGGGGAGGGAGTTGTGGAAACAGGACCAGCTGTGGTGCAGGTCGACAACATTGCTCTGGGCCACCTCTCACAACCCACCCCGCCCTTTTCCCCACCTATCTGGGTGGATCCCTGCTGGAGTAAACAAAGCTGCTGAAACACGCGGGCTCTGAATCTGGTGCAAGAAGAGCTTTGGAACTTCAAAAGCTCTCTGCATCCCCACACAGATTCACTGCTCTATGACCCAAGCAAACTGTTACGAGAGGAGAAGCCCTCATTCCAGGGAATCCCCCCATTGTGTGAGAAGCTGGAATAGTGCAGAGAAAACATAACACTACAATGTGAGAGAGAAAAAGGGCTGTAGTCGGAGAAAAAATAAAACATTCTACCAACACGTACTGTAAAACAAAAGAAAGAACTCTTGCTATCAACACATTACAGAACTCACTGTGGTAGATGTCTAGGAAAAGAAATAATAAATAATTATTGCCAAAAATAACCAAGGCAACAAGACAGCTCAGAAGAAAAATGAAAGTCTCCAGAAAATGTACTTAAAGATATGGAAATATGTGACTTAAATGACAGAGAATTCAAGATCGCAGTTCTGAAAAACCTCAACGAGATGCAAGAAAACACAGAAAGGCAGTTTAATGAACTTAGAAACACAATCAAAGAACAACATGAACAATTTACTGAATGATTGAAATTAAAAAAAAGAACCAAATAGAAATTCTGGAGATTAGAAATCAATAGAAGAAACGAAGAATGAAAGAGCCAAGTTAGGTAGTAGAGTTGACCAGATGGAGGAAAGAATCAGTGACATCAAAGATAGAAACCTGGAAATGACATGGATGGAAGAAGAAAGAGACTTGAGACTTAAAAGAAATGAAAGAAGAATGGATATGGTAAGCATGTTGAAGAAAATGGAATACTCTAAATAACAAACTTTCTTTTACATAAACTTAAGGGTAACCACTCAAAAAAAAAATCCAGAACTGAAATATATACTGTAATAAAAGAAGAAACAGAGAGAAAAATGATAGAATACCCAAATACACAAAGAAATAATGAACAACAAAAAAAGGCAAAGTAACAATGGAGATACAGTCTTACCAGAAAACTAAAGATAGAATGACAGGAAATCCTCACATATCAATAATCACCCTAAACATAAATGGACTAAACTCACCAATAAAAAGGCACAGAGTGCTTTTCAACATAGTGTTGGAAGTCCTTGCCAGAGCAATCAGGCAAGAGAAAGAAATAAAAGGCATCCAAATTGGGAATGAAGAAGTTAAATTGTCACTCTTTGCAGATGACATGATGCTATATATAGAAAACCCTAAAGACTCCACCAAAAAGCTATTAGAAACAATCAATGAGTACAGTAAAGTTGCTGGCTACAAAATCAACGTACAAAAGTCCATTGCTTTCCTATATACCAACAATGAAATCTCAGAAAAAGAAATAGAAAAAACAATTCCTTTTGCAATTGCAGCAAAAAGAATAAAATACCTAGGAATAAACTTAACCAAGGATGTGAAGGATTTATATGCTGAAAACTATAAGACAGTTTTGAAAGAAATTGAAGAAGACACAAAGAAATAGAAAGACATTCCGTGCTCATAGATTGGAAGAATCAGCATAGTTAAAATGGCCATATTACCCAAAAACATATACAGATTTAATGCAATCCCCATTAAAATCCCAATGGCATTTTTTAAAGAAATAGAACAAAAAATCATCAGATTTGTTTGGAACCACAAAAGACCCCGAATAGCCAAAGCAATATTAAAAAAAAAGAACAATACTGGAGGTATCTCACTCCCTGATTTTTGCTTGTACTACAGGGTTACAATAATCAAAACACCTTGGTATTGGCGGAAAAACAGACACATAGACCAATGGAATAGAATTGAGAACCCAGAAATAAAACCACATAAATATGGACAGATAATTTTTGACAAAGAAGCTAAAAACATACAATGGAGGAAAGACAGCCTCTTCAATAAATGGTGCTGGCAGAATTGGATAGCTACGTGCAAAGAATGAAACTGGACTGCTATCTGTCACCATGTACCAAAATTAATTCAAAATGGATCAAAGACTTAAGCATAAGAACTGACACAATAAACTGCATTGAAGAAAACATAGGTACTAAACTTATGGACCTTGGGTTCAAAGAGCATTTTATGAATTTGACTCCAAAGGCAATGGAAGTAAAAGCTTAAATAAACGAATGGGACTATATGAAACTTAAAAGCTTCTGCGCAGCAAAAGAAACTATTGACAAAATAATGAGGCAACCAACTGAATGGGAGAAGATTTTTGCAAACAGTGCCTCTGATAAGGGGCTAATATCCAAAATATACAAGGAACTCATGAAACTCAACAACAAAAAAACAAAGAACCCAATTGAAAAATGGACAGAGGACTTGAAGAGACGTTTCTCCAAAGAGGACATACAAATGGCAAATAGACATATGAAAAAATACTCAACATCGCTAATCATCAGAGAAATGCAAATGAAAACCACAATGAGATATCACCTCACCCCAGTCAGAATGGCTTTCATCAACAAGACAAATAGTAACAAGTGTTGGAGAGGCTGTGGAGAAAAAGGAACCCTCATAAACTGTTGGTGGCAATGCAAACTGGTGCAGCCGCTATGGAAGGCAGTGTGGAGGTTCCTCAAGAAATTACGAATAGAATTACCATATGACCCAGCAATCGTTCTCCTGGGTATCTACCCAAAAAATCTGAAAGCATTTCTCTATAGAGACACGTGTACTCCAATGTTCATTGCAGCTTTGTTTATGGTGGCCAAGACATGGAAACAACCAAAATGTCCTTCAATAGATGAATGGATAAAGAAGTTGTGGTATATATACACAATGGAATACTATTCCACGTTAAGGAAAGATGATATAGGAGCATTTGTGGCAACATGGATGGATCTTGAGAGTATAATGCTAAGTGAAATAAGTCAGATAGACAAAGCAGAGAACCCTATGATTTCACTGATATGTGGTATATAAACAAAAAGAACAAGACAAACAAATGAGAAAGAAAAACTCATAGACACAGACAATAATTTAGTGGTTACCAGAGGGTAAGGGGGTGGGGGGTGGGTGATGAGGGTAAAGGGGATCAAATATATGGTGATGGAAGGAGAACTGACTCTGGGTGGTGAACACACAATGGGATTTATAGACGATGTAATACAAAATTGTACACCTGAAATCTATGTAAATTTACTAACAATTGTCACCCCAATAAACTTAATTAAAAAAAAAAAGACAAACAAATGAGAAAGAAAAACTCATAGACACAGACAATAATTTAGTGGTTACCAGAGGGTAAGGGGGTGGGGGGGTGATGAGGGTAAAGGGGATCAAATATATGGTGATGGAAGGAGAACTGACTCTGAGTGGTGAACACACAATGGGATTTATAGATGATGTAATACAGAATTGTACACCTGAAATCTATGTAAATTTACTAACAATTGTCACCCCAATAAATTTAATAATAAATAAAAAGGCACAGAGTAGGAGACTGGATCAAAAATCTAAACCCAACCATATACTGTCTCCAGGAGACAAATCTCAGCTACATGGACAAGCATAGACTCAAAGTGAAAGGTGGAAATTGACACTCCAAGCAAATGGTTCCCAGAGAAAATCAGGTGTAGCCATAATGGTATCAGATGAAACAGATTTCAGGGTGAAAAAGATAACAAGAGACAAAGATGGACATTTCATAATGGTAATGGGGACCATACAACAAGAAGACATAACAGTCATCAATATTTATGCCCCCAATCAGGGAGCACCAAAATATACCAAGAAACTGCTAACAGAACTAAAGGGAGAAATTGACCAAAACACAATTATACTAGGGGACTTAAATACATCATTGACAGCTATGGATAGATCAACCAAATGGAAAATCAATAATGGGACAGAAATAGCAACCCTAAATGACACATTAGATGAAATGGACATAATTGACATTATAGAGCACTTCATCCTAAAACATCAGACTATACATTTTATTCTAGTGTACATGGAAAATTCTCAAGGATAGACCATATATTGGGACATAAAACTAACCTCAGCAAATTTAGGAAGAATGAAATCATACGAAGCATGTTCTCTGACACAAGGCTTTGAAATCTGAAATCAACTGCAAAATGAAAGTAGAAAAATCACAAATACATGGAGATTAAACAACATACTTTTAATGAACGACCAGGTCAAAGAAGAAATTAGAGGAGAGATCAAAAGATACATAGAACAAACGACAATGAAAATACATCCTACCAAAATTCTTGGGATGCAACAAAAGCAGTTTTAAGAAGAAAATTTATATCATTACAGGCCTATCTCAAGAAACAAGAAAAATCCCACATAAATAACCTCACATTACACCTTAAAGAATTAGAAAAAGAAGAACATATGAAACCCAAAGTCAGCAGGAGAAAGGAAATAATAAATATCAGAGCAGAAGTAAATGAAATACAGAACAAAAAGACAATAGAAAAAATTAATGTGACAAAGAGCTGGTTCTTTGAAAAGATTAACAAAATTGACAAACCCTTAGCGAGGCTCACAAAGATGAAAAAAGAGAAGACACTAATAAACAAAATCAGAAATGAAAAAGGGGAAGTTATCACGGACACCAGAGAAATACAAAGGATCATCCAAGAATAGTATGAAGTAGTATATGCCACAAAATTCAATAATCTAGAAGAAATGGACAAGTTTGTAGAAACATATAGCCTTCCAAGGCTGAACAATGAAGAACTGGAAAATCTAAACAGAGCGATCACCAGTAACGAAATTGAATCAGTCATCCAAAACCTTCCCAAAAGCAAAAGTCCGGGACCAGATGGCTTCACTAGTGAATTCTACAAAACCTTCAAAGAGGATCTCATACCAATCCTGCTCAAACTCTTCCAAAAAATTGAAGAAGAGACAGTACTCCCTAACTCATTTTATGAGGCCAACATTACCCTGATACCAAAACTTAGTAAGGACAACACAGAAAAAGAGAACTACAGACCAATATCTCTGATGAATACAGATGCAAAAATCCTAAACAAAATACTAGCAAATCGAATGCAACAATGCATTAAAAAGATTATTCATCACGACCAAGTGGGGTTCATCCCAGGGGCAGAAGGATGGTTCAACATATGCAAATCCATCAATGTGATACATCACATAAACAAAGAAAGGACAAAAATCATATGATTATATCAATTGATGCAGAAAAAACATTTGACAAGATACAACATCGATTTATGATTAAAACACTTAATAAAATAGGTGCAGAAGGAAAATACCTTAACATAAGAAAGGCCATATATGACAAACCCTCAGCTAATCTCCTAATTACTGAAGCCCTTTGCTCTATGTTGAGGAACATGACAGGGCTGTCCTCTTTCTCCTCTGCTTTTCAACATAGCATTGAAAGTCCTCGCCAGAGCAGTCAAGCAAGAGAAAAAGTAAAAGGCATCCAAATTGGGAATCAAGATGTTAAATTGTCATTCTTTGCAGATGACATGATGCTATATATAGAAAACTTAAAGACTCCACCAAAAAGCTATTAGAAACAATCAACGAATACAGTAAAGTTGCCGGCTACAAACCCAACGTACAAAAGTCAATTGCATTCTTATATACTAACAATGAAATCTCAGAAAAAGAAATAAAAGCAACAATTCTTTTTGCAATTGCAGCAAAAAGAATAAAATA
Organism: Rhinolophus hipposideros; assembly: GCF_964194185.1. Lineage (NCBI taxonomy): Eukaryota > Metazoa > Chordata > Mammalia > Chiroptera > Rhinolophidae > Rhinolophus > Rhinolophus hipposideros. The sequence goes on from NC_138063.1 coordinate 59,505,438, forward strand.
CTTAGGAATAAACTTAACCAAAGATGTGAAAGACCTATATGCTGAAAACTACAAGACATTTTTGAAAGAAATTGAAGAAGACACAAAGAAATGGAGACATTCCGTGCTCATGTTGGAAGAATCAACATAGTTAAAATGGCCATATTACCCAAAGCAATATACAGATTTAATGCAAATCTCCATCAAAATCCCAATGACATTTTTAAAGAAATAAAACAAAAAATAATCAGAGTTGTTTGCAACCTTAAAAGACCCCGAATAGACAAAGCAATCTTAAGAAAAAAGAACAATACTGGAGGTATCACACTCCCTGACTTTCGCTTGTACTACAGGGCTACAATAATCAAAACAGCATGATATTGGCAGAAAAACGGACACATAGACCAATGGAATAGAATTGAGAACTCAGAAATAAAACCACATAAATATGGACAGATAATTTTTGACAAAGAAGCTAAAAACATACAATGGAGGAAAGACAGCCTCTTCAATAAATGGTGCTGGCAGAATTGGATAGCCACGTGCAAAAGAATGAAACTGGACTGCTATCTGTCACCATGTACCAAAATTAATTCAAAATGGATCAAAGACTTAAGCATAAGACCTGAAACAATAAACTGCATTGAAGAAAACATAGGTACTAAATTTATGGGCCTCGTGTTCAAAGAGAATTTTGTGAATTTGACTCCAAAGGCAAGGGAAGTAAAAGCTAAAATAAATGAATAGGACTATATCAAACTTGAAAGCTTCTGCACAGCAAAAGAAACCACTGACAAAATAAAGAGGCAACCAACTGAATGGGAGAAGATTTTTGCAAATAGTTCCTCCGATAAGGGGCTAATATCCAAAATATACAAGGAACTTATGCAACTCAACAAGAAAAAAACAAAGAACCCAATTGAAAAATGGACAGAGGACCTGAAGAGACGTTTCTCCAAAGAGGACATACAAACGGCAAATAGACATATGAAAAAATGCTCAACATCGCTAATCATCAGAGAAATGCAAATGAAAACCACAATGAGACATCACCTCACCCCAGTCAGAATGGCTATCATCAACAAAACAACAGTAACAAGCATTGGAGAGACTGTGGAGAAAAAGGAACCCTCATACACTGTTGTTGGGAATGCAGACTGGTTATGGAAGGCAGTGTGGAGGTTCCTCCAAAAATTATGAATAGAATTACCATATGACCCAGCAATCCCTCTCCTGGGTATCTACTCAAAAAATCTGAAAACATTTATCCATAAAGACATGTGCTCCAATGTTCATTGCAGCTTTATTTACAGCAGTCAAGACATGGAAACAACCAAAATGTCCTTCAATAGATGAATGGATAAAAAAGTTGTGTTATATATGCACAATGGAATACTCTTCGGCGGTAAGAAAAGATGAAATAGGACCATTTGTGACAACATGGATGGATCTTGAGATTATAATGCTAAGCGAAATAAGTCAGACTGAAAAAGCAGGGAACCATATGATTTCTCTGATTGTGATAGAGGAACCAAAAACAACAAAGAACAAGACAAATGAGAAACAAAACTCATAGACACAGACAATAGTTTAGTGGTTATTGGAGGGTAAGGGGGGAGGGTGGCAGGAGATGAGGGTAAAGGGGCTCAAATAGATGGTGATGGAAGGAGAACTGACTCTTGGTGGTGAACACACAATGGGATTTATAGATGATGTAATACAGAATTATACACCTGAAATCTATGTAACTTTACTAAGAATTGTCACCCCAATACTCTAATTAAAAAAAAAGTAGAGAGCATCTTGTATGCTTAAGCTTATGGTGATCCCTTTACCTGTGTCCTCACTTCTTGCGTAATGGCAAAAGTTTGGAGTAATGTGGGTTTCCACAGGAACTTTCATTTGCCTCTGCTGAAAATCAAATGTCTTGGCAATCTTACTTCTAGGCAGCCTGCCTAAGTAGCGTTTTAGCAAGTTCATCAGCCAAATTTACCAAGTCTAGAGTAGGCATTTTTCCCTATCTCATCCTGAATCTCTTAACCAGGAGGGAAACGTCTTCATTCAGCCCATTAACAAACAAAACATAAAAGGTATTGGTGTGTGGCCAACATCTGAAGGAAGACCAGAATTTTCCTTAAAACCAACGTGAAATCTTTCATAATAGTCATGAACAGATTTGTCAGGCTTTGTGAGCAATCCTGAATTTTGCTCCTATTAACAGCCTTTGGAAAAGCCTAGGAAATTGTTCGATTTATTTTCTGAGCAAGTTCTCTGGCTTCCCTCCAATAATGGGGGGTTTGCTTTTCTAAATCCCTTTCAAGATGCTCTCATCTAGCAATCCTCATTCAATGTCTAGCTTGGCCTTCACCTACCAACGTATGGATTAGCTGGTACAAATCAGAAAACCCAGGTTGATAGGCTTGAATAGTAATATCAAATTCCTCAGTAAACTTATTAGAATCCTTACTTACCTTAGGAAATCCATTTATAATAGCTCAAAACTCAGCTTTGGTCCAGGGAACATAGGAAACATGGGGTTTATTAGGATCTCTAGAGGGTTTAATCTTAAATGAAAAAGAACTGATAGGTTCCAAGGAAGGAGAGAGAGGAGAAGATTCAGGAGAGGATGCTGCTGGGGGTTGAGTTGAAAGTGGAGGAGGCAGCAATGAAGAGCAAGATGGCGTCGGAGGTGGAGTTTGAGACCAAGGAGCAGTGGGGGAGGGCAAGGCAGTATAGTAGAGGGAGGACAAGAGGTTTCAGGTGCCATTCTGTTTTTTTTAAATATTTAAATTTTATTTATTTATTTATTTATTTATTTATTCATTCATTCATTCATTTATTTATTTAGGACGGCACAGTTCACAGTGGCCAATGCAGGGATTGAACCAGCAACCTTGGTGTTATTAGCACCATGCTCTAACAGAGCTAACTGGCCACCCCTGTTTTTAAAATTTTAACAGTCTCTGTTAACTTTGAGACTTTATTTTGTAGAAAGGTAACTCTAGATCCATAGTCTTGTTTGGAGGTCTCCATATATTACTCCAAATAGGCATTCCATTCCTCCTTCTGTTATAGCACTGTTACTGTCCAATTTAGTTTTCAGAAAATCAAGTTTGGGAATCTCAAAAAGTTCCCTAAAGTGGCCACTGATATTTATAAATATCCATAGTCATATCTGACCATTTAGTTAAATATATGCACAAAAATTCCCAGTGGGTTTTAAACATACTCTTGGCCAGTGTCCTGGGAGGAGGGACAGTTTTAGAAGGCTTAGACATAAGAGATCCCATTTTTAAGACTGGGTCCAAAACAATTTACTACTCGAATAACCTGCAGGTTTTCAGCTCACTTCACTCTCATTCTGGAACAGTCTGATCACTGCGAATCAGACCAAAGGCTAGAGCCTGTGCCAGGCAGATAACCAAATCTAAGGAAGTCAAATTACAGGCAAAGCTGGCACTGGGTCCAAACAAGGTCCCAATTCAAACACCCACAGGTCTTTAGCCCCCCTCACTGTGGAACAGTCTGATCATTGAGAATCAGGCCGAAGGCTAAAAGCCAGTTCCAGGGAACTAGCCAACTCTCAGGGATTTAAGCTATAGCTGAGCTGGATGTCACTCTTTTCACTTTCTCAATGAGGCAGTACAGTCTAACACCAGCCAAGACTGATCAATATCAGTACAAATAACCTTTATCCTCAAAAGGACTTAGGCAAAGGTCAGTCTTTGTCTCAAAGTACAGCTTATTATTCCAAAGAATTCAAGCCAATGTGCCACAATGAGTACTCAGACAACATAGACAAATAGGCCTTTAACGCATGCACACACACAGCAACAAGAAAAAAACAAAAATTAAAATAATTCCTGAAAAAAGCCTGGAGAGCACCAGATGCAAAACCCTCTGGCTCAGATCCAGGAGAGGAACTTACCCCGCAACCCCTAAGCTGAGGAGCTAAGCATGGAGCCAAAACGGCTCAGTAGGTGCCTATTTGGTTTGCTCAGTGGTTAGAAAGCTGTCAGAGCTTCGTTCTTCTCTGGTCCAATACAGTTATTTGTTTACTAGCTAAAAACTCCCTCACAGACAGTGCTCTGTGTGAGCTGGTGCACTGTCATGGATCAAGAGCCATGAATTGTTAGCGAAAGTTCAGGTGTCTAACCTTTTCATGAAGCCTTTTAAGCACTTCCAAATAGTAAACTTGATTAACAGTTGGTACAAGTTCATAATGAATAATCCCTCTGATATCAAAGAAAGGTTAGCAACATCATTGCAACAAGTTCAAAAACTTAATTGTCACACCTGTATGCTCACAACTCTCTAGCAGTTTTTCGAGATGGCTTTCCAGCTACGGACAATAAGATTTAAGATAACATTGAGGCAGACCTGAGGCCTCAGAAGACCCCAGGAGACGACTTCTCAACCATTACCCTGAGGCCCGCTTTCCTTCGTTCTTTCCCATTTACCCGCCTGTAAAACCTGTTAATCATTTTGGCTCGGGGAAGGTAGTCTTTTTTTTACACATTAGTCTGCCATCCTCACAAGCTGCTGGTATGTAGAATAAGGCATGTTTTTCTCTTCACTAACCTTGTTACTCTGCTTTTTTTGGGGGGCTTGTCGTGCGGGGGACCCTGCTCGCTGCGCCATTTGTCGTGCAGGGTGGCAGGCAGGGTCTCAGCTCCCGCTCCCCACATAAGAACGCAGGACACGGTGAGGCCAAACAGGAACACCCACGGAGCCATAGGTAGGGGAGTCAAACCAATATATTCTCGCTGGCGGCTGGGCTGGAGACACAGGAAGCAGGATCTACATAATCTGCCTAACAGCAGTCCACTCTTGCCAGCCACCATCTTCTTGCTAGCCCCCATTCTTTCTGCTAGCGTAGCCACAACCGTTATATTAGTGGCCAATGGCTTACGGGTTACAGCTAACGGCCAACTAGCCACAGCTGCTGGCATCTGATCACAGTTGATGGCCATTTACTACCCGAGCCAGCACCTTTCTATTGTGAGGCCGAGAGCCTGGAAACGGCTTTTTGGGTGGCAAGCAGCACCGAACCTGATTCAGTAACATTCTGATGGGGTAGGTAGATAGATAGAAATGAGCAGGAGAAGGAGAGACACAGCCCAGGTTATAAAGCAGCTTGCTGCAGCTCCTACTTAGGTCAAGACCCCTTGCAGCTGCCCACACTTAGGGCTCCAATGCCTTCCAAGCCAGCAGGAGTCCAGGCTCAGACATACTCCTAAATCAAAGGGATGTATTGCTAGAAGTTAGAAAGAGAGAAAACATCCTGCTTATTAGAATGTACACCCTGCTTCTCAGGGCCATTATAATTAGCTCAGACAATGTTTTTCTTTTTCTTTTTTTTTAATTAAAGTTCATTGGAGTGACAATTGTTAGTAAAGTTACATAGATTTCAGGTGTACAATTCTGTATTACATCATATATAAATCCCATTGTGTGTTCACCACCCAGAGTCAGTTCTCCTTCTATCACCATATATTTGATCCCCTTTACTTTACCCTCATCTACCACCCTGCTCCTCCCTTACCCTCTGGTAACCACTAAACTATTGTCTGTGTCTATGAGTTTTTCTTTCTCATTTGTTTGTCTTGTTCTTTTGTTGTTTTTGGTTTATATACCACATATCAAAGAAATCATATGGTTCTATACTTTTTCTTTCTGACTTATTTCGCTTAGGATTATATTCTCAAGATCCATCCATATTTTCACAAATGGTCCTATTTCATCTTTTCTTACCACCGAATAGTATTCCATTGTGTATATATATCATAACTTCTTTATCCATTCATCTATCGAAGGACATTTTGGTTGTTTCCATGTTTTGGCTACCGAAAATAAAGCTGCAATGAACATTGGAACACACGTGTCTTTATGGATAAATCTTTTCAGATTCTTTGGGTCAATACCCAGGAAAGGGATTGCTGGGTCATATGGTAATTCTAGTTTTAATTTTTTAAGGAACCTCTACACTGCCTTCCATAGCAGTTGCACCAGTCTGCATTCCCACCAGCAATGCATGAGGGCTCATTTTTCTCCACAGCCTCTCCAATACTTGTTACTATTTGTCTTGTTGAGGATAGCCATTCTTAAAGGGGTGAGGTCATAAGTCATTGTGGTTTTCATTTGCATTTCTTTGATGATTAGTGATGTTGAGCATTTTTTCATATGTCTATTTGCCATTTGTATGTCCTCTTTGGAGAAACGTCTCTTCAAGTCCTCTGTCCATTTTTCAATTGGGTTCTTTGTTTTTTCGTTGTTGAGTTGCATGTGTTCCTTATATATTTTGGATATTAGCCCCTTATCGAAGGCACTGTTTGCAAAAATCTTCTCCCATTCAGTTGGTTGCCTCTTTATTTTGTTATTTCTCTTCCTAGAGATCTACAGGAGTGGCTTCTGCAACAGGTTGATAGGAAGAGGTCTTTCTTTTGTTTTCCAATACTTGTTGGTAGAATGTTTTATTTTCTCTCCGACTGCAGCCTTTTTTTCCCTCTCTCACACAGTAGTGCTATGTTTTCTCTGCACTATTCCAGCTTCTCACACAATGAGGGGATTCCCTGGGGAATGGGCTTCTCCTCTGTTAACAGTTCGCCTGGGTCATAGGGCGCCATATCCCTGTGGGGATGCGGAGAGCTTTTGAAGTTCCAGAGCTCTTTCTGTACCAGATTCAGAGCCTGTATGTTTCAGCAGTTCTGTTGACTCCTGCAGGGATCCGCCAAGATAGGTGGGGCCAGGGGCAGGGTGAGTTGTGAGAGATGGCCCAGAGCAATGGCGGCGACCACCACCATAGCTGGTCCCGCTTCCACAGCTCCCTCCTCTTTGCCTGAACTAGTTGGGCTGCGAATCTGTGTCTGCAGTCCACAGTTCTCAGAACAGCAAATATTCTGTACTTCAGATCTGACACTGCTACTCTTCCGCTTCTAGCACCGGGCAGGTGGGGGTGGGGCAAGCTCTGGGAGGGTAGGGAGGGGGCAGCTAGTCTCAATGCCTAAGGCTTTAGTTCTCTGATTGGCAGTGAGGGCTTAAACCACCGTTTTCAGCCTTCTTCCCTCAGTCTTTTCTCCGAGGTCTCTGCGGTGAGCGTTGGGTTCAGCTGTGTTATATGCTGCCTCCTCAGCCCTGTGGGCCATAAGCGGAGCCCTAGCGGTCCGAGTTCTTCCCTCTCCCGCAGCTGATAGAACACCTAATTACCTCAATCCCAACAGGCCTTCACCAAGGCACATTGTATTGAAGCTGTCTAAAATCAATGACAAAGAAAGAATCCTCAAGGCAGCCAGGGAAAAGAAGACGGTAACTTACAAAGAAAAGCCCATTAGATTATCATCAGATTTTTCAGCAGAAACTCTACAAGCTAGGAGGGAATGGAACCAAATATTCAAACTATTGAAAGAGAGAAATTATGAGCCAAGAATAATATATCCAGCAAAGATCTCCTTTAGATATGAAGGAGGAATAAAGACCTTTCCAGACATCCAGAAGCTGAGGGAATTTTCTAATACACGACCTGCATTACAAGAAATACTAAAGGAGGCTATTAGACCACCATCAACAGGGACAACTTGTGGCAACGGAAACATAAAAAGGGGGAGAGTAAAGGCATGAACTGGAATATGGGAATAGAGAAAGTAAGTGTACTGAAGAAACTGGAATACTCTAAATATCAAACTTTCTTTACATAAACTCAAGGGTAACCACTCAAAAAACATCCAAATCTGAAATGTATACTGTAATAAAAGAAAAAACAGAGGAAAACATCATAGAATACCACCACACAGAAATAATAGACAAGAACAAAAAGGCAAAAAAACAATGGAGACACAGCCTTACCAGAAAACTAAACACAGAATGACAGGAAATCCTCACATATCAATAATCACCCTAAATGTAAATGGACGGAACTCACCAATAAAGAGACACAGAGTAGCAGATTGGATCAAAAAACTAAACCCAACCATATGCTGTCTACAAGAGACACATCTCAGCTACAAGGACAAGCATAGACTCAAAGTGAAAGGGTGGAAATTGACACTCCAAGCAAATGGTACCCAGAAAAAATCAGGTGTAGCCATAATGATTTCCGATGAAACAGACTTCAGGGTGAAAAAGATAACAAGAGACAAAGATGGACATTTCATAATGGTAAAGGGGACTATACAACAAGAAGACATAACAGTCATCAATATTTATGCCCCCAATCAGGGAGCACCGAAATATACCAAGCAACTACTAACAGAAATAAAGGGAGAAATTGACCAAAACACAATTATACTAGGGGACTTAAATACATCATTGACAGCTATGGATAGATCATCCAAACAGAAGATAAATAACGAAATCGCAGCCCTAAATGACACATTAGATGAATTGGACATAATTGACATATATAGAGCACTTCATCCTAAAACATCAGACTATACATTCTTTTCTAGTGTACATGGAACATTCTCAAGGATAGACCATATATTGGGACACAAAATCAGCCTCAGCAAATTTAAGAAGATTGAAATCATACCAAGCATATTCTCTGATCACAAAGCTTTGAAATTGGATATCAACTGCAAAAAGAAAGCAGGAAAAAGCACAAATACATGGAGATTAAAAAACATACTTTTAAAGAATGACTGGGTCAAAGAAGAAATTAGAGGAGAGCTCAAAAGATACATAGAAACAAATGACAATGAAAATACATCCTACCAAAATTTTTGGGATGCCGCGAAAGCAGTTTTAAGAGGGAAATTTATATCATTACAGGCCCATCTCAAGAAACAAGAAAAATCCCAAATAAATAACCTCATGTTACACCTTAAAAAACTAGAAAAAGAAGAACAAGCGAAACCCAAGGTCAGCAGAAGAAAGGAAATAACAAAAATCAGAGCAGAACTAAATGAAATAGAGAACAAAAAGACAATAGAAAAAATTAATGTGACAAAAAGCTGGTTCTTTGAAAAGATTAACAAAATCGACAAACCCTTGGCTAGACTCACTAAGATAAAAAGAGAGAAGACACTAATTAACAAAATCAGAAATGAAAAAGGGGAAGTTATCACGGACACCACAGAAATACAAAGGATTATCCAAGAATACTATGAAGGACTATATGCCACCAAATTTAATAACTTAGAAGAAATGGACAAGTTCTTAGAAACATATAGCCTTTCAAGGCTGAATCATGAAGAACTGGAAAATCTTAACAGGCCGATCACCAGTAACGAAATTGAATCAGTCATCAAAAACCTTCCCAAAATCAAAAGTCCTGGACCAGATGGCTTCACCAGTGAATTCTACCAAACCTTCAAAGAAGATCTAATACCAATCCTGCTCAAACTCTTCCAAAAAATTGAAGAAGAGTCAGTACTCCCTAACTCATTTTATGAGGCCAACATTACCCTGATACCAAAACCTGGTAAGGACAACACAAAAAAAGAAAACTACAGACCTATATCTCTGATGAATACAGATGCTAAAATCCTAAACAAAATTCTAGCAAATCGAATACAACAATGCATTAAAAAGATTATTCATCACGACCAAGTGGGGTTCATCCCCGGGGCACAAGGATGGTTCAACATTCGCAAATCCATCAATGTGATACATCACATAAACAAAATAAAGGACAAAAATCATATGATTCTATCAATTGATGCAGAAAAAGCATTTGATAAGATACAACATCCATTTATGATTAAAACACTTACTAAAATTGGTATAGAAGGAAAATACCTCAACATAATAAAGGCCATATACGACAAGCCCTCAGCTAACCTCATAATTAATGGTGAAAAGCTGAAGCCCTTTGCTCTACGTTCAGGAACACGACAAGGTTGTCCCCTATCACCTCTGCTTTTCAACATAGTATTGGAAGTCCTCGCCAGAGCTATCAGGCAAGAGAAAGAAATAAAAGGCATCCAAATTGGGAATGAAGAAGTTAAATTGTCACTCTTTGCAGATGACATGATGCTATATATAGAAAACCCTAAAGTCTCCACCAAAAAGCTGTTAGAAACAATCAATGAATACAGTAAAGTTGCTGGCTACAAAATCAACGTACAAAAGTCCATTGCTTTCCTATATACCAACAATGAAATCTCAAAAAAAGAGATAGAAAAAACAATTCCTTTTGCAATTGCAGCAAAAAGAATAAAACACCTAGGAATAAACTTAACCAAGGATGTGAAGGATTTTTATGCTGAAAACTATAAGACATTTTTGAAAGAAATTGAAGAAGACACAAAGAAATGGAAAGACATTCCATGCTCATGGATTGGAAGAATCAACATAGTTAAAATGGCCATATTACCCAAAAACATATACAGATTTAATGCAATCCCCATTAAAATCCCAATGGCATTTTTTAAAGAAATAGAACAAAAAATCATCAGATTTGTTTGGAACCACAAAAGACCCCGAATAGCCAAAGCAATATTTAAAAAAAAGAACAATACTGGAGGTATCTCACTCCCTGATTTTTGCTTGTACTACAGGGCTACAATAATCAAAACAGCTTGGTATTGGCGGAAAAACAGACACATAGACCAACGGAATAGAATTGAGAACCCAGAAATAAAACCACATAAATATGGACAGATAATTTTTGACAAAGAAGCTAAAAACATACAATGGAGGAAAGACAGCCTCTTCAATAAATGGTGCTGGCAGAATTGGATAGCCACGTGCAAAAGAATGAAACTGGACTGCTATCTGTCACCATGTACCAAAATTAATTCAAAATGGATCAAAGACTTAAGCATAAGACCTGACACAATAAACTGCATAGAAGAAAACATGGGTACTAAATTTATGGACCTTGGGTTCAAAGAACATTTTATGAATTTGACTCCAAAGGCAAGGGAAGTAAAAGCTGAAATAAATGAATGGGACTATACCAAACTTAATAGCTTCTGCACAGTAAAAGAAACCACCAACAAAATAAAGAGACAACCAACTGAATGGGAGAAGATTTTTGCAAACAGTGCCTGTGATAAGGGGCTAACATCCAAAATATACAAGGAACTCATGAAACTCAACAACAAAAAAACAAAGAACCCAATTGAAAAATGGACAGAGGACCTGAAGAGACATTTCTCCAAAGAGGATATACAAATGGCAAATAGACATATGAAAAAATGCTCAACATCCATAATCATCAGAGAAATGCAAATGAAAACCACAATGAGATATCACGTTACCCCAGTCAGAATGGCTTTCATCAGTAAGACAAATAGTAACAAGTGTTGGAGAGGCTGTGGAGAAAAAGGAACCCTCATACACTGTTGGTGGGAATGCAGACTGGTGCAGCCGCTATGGAAGGCAGTGTGGAGGTTTCTCAAGAAATTACGAATAGAATTACCATATGACCCAGCAATCGTTCTCCTGGGTATCTACCCAAAAAATCTGAAAGCGTTCCTTTATAGTGACACGTGTACTCCAATGTTCATTGCAGCTTTGTTTACGGTGGCCAAGACATGGAAACAACCAAAATGTCCTTCAATAGATGAGTGGATAAAGAAGTTGTGGTATATATACACAATGGAATACTATTCCGCGTTAAGGAAAGATGATATAGGAGCATTTGTGACAACATGGATGGATCTTGAGAGTATAATGCTAAGTGAAATAAGTCAGACAGACAAAGCAGAGAACCCTATGATTTCACTGATATGTGGTATATAAACCAAAAAGAACAAGACAAACAAATGAGAAAGAAAAACTCATAGACACAGACAATAATTTAGTGGTTACCAGAGGGTAAGGGGGTGGGGGGTGGGTGATGAGGGTAAAGGGGATCAAATATATGGTGATGGAAGGAGAACTGACTCTGGGTGGTGAACACGCAATGGGATTTATAGACGATGTAATACAGTATTGTACACCTGAAATCTATGTAAATTTACTAACAATTGTCACCCCAATAAATTTAATAAAAAAAAAGGAAACAAAACCCTTACAATGCTGCCTACAAGAGACTTCAGATCAAAAGACACACACAGACTGAAAGTAAAGGTATAGAAAAAGATTTCATGAAAATGGAAACAAACAAAAAGCTGCGGTAGCAATTGTTGACTGGCAAAAAATAATTCTCCAGAAAATCCACCAAAAGAACTGCTTATTGGTTTAGAGCTCTGCAAGGAAAGGAAGGCCAGCCAGCCAACCTTCCACAGAGGTTCCCAGAGTCCGTCTCTGTCCGTGGGTCGGTGGGTCTGCAGAGTCGGCTGTAGCCCCTGTCCTCTGGGCAGTCTACGGGAGGCTACATCAGACTGATGGCGGCGACGACTGGCCCGTCGGCCCTGGTGGTTTGGTTGTTGCGCTGGGCCGGGCCCGCAGCTCCTACCGCGCCTTCTGCAAGGGACTCACGCGCTCGCTGCTCACCTTCTTCGACCTGGCCTGGCGGCTACGAATGAACTTCCCCTACTTCTACGTGGTGGCTTTGGTGATTCTCAACGTCCGCCTGCAGGTACATATTTAGCGCAACTACCTTTGTGGCAGTCACGGGCCCCTGGCAGGATGGCTGACTTCCACCCACCGGCTCACCTGCCCCAGAGCAAAACGACCAGCTCGGCTGGCGCACGCAAACTTGCTGGCCTGTCTTTCCCCTGTGCCTCATCTTTTAATGTAAATGAGCGGCTAGATATCCTTCTTTTCGGAAAGCCTTCAATGTAACCAAAAAAGGCTGATTCTCGAGGAAATACATAATTCAAGGAACAGAAAAGAACTTAAAAATATGAAAATCCTCAGAAATATATGAGGAATTCTTGCATCCACAGAACAGAAAACCTCACGAATTTTAGGAAATGACCATGGGAACAGGATGCCTTAAGGGGGAAAAAAAAAAGGAAATATTACAAACATTTCAAATAAAGATGAACTGTACAAGAATGGTCCAAATAGGTCAATTTCCAAATTTGAATAAGAAGTGAATAAAATTCCAACTGAATGGAATGAATTCTAAGCAATAGACGGATGGTGTTAAAAGCTGGAGGAAATTAATAACATGATCTGGAAGTCATACATTTCTTCATCCCCAAAGAAGAAACAATGGTAAACAGCAACTACAGGAAAACAAACATTTCAAACTACAAGGAAAACATGCTTCAAATATGAAGCAACGTGAGATGTGAACTGGTTTTTATAAAAGGGAATTGGCTTGAACTCTGGCACGTGGATCAGGACTGCAATCACAGACGCGAGAATCCAATTATAGCATTCAACTTGGCTATTCAGTGCACAGTATTTGAGCATTACAATGGAAATATTAGTTACGGTTTTCCATTTTTGGAATAAATCTCTAGGCAAAGCAGGGAAGACTTAATTACCGTTATAGAACACATTGGGAATATTATCAACTTTGAGAGTGCACAAGTACTGGCAGAGGGGAGGAAATGGAATAGCGGTGTTATTATCATGAGGTGGGAAGTCTTAATACTCTCTCTAGTTCAGTTATCTGGGGAATCACTTCGTAGGTTATATAAATGTCTAACCACTATACTGTACACCTGAAACTAATATAATATTGTATGTCACTGTAATTGAAAAATAAATAAATTTATAATGTTTATTGATTATATTTATGAGCAAACTAACTGACAGAAGAGTTAAAAATAGTGACATAACCATATGGAGTGGGGAGGAGAGTGGGGGGGGACAGCAGGAAGTCAGAAGAAAATGCCACATGTCATCAAGTTAAGAAATAGTAATAAAAGCATATTATTAAAAATGGAGGTAACCACTAAACAGTGTAAAAGTTTGCCTCTGGGTTGGGGAATCAAGAGTTGAGAGGGATGGGCAGGGACTTACTGCTTTTCATTATATGTATGCCCTTTTGTACTATTTGATTTTTAAAACTATATGTGCATGTATTGTTTTGATTAAAAATTAAAACTTAAAAAAGAAAAAGAACAGCTTATTCAGGAAAATAAAAAAGAAACAAAGCCACCAAAGAGTGTGTATATGCACACTCGCCAGCTGGGGTCCCAACTGGCCATTTATGTGGAAAAAAGTCTTAAGACTAGCATGGCTTCCCCCTTTATTCGCATCCCTCCCTCAGAAGTCACCACAAAGTTCAGTAGGAAGTCAAGACTAGAGAGTTAACAAGGAGCCCAGCTCCACCCATAGTCCTTGCAGCTCTATGGTTAAGCAGCTTAAGACGCCAGTTCATGATGGATGAATTTAGTAAAGTAGCAGGATATAAAATTAATATTCGGAAATCAGTTGCATTTGTATATACCAATGATAAAATAGCAGAAGGAGAAATTAAAAAAACAATTCCATTTACAATTGCTCCAAAGACTATAAAATATCTGGGAATAAATCTAACGAAAGATGTAAAAGATCTGTACTCAGAAAATTATACAACACTGAAGAAAGAAATGAAAGAAGACATAAATAGATGGAAACACATTCCATGTTCGATAGGAAGAATTAATATAGTTAAAATGTCCATACTGCCTAAGGCAATATACATATTCATCGCAATTCCTATCAAACTACCAACGACGTTTTTCACAGAAATAGAACATATAATCCTAAAATTTATATGGGACCATAAAAGAGCCCGGATAGCCTCAGCAATCTTGAGAAATAAGAACAAAGTGGGAGGTATAACGATACCTGATTTCAAACTATACTACAAGGCTACAGTAATCAAAACAGCATGGTACTGGCATAAAAATAGACACACAGATCAATGGAACAGAATAGAGAGTCCAGACGTAAATCCATGCCTATATGCCCATCTAATCTACGACAATGGAAGCAAGAATGTACGATGGGGTAAAGACAGTCTGTTCAATAAGTGGTGTTGGGAAACCTGGACAGACACATGCAAGAAAATGAAGCTGGACCACCTCCTTACACCATATACAAAAACAAATTCAAAATGGCTTAAAGACTTAAATGTAAGATCTGAAACCATAAAATATCTAGAAGAAAATATAGGAAGAAACTTCATGGACATTACCCGGAGTAAGATTTTCACTGATATATCCCCTCGCGTGAGGGACATAAGAGAAAAAATAAACATGTGGGATTACATCAAACTAAAAAGCTTTTTCACAGCAAAGGAAACCATCAATAAAACAAAAAGGGATCCTACTGTATAGGAAGAGATATTTGCCAATGATATATCTGATAAGGGATTAATATCACAAATCTATAAAAAACTTACTCAACTCAACTCCAAAAAAACAAACAACCCAATTAAAAAATGGGCAGAGGACTTGAGGAGACATTTTTCTAAAAAGGACATACAGAAGGCAAGAAGACATATGAAGAAATGCTCAACCTCACTAACCATCAGAGAAATGCAAATAAAAACCACAATGAGATACCACCTCACTCCATTCAAAATGGCTATCATCAATAAATCAACAAACAACAAATGCTGGCGTGGATGTGGAGAAAAGGGAACGCTAGTGCACTGTTGGTGGGATTGCAGATTAGTGCAGCCACTATGGAAAACAGTATGGAGATATCTCAGGAATCTGAAAATGGAACTACCCTATGATCCAGTAATTCCACTCCTAGGCATCTACCCGGAGAAATCCAAAACTCCAATTCAAAAATCTGTATGCACTCCTATGTTTATTGCAGCACTTTACACAATAGCCAAGATATGGAAACAACCGAAATGCCCATCGGTAGATGACTGGATTAAGAAGCTGTGGTACATTTATACAATGGAGTATTACGCAGCCATAAAGAAGAAAGAAATCTTATCATTTGCAGCAACATGGATGGATCTAGAGAACATTATGTTAAGTGAAATAAGACAGAAAGAGAAAGACAAGTACCATATGATCTCACTTATATATGGAATCTAAAGAAAAGACTATGTGAATGAACTAATCAGAAACAGTTTTGGGGACAAAAAGAAAAAACCGAGAGTTGTTAGATGGGTGTGTGTGTGTGGGGGGGGTTGGGGATAAGGGGAAAGGTGAAGGGATTTGGAAGCAGCTGGTAACCACAAGATGGCCTCAGGGTTTTTTTGAAAATTAATTTGGGGAAGGTATTTAATAATGTTGTAAAGATTTTGTTGGGTATCCGATGGACATGCGTCCTATTTGGGAGACCACCTCAGGGATACTGTGGATACCTGATCATGGCATTGTACACCAGAAGCTAAACATTAATGAATGCCAACTATAATTTTATATATATAATGTGATGGTTCAGTGTGAGGTCGGAGGGATAGTGGATGGGGGGAGGGGGGGTTCACAGTGTGAGGGATATAAATGATGAA
This sequence comes from Rhinolophus hipposideros, assembly GCF_964194185.1. Taxonomy (NCBI): domain Eukaryota; kingdom Metazoa; phylum Chordata; class Mammalia; order Chiroptera; family Rhinolophidae; genus Rhinolophus; species Rhinolophus hipposideros. The sequence continues at coordinate 59,521,666 of NC_138063.1, forward strand.
CGTCTAAGTATTACCTTGTCTTGTACACCTGAAACTAATAAATAAAAAAAAAAATTTGTCCAGGCAAAAAAAAAAAAAAAAAGATTATCTTTATATTATTATTGTTCACAGATTTTGATACTGACATGTTTCTTATGTATATAAAAATGATAGAATTGTGTTAGGAAATACTTATGATCAACATATGCCTATTGGGATTTGTTTTACATGTGACCTTCATCTATCGTGCTTCAGCAACAATGAAAAAATAAAAAAATGGATAAAATTATCTCTCTAAAAAAAAAAAAAAAGACGCCAGTTCACTTTTATCACAATACTTATACCAGACAAAATAGACTTTAAAACAAAGAGTATAGCAAGACTTAAAGAAGGACCTAATAATCCCGCTTTTCCATATTTATCCAAAGAAACAGAAAATGCTACTTCAAGGGAATGTGCTCATCCATATATTCATTGCAGCATTATTTACAATAGCCAAAATATGAAGGCAACTTTGGTGGTCCTGAGTGGATCAATAGATAAAGAAGAAGTGGTACATATATACAACTGAATACGACTCAGCCATAAAAAAAGAATGAAATCTTGCCATCTGTGACAACATGGATGGACCTAGTAAGTTAGACAGCAAAAGACAAATGTCATGTGATTTCACTTATAAGTGAACTCTAAAGAACGAAATAAAAAAGAAAAATGAAACAGAAACAAACTCATAGATACAGAGAACATTTAGTGGTTGCCAGATGGGAGGGGGTTTAAGGGTGGATGAAAAAGGGAAAAGGATTAAATAGTACAAATTGGTTGTTACACAGTAGTTATGGGGATGCAGGGTATAGCATAAGGTATATAGTCAATAATATTTTAATAACTATGTATGATGTTACATGGGTACTAGGTCTATCAGGGTGATAGATGAGAGAGAGTGGAGGGAAGGGTGAAAAAAGTGAAAGGATTAAGAAATTAGTAGTTATAAAATAGTCATGGGGATATAAAATAAAGCCAAGAGAATATAATCAATAATATGGTAATAACTATGTATAGTGCCAGGTGGGTACTAGTGAGGGGGATCACTTTGTAAATTATATAAATGTCTAACCATTATGCTGTACACCTGAAATTAGTAAAAATAATATTGAATGTCAACTGTAATTGAAAAATTAAAAAAGGGGGAAAATAAAGAGGAATAAGAGGTTCATAGTTCCAGGTACAAAACAAATAAGCCTTGGGATGTAATATACAGTATATGAAATTTAGTCAATAATATTGTGATAACAGTGTTAAATAGTTGCTGGACTTATTGTGTTGATCATTTCTATAGTATAGGGAATAAAATCAATAATAAGGTAATAACTATATATAGTACCAAGTGGGTACTGTTGAATAACTATGACATACACTCAAAACAAATATAATATTGAATGTTAGCTATATTTTAATAAAAACTTTAAAAAAAAAGAAAAGCAAAATATTTTACCAGATGTTTCACTTAAAAGAATACATATGAGTGTCCAGTAAAACCCATTCAAAAATGCTCACCATTAGTCATAAGAGAAATGCAAATCAAAACCATGAGGCGACAGCACTTCACATATAGTAGTGCTGTATGTGATATTAAAATTAGACACAAAGGTGATATTTCAAATGGAGTGATGTCATAAAAATGTCAGTGTGAGGTGAGCCTCTTGAAATCTTCCCTGGAATTTACAACAAATTGAACTACTATAACTCTACAAAGGACTCCTTGCACAGCAGACAGGCAAGACTAAGAGGTGCACTACTTAATTCATCTAAATGTGGCCAAATTGGGTGAGTGGGGGAAGAAGGAAGGGAGAAATGCAGAGACGGGGTAGTGCGGGTGCAGGACACAGACCTAACTCGGAGCTGCGAGCTTGCTGCATCCCAGAACTACCGCAGCTGCAGGAGATGGAAGAACTCGGATTACTAGGGCTCTGCGGATGGTACACAGGGCTGACAGGACAGCATATAACATGCTGAATCCAAAACTCACAGCAGACACCTCAGAGCAAAGACTGAGGGAAGAAGGCTGAAAACAGTGATTTAAGCCCTCACTGCTGAGCAGAGAATGGAAGGCTTAGTCACTGAGACTAGCTGCCTCCACCCTATACTCCCAGTACTTGTCCCACCCCAACCTGCCTAGTGCTAGATGCTAGTGCAGCTTTATTTATGGTGGCCAAGTGTGGGGACAGAGCCCCAGAGAGCAGTTTCCAGGCTCTCGGCCTCACATAGAAAAGTGCTGGTTCAGGTAGTAAATGACCATCAACTGTGATTGGCTGGCCATCAGCTGTGGCTAGTTGGCCATCAGCTGTAACCAGGGAGCCATTGGGCACTAATATAACTGCCATGGTTACACTAGCAGTAAAAATGGGGGCTAGCAAGAAGATGGTGATGACTCCCCTATCTATGGCTCTGTGGGTTTTCCTTTTTTGCCTCACCGTATCCTGCATGACTATGTGGGGAGTGGGACAGGAGACCCCGCCTGCCACCCTGCATAACAAATGGCACAGCGAGCAGGGTCCCCCACATGACACCAAAACATGGAAACAACCAAAACGTCCTTCGATAGATGAATGGATAAAGAAGTTGCGGTATATATACACAATGGAATACCATTCGGCAGTAAGAGATGAAACAGGACCATTTGTGACAACATGGATGGATCCTTGAGTTTATAATGCTAAGCGAAATAAGTAGGACAGAAAAAGCAGAGAACCATATGATTTCACTGATATGTGGTATATAAACCAAAAACAACAAAAGAACAAGACAAACAAATGAGAAAGAAAAACTCATAGACACAGACAATAGTTTAGTGATTACCAGAGGGTAAGAGGGGAGGCTGTGGTAGATGAGGGTAAAGGGGATCAAATATATGGTGATGGAAGGAGAACTGACTCTGGGTGGTGAACACACAATGGGATTTATAGATGATGTAATACAGTATTGTACACCTGAAATCTATGTAACTTTACTAACAATTGTCGTCCCAATAAACTTTAATTTAAAGAAAAAAAACCAAAGGTAATAATTGTTAATGAGAATTGAATTAGAAACCTCATCATATATTACTAGTAGGATTATAAAATAGTGCAGTCTCCATGAAAGACAGCTAGGCATATCTTCAAACTGCTAAACATACAGTCATCCAGTGACCCATCAGTTCCATTCCAGGAATTGAAAACCTATATCCATGTAAAGAACAGGTGTCATGTGTAATAATTCACAATATGTGAATGGATAAAGAATTGTGATATAGCTAGATAATGGAATAGTACTCATCAATAAAATTTAACAAGCTAATGATATAACCAACAGCATGGTTAAATTAAAAAAAAATTGTAAGTAAAAGAAGTCAGACACAAAAAGAAGACACAGTATATGACTCCTGTATATGTCTTGGTGTAGAATTAACCCGAGGTCATTTGCCGAAGGTAAAATAATTCACAAGACTCTTAAAAGTGAAAAAGCAAGGAAGGTGTATTGAAAGTCAGGCAGAGAAAGAGAGAGCCAGTGGCAGTGTCCAGAGAGGATGGTTGTCACAGGTTTCTGTTTGGAAGAGAAATACTGGCAAATGGAGTTTTGCCAGGGCAGTCTGATAGAGAATGCTGCGACAGGTTTCTGGTTAGCTGGGGCTTTATGGTTCCATGCAGGATGTAGGATGCTTGTCAGCTTTCAGGGCAGCTGCTGTTACAATTGTTTTCTCCTGGAAAATTTACTGTTCACATTTACGATGGATGTCAGCTTGCAGGAGCCTGCTATTGCTATTGGGAACTGTTCTGCTCCCATCTATGGTTGGTGTTTGTTAGCTTGCAGGTGCAGTGCTAGCCAGGGCCAAGCAGTTAATTTTTTAAGTTCGTTCCTACTAGCTCACAATCTTACTCCCTTTAATTCTTTGCCTGTCCCATCCTTCCAGCTCTCAAGTCTACTCCTGTTAACTCTTTACTTGTCTCATCAGTATATACATTCTAAAACACATACTCTATAATCACAACAGATAAATTGGTAGTTGTTGTGGTTAGGGGTGGGAGAGAAATGGACAGCAAACAAGACCATAAGGGAACCACTGGGAGTGATTTGTTCTTGATGGTGTTTTTTCCATGACTAAATTAATTTGCTAAACACATTTCAAATGAACCCAGTTTGTTGTATGTAAATTGTACCTCCATAACGTTGATTTTTAAAAATATTCAGAAAATTATGCAGGAAATTTTGGGAAAAAGCAAATCTGCATTTCCAAGTGAATGTAAGAATATTAGTAGTAATTGCTGATTTAAACACTATTTATTGACAGCTGAATATGAGATACCCAATTTGCTGACTCCTTTAATGCACTATATTATTTCTATCTATAACCCCAGAAGGAGCATAATATTATCCCCCCTATAGTTAAGGGAACTAGATTTTGGAAATTTTAAGTAATTTGTCCACATTCACATAGCTAGTAAATGGTGAAGCTTCATTTAAAAAACAACTAGCAAGTATGTGGCAGATCTCAAGAAGATAATGTCTGGCACATAGTAGAGGGTCTTATAAAATTAGTTATTCTAATATAAAAAATAAATTCATACTACCATTGTTATTATTCTCTTCAGAGACAAATTCACTCATACCTTCATCAAATAATGTCCTCTGTCACCCTCTGTATTATTATTGTGGTAATCATGCCATATCTTAAAATGACACCACTAAGTGGAAATTAAAATCTCAAGGGGAGGAGGACGTCATAAGAATGGCGGCAGTGGGGTGCACTTTTTGAGTTCTCCTCCGGATCTTATTACAAATAGACATATAACCCATCAAAGAACTCTTTGCTCATCATGCAGAACAGCTAAGAGACTCGTGGAAGGATTACTTGAAGGTGCACAAATTGGGCGAGCAGGGGAAGAAGGAAGGGAGCAGAGTGGAAATGCGTGGTCCCGCAGTGGAATCGCGGCTGGTGGCGGCCGCAGTGGCAGTAACCCACAGCTCTAAAGACGCAGGGGTTGCCAGGGCGGAACAGAGAATACAAAAGTCAGGAAGTGAGCTCTGTCCCTGCATCCCACAGCTGATCGCTCCGGCCAGGGGGCAGCTTGGTGGGCCCTAGGGCAGACAAAGAACACAGACTCGGAAAAAAAATGGCGGCGTGAGGTGAGGCTCTGTAACGCTCCCCTGGAATTTACAACGAATCGGACAACAATAACTCCACAAAGGACTCCTTGCACAGCAGACAGGCAAGACGAAGAGGCCAACTACTGAATTCACCTCCAGGTGGGTGAATCGCGCGAGCGAGCGGGGGAGGAGGGAGAGGAGAAGTGCGGAGACGGAGCCGCGCGGGCGCAGGACACAGACCCAGCTCAGTGCTCGGAGCTCGCTGCGCCTGGATCTTCCGCAACTGCGGGAGAGGGAAGGACTCGGACTGCTAGGGCTCCGCTTACGGCCCACAGGGCTGAGGGGGCAGCATACAAAACGGCTGAACCCAACGCTCGCTCACAGCAGACCTCGGAGCAAAGACTGAGGGAAGAGGGCTGAAATCGGTGGTTTAAGCCCTCACTGCCGAGCGGAGATCGGAAGCCTTAGGCACGGAGACTAGCCGCCCCCTCCCTACCCTCCCAGAGCTCGCCCCGCCCCCACCTGCCCGGTGCTAGAAGCGATAAAGTAGCAGTGTCGGATCAAAGGACAGAATATTTGCTGCTCTGAGAACTGTGGACCGCAGACACAGATTCGCAGCTCAACTAGTTCCGGCAAAGGGGAGGGAGCTGTGGAAGCAGGACTGGCTGTGGTGGTGGTCGCCGCCATTGCTCTGGGCCACCTCTCACAACTCACCCCGCCCCTGGCCCCACCTATCTGGGCGGATCCCTGCAGGAGTAAACAGAACTGCTGAAACAAACGGGCTCTGAATCTGGTGCAGAAAGAGCTTTGGAACTCCAAAAGCTCTTCGCATACCTATCAACCTGTTGCAGAAGACACTCCTATAGATGTCTAGGAAGAGAAATAGTAAATCAGTGATTGCCATGAATAACCAAGGCAACAAGATAGCTCAGAAAGAAAGTGAAAAGTCTCCAGAAAAGGAACTTAGAGATATGGACCTTTGTGATTTAAACGACAGAGAATTCAAGATCGCAATTCTGAAAAAACTGAACGAGATGCAAGAAAACACAGAAAGGCAGTTTAATGAACTCAGAAACACAATCAAAGAACACCATGAGCATTTTACAAAAGATATTGAAATCTTGAAAAAGAACCAAATAGAATTTCTGGAGATTAAGAACTCAATAGAAGAAATTAACAATAAAATATCCAGCTTAGGTAGTAGAGTTGACCAGATGGAGGAAAGAATCAGTGACATCGAAGATAGGAACCTGGAATTTACACAGAGGGAAGAAGAAAGAGACTTGAGACTTAAAAGAAATGAAAGAACTCTACAGGAACTTTCTGACTCCATCAGAAAGAGCAATATAAGAATAATGGGTATACCAGAAGGAGAAGAAAGAGGGAAGGGAACAGAGAATATATTCAAACAAATTGTCGATGAGAACTTCCCAAACTTGTGGACAGAACTGGATCCTCGAATCCAAGAAGCAAATAGAACACCTAATTACCTCAATCCCAACAGGCCTTCACCAAGGCACATTGTATTGAAGCTGTCTAAAATCAATGATAAAGAAAGAATCCTCAAGGCAGCCAGGGAAAAGAAGACGGTAACTTACAAAGGAAAGCCCATTAGATTATCATCAGATTTTTCAGCAGAAACTCTACAAGCTAGGAGGGAATGGAACCAAATATTCAAACTATTGAAAGAGAGAAATCATGAGCCAAGAATAATATATCCAGCAAAGATCTCCTTTAGATATGAAGGAGGAATAAAGACCTTTCCAGACATCCAGAAGCTGAGGGAATTTTCTAATACACGACCTGCACTACAAGAAATACTAAAGGAGGCTATTAGACCACCATCAACAGGGACAACTTGTGGCAACCGAAACATAAAAAGGGGGAGCGTAAAGGCCTGAACTGGAATATGGGAATAGAGAAAGTAAGCGTACTGAAGAAACTGGAATACTCTAAATATCAAACTTTCTTTTACATAAACTCAAGGGTAACCACTCAAAAAACATCCAAATCTGAAATATATACTGTAATAAAAGAAGAAACAGAGGGAAACATCATAGAATACTACCACACAGAAATAACAGATAACAACAAAAAGGCAAAGAAACAATGGAGACACAGCCTTACCAGAAAACTAAAGACAGAATGACAGGAAATCCTCACATATCAATAATCACCCTGAATGTAAATGGACTGAACTCACCAATAAAGAGACACAGAGTAGCAGATTGGATCAAAAAACTAAACCCAACCATATGCTGCCTACAAGAAACACATCTCAGCTACAAGGACAAGCATAGACTCAAAGTGAAAGGGTGGAAATTGACACTTCAAGCAAATGGTACCCAGAAAAAATCAGGTGTAGCCATAATGATTTCCGATGAAACAGACTTCAGGGTGAAAAAGATAACAAGAGACAAAGATGGACATTTCATAATGGTAAAGGGGACTATACAACAAGAAGACATAACAGTCATCAATATTTATGCCCCCAATCAGGGAGCACCGAAATATACCAAGCAACTACTAACAGAACTAAAGGGAGAAATTGACCAAAACACAATTATACTAGGGGACTTAAATACATCATTGACAGCTATGGATAGATCATCCAAACAGAAGATAAATAACGAAATCGCAGCCCTAAATGACACATTAGATGAATTGGACATAATTGACATATATAGAGCACTTCATCCTAAAACATCAGACTATACATTCTTTTCTAGTGTACATGGAACATTCTCAAGGATAGACCATATATTGGGACACAAAATCAGCCTCAGCAAATTTAAGAAGATTGAAATCATACCAAGCATATTCTCTGATCACAAAGCTTTGAAATTGGATATCAACTGCAAAAAGAAAGCAGGAAAAAGCACAAATACATGGAGATTAAAAAACATACTTTTAAAGAATGACTGGGTCAAAGAAGAAATTAGAGGAGAGCTCAAAAGATACATAGAAACAAATGACAATGAAAATACATCCTACCAAAATTTTTGGGATGCCGCGAAAGCAGTTTTAAGAGGGAAATTTATATCATTACAGGCCTATCTCAAGAAACAAGAAAAATCCCAAATAAATAACCTCATGTTACACCTTAAAAAACTAGAAAAAGAAGAACAAGCGAAACCCAAGGTCAGCAGAAGAAAGGAAATAACAAAAATCAGAGCAGAACTAAATGAAATAGAGAACAAAAAGACAATAGAAAAAATTAATGTGACAAAAAGCTGGTTCTTTGAAAAGATTAACAAAATCGACAAACCCTTGGCTAGACTCACTAAGATAAAAAGAGAGAAGACACTAATTAACAAAATCAGAAATGAAAAAGGGGAAGTTATCACGGACACCACAGAAATACAAAGGATTATCCAAGAATACTATGAAGGACTATATGCCACCAAATTTAATAACTTAGAAGAAATGGACAAGTTCTTAGAAACATATAGCCTTCCAAGGCTGAATCATAAAGAACTGGAAAATCTTAACAGGCCGATCACCAGGAACGAAATTGAATCAGTCATCAAAAACCTTCCCAAAATCAAAAGTCCTGGACCAGATGGCTTCACCAGTGAATTCTACCAAACCTTCAAAGAGGATCTAATACCAATCCTGCTCAAACTCTTCCAAAAACTTGAAGAAGAGACAGTACTCCCTAACTCATTTTATGAGGCCAACATTACCCTGATACCAAAACCTGGTAAGGACAACACAAAAAAAGAAAACTACAGACCTATATCTCTGATGAATACAGATGCTAAAATCCTAAACAAAATTCTAGCAAATCGAATACAACAATGCATTAAAAAGATTATTCATCACGACCAAGTGGGGTTCATCCCCGGGGCACAAGGATGGTTCAACATTCGCAAATCCATCAATGTGATACATCACATAAACAAAATAAAGGACAAAAATCATATGATTCTATCAATTGATGCAGAAAAAGCATTTGATAAGATACAACATCCATTTATGATTAAAACACTTACTAAAATTGGTATAGAAGGAAAATACCTCAACATAATAAAGGCCATATACGACAAGCCCTCAGCTAACCTTATAATTAATGGTGAAAAGCTGAAGCCCTTTGCTCTACGTTCAGGAACACGACAAGGTTGTCCCCTATCACCTCTGCTTTTCAACATAGTGTTGGAAGTCCTCGCCAGAGCTATCAGGCAAGAGAAAGAAATAAAAGGCATCCAAATTGGGAATGAAGAAGTTAAATTGTCACTCTTTGCAGATGACATGATGCTATACATAGAAAACCCTAAAGACTCCACCAAAAAGCTATTAGAAACAATCAATGAATATAGTAAAGTGGCTGGCTACAAAATCAACGTACAAAAGTCCATTGCTTTTCTATATACCAACAATGAAATCTCAGAAAAAGAGATAGAAAAAACAATTCCTTTTGCAATTGCAGCAAAAAGAATAAAATACCTAGGAATAAACTTAACCAAGGATGTGAAGGATTTATATGCTGAAAACTATAAGACATTTTTGAAAGAAATTGAAGAAGACACAAAGAAATGGAAAGACATTCCGTGCTCATGGATTGGAAGAATCAACATAGTTAAAATGGCCATACTACCCAAAGCCATATACAGATTTAATGCAATCCCCATTAAAATCCCAATGGCATTTTTTAAAGAAATAGAACAAAAAATCATCAGATTTGTTTGGAACCACAAAAGACCCCGAATAGCCAAAGCAATATTAAAAAAAAAGAACAATACTGGAGGTATCACACTCCCTGATTTTTCCTTGTACTACAGGGCTACAATAATCAAAACAGCTTGGTATTGGCGGAAAAACAGACACATAGACCAATGGAATAGAATTGAGAACCCAGAAATAAAACCACATAAATATGGACAGATAATTTTTGACAAAGAAGCTAAAAACATACAATGGACGAAAGACAGCCTCTTCAATAAATGGTGCTGGCAGAATTGGATAGCTACGTGCAAAAGAATGAAACTGGATTGCTATCTGTCACCATGTACCAAAATTAATTCAAAATGGATCAAAGACTTAAGCATAAGACCTGACACAATAAACTGCATTGAAGAAAACATAGGTACTAAACTTATGGACCTTGGGTTCAAAGAGCATTTTATGAATTTGACTCCAAAGGCAATGGAAGTAAAAACTAAAATAAACAAATGGGATTATATGAAACTGAAAAGCTTCTGCACAGCAAAAGAAACTATTGACAAAATAATGAGGCAACCAACTGAATGGGAGAAGATTTTCGCAAACAGTTCCTCTGATAAGGGGCTAATATCCAAAATATACAAGGAACTCATGAAACTCAACAACAAAAAAACAAACAACCCAATTGAAAAATGGACAGAGGACCTGAAGAGACATTTCTCCAAAGAGGATATACAAATGGCAAATAGACATATGAAAAAATGCTCAACATCGCTAATCATCAGAGAAATGCAAATGAAAACCACAATGAGATATCACCTCACCCCAGTCAGAATGGCTTTCATCAACAAAACAAATAGTAACAAGTGTTGGAGAGGCTGTGGAGAAAAAGGAACTCTCATACACTGTTGGTGGGAATGCAGACTGGTGCAGTCGCTATGAAAGGCAGTGTGGAGGTTCCTCAAGAAATTACGAATAGAATTACCATATGACCCAGCAATCGCTCTCCTGGGTATCTACCCCAAAAATATAAAAGCATTTCTCTATAGAGACACGTGTACGCCAATGTTCATTGCAGCTTTGTTTACGGTGGCCAAGACTTGGAAACAACCAAAATGTCCTTCGATAGATGAATGGATAAAGAAGTTGTGGTACATATACACAATGGAATACTATTCGGCGTTAAGGAAAGATGATATAGGAACATTTGTGACAACATGGATGGATCTCGAGAGAATAATGCTAAGTGAAACAAGTCAGACAGAAAAAGCAGAGAACCCTATGATTTCACTGATATGTGGTATATAAACCAAAAAGAACAAGACAAACAAATGAGAAACAAAAACTCATAGACACAGACAATAATTTAGTGGTTACCAGAGGGAAAGGGGGTGGGGGGTGGGTGATGAGGGTAAAGGGGATCAAATATATGGTGATGGAAGGAGAACTGACTCTGGGTGGTGAACACAGAATGGGATTTATAGACGATGTAATACAGAATTGTACACCTGAAATCTATGTAAATTTACTAACAATTGTCACCCCAATAAAATTAATTAATTAAAAAAAAATCTGTAATGAACGAAATATCAAAATTCTACCTAAAAAAAAAAAAAAAAAAAAAAAAAAAGAACACAGACTCCATACCTGGGCCCCTCCCCCTGCTCCTCCAATCCTACACAAGAGCCCATAGAGGCCAAACCTCATTCAAGTAGTCAACCTTCACCCAGCAGAACACCCTGCAGTGGACAGAGCCAAATCTCACAACTAGTCAGCCTAGGAGTTAAACCCACCTACTCACAGCAAAAAGCAATTAAAGTTCTTCTTGAACAAAACAATATACACAACACAAGAGTCACCTTTGGAGGACATGCAGAGAAGAACGAAATAGTGCAAGTCAAATATAAAGGACACATACTACATAAGATAACCCAGCAAGAACTAAGAATTCTAGGGAATCTACCTAATACATCAAAGCAAACACAGAGAGTCAGTCAGAATGGGGAGACAAAGAAACATGTCCCAAATAAAAGAAACAGAAAAAACCTCCACAACTGTAACCAAATGAAGCAGAGGTAACCAACCTATCAGAGACAGAGTTCAGAACACTGGTGATAAGAATGTATAAGGAGCTTAGAGAAGACATAAAGAAGGATGTAGAAATCATAAAGAACACCAGTTAGAACTAAAGAAGGAGGAAGAAATCATAACAAAGAACCAGTTAGAACTAAAGAACACAATTACCGAAATTAAGAACTCACAAAGGAATTACTAGCAGGTTAGACGAAGCAGAGGATCGAATCAGCGGCTTAGAAGACAAGTTAACAGAGATCACCTAAACAGAACAACAGAAAGAAAAAAGAATAAAAAACAATGAAGATGGGTTAAGAGACCTCTGGGATAACATCAAGCACAACAACATGCGCATCATAGGAATACCAGAAGGTGAAGAGGGGAAGCAAGGGATTGAGAATATATTTGAAGTAATAATGTCCGAAAACTTCCCTAAACTGATGAAGGAAACCAACATACAAGCCCAGGAAGCGCAGAGAGTTCCAAACAGGATAAACCCAAACAGGTCCACACCAAGACACATAATAGTTAAAATGGCAAAGCTTAAAGACAAAGAGAGAATGCTAAAAGCAGCAAGAGAAAGATAGAGGGTTACATACAAGGGAACTCCCATAAGACTATCAAATGACTTTTCTATAAAAACATTGAAGACCAGGAGGGAGTGGCAGGACATACTCAGAGTGATGGATCACAAAGGCCTACAACCTAGATTGCTTTATCCAGCAAAACTATCATTTAAAGTTGATGGAGAGATAAAGAGCTTCCCAGAAAAGAATAAACTGAAGAAATTTATTAGCACCAGGCCAGCATTGCAAGAAATACTAAAAGGACTTCTGTAAATAGAAGAAAGATGAAAACAATCTAACTACAAACTTAAAAACTGGCAATAACTATGTACCTATCAATAATCACTCTAAATGTAAACGTATTAAATGCTCCAATCAAGAGACATAGGGTGGCTGAGTTGATAAGGAAGCAAGACCCTTGTATATGTTGTATACAAGAGACTCACCTCAGATCAAAAGACACACACAGGATGAAAGTGAAGGGTTGGAGTAAGATATTTCATGCAAATGGAAGCGAGAAAAAAGCTGGAGTTGCAATACTTATATCTGACAAAATAGACTTTAAAATGAAGAACAGATTAAAAGACAAAGATGGGCACTATATAATAATAAAGGGATCAAACCAACAAGAGGACATAACCCTAATAAACATCTATGCACCTAACATAGGAGCGCCTAAATATATAAAACAGGTACTGACTGACATAACGACAGAGATCAACAGTAACACTCTCATAGTAGGGGACTTCAACACACCTCTGACAACAAGGGACAGGTCCTCCAGACAGAAAATCAATATGGAAAAAACAGCCTAAATGATACATTGGACCACTTGGATTTAATCGGTATTTTCAGAGCATTTCACCCCAGTGCTGCAGAATACACGTTCCTCTCAAGCACACATGGAACATTTTCCAAGATAGATCATATGTTAGGCCACAAAACAAGTCTTGATAAATTAAAGACAATTGAAATCATACCAAGTCTTCTCTGACCACAATGCTATGAAATTAGAAATGAACTACAGGAAAAAAACTGGAAGACACACCAATTCATGGAGGCTGAATAACTTATTACTAAATAATAAATGGGTCAAGCAGGAGATCAAGGAAGAAATCAAAAGATATCTGGAGACAAATGAGAATGAGAACACGACGACCCAAAATCTATGGGATGCCGCGAAAGCAGTCCTAAGAGGGAAATTCATAGCACTGCAGGCCTACCTAAAGAAACAAGAAACATCACTAAATGACAGTTTATCTCCACACTGAAGGGATCTGGAAAAAAAACAGCAAAATGAGCACAAAGGGAGCACAAGGAAGGAGATAATAAAGAGCAGAAATAAATGAAATAGAAACCAGAAAAACAATACAAAAGATCAATGAATCCAAGAGTTGGTTTTTAGAGAAGATAAACAAAATTGACAAACCTTTAGCCAGACTCATTAAAAAAAGGAGAGAGAGGACCCAAATGAATAAAATCAGAAATGAAAGAGGAGAAGTGACAACAGACACCACAGAAATACAAAAAAATTTAAGAAACTACTATGAGCAACTATATGCCAACAAATTTGACAATCTGGAAGAAATGGACAATTTTCTAGAGGCGTACAACCTTCCAAGCCTAACTCAAAAGAAACAGAAAACCTGAATCGACTGATTACCATCAGGGAAATTGAATCAGTAATCAACAATCTCCCAAAAATCTCAAAAAGCCCTGGACCAGATGGCTTTACAGGTAAATTTTTCAAAACATTCAAAAAAGAATTATCACCTATTCTCCTCAAGCTCTTCCAAAAAATCCAGAAGGAGGGAAGGCTCCCAAACACTTTCTACGAAGCCACTATCACCCTGATCCCAAAAGCAGACAAAGACACCACAAAAAAAGAAAACTACAGGCCAATATCTCTAATGAACATAGATGCAAAAATCCTCAACAAAATATTAGCGAACAGAATTCAGCAATACATTAAAAAGATCATTCCCCATGATCAAGTGGGATTCATCTTTGGTATGCAAGGGTGGTTCAACATCCGCAAATCGATTAATGTGATACACCACATTTACAAAATGAAAAATAAAAATCACATGATCATATGAATAGATGTAGAAAAAGCATTTGATAAAATCCAGCAACCTTTTATGATAAAAACTCTTATAAAGTGGGAATAGAGGGATCATATCTCAACATAATAAAGCCATATATGACAAACCCACAGCTAGCATCATACTTAATGGGGAAAAACTAAAACCATTCCCCCTAAGATCAGGAACAAGGCAAGGTTGCCCACTATCTCCACTTCTATTCAACATAGTGCTGGAAGTTCTAGCCACAAAAATCAGACAAGAAAAAGAAATAAAAGGCATCCAAATTGGTAAGGAGGAAGTAAAGTTGTCATTATATGCAGATGATATGATATTATATAGAGAGAACCCTAAAGACTCCACCAAGAAATTATTAGAGTTGATAGATGAATTTAGTAAAGTAGCAGGATACAAAATTAATATTCAGAAATCAGTTGCATTTGTATATACCAATGATAAAATATCAGAAGGAGAAATTAAGAAAACAATTCCATTTACAATTGCTCCAAAGACTATAAAATACCTGGGAATAAATTTAACCAAAGAAGTAAAGGATCTGTACTCAGAAAATTATGACACTGAAGAAAGAAATGAAAGAAGACATAAATAGATGGAAACATATTCCATGTTCATGGATAGGAAGAATTAATAAAGTTAAAATGTCCATACTGCCTAAGGCAATATACATATTCAACGCAATTCCTATCAAACTACCTATGGCGTTTTTCACAGAAATAGAACATATAATCCTAAAATTTATATGGGACCATAAAAAACCCCGGATAGTCTCAGTAATCTTGAGAAATAAGAACAAAGTGGGAGGTATAACGATACCTGACTTCAAATTATACTACAAGGCTACAGTAATCAAAACAGCATGGTACTGGCATAAAAATAGACACATAGATCAATGGAACAGAATAGAGAGTCCAGAAATAAATCCATGCTTATATGCCCATTTAATCTACGACAATGGAAGTAAGAATGTACGGCGGGGTAAAGACAGTCTATTCAATAAATGGTGCTGGGAAACCTGGACAGACAAATGCAAGAAAATGAAGCTGCACCACCTCCTTACACCATATACAAAAATAAATTCAAAATGGCTTAAAGACTTAAATGTAAGGTCTGAAACCATAAAATACCGAGAAGAAAATATAGGAAGAAACTTCACACACACTACCCGGAGTAAGATTTTTAATGATATATTCCCTCTTGCGAGGGAAGTAACAGAAAAAATAAACACGTGGAATTACATGAAACTAAAAAGTTTTTTCACAGCAAAGGAAACCATCAATAAAACAAAAAGGGATCCTACTGAATGGGAAAGGATATTTGCCAATGATATATCTGATAAGGGGTTAATATCACAAATCTATAAAAAAACCTCACTCAACTCAACTCCAAAAAAACAAACTACCCAATTAAAAAATGGCAGAGGAAATCAAGAGACATTTTTCTAAAAAGGACATACAGATGGCAAACAGACATATGAAGAAAAGCTCAACCTCACTAACCATCGGAGAAATGCAAATAAAAACCACAATGAGATACCACCTCACTCCAGTCAAAATGGCTATCATCAATAAATCAACAAACAACTGCTGGCGCGGATGTGGAGAAAAGGGAACGCTTGTGCACTGTTGGTGGGATTGTAGATTGGTGCAGGCACTATGGAAAACAGTATGGAGTTATCTCAGAAATCTTAAAATGGAACTACCCTATGATCCAGTAATTCCACTCCTAGGCATCTATCCGGAGAAACCCAAAACTGCAATTCAAAAACCTGTATGCACTCCTATGTTTATTGGAGCACTGTACAAAATAGCCAAGACATGGAAACAACCAAAATGCACAACAGTAGATGACTGGATGAAGAAACTGTGGTACATTTATACAATGGAGTATTATGCAGCCATAAAGAAGAAAGAAATCTTACCATTTGCAACAACGTGGATGGATCTAGAGAACATTATGTTAGGCGAAATAAGTCAGAAAGAGAAAGACAAGTACCATATGATCTCACTTATATGTGGAATCTAAAGAAAAGAATAAGTGATTGAACTAATCAATAACAGTTTTGGGGACAAAGAGGAAAAACTGAGGGTTGTTTGATGGGCGGGAGGTGGGGATAAGGGGGAAGGTGAGGGGATTAGAAAACAGTCCGTGACCACAAGATGGCCACGGGGTTTTGAAAATTAATTTGGGGAATGTAATCTATAATGGTATAAAGATTTTGTAGGGTTTCCGATGGACACGTGTCCCATTTTGGAGACCACTTCAGGGAAGATGTAGATGCCTGATCACTGCAATGTACACCTGAAGCTGAACAATAATGAATGCTAACTATAATTTTATATATATATATATATATATATATATATATATATATATATATATATATATATATATATGTAGTTATGGTGATTTTGGGTATAGCATAAAGAATATAATCAATAATATTGTAATAAATATGTATGGTGTCAGAGGGATACTAGATTTGTTGGGGTAAAAGATGGGAGAGGGTCTAGCGGCAGGGTGAAAAAGGTGAAGGGATTAAGAAGTACAAATCGGTAGTTAGAAATAGTCATGGGGATAAACGGTATAGCATAAGGAATATAGTCAGTAATATTGTAATAACTATATATGGTATCAGATGGGTACTAGATTTATTGGGGTGATCACTTCATAAATTATACAAACGTCTAATCACTGTTATACACCTGAAACTAATATACTATTGTATATCAACTGTAATTGAAAAATAAAACAGTTATTTAAAAAAAAATCTCAAGGGGAAAAAGTAAACTAATTATGTTCAAAAAAATCACGTGTCATGTGAGGTACATGCTCCATCTCATTTAAATTTCACAGTAACTCTGTTAATGTGTATTAACTTCCTTCTACTTTATGAGCTCAAAGTGACTCCCAGTTTGCACAATAAGAAGTGGAGGAGCTAAGGTTCAAAACAAGATTATTTGGGCTCCAGCATCTCCAGCTTTTCTGTGACTTTTTCCTGCCCCCACATCTGGCCAAGATATTGGCACTATCCTACAGGTAATGGGAATCACTGAGGAATTTTAACAAAGTTCCCAGCATCACAGTCACCAAAGCTGTAGGCATATGGGGACTCAAAGTATCTTCTTAACATTCTTCTTAACATTCTTAATTCACATTCCATTAATTAAGCACACATTGATTAAACCTGTGGAACTGGCTTTCCTGTTACTTGGCAAGAAGTGAAAAAATTGATTTAGTTAACTTTGTCCTTAAAAACGGGGCCTGACAATTAAGTTTGCAAACTTGTTGCAACAATGTTGCTAACATTATTAGTGATATCAGAGGGATTATTCATTATGAATTTGTACCAACTGGACAAACAGTTAACCAAGTTTTCTATTTGGAAGTGCTGAAAAGGCTGTGTGAAAAACTTAGACACCCGAACTTTTTGCCAACAATTCATGGCTCTTGCATCACAATGCACCATCTCACATGGCACTGTCTGTCAGGGAGCTTTTAGCCAATAAACAAATAACCGCATTGGAACACCCTCCCTACTCACTTAATCTGGCCCTCAATGAATTCTTTCTTTACCCGAAAATAAAGGAAATATTGAAAGGAAGACATTTGGATGACATTCAGGACATCAAGAGTAATACAATGACAGCTCTGATGGCCATTCCAGAAAAAGAATTCCAAAATTGTTTTGAAAGGTGGACTAGCTGCTGGCATTGGGGCACAACTTTCCAAGGGGAGTACTTTGAAGGTAACCATAGTGATATTCAGCAATGAGGTATGCAGCACTTTTTCTAGAATGAGTTTGCCAACATAATTGTCTGACTTTATAAGTTGCAAGCTATGTTGCTAATATCTCAGCAGCTGTATAAGAATTGGTTGAAAAAAATTCAAAGTAATGGTGTGCATAAACAGCTATTAGTTGAGGTTGGCAAGGTATTCCAAGAATAAGAAGAATTTAGGAGATAGTTAACAAGGGAATAGAGAGTCCACAGATTTTGGGATTCAAATGGTTGGAAAAACAAAATGCTCTTGGATCCATACATTAGGAATTATGTTTTAGATATTTTTAGGGACAAAGTTTGCCTATCACACAGCTTTATAGAAAAAAGATTAGATTTAGGATGTATTACCTTACAAATGATTTCTACCCTGACTGTCTATTATGGATTGAATTATGTCCTCTCAAAATTCAT
Source organism: Rhinolophus hipposideros (assembly GCF_964194185.1). Lineage (NCBI taxonomy): Eukaryota > Metazoa > Chordata > Mammalia > Chiroptera > Rhinolophidae > Rhinolophus > Rhinolophus hipposideros. The sequence goes on from NC_138063.1 coordinate 59,540,365, forward strand.
GTTTTGATGTTATATCCCCCAGGACCAGAATATGGCCTTTTTTGGAGAAAGGATCTTTACAGAAGTAATCAAGTTAAAGTGAAGTCATTAGAGAGAGCCCTAAGCCAATATTGCTGTTATCCTTATTATTTTTTTTAAAGGGTGAAATGAGGACACAGAGACCCATATAGTGGGAAGATGATGTGAAGAGACACAGATAGAAGACAGGTCTACAAGTCAAGGAGATAGGCCTATCCTTCCCTTACAGCCCTCAGAAGGAACCAATCCTACTAACACCTTGATTTTGGACTTGTAGCTTCCAAGAACTGTGAGACAATAAATTTCTGTTCTTTAAACCCCACACCCTGTGTTTCTTTATTACAGTAGGCCTAGGAAACTAAGACGGTGCTCTATTTAAAATTGCATCCTCCCCTTTGGCACTGCCAATCCCCTTTACCGTTATTTTTATTTTCTCCATAGTACTTGTCACCTTTTCAAAAATTATTATCTGTCATTAATTATCTATGTTCCCCTACCAAAATGAATCCTTCACATGACATCTTAGTTTTAAATACTGATGTATCCTCTGTGCCTAATACAGTGGCTTGCTCATAGTCGGCATTCAATAAATATTTGTTGAGTATTAAATGAATTGATGAAGAAGTTAACATTCATCCACTGAATCTGGAATGGAGGATGCCATAAATTTATGGCCAACCAAAAAGTAAACATATATATTGATATTTTAGCAAAGAGGAAAGTTATTGGAGATATATATCTATAGAACTATAGCTATAGATATGTGGACGAAAAAGGGGCCACATGTTAAACCTGACAAGTTCAGGAAACTGAAAATAACCACATAGGATGGCATGTAGATAAAAATTCCTAACTAGGGGAGCCATGGTGGGAAGTCGTATCTTTGGCCTGTAGCTTCCTTGACAAAGGTCAGTCTTTACCCTAAGTGAGCCTGTCTGGTCTTTTTGCATCTAAGATAAAATACCCTTGGAATATCAGAGTAATCCCTTTTCCCAGACCCCGCAGGGGGCACAACCCACCACACCAGAGCAGGAAACTACAAAATCCCTCATTGTTATCTTGTTCTCCAAATACCATCTCTATGTGCTATAAAATGTTATTAACTCTCCTGTACCCACCAATGTAAAAGAAGTGTGTGTCTCTCCATTTTGCTTTTTATCCAATCCCAGATATTTCCCTGCTTTGCTTTCTGCCACCCCTTAATCTACAACCAATGGATTTCATGTAACCTTCCTCCTTTGGTTCTAATATATAAAATAAGTAGCAAAACGGCCATTTTCCAGAGCATTTTCTCAATCCATTGAGACTTTGCTTCCCGGATATTGTCATCAGTTTGGATCAAATAAACTCTTATAAGTTTTTTCTTAGGCTCGATGTTTTTTCATTGACAGATATAGATATAGACATACCGTGTTTCCCCGAAAATAAGACCTAGCTGGACAATCAGCTCTAATGTATCTTTTGGAGCAAAAATTAATACATGCATAGATATACTATACATAGATATACATATATATGTATATATATATCTATATATATATATATATATAGATATATATATACACATATCCTGTGTTCTTAGGACTACAGTTCCTTTGGTCTGAGAGAAGAGTTCCCCTCCCTCAGTATACTGGTCACCTTTCTGGCTGCCACTTCCATTGCCAGCACTACTGTCACTAGACTGCCTGGGGGCTGGGCAGAGATGGAAAACACAAATAAACTGGGTTTTCTATATTCTGTCAAGGCTCTTTCCCATTCCTCAGACCAGCAAGCGAGGCCTTCTTTTGGAATGATTTTTACCTGTCTCCGGTGTACAGTTTCTGGTTCCACACTCTCTGAGCCAAGGCTGGGAGATACAGAAGAAGGAAAATGGGAAACACGACCAGTTTGGTAGTATTTTGAATTCTGGTTTCCTTCCCGAATCTTCCTGCTCCCATTTATTGTTTAGAGTCCTTAGGTGGCTTCCCCATTCCTTCTGTCCAGGGCTTCTGGCTGCCTTCAGTGAGAGAAGAGGATAGTAGATCCACTCTATTTAACCAGAACTAAAATGGCACCAGCCTGTTTTGATTCTTTGCATAGCATTGTCCCTACCTAATATCTTTGTTTATTGACTTATCTGCATATTGTGTCTCCTGCCACTGCCTCTCCCCAGGATGTTGGCTTCAGGAGAGCAGTAACTTAGTTCATATTGAATACTGCCAGGTATACAGTAGGCATTCAATATAGGTTTTTAAACAATTGAGTCTACCCTCTAAGTCATAAAATAGGCAATTGCTTATCTCTTTTTGACTCCTCCTCCTCAAACTCTCTCCCCACCATAAATTGCTTTACACATTTTTCAGAAAAGATTAATTGGTCACTTGACAAACAAGGGGCAGGCCAGGAGAAAGCCTGAAAGGACTGGGGAAAGAATGGACAGGTGTATCCATTAGGAGTCTTCCCATTGCAAATGTTAGAAGGACTTATGGAAGGAATTTATTTTAACCATGGAGGGAATTTACTACCTCAAGGAAGTGAGAAGTTCAGAAGAATGTTGGCTTCATGTGAGATTTGAACCAATGACTCAAAAGTGCTACCAAAGACCTCGATCCTCTATTTGTCAGTTCTGCCTATCACTGTCACTACACTTGGTTTTATTCTTAACCTCACTCAATGCCACCCTCCATGCTGTAGGCTCTCTCTTCCTGGTAGCAACATTACTGCAGATCACAGTGGCTCCAGACCTCACCTCTCCCACTACACTAGCCAGGGAGGGAGAGTCCTTTGGTGAGGAAATTCTCTGGGATTCACTCTCTATTGTCCCATCCCAGTCTAATCACTGTGACCAAGGGACGTGACATTTGCTTGAATCGATTAGAGCCCACTCCTTGAGCTGAAATAAAAGTGTGTGTGTGTGTGTGTATGTGTGAATGTAAGGGGGACCTTCCAGTAGGGGGTGAGGGGTGAAGGTACCATGAGAGAAGCATATGGATATTGGGCAGCAGAAGCACCAGGTGTCTACTCCAGTAACTTTCCCTCCCCTTTGTGCTGCATGGACACCTGTGTTCCACTGGCCTACCCTGCTGATTTGCAGCTTAATTGCTACCACTATCTACAAATCAAGGTCACCTTGACTCTCAAATGGAAGAGATAAAATGCACACACTGACAGGCCCAGCCTTGGGCAGAGGCTGTGGTTAATGCTGTGTTTGTGACATCAGACAGAACTACTAAGTCTGGCTCCCAGTGCCTGGGCAGGCATGCAATGTTTCAGGGTCAAAGGACATCTGCCTAGAACGAGGGATGACTCAATCGGATAATGTCTACCAGAGATATCTACCAGAGGAGAAGAGCTCAGAAAGCCGGGAGCCTTTTCTGTTATCCACCAAGGTGACCTCTTTGAAAGGACAAAGTTCTGCAAATTATCTTTGCTGGTAAAGCCAGACATAAACAAACAGGTTAAGGTTCAGCCTATCTCTAGAAACTGAGAAACAGACTACACAATAGACACAGACTAAAGTCCTGAGATTGAGCTGTATTCCATTAATGATTTCCATTTTATATCACTACTCACAGGCATCTATGCCCTCATGCAGCATCAATCATCATGGAATCACAGAGCCTGAGGCCCCATTTTCCTATCCAAGCTTCCGAGCCCTTCACTTGTCCTCTTTTATGGCTCCATCCAGTCCTCGCTCTTTCTCCAAGTCTATTGATTACTGTGCTTAAATATCCAGAGTTCAGGTAGCAAGTCTGGGTGTTGAGGGTTACCAGGTTATCTAATCCACGAGTTCCGAGTTTCAGGCAGTGAATGCTGGGATTTCAGTGAATGATCCATCCAAAAACTGATCTGAATGAGTAGGTCTCCAACATCAAACAGTGGACTGTGGAGAGTGTGAACAGGAAGGAAAGCCCATATGACCAATTACTTTGTGTCTGCCTAGTGCTACTAACATCCTAGGCCATGACATTAATGGATTTAAACATAACAGCAGCAATAAAAAGACACAATGACAGGTCCTCCAGTAGTCTGCACCCTTCCTTTGGGGGTTACTTCCTTTGGGGGCATTGTAAGTCAGGGCAATGGGACAGTCCCACTGTGTCCTCCAGGCTGTGATGCTGTGCCCAGAGCATCATAGGTAATAAATGAGTGCATGTTGAATGAGGGACAACTATAAAGCTCAGATGCTCAGTTCTTTAAGAAAGTAGGGTTCTGTCTCTGACTTTCTGTTTTGAGGAAACAGAACACAAAGCAGCTTGGTGACAGCCAGCTCCCTGCCCTGAGAAGACTGCCCCACTTGGATGCTTCACACGAGCAAGCTGAGCCAAAAGACCTATGCAAAGTTCGTGGCAGAAGATCTATGATGCTGCAAACCAACAAAGCCCTCAACCAGCAGATGAGTTCCAGCTTCCTCCCTTGTTACATGAATGGGTCTCCCAGGTGCTACTGGGTTAGCAGGTCAAACCTGCTCGATGTGTTTGTGGTATTATATATCTCAACTACTTCCTTGTGAGTTGTTCTGCCTCACTCACATCTTAGACCATAAAACCACTGAAGACAGAGATTGTACCTGCTCTTTGGTATATGTCCATCTCCTTGTCATCCAGCCAAGCACCCATGCAAGGCAATGGCAACATTTTTCCCTGCCAGTAGAACTGATGGACATGACACTAAAGCAGCTGTCAGACGCTGGGAGGTTGGAGGGCAGTGAACCACACTGTGGTTTAGAATCCCTGCTGTGGGGACAGAGTCCCAGAGAGCAGTTTCCAGGCTCTAGGCCTCACGTGGAAAGGTGCTGGCTCGGGTAGTAGATGGCCGTTGGCTGTGGCTAGTTGACCGTCAGCTGTAGCCGGTTAGCCAATTAGCCACTGATATAACTGCTGTGGCTGTGCTGGAGAGGGGAGTCGGTCGGTTGGCAGGCAGAAAAGCGGACAGCAGGTCGCACGTTATGTGAATCCAGCCTCCACTGAGATTATAGTGGCATGACTCCCCTACCTATGGCTCCGTGGGTGTTCCTTGTTGGCCTCACCACATCCTGCGTTCTTATGTGGGGAGCGGGAGCTGAGACCCCCATGATACCCTGCATGACACCTGCCCTGCCCCCACCATGTAAGGAGTCCCCTGGTTCACAGATACCCTTCTGCCCCATACCCCTACCTTTAGCATAATTAATTTGGCATGTTGCCAAGTCACACTCCTTGACACAGACCTAGGACTCATTTCCAGGATGTTTTTGGCTCCTTGACAACCTCTTTCTGTTTTGGAAGTTAAAAAGTGGCATTTAAAAGCCAGAGATGTTTCATTGTTTAAAAAGAAAGATTCCACTGACTGAGGAGAGAGCCACCCTCACCCCTGCGAACTGTCCCCTTCATTTTGATCAGGGGTGTCCAAACTTTTTTCAACGTTTTTCACCAAGGGCCATATGAGGTAAAACACACAAATAGCCGGGCCACTCACTCGAGGTGAAGTATATATTGCCTCACCTGGTTTATTTAAGTAAACTAAATATATTTTTGGAATTTGCTGTGGGCCAATAAAAAATGGATAGCGGGCTGTAGTTGGCCTGCGGGCCGCAGTTTGGACACCCTTTATTTAGATTAACTGCCTGGGTAACTCACTTTTGGGCCTAAGCATTACTGAAGCTGTCTTCTTTCATGTCCCCATGTTTTTCTCATGTGTCAGAAACTATGAAGTTTCCCACACTCATCAATCATGACACATTCAAATGAACACAGAAGACAGTCCATGAAAACATTCCAAGAAAGCTGTCTCCCTTGATTCACTGAAAGGAATTCATCAGTAATAGTTTCTTTCATTCAAAATGCCCAACTCTTGCTTAGTGCAAATAATAAGCTAAATGATTTTTTTAAAAGATGGAACTTAGGAACTAAAGATTCTATAGAATAATGACCTTCACATGGGGAGTGACATGATTTCACATTCCTTCAGACAAGACTGCAGGGACCTAAGAGGAGACAACTCAGTAACAGAGTGTCTTAAAGTCCCCATGCACTCTCACCACCTCTTGCCAAGCACTAACAGGAGCTGGGAGGGCAGTGGGTCCAGAAGGGGAGCACTCCCTTGGGAAGGAGGCATCTGACCCTGCTTCCCACGTCACCAAGGATAGAGGGGACAGAGAGGCAGAGAATCTCAGGAAACCAGCCCTTGGAGATAGAGTGGAATTTCTTATCCAAGGCCAAGTTCTCCTGTCATATTTGTGGCCTGTCATATTTGTTCACTTTTGACATGAGGACCAAGTTAAGTTTAAATTAAGGGTTTAGGATAAGCTGACTAAGATGTAGCCCAGAAGTTTCATAATATGATGGATCTCTAAAAATAACTGCCTATTTTAAGGTAGCACACTGTGAAAAAGAAAAAGTACTTCAGTTGCTACTGTGATTATTAGGTCACACTCTAATTTCATCATAGTTTTCTTCAAACACCTTATCTTTTTTTTTTCACATAAAATTCTTAAACGTTTGCACTGATGAGGGGAGCATCCTAGGTTGTAGAAAATGATACATGGTATCTTAACTTGGTATATTAGCTGTGTCATTTACTAGCTCTGAACCTGGCTGATTACTTAATGTGCCTGGTCTGTCCCTTTAGCAGTGATATAGAACAAAACTATATTTGCCTCCTGGAGTAGCTGTGAGATTTACCTAGTTAACTGAGAATACGCATAGCTGGCACTCAGTAGATGCCAGCTGTACCATCATTATTAATGGTGAAGGTATGGGACAACTTTCCAGCAATCACAAGTTTATCTGAAATGCAGCAAATCTGTTCTTGGACATAGGTATTCCCCAAATATGTCTTAGATGTATTCCCCAAAGTCTGAACGGTTGGTTTGTTTGTTTTATGAGTACCTATTATATGGATTTAAAAAGGCAAAACTAGATTCTTCCTTCATGTCTAATTAAAATAAATCACATTCAAATATTAGACTGAATTAGGTTATGCTTGGGACGTCATAGGATTGGCAGCAGCGAGGTGGGCTTCTTGAGTTCTTCTCTGGAAGTTACCACATATTGAACATCTATAACCCATCAAAGGAGTCTCTGCTCATCACACGGGATAGCTAAGAGACTCACACGAGGATTACCTGAAGGTGGGGAACTGGGAGAGCAGGGGAAGAGGGAAGAGAGCGATGTGGAGACGCAGCCCGCATCTGCGGCTGCAGAGACAGGGTGCCCAGGACGCAGACTGGAGATTGCAGCAGCCAGGCTCTCGGCTCTTTCCCTGTGCTCCACAGTCCTGCTGAGAAATCAGTGTACCCAGTATTTGAAGCAGGCTGGGCTCTCGGTCAGACAGAAAGCAAACTCCATACCTGGGCCACTCCCCCCACTCTCCCACAGCAATCTTACATCCGCCCTTCCAGAGTCTCAAGATGGTCCCTGAACTAAGGAGTAGTGTCAGATTACAGAGGAACTGTAGCACTCAAGATCTGGAAAAAGCTGGTTTGCAGCTGTGACCTAGGGAAGAGGCTGGGCAGGGAGATGGAAGACACCTGCCTTCCTAGCCCCACCTTTTCTGGGTTGCTCGTGGCAGGGCAATTACAGCTGTGGAGACATATGCAGGGGTCAGCAGTGAAAGGGAGAAGCAGCTCTGGGCTTTCAGCAGCTCAGAAATCTCACGCCCTCCACAACCCTCCCCCCCAACGGAAGAAGTGCCCTAAGACCCATGAGACCAGTGTACAGGGAATAAGCCCACCTCCCAGTGGCTGGCTGTGGTGCTCTGTGGGGACAAAGCCCCAAAAAGCAGTTTCCAGGCTCTCGGCCTCACATAGAAAGGTGCTGGCTCGGGTAGTAAATGGCCATTAACTGTGATCAGATGGCCATCAGTTGTGGCTAGTCAGCCATCAGCTGTAACCCGTAAGCCATTGGCCACTAATATAACTGCTGTGGTTACGCTAGCAGAAAGGAATGGGGGCTAGCAAGAGCGGATTGCAGAGAGGCGGATGCCGCCGGTGAGAATATAGTGATATGACTCCCCTACTTATGGCTCCGTGGGTGTTCCTTTTTGGCCTCACCATGTCCTGCGTTCTTATGTGGGGAGCGAGAGCTGAGACCCTGCCGGACGCCCTGCACGACATGCTCTCAGGCTGCGTTTGTGCTGGTGAGAGCAGAAACTGCACCGACTTTGTAAAAACTACCAACAACACCCCATAGCCCCACTCATCTAGAACTGCATTGCCAGGGTCACTCAGGACACCAGGTGGCCGGTTCTGCCTCCACAAGATGCAGAGGAGTCTTTGTACACAGAGGACAAGCTGTAGATAGCGTGGTGGGCTTAAGCCAAGACTAGTGCTGCTTTCTTTTCTTTTTTTTGTTGCTTTTTTTGGTTTTGTTTTATTTTTAGTATTAATATCATTTTTATCATATATATATATTATATATATATATGCATTTTCCCCTCTCTCTCTTATTTTTTCTTTCCCTTGCCTTACTTTTCCTCCCTCTTTTCATTTTTCCGCATTGATTTTTTTTTGGTGTTGCTATTTTTTGTTTTGTTTTTCTTTTCTTTTTTGTATTTTTGATATTTTTGTCTGTGTTGAGGGTTGGTTGTCAGTTGTTTTTACATGTGAGTGTATTTGTTTTTTTGTTTTTTTGTTGTTGTTGTGCTTGTTGAATTGTTTTGTTCTGAAATTGCCCTATACCAGGGCCTAGCCTAAGAGGCACAAGAATCAACATACCCATAGGCCAACTCCAGACCAAATCAGACTATTACCAGGTTTGACCCACAAGTGACACACCCAGAGGGAATTCTCTATGGGTACAAGAGCCCAAGGGATCAAGCTTCATCTGAGGGTTCAAACATCACACATAGCAGCTCATACACTGCGGGCATAGCCAATTCTCAGAGCTAGAAGGCCTAGAGGTCAATTCTACTGACTGACAAGCCAAAAGCAATTAAAGATGAACTTTACCAGGAGAACACACACAACACAAGGATCACCTCTGGTGCACACACACAGGAGAATAGGGAGGTGGTGAAATTCACATATAAAGGACACATACTACATAAGACCACCCAGCAAAGACTGATAATCCTAGGGGATCTACCTAATACATCAAAGCAAACACAGAGAGTCAGCCAGAATGAGGAAACAAAGAAACATGTCCCAAATAAAATAACAGAAGAAACCTCCAGAATTGGAACCAAATGAAATAGAGGTAAATAACCTATCAGAGACAGAGTTCAGAACACTGATGATAAGAACGTTTAATGAGCTTAGTGATGACATATAGGATAGAGAAATCATAAAAAAACAACCAGTTATAACTAAAGAATACAATAACTGAAATAAAGAACACACTTGAAGGAATTACCAGCAGGTTAGATGAAGCAGAGGATCGAATCAGTGACTTAGAAGACAAGTTAGCAGAGATCACCCAAGCGGAACAAAAAGAAAGAACAAAAAACAATCAAAATGGTTTAAGAGAACTGTGGCATAACATTAAGTGCAAAAACATGCACATCGCATCATAGGAATACCAGAAGGAGAAGACAGGGAGCAAGAGATTGAGAACACATTTGAAGTAATAATGACTGAAAACTTCCCTAACCTGGTGAAGGAAATTGACATACAAGCCCAGGAAGTGCAGAGAGTTCCAACCAAGATGAACTCAAACAGGCCCATACCAAGACACATTATAGTTAAAATGTCAAAGCTTAAAGACAAAGAGAATCCTAATGTAGCAAGAGAAAGACAGTGGGTACATACAAGGGAACTCCTATAAGACTATCAAGTGACTTTTCTACAGAAACTTTGCAGGCAGGAGGTATCAAAGTGATGAAAATCAAAGGCCTGCAACCTAGATTGCTTTATCCAGCAAGGCTATCATTTAAAATTGAAGGAGAGATAAAGAGCTTCCCAGAAAAGAATAAGCTAAAGGAATTCATTACCACGAAGCCATCATGCGGGAAATGTTAAAAGGGCTTCTGTAAGCAGAAGAAAGATGAAAACAATCAAACTAATGAAGACCAAAAATACAAACAACAAAATGGTAATAACTATGTATCTATCAATAATCACTTTAAATGTAAATGGATTAAATGCTCCAATCAAAAGACATAGGGTGACTGAGTGGATAAGAAAACAAGACCCTTGCATATGCTGTATACTAGAGACCCACCTCAGATCAAAAGACACACATAGGCTGAAAGTGAATGCTGGAGTGAGATATTTCATGCAAATGGAAATGAGAAAATACTGGAGTCGCAATACTTATAGCTGACAAAATAGACTTTAAAATGAAAAATATATTAAAAGACAAAGATGGGCACTACATAATAATAAATGGATAGATCCAACAAGAGGACGTAACCCTACTAAACATCTATGCACCCAACACAGGAGCATATTAACATATAAAACAGATAATGACTGACATAAAGACAGAGACCAACAGTAACACTATTATAGTAGGGGACTTCAACACACCACGGACAACAACGGACAGGTCTTCCAGACAGAAAATCAATATGGAAAGACCAGCCTTAAATGACACGTTGGACCAGTTGGATTTAGTTGATATTTTTAGAGCATTTCACCCCAAAGCTGCAGAATATACATTCTTCTCGAGTGCACATTCTTTTTTTGGAACATTTTCCAAGATAGATCCCATGTTAGGCCACAAAACAAGTCTCCATAAATTAAAAAAAATTGAAATCATATCAAGTGTCTTCTCTGACCACAGTGCTTTGAAATTAGAAATCAATTACAAGAAAAAAAACTGGAAGACACACAAATACATGGAGGATGAATAACATGTTAGTAAATAATGAATGGGTCAACAATGAGATCAAGGAAGAAATCAAAAGATACCTCGAGATGAAAATGAAAACACAACAACCAAAATGTCTATGGGATGCAGCAAAAGCATCCCTAAGAGGGAAATTCATAGCATTGTAGGCCTACCTAAAGAAACAAGAAAAATCTCAAATCAACAGTTTATCTTCACACTTATGAGATCTGGAAAAAGAATAGCAAAAAAAGAATAGCAAAATAAGCCCAAAGGGAGTACAATGAAGGAGATAATAAAGACCAGAGCAGAAATAAATGAAATAGGGACCAAAAAAAAAAAAATAATACCACAAAAGATCAATGAAACCGAGAGCTGGTTTTTATAGAAGATAAACAAAATAGACAAATCTTTAGCCAGACTCATCCAAAAATATAGAGGACTAAAATTAAAATTAATAAAATCAGAAATGAAAGAGGAGAAATGACAACAGACAACACAGAAATACAAAAATTTTTGGCAACTATATGCCAACAAATGAGACAATCTGGAAGAAATGTATAATTTTCTAGAAGCATAAAACCTTCCAAGGCTAACTCAGGAAGAAATTGAAAATCTGAATAGACTGATTACTACCAGGAAAATTGAATCAGTAATCAAAAACCTCCCAACAAACAAAAGCCCTGGACCAGATGGCTTTACAGGTGAATTTTACAAAACATTCAAAAAATAATTACCACCTATTGTTCTCAAATTATCAAAAAAATCCAGGAGGGAAGGCTCGCAAACTCTTCTTATGAGGCCACTATCACACTTATCCCAAAATCAGACAAAGACATTACAAAAAAAACAACAAAAAAACTACAGGCTGATATCCCTAATGAACATAGATGAAAAAATCCTCAACAAAATGTTAGCAAACAGAATTCAGCAATACATTAAAAAGATCATACACCACAATCAAGTGGGATTCATTCCTGGTATGCAAGGTAGGTTCAATATCCTCAAATCAATTAATGTAACATACCACATTAACAAAATGAAAAATAAAAATCACATGATCATATCAATAGATGCAGAAAAAGCATTTGACAAAATCCAGTAGACATTTATGATAAAAACTCATAAGAAAGTGGGAATAGAAGGACCATATCTCAACATAATAAAGGCCATATGTGATAAATCCACTGTTAACATCATACTTGATGGGGAAAAGCTAAAACCATTCCCCTTAAGTCAGTAACAAGCAAGGTTGCCCACTTTCTCCAATTCTATTCAAGAGTGTTCGGGAAGTACGAGCCACAGCAATCAGATAAGAAAAAAAAATAAAGGCATCCCAATTGGTAAGGAGGAAGTAAAATTTCATTATATGAATATGACATAATACCATATAGAGAGAACCCTAAAGACTCCACCAGAAAAATATTAAAACTGATAAATGAATTTAGTAAAATAGCAGGATACAAAATTAATATTCAGAAATCAGTTGCATTTATATACACCAATAATAAACTACCAGAAGGAGAAATTAAGAAAACAGTCCCATTTACAATTGCTTCAAACACTATAAAATACTTAGAAATAATTTTAACCAAAGAAGTAAAAGACCTGTACTCAGAAAACTATAAGACACTGAAGAGAGAAATTAAAGAAGATACAAATAAATGGAAACACACACCATGCTCATGAATTGGAAGAATATATATTTAAAATGTCCATATTGCCTAAGGCAATATACAGATTTAACACAATTCCTATTAAACTACCAAGGACATTTTTTCACAGAAATAGAACATATAATGCTAAAATTTATATGGAACCATAAAAGACCCCAGATAGCCACAGCAATTTTGAGATATAAGAACAAAGTGGGAGGTATCATGATACCTGACATCAAATTATACTACAAGGCTACAGTAATCAAAATAGCATGGTACTGGTATAAAAACAGGCACATAGATCAATGGAACACAATAGAGAGCCCAGAAATAAATCCATGCCTATGCGGTCATTTAATCTATGACAATAGAAGCAAGACTTTACATTGGGATAAAGACAGTCTATTCAATAAATGGTGCTGGGAAACCCTGTCAGACATATGGAAAAAAATGAGGCTGGGCAACCTCCTTACACCATATACAAGAATAAATTCAAAAGGGATTAAAGATTTAAATGTAAAATCTGAAACCATAAATCTCCTAGAAGAAAATATAGGGAGAAAGTTTGCAGACATTACTCTTAGTAATATTTTTACTGATGTATCCGCTCCGGCAAGGGAAGTAAGAGAAAAAATAACATCAAATTAAAAAGTTTTTCACAGCAAAGGAAACCATCAGTAAAACAAAAAGGCATCGTACTGAATGGGAGACGATATTTGTCAATGATATATCTGATAGGGGGTTAATATCCAAAATTTATAAAAAATTCATACAACTCAACTCCAAAAAACAAACAACCCAATTAAAAAATGGGCAGAGGACATGAAGAGACATTTTTTAAAGAGGACATACAGATGGCAAACAGAGATATGAAAAAATATTCAATTTCATTAATCATTAGAGAAATGCAAATAAAAACCACAATGAGATACCACCTCACCCCAGTCAAAATGGCTATCATCAATAAATCAACAAACAACAAGTGCTTGTGAGGATCCCCCCAAAATGGATCTCTCAGGCACTGCTGGTGGGATTGCAGATTGGTGCAGCCACTATGGAAATCAGTATGGAGTTATCTCAAAAAATTGGAAATAGAACTATCTTATGACCCAGCAATTCCACTCCCAGGTATCCTTCCAGAGAAATCCAAAACACTAATTCGAAAACATTTATGCACCCCGATGTTTATTGCAGCACTATTCACAATAGCCAAGACATGAAATACAACTGAAATGCCCATCAGTAGATGACTGGATTAAAAAACTGTGGTACATTTATACAATGGAGTATTACTTGGCCATAAAGAAGAAAGAAATCTTACCATTTGCTATGATATGGATGGAGCTAGAGAACATTATACTTAAATAAATCAGATGGAGAAGGATCTCACTTATATGTGGAATCTATAGGATAGAATAAATGAACAAACTAATCAGAAACAGTCTCAGAGATATAGATGAAAAACTGAGGGTTGCTAGATGCGGTGTCGGGGTGGATGAGGGAGAAGGTGAGGGGATGAGAAAGCACAATTGGTAACCACAAGATTGCCATGAGGATACAAAAGTCAGTTTGGGAAATAAAATCAATAATGTAAAGATTTTGTAGGGTATCTGATGGACACTTGTCTTATTAGGGAGACCACTTCATGAATGGTGTAGGTGCCTGACCACTGCAGTATGGCTGAAGCTGAATATCAATGAATGTCAACTATCATTTAATATATATGTCACAGGATGTGGAGTACAGAATAAGGAATAGAGACAGTGGAAATGTAACAGCTATATATGATGTCGGAGGGGTAGTAGATTGGGGGAGAGGGGGTTATAACTTTGTGAGGGTATAAATGTCTAACTATTACATTGTTTTGTACACCTGAAACTAATAATAATAATAATTAGACTGAATTAAGTGATTAATAATACAACTTTCTCAAATAGGTTTCTCTGATTTCCCCTTCATTTCACAACAAAAATTCTATTAGCAATAATTATACATTTATATATTCTCGATACTAGACTCTTACCAGGTATATGATTTGCAAGTATTTTCTCCAGTTCCACGGATTAGTTTCACTTTCTTGAATAATCACAAATTCAGCTTTTGATGAAATCTTGCTTTGATACAAATGTATAGGTACAGTCAACTTAGTTAGTTTTTGAAAAAAATTCTCTTTAAATTTAGATATGACAGTATTCCTCATAAAAACATTTTATTGTATTAAAGCATATTCAACTTTTGAGATAAATATTTCATATAGAATTTGGTCTGTACAAAGAAGGGTAAAGCCTAAGTTAAATGTGACAGTTACTTTGGTTCTGTTACTTTATCCAGGTCATCATGGAGGATCCTTGAGATTCGGTGGGAAGCTAAGGGTCATAGGTCACCAGTGTCAGGCTGTTTTCTTTCTTATTTCACCCAGGAAGTCATAGGTCTGCTCTGAAATGTCAAAAGGTTCATGAACTCCATCTGGTGACAGCAGAGCTTGGAGAGCACCCTTGTTTTCTTGGTTTTGCTTCAGGAAGTCAGCGATGACTTTCCATCGTGCAGCCTCAGTCTCTTCTTCTGCCCACCTGAATGGGGGCAGGAGTGTCGAATGGAGAAGGGGGACCACGCAGTCATGGTAAACCAGGAGAAACACAGCCTTCAGGAACTCTCCATCTCTCTAGGAAAACACCACCATAAATAACTGTGAATGGATCTGCATCATTATTTGTTGTGTTAAATTCGATGAACTCTTAACTAAAAGCCATGGGGGGTGAGTGGAGGTGTCATAGTGCTCGGCAGGTCATCGGATCTGGACCAGCCAGGCAGTCAGGAAACAGCCCCTCTTAGTGGAAGCAAAGTCACCACGGAGCAGAGATGAGCAGTTCTCCCTGAGGCTTTTGGGGGTGACTCCTTGAAACCAGTGTTCTCCTAAGCCCCACTGAGGGAGTCTATTTGAGGAGAGAGTCATAAAATAGAATGCGGTACTGAAGTCTAATTCTGGTGACACAGGTGTGGGTCCACATAAATACAAATCAAACTCAATGTGAAGTTAGTTCTGTCCACTTAATTTGCTTACAGCACATCAGAGAATTGTCAAGTTGTTATAAGAAAAGGGCAGCAAGTGTTCTGTGTGAAACCCAGAGAAAGGAGACCCCAGGAGGAAGGATTTGTTGTCAGATCCTCCCCAGATAAGAAGACTACTGCAGTGTCAACACTGTCAGCACCCTTGACACTGACAAACTGGTGGAAATCCTAGAGCACAGCAGTCTGAAGGCAGAGGGACCCACACACAGCGGAGGCTGCACACAGATGCCGTCCCTCCAAGCTCACCATATTGTAGGCGGCTATTTCCACAGGCCTCAGACCCAGCATCTTGTCTACTAGAATAGAGTAGCTCTACTAGAATAGCATTAAACCTGCCCATTTAGCCAAAATAAAATGTAGATGGTATTGGTCAAAGGGAAGCTCAAATAAGAATACAATATGTATACTTTTCGCTCAATTTTAAGGGTTTTTAGTTTGTTTGTTCTTCTATGTTTCTGTAGATAATTAACATTTTAAATTAGAAAACCACAGACCACGGTTGCAATGCGGCCCACTGCCTTTTTATAGTTTTATCGAAACACAGCCATGCTCAGAGGTTTACCTATTGTCTATGGCTGCTTTTGCATTACAATATCGAAGCTGAGTCATTGTGACAGAGACTTATGGTCCACAAAGCCAAAAATATTTACTATCTGGCCCTTCACAGAAAATATTTGTTGAATCCTGGATTACAGCAGTTACACCACTGCTCACTGCCTAATGCAGGCACCATTTGGTTTGTAATGACCATACTTCCACAGCAATGTAAGCATGCGCCATGAATTTTTTCAATGTATGATATAGTTTAGGCCAATTTTCTCTTTCCTTCTCCTTACCTCATATAGACTTTGAGAGCTAGAGGAATATTTTTAAAAGAAGAGAAATTTGATAGTCAACTGGGAGACTTTGGTTTAGAAACTTCCCCTCAACTGAATGAAATTCAGTGATCTAAAATGTGAACATGTGTTTCTTTTCATATTAGGAATTGTTCACCCAGACCCTTCTTGGAATGTGTCTATAGCCATAATGACAAGTTTAATGGATTAAGAGGGATTATAACTATGGCTATGTTAGCTAAAAAAGAGGCATTATTGGAGTGTGCAAGCACACATTGAGTGCTACAAGTATTAAGTTCCACATGGAAAAGCATATTACCTTCTCTGATCTTTTTAATGTGCTTTCTTTCTCAGCCCATGAACTCTAAAAAGGAAATAGAAATATTACATTAATCCAATAGTTCACAAGTCTTTACCACACTTCTGCAGCTTTACTGTAAATTAAACATATGGTTGGGGTTTAAAATGCTGTGCAGAACCCAGACCCATAAGAATTGAATCTGTAGGCATCTATTGATAATGACCCAGAACCAGACTGACTAGGTAGGGAAAGATGCCTCAGAAGCCTGTGCTTCTTACAAGTTAAAACTAATATAAGAATAGAATCAGTGAAACATTAACATACATACTCAAACAGCACAAACACAGCACCTGAACAATAAAACACTAGCAAGCTTTTAAGGTAAGGCAGTAATGATAATAGAAAAATGCCAAAGCATACTTGTCTGCAGTTCTGTCTGCCGTGATAATTACATCGTCAGGGTGACATAAATGCAGTACAGCTTTGCGGTAAAGATTTTCAATGTATCCATGAGGCTTCACCAATTCTTCTTTAAAGGAAGAAAAACCCAGAGTTCCATTAACCCCACATAAGTCTGAGGTGAAGGTTCATGGTACCAATTCCTACACTGTAAGTGAGGGGGTTGCCCAGGCTCTCTGTTGCTCATTCCTGGGCCTCAGGTTGTGCTTATTGGCGCCTCCTGATTTCATGGGGTCCATGGAACCCATTCTCAGTAGGAAGGCCAGAGCGTGAATATGACGTATGGCACCAAGACAGATTCTCCACAAAATAAAGGAGAAGTTTCCCACCAAGAGACCACCGCTGTGCCCCTCATAGCCACATCCCGGACCTTCACAGGTACTCCTGGGAAGAGCTGCCTTAGGGGATGTGTTCCTCCACCTACTGACTGCTGTACCTATGGATCCTGGAGTGTCTGAAGAGCACCCTTAGAGAGCAGAGTGTTTCACTGTACAGGCTATCATTATCACCGAAGCACCACCAACAAACTGAACTTAGCTGAGTTAACACTAGGAGACTCACACACCTCATAATGTAAACTTTAAAAGGAATCTGGCTTAACACAAATATCACTCAGCAACTTTAGACTTACCGGCTGGTAACATTTGCCCATTGTTCATTAGTTAAGTGTCAAGGTCCCACCTCACTTTTCACTGAGTTACCAGCAAGTAGTCAGTTGTTTCACTTACTGTAACTCAACAGGGAACAGAGAAAGCATGTGGGAGGGAAGGTCACTACTACGTACCCAGATCACTTCTCCTTCCTCTGGAGAAAACAGAAGACTACTTTCCAGCTCCCTTGAAATTTAGTGGAGCCACATGACTGGTCCTGGTCTATGCTGCCTCGGGGCATAGGCAGTGGGAAGCCCAAGGAAAGTTCTCCATTCTCTCTTTCTGAGGGGCAACTAGCAACAGAGCCAGTAGTTCAGATGAGGGCTATCAGCCTGTGGTCTTGGGTGACTCTGGAGCAGGGCCTTCCATTGATCCATGCAGGAAGGTACCATGAGCGAGAGAGAAACCTGAAAGCTATCGCTGCACAGCCTGTATTAGGTCATTCAGGGTGCCACCAAGAAAAGGCTCAAAAAGGAAGAAACCACTTTTTAAATTTTATCATTTATTATACAAATAATTCACTGTGGAAAAATTAAGAAAACACAGAAAAAATAACCCATGAAATCCAGACGTAAGCACTGTTACCTTTCCAGAGTCTATTCTTCCAGATCTTTTCATAGGCAGATATACAAATATAAGTATATATATTTAAACAGACTTATACCACAAAAGGCCTTTTCTTTTCTTTCTAGTAATATATGTGAGGTTGAAGAGCCTCTCGTATAGCTGGATACACCCAGAACTGAAATGCAGTGAAGCCTGGCCTGGCCACTGTTGAACTCCATGGCAAGACAGGTCATGACACTTCTTTGAGCCGTCAGCTTATCAGGAAATACAGAATTTAGACTAGATTAGCCCACAGATTCCTCCTAACACCAATATCCAGATTCTGTGACTTGTTACACACGTAGAGAAGCATTCCAGTGCCCAGCTGTGACTCAGCCACAGTGGGCTCTTGTGAAATCTTTGTTGAATGAATCAGTGTATCTATGCTCTGTATAATGAATAAATATTATAATACTAATGACTTTATAAAAAAAGAAGAGAAACTCTGCATTATCTAGCTATAGTGCCAAATGAATTTATCTGAAATTATGGGTAATCATATGCCATAAACATTTTTTTTATTAAATTTATTGGGGTGACAATTGTTAGTAAATTTACATAGATTTCAGGTGTACAATTCTGTATTACATCATCTATAAATCCCATTGGGTGTTCACCACCCAGAGTCAGTTCTCCTTCCATCACCATATATTTGATCCCCTTTACCCTCATCACCCACCCCCACCCCCTTATCCTCTGGTAACCACTAAATTATTGTCTGTGTCTATGAGTTTTTCTTTCTCATTTGTTTGTCTTGTTCTTTTGTTGTTTTTGGTTTATATACCACATATCAGTGAAATCATAGGGTTCTCTGCTTTGTCTGTCTGACTTATTTCACTTAGCATTATACTCTCAAGATCCATCCATGTTGCCACAAATGCTCCTATATCATCTTTCCTTAACGCCGAATAGTATTCCATTGTGTATATATATCACAACTTCTTTATCCATTCATCTATCGAAGGACATTTTGGTTGTTTCCATGTCTTGGCCACCGTAAACAAAACTGCAATGAACATTGGAGTACACATGTCTTTATAGAGAAATGTTTTCAGACTTTTTGGGTAGATACCCAGGAGAGGGATTGCTGGGTCATATGGTAATTCTATTCGTAATTTCTTGAGGAGCCTCCACACTGCCTTCCATAGTGGCTGCACCAGTCTGCATTGCCACCAACAGTGTATGAGGGTTCCTTTTTCTCCACAGCCTCTCCAACACTTGTTACTATTTGTCTTGTTGATGAAAGCCATTCTGACTGGGGTGAGGTGATATCTCATTGTGGTTTTCATTTGCATTTCTCTGATGATTAGCGATGTTGAGCATTTTTTCATATGTCTATTTGCCATTTGTATATCCTCTTTGGAGAAATGTCTCTTCAGGTCCTCTGTCCATTTTTCAATTGGGTTCTTTGTTTTGTTGTTGTTGAGTTTCATGAGTTCCTTGTATATTTTGGATATTAGCCCCTTATCAGAGGCACTGTTTGCAAAAATCTTCTCCCATTCAGTTGGTTGCCTCATTATTTTGTCAATAGTTTCTTTTGCTGTGCAGAAGCTTTTCAGTTTCATATAATCCCATTCGTTGATTTAAGCTTTTACTTCCATTGCCTTTGGAGTCAAATTCATAAAATGCTCTTTGAACCCAAGATCCATAAGTTTAGTACCTATGTTTTCTTCAATGCAGTTTTTCATTGTGTCAGGTCTTATGCTTAAGTCTTTGATCCATTTTGAATTAATTTTGGTACATGGTGACAGATAGCAGTCCAGTTTCATTCTTTTGCACGTAGCTATCCAATTCTGCCAGCACCATTTATTGAAGAGGCTGTCTTTCCTCCATTGTATGTTTTTAGCTTCTTTGTCAAAAATTATCTGTCCATATTTCTGTGGTTTTATTTCTGGGTTCTCAATTCTATTCCATTGGTCTATGTGTCTGTTTTTCCGCCAATACCAAGCTGTTTTGATTATTGCAGCCCTGTAGTACAAGCAAAAATCAGGGAGTGTGATACCTCCAGTATTGTTCTTCTTCTTTTTTTTTTAATATTGCTTTGGCTATTCGGGGTCTTTTGTGGTTCCAAACAAATCTGATGATTTTTTGTTCTATTTCTTTAAAAAAATGCCATTGTGATTTTGACGGGGATTGCATTAAATCTGTATATGGCTTTGGGTAATATGGCCATCTTAACTATGTTGATTCTTCCAATCCATGAGCACTGAATGTCTTTCCATTTCTTTGTGTCGTCTTCAATTTCTTTCAAAAATGTCTTATAGTTTTCAGCATATAAATCCTTCACATCCTTTGTTAAGTTTATTCCTAGGTATTTTATTCTTTTTGCTGCAATTGCAAAAGGAATCATTTTTTGTATTTCTTTTTCTGAGATTTCATTGTTGGTATATAGGAAAGCAATGGACTTTTGTACGTTGATTTTGTACCTAGCAACTTTACTGTATTCATTGATTGTTTCTAATAGCTTTTTGGTGAAGTCTTTTGGGTTTTCTATATATAGCATCATGTCATCTGCAAAGAATGACAATTTAACTTCTTCATTCCCAATTTGGATGCCTTTTATTTCTTTCTCTTGCCTGATTGCTCTGGCAAGGACTTCCAACACTATGTTGAAAAGCAGAGGTGATAGGGGACAACCTTGTTATGTTCCCGAACTTAGAGCAAAGGGCTTCAGCTTTTCACCATTAATTATGAAATTAGCTGAGGGCTTGTCATATATGGCCTTTATTATGTTGAGGTATTTTTATTCTACACCAATTTTATTAAGTGTTTTAATCATAAATGGATGTTGTATCTTATCAAATGTTTTTTCTGCATCAATTGATAAAATCATATGATTTTTTCCCTTTATTTTGTTTATGTGATGTATCACACTGATGGATTTGCGAATGTTGAACCATCCTTGTGCCCCAGGGATGAACCTCACTTGGTTGTGATGAATAATCTTTTTAATACATTGTTGTATTCGATTTTCTAGAATTTTGTTTAGGGTTAGCATCTGTATTCATCAGAGATATTGGTCTGTAGTTTTCTTTTTTTGTGTTGTCCTTACCAGGTTTTGGTATCAGGGTAATGCTGGCCTCATAAAATGAGTTAGGGAGTACTGACTCTTCTTCAATGTTTTGGAAGAGTTTGAGCAGGATTGGTATTAGATCCTCTTTGAAGGTTTGGTAGAATTCACTAGTGAAGCCATCTGTTCCGGGACTTTTGCTTTTGGGAAGGTTTTTGATGACTGATTCAATTTCGTTACTGGTGATCGGCCTGTTTAGATTTTCCAGTTCTTCATGATTCAGCCTTGGAAGGCTATATGTTTCTAAGAACTTGTCCATTTCTTCTAAGTTATTGAATTTGGTGGTATATAGTACTTCATAGTATTCTTGGATAATCCTTTGTATTTCTGTGGTGTCCGTGATAACTTCCCCTTTTTCATTTCTGATTTTGTTAATTAGTGTCTTCTCTCTTTTTATCTTAGTGAGTCTAGCCAAGGGTTTGCCAATTTTGTAAATCTTTTCAAAGAACCAGTTCTTTGTCACATTAATTTTTTCTATTGTCTTTTTGTTCTCTATTTCATTTAGTTCTGCTCTGATTTTTGTTATTTCCTTTCTTCTGCTGACTTTGGGTTTCGCTTGTTCTTCTTTTTCTAGTTCCTTGAGGTGTAACATGAGGTTATTTATTTGGGATTTTTCTTGTTTCTTGAGATAGGCCTGTAATGATATAAATTTCCCTCTTAAAACTGCTTTCGCCGCATCCCAAAAATTTTGGTAGGATGTATTTGCATTTTCATTTGTTTCTATGTATCTTTTGATCTCTCCTCTAATTTCTTCTTTGACCCAGTCGTTCTTTAAAAGTATGTTGTTTAAACTCCATATATTTGTGTTTTTTCCTGCTTTCTTTTTGCAGTTGATATCAGATTTCAAAGCCTTGTGATCAGAGAATATGCTTGGTATGATTTCAATCTTCTTAAATTTGCTGAGGCTGATTTTATGTCCCAATATATGGTCTATCCTTGAAAATGTTCCATGTACACTAGAAAAGAATGTATGGTCTGATGTTTTATGATGAAGTGTTCTATATATGTCAACTTTGTCCATTTCATCTAATGTGTCATTTAGGGCTGCTATTTCGTTATTTATCTTCTGTTTGGATGATCTATCCATAGCTGTCAATGATGTATTTAAGTCCCCTAGCATAATTGTGTTTTGATCAATTTCTCCCTTAATTCTGTTAGTAGTTGCTTGGTATATTTCGGTGCTCCCTGATTGGGGGCATAAATATTGATGACTGTTATGTCTTCTTGTTGTATAGTCCCCTTTACCATTATGAAATGTCCATCTTTGTCTTTTGTTATGTTTTTCACCCTGAAGTGTTTCATCGGAAATCATTATGGCTACACCTGATTTTCTCTGGGTACCATTTGCTTGGAGTGTCAATTTCCACCCTTTCACTTTGAGTCTATGCTTGTCCTTGTAGCTGAGATGTGTCTCTTGTAGGCAGCATATGGTTGGGTTTAGTTTTTTGATCCAATCTGCTACTCTGTGTCTCTTTATTGGTAAGTTCCGTCCATTTACATTAGGGTGATTATTGATATGTGAGGATTTCCTGTCATTCTATCTTTATTTTTCTGGTAAGGCTGTGTCTCCATTGTTTTTTTGCCTTTTTGTTCTTGTCTATTATTTCTGCATGATGGTATTCTATGATGTTTTCCTCTGTTTTTTTCTTTTATTACAGTATATATTTCAGTTCTGGATGTTTTTTGAGTGGTTACCCTTATATTTATGTAAAAAAAAGTTTGATATTTAGAGTATTCCAGTTTCTTCAGCACGCTTACTTTCTCTATTCCCATACTCCAGTTCAGGCCTTTACTCTCCCCCTTTTTATGTTTTGGTTGCCACAAGTTGTCCCTGTTGATGGTGGTCTAATAGCCTCCTTTAGTATTTCTTGTAGTGCAGGTCGTGCATTAGAAAATTCCCTCAGCTTCTGGATTTCTGGAAAGGTCTTTATTCCTCCTTCATATCTAAAAGAGATCTTTGCTGGATATATTATTCTTGGCTCGTAATTTCTCTCTTTCAATAGTTTGAATATTTGGTTCCATTCCCTCCTAGCTTGTAGAGTTTCCGCTGAAAAATCTGATGATAATCTAATGAGCTTTCCTTTGTAAGTTACTGTCTTCTTTTCCCTGGCTGCCTTGAGGATTCTTTCTTTGTCATTGATTTTAGACAGCTTCAATACAATGTGCCTTGGTGAAGGCCTGTTGGGATTGAGGTAATTAGGTGTTCTATTTGCTTCTTGGATTCGAGGATCCAGTTCTTTCCACAAGTTTGGGAAGTTCTCATCGACGATTTGTTTGAATATATTCTCTGTTCCCTTCTCTCTTTCTTCTCCTTCTGGTATGCCCATTATTCTTATATTGCTCTTTCTGATGGAGTCAGAAAGTTTTGTAGAGTTCTTTCATTTCTTTTAAGTCTCAAGTCTGTTTCTTCTTCCATCTGTGTCATTTCCAGGTTCCTATCTTCGATGTCACAGATTCTTTCCTCCATCTGGTCAACTCTACTACCTAAGCTGGATATTTTATTGTTAATTTCTTCTATTGAGTTCTTAATCTCCAGAAATTCTATTTGGTTCTTTTTCAAGATTTCAATCTCTTTTGTAAAATGCTCATGTTGTTCTTTGATTGTGTTTCTGAGTTCGTTAAACTGCCTTTCTGTGTTTTCTTGCATCTCGTTCAATGTTTTCAGAATTGCAATCTTGAATTCTCTGTCTATTCCCTCAGTCTTTGCTGCCGTGAGCATTGGGTTCAGCCGTGTTATATGCTGCTCCCTCAGCCCTGTGGGCCGTAAGTGGAGCCCTAGCAGTCCGAGTCCTTCCCTCTCCCCCAGCTGTGGTAGTTCTGGGAGCAGCAAGCTCTGAGCACTGAGCTAGGTCTGCGTCCTGCGCCCGCACGGCTCCGTCTCCACAGTTCTCCTGTCCCTCCTCCCTTGCTCACGCAATTCACCCACCTGGAGATGAATTCAGTAGTGGGACTCTTTGTCTTGCCTGTCTGCTGTGCAGGGAGTCCTTTGTGGAGGACTCACCTCACGCCGCCATTTTTTCCCCTCTCCCATAAACATTTTTAAAGTGTTTTTGCTGCAAATTTTATTGTTCTGTTGACACTCTCCACTCTATCGAAACCAGCAGATGAAAGCCGTTTTGAAGTTTCATAAGAACCTTCCATTTCTCTGTGAGACCCATATGACCTCCCTCCTTACCAACAGGAGTCACCTCCTAACAGCTCACCTTCTTCCTGCATGTGTGCTTTCTACCTCTGTGGGCTGTCAGAAGTTTCTCTGAAGCGAAACCTTAATGGATCACCCACAACCTCTTGCCCTCCTCCTTCGGACATGAGACTCACACTGGCCATGCCTATCTACCGACAACACCCACCGACATGCCACAATGGATCACTGCTCTGCTCAAAAACACTCTCCAGTCCTTCCTACTCCAGAATGTTTGTTCATGCTGATCCCTCCACCTGTAATGTCTTCTACTCCCATCTTAGTATGTCAAAATTCAAATTGACCCTGCCTTGTATTAAGTCTATGTCACATAGTACCTCTTTAATGAAATAGGCTCCTGGTCCTCATTTCCTGCCTTCTTTAAGTTTCCAAGGACCTGGGTCATACTTCCCCTGTGGCATTTGCCGTGGTATCTGAGCATCTGTCTTGTAGGCATATAGGTCTTGTAATATTTGTTGACCCTCATATACTAAGTTGAACTTTATAAAACTGACGTATTTGAAGGTCAAATATGGCTGAAAATTGGAGATTTCATATGGATCAACCAGCTGCTACTTCATACAGCAGACAGTATGTAGAATTAAATTTAAAAAATGATATGCATGCCCGGACTCTCCCCTGAGAACTCAGTTGATTTATCTAACAAATGATTTTGGATTTTTGTTCTTAGGACACAATTAGTGGCCATCTAAAGTCAAGGGTCAAACAACAGACAAGAGACTGCAATAGTGTATGTAGCAGACACTCCATCTTCTTATTGGGTCTGAGTAGGCAGTCTGGGAAAGTAACACTCAAGTTAAGAAAGGAAGGATGAACCCAAGTTAGCTGGAAAATGAACAAAGATTGGGAGACATCATGAAAATAGCAGGGAAAAAAACCCAAGAGCAGGTGTCGGAATTCACTAATGTGGTATGTTTAACTGCTTCCAGAACCCATCAGGTTCCCATCATGATGCATGCTACCCACCCTGAGTGCATCCATCACATCAGGCTGCTCCAAGAGCTTGGGGAAGGTGGCCAGTACGGGATTACTGATAAAATCTGAAATACAATGACCAAAACGATTTTATACAAACTTTGTCCAATGAATTTTACTGCAATAGACAGAAAAACATTCATTCAGATTAGAATTGTGCCACATGATTTATTGATAACACATTCTCACACTTTAACTCAAAGCTGGCCGCTCAACCCATCTTCCCCTACACCTATACTCCAGGGGATTCTGGAATAAGTCTTGTATCAAGTAGACAGGGCATTTAGGGTGGGAGTAAAGTGGCTCTGAACAGAATAGAATAAGACTAGAAAATTTTGTTCTTCTTTCTACTTTTTTTTCTACCTCTCTTTCTGACTTATGACTGTGATGTGGTAAGAGGAATCAGAAAGCAACAGAAGAAAGAAGGCTGCTCAGGCTTGAATCCAATCTACCAGCACTCAGGGAAAGACCCCAGACTGGTGTCTAGGGGTTGATGGATAATGGTGGATGAAAATGGGGATTCTGGCCATATGTCTAAATACTGCATAGGAGAACACCGATATTCCACGATAGGTAATTGCACATGAAAGGCCAGTGCAAGGAAGCACAAGGACACTTTGGAAATGATCTTGTGTCCTTAGTAGACAAAAATACTTTCTCTAGATTTTACTAGGTTTACTTGTATTGTGATGGTCAGGGTCAAATGAAGGAAGTCAATAATTCTGAGTAACTTTCTTCTTACCTAGGAAAACTAATAAGACTTATCGGTATTTTTTTTAAAATGCAGGTTACTTTTTTTTTAGTTGGTTTCAGGTGTATAAAACATAATAATTAGATGTTTATACCCCTCACAAAGTGATAGCCACCCCCAAGTGTCCACTACCCCTCTGACATCGTACATAGCTATTACAATACCACTGATTACATTCCCTATGCTGTACTTTATATCCTGTGTGTGTGTGGGGGGAATATATCTATATACAGATTATATAATTTTATATGTATATGTATATATATAATTATAGTTGACATTCATTCACTATTATTCTACATCAGCTTCAGGTGTACAGTGCAGTGCAGTGGTCAGGCGTCTACACAATCTGTGACGTAATCCCCCCAATAGTCCAGTACTCATCTGACATCTTACATAATCTTTACAACATTATTGATTATATTCCCCAAACTGTATTTCACATCCCCATGATTATTTTGTGACTATCAATTTGTACTTTCTAATCCCTTCACCTTCCTCCCCCATCCCCCAACCCTCCTCCCATCTGGGAACCATCCAGTTTTTTCTCTGTATATCTGAGTCTATTTCTGTTTTGTTTGCTTGTTTATTCTGTTCTTTAGATTCTACATATAAGTGAGATTATATGGTATTTGTCTTTCTCCGTCTGACTTATTTCACTTAGCATAATATCCTCTAGGACCATCCATGTTGTTGCAAATGGTAAGATTTCATTCTTTTTTATGGCAGAGTAACACTCCATTGTATAAATGTACCATAAATTCTTTATTCAGTCGTCTATTGATGGGCATTTCAGTTGTTTCCACATATTGGCCACTGTGAATAGCGCTGCAGTAAACATAGAGGTGCATGTATTTTTTTGAATTAGTATTTTGGATTTCTTTGGATAAATACCCAGGAGTGGAATTGCTGAGTCATACGGTAGCTCTATTTTTAATTTTTTGAGGAACCACTATACTGTTTTCATAGTAAGCCTTATCCTCTTTAAGAAGTCATGTCATTCATGAAGTTTTTCTAGTCATTGAAATAAATTCAAAGGCAAGTGATGATTAAAAGGCTAACGTTCATTCTCTTCCAGTTATAATTACTCCTTGAGAAATGTCTGTGCTTCTGTGACTTTGAGTTCCATGTCTACTTACCTATACAGATGGTAAGTCACTGGGAGAGGCCTCCTCTCTAACCATGAACTCTACTTGTCGACAGAGTGCTAAATCATCACAGGCTCTCCCTCTTACTCCTGCTCTAGCCACACTGGCCTGCTTTCAATTTCAATCCCTTCAGCACACATACATTTTCTTGCCTTGGGTCTTCAGACATGCTGGTCTCTCTATTTAGAAAGACTCGCCCCTCCACCCCCCAATATCTCTAACTCCTCTCTCTGCAGAGAAGGCTTCTCTCACTCTACACGTTAATTCAGGTCTTCCTACTGTATGCTTTCATTGTGTATTTTCCTTCAGAACACTTATTTTAAAAGGTGAAAAGGATTAACTCATGTAATTTTGTGTTTCAGTTCTGTCATTCCACTAGGATAGGGATGACCGTGCCTGTCTCACAATGTCTGGCATATAGTGGGCACTCAATACATAACTGCTTATTGATTTATTGAATTCAAAGAATGTCCAATAAAGTTAAACTTTATGGAGGCAGTTTGTATAACACATGCATTCCTCTTTGCAAGTTCAATCATGTGTGACAACTTATTAATTAAACTTTTTTTTTAACAATTTACTTGAGAAAAAAATTCAAGTTTAAAAAAAGTAGCAAGAGGGGATAACGTCATAGGAATTGTGGCAGCGGGGCGCTCTTTTTGAATCCTCCTTGGGATTTTCTGGCAATCGGGACATATAGCCCATCGAGGAGTTCTTTGCTCATCACGCAGAACAGCGGGGAGACTCGTGGAGGAATTACCTGAAGGTGCGATGATTGTGGGCAGGGGAGGAGGCAGGACAGCGAAGTGGAAGCGCACCCCCCCCCCCCACGGCGGAGCCAAGGCCGGACAGCGACCACGGTGCGGCTCCCAGGACGGAGCGGAGATTCGTGGAAGGTTTGCTTTGGGGTGTGTTAGTTGGGCGAGCGGGAGAGGAGAGAGGGGTGCGAAGTGGAGACACGCCACCCCCACTGTGGAGCACTGGCCTGGCGCCGCTGCAGCGAGACCCAGGGCCAAGCGGAGAAGATAGAAGCCAGTATAGCTGAGAGGCTCGTGGAAGGTTTGCTTAGGGGAGCGCTAATTGGGCGAGCGGGGGAGGAGCGAGGAGGGCGAGAAGAAACATGCTGCGCTCTCCCCACCCCCCATGGTAGAGCCGTGGCCCTGCAGAGTGCCATCAGCAGCAGCGGCAGGCAGCACCCGGGGCTCTAGAGTCCCACGGGAGCCCAGATTTCAGCGGAGAGTGCAGGGTCCAGGGGGTGGGCTCTTTCCCTGCGTCCCACAGCTGATCGCTCCCGTCAGGGCGGACAGCTCGTGGGCCCTAGGGCAGACAAAGAACTCAGAGGCCACACCTGGGCCCCTCACCCCGATTTTTGAATCCTCCCCCCGCCCTTCCAGAGACTTAAACTGACCCCTGAACTAAGGAGTAGTGTCAGATTACAGAGGGGCGTCTGTGCTCGGGTGCTGGGAAGATTGGCAGCCAGCTCTGACCTTTGGAAGAGGCTGGGAGGAGGGGATTTTCGCTGGAAGAGGAGAGAGGAGACTCCCATACCCCCAGCTACCACCTTTTCGGGCCTGCGGGTGGAGCGTGACCCAGCTGGCCTGGGAGAGAGAAGACCCCTCCATCCCCAGCCCCCACCCTTTCTGGCTGGCCTGGGGCGGGGCAAGGGCAACCGCGGAAGCACTCCCTGAGTTCAGCAGTAAGCGGCAGACTCAGCTCCCGGCTTTCAGCAGCTTAGAAATCTCTCGCCCGCCCCCTCCCACACACCCACGGAAGGAGGGCCCTAAGACTCAGGAGTACTGGGCACAAGGCTGGTGGAGCTACTCTCAGCGTGCATTTGTGCAGGAAAGGACAGAAACTGCACGGTCTCTCTGAAAACTGTTATCCAGACCCCTCAGCCCCTCGCATTTAAATCTACACTCCCAAATTCACTCTGGGCACCAGGTGACCAGCGCTGCAGGGAACTCTTTGGCACAGCGGAGGACAACCTGGAGATTACTTGGTGGGCTTAAGCCAAGACTGGTGCTGCTTCCTGTTTTGCTTTGCTTGTTTTTTTTTTTTTCCTTTTTTCCTGCTTGTTTTGATTTGCTTTGTTCTCTCTTTATTTCTTTGATATCTTGCCTATGTTGAGTGGAGATTGTCGGTTGTATTTTACATGTGAATGTACTTTGTTTTCTTTGTTGTTGTTGTACTTGGTAAGTTGACTTGTGCTGAAACTGCCTTAACAGGGCACAGCTTAAGAGGCACAAGATTCAACATATCCAGAAGCCAACTCTAGACCAAACCAGAATACTACCGGGTTTGACCTACAAGTCACACACCCAGAGGGAATTCTCTGAAGGCACAAGACCCATAGAGGCCAAACCTCATTTAAGTGGCCAACCCTCACCAAGAAGAACACCCTGCGGTAAGCAGAGCCAAGTCTCACAACTCGACAGCCTAGGAGTTAAACCCACCTACTCACAAGCAAAAAGCAATTAAAGTTCTTCTTGAACAGGACAATATACTAAACACATGAGCCACCTTTGGAGCACATGCAGAGAAGAACGAAGTAGTCCAAGTCAAATATAAAGGACACATACTACATAAGATAACCCAGCAAGAACTAAGAACTCTAGGGGATCTTCCTAATACATCAAAGCAAACACAGAGAGTCAGTCAGAATGGGGAGACAAAGAAACATGTCCCAAATAAAAGAACAGAAGAAACCTCCACAACTGGAACCAAATGAAGCAGAGGTAACCAACCTATCAGAGACAGAGTTCAGAACACTGGTGATAAGAATGTTTAAGGAGCTTAGAGAAGACATAAAGAAGGATATAGAAATCATAAAGAACAACCAGTTGTTAGAACTAAAAAAGGATGTAGAAATCTTAACGAACAACCAGCTAGAACTAAAGAACACAATTACCAAAATTAAGAACTCACTTGAAGGAATGACCAGCAGGTTAGATAAAGCAGAGGATCAAATCAGCGACTTAGAAGACAAGTTAGCAGAGATTACCCAAACAGAACAACAGAAAGAAAAAAGAATAAAAAACAATGAAGATGGTTTAAAAGACCTCTGGGATAACATCAAGCGCAACAACATGCGCATCATAGGAATACCAGAAGGCAAAGAGAGGAAGCAAGGGATTGAGAACATATTTGAGGTAATAATGTCCGAAAACTTCCCTAACCTGATGAAGGAAACCAACATACAAGCCCAGGAAGTGCAGAGAGTTCCAATCAGGATAAACCCAAACAGGCCCACACCAAGACACATTATAGTTAAAATGGCAAAGCTTAAAGACGAAGAGAGAATCTTAAAAGCAGCAAGAGAAAGGCAGAGGGTTACATACAAGGAAACTCCCATAAGACTATCAAATGACTTTTCTACAGAAAAATGGCAGGAGACACTCAAAGTGATGGAACACAAAGGCCTACAACCTAGATTGCTTTATCCAGCAAGGCTATCATTTCAGTTGATGGAGAGATAAGGAGCTTCCCAGAAAAGAACAAACTGAAGGAATTTATTACAACCAAGCCAGCATTGCAAGAAATACTAAAAGGACTTCTGTAAATAGAAGAGAGATGAAAACGATTTACTACAAATTTAAAAATGGCAATAACTATGTACCTATCAATAATCACTTTAAATGTAAACGGATTAAATGCTCCAATCAAGAGACATAAGGTGTCTGAGTGGATAAGGAAGCAAGACCCTTGTATATGCTGTACAAAAGAACTCATCTCAGATCAAAAGACACACACAGGCTGAAAGTGAAAGGTTGGAGTAAGATATTTCATGCAAATGGAAGCGAGAAAAAAGCTGGAGTTGCAATACTTATATCTGACAAAATAGACTTTAAAATGAAGAACAGATTAAAAGACAAAGATGGGCCCTATATAATAATAAAGGGATCAATCCGACAAGAGGACATAACCCTAGTAAACATCTATGCACCTAACATAGGAGCACTTAAATATATAAAACAGGTACTGATGGACATAAAGACAGAGATCACCAGCAACACTATCATAGTAGGGGACTTCAACACACCTCTGACAACAAGGGACAGGTCCTCCAGACAGAAAATCAATATGGAAACAACAGCCTTAAATGATACTTTGGAACACTTGGATTTAATCGATATTTTCAGAGCATTTCACCCCAATGCTGCAGAATACACGTTCTTCTCAAGTGCTCATGGAACATTTTCTAAAATAGATCATATGTTAGGACACAAGACAAGCCTCGATAAATTTAAGAAAATTGAAATCATACCAATTGTCTTCTCTGACCACAGTGCTATGAAATTAGAAATGAACTACAGGGGAAAAAAACCAGGAAGATACACCAATTCATGGAGGCTGAATAACATGTTGCTAAATAATGAATGGGTCAAGCAGCAGATCAAAGAAGAAATCAAAAGATATCTTGAGACAAATGAGAATGAGAACACGACGACCCAAAATCTATGGGATGCTGCGAAAGCAGTCCTAAGAGGGAAGTTCATAGCACTGCAGGCCTACCTAAAGAAACAAGAAACATCACTAATTGACAGTTTATCTTCACACTTAAGGGATCTGGAAAAGAACAGCAAAATAAACCCAAAGGGAGCACAAGGAAGGAGATAATAAGGATCAGAGCAGAAATAAATGAAATAGAAACCAGAAAAACAATACAAAAGATCAATGAATCCAAGAGTTGGTTCTTAGAGAAGACAAACAAATTGGCAAACCGTTAGCCAGACTCATTTAAAAAAGGAGAGAGAGGACCCAAATGAATAAAATCAGAAATGAAAGAGAAGTGACAACAGACACCACAGAAATACAAAAAATTTTAAGAAACTACTATGAGCAACTATATGCCAACAAATTTGACAATATGGAAGAAATGGACAATTTTCTAGAGGCGCACAACCTTCCAAGGCTAACTCAAGAAGAAACAGAAAACCTGAATCGACTGATTACCATCAGGGAAATTGAATCAGTAATCAATAATCTCCCAATAAACAAAAGCCCTGCCCAGATGGGTTTACAGATGAATTTTTCAAAACGTTCAAAAAAGAATTATCACCTATTCTCCTCAAGCTCTTCCAAAAAATCCAGAAGGAAGGAAGACTCCCAAACACTTTTTACGAAGCCACTATGACCCTGATCCCAAAAGCAGACAAAGACATCACAAAAAAAGAAAACTACAGGCCGATATCTCTAATGAACATAAGATGCAAAAATCCTCAACAAAATATTAGCGAACAGAATTCAGCAATACATTAAAAAGATCATTCACAATGATCAAGTGGGATTCATCCCTGGTATGCAGGGTGGTTCAACTTCCTCAAATCAATTAATGTGATACACCACATTAACAAAATGAAAAATAAAAATCACATGATCATATCAATAGATGCAGCAAAAGCATTTGATAAAATACAGCAACCTTTTATGATAAAAACCCTTAAGAAAGTGGGAATAGAGGGATCATATCTTAACATAATAAAGGCCATATATGACAAACCCACATCTAACATCATACTCAATGGGGAAAAGCTAAACCATTCCCCCTAAGATCAGGAACAAGACAAGGTTGCCGACTTTCTCCACTTCTATTCAACATAGTGCTGGAAGTTCTAGCCACAGCAATCAGACAAGAAAAAGAAATAAAAGGCATCCAAATTGGTTAGGAGGAAGTAAAATTATCATTATATGCAGATGATATGATACTATATATAGGGAACCCTAAAGACTCCATCAAGAAACTATTAGAACTGATAGATGAATTTAGTAAAGTAGCAGGATACAAAATTAATATTCAGAAATCAGTTGCATTTGTATATACCAATGATAAAATATCAGAAGGAGAAATGAAGAAAACAATTCCATTTACAATTGCTACAAAGACTATAAAATATCTGGGAATAAATCTAACCAAAGATGTAAAAGATCTGTACTCAGAAAATTATACGACACTGAAGAAAGAAATGAAAGAAGACATAAATAGATGAAAACACATTCCATGTTCATGGATAGGAAGAATTAATATAGTTAAAATCTCCATACTGCCTAAGGCAATATACATATTCAACGCAATTCCTATCAAACTACCTATGGCGTTTTTCACAGAAAAAGAACATATAATCCTAAAATTTATATGGGACTATAAAAGAGCCCGGATAGCCTCAGCAATCTTGAGAAATAAGAACAAAGTGGGAGGTATAACGATACCTGACTTCAAATTATACTACAAGGCTACAGTAATCAAAACAGCATGGTACTGGCATAAAAATAGACACACAGATCAATGTAACAGAATAGAGAGTCCAGAAGTAAATCCATGCCTATATGCCCATCTAATCTACGACAATGGAAACAAGAATGTACGATGGGGTAAAGACAGTCTGTTCAATAAGTGGTGCTGGGAAACCTGGACAGACACATGCAAGAAAATGAAGCTGGACCACCTCCTTACACCATATACAAAAATAAGTTCAAAATGGCTTAAAGACTTAAATGTAAGATCTGAAACCATAAAATATCTAGAAGAAAATATAGAAAGAAACTTCATGGACATTACCTGGTGTAAGATTTTCACTGATATATCCCCTCGCGCGAGGGAAGTCAGAGAAAAAATAAACATGTGGGATTATATCAAACTTAAAAGTTTTTTCACAGCAAAGGAAACCATCAATAAAACAAAAAGGGATCCTACTGAATGGGAAAAGATATTTGCCAATGATATATCTGATAAGGGATTAATATCACAAATCAAAAAAAACTTACTCAACTCCAAAAAAACAAACAACCCAATTAAAAAATGGGCAGAGGACTTGAGGAGACATTTTTCTAAAAAGGACATACAGAAGGCAAGAAGACATGAAGAAATGCTCAACCTCACTAACCATCAGAGAAATGCAAATAAAAACCACAATGAGATACCACCTCACTCCAGTCAAAATGGCTATCATCAATAAATCAACAAACAACAAATGCTGGCGCGGATGTGGAGAAAAGGGAACGCTAGTGCACTGTTGGTGTGATTGCAGATTAGTGCAGCCACTATGGAAAACAGTATGGAGGTATCTCAGGAATCTGAAAATGGAACTACCCTATGATCCAGTAATTCTACTCCTAGGCATCTACACGGAGAAATCCAAAACTCCTGTTGAAAAATCTGTATGTACTCCTATGTTTATTGCAGCACTTTACACAATAGCCAAGATATGGAAACAACCGAAATGCCCATCGGTAGACGACTGGATTAAGAAGCTGTGGTACACTTATACAATGGAGTATTACGCAGCCATAAAGAAGAAAGAAATCTTATCATTTGCAACAACATGGATGGATCTAGAGAACATTATGTTAAGTGAAATAAGTCAGAAAGAGAAAGACAAGTATCATACGATCTCACTTATATGCAGAATCTAAGGAAAATAATAAGTGAATAAACTAATCAGAAACAGTTTTGGGGACAAAAAGAAAAAAACGAGAGTTGTTAGATGGGCAGGGTGTTGGGTGGGGATAAGGGGAAAGGTGAAGGGATTAGGAAAAAGCTAGTAACCACAAGATGGCCTCAGGGTTTTTTGAAAATTAATTTGGGGAACGTATTCAATAATGTTGTAAAGATTTTGTTGGGTATCCGATGGACATGTGTCCTATTTGGGAGACCACCTCAGGGATACTGTGGATACCTGATCATGGCATTGTACACCAGAAGCTAAACATTAATGAATGCCAACTATAATTTTATATATATAATGTGATGGCTCGGTGTGAGGTCGGAGGGATAGTGGATGGGGGGAGGGGGGTTCACAGTGTGAGGGATATAAATGATGAACGTCTAAGTATTACCTTGTCTTGTAAACCTGAAACTAATAAATTAAAAAAAAAAGTAGCAAGAGTAAAAATAGTACACAGAACTACTGAATACATTTTATCTGGATTCACCTATTTTTAACTATCCATTGATATTTAAATTTCGTGCATTAAGAACTAGTTATCTTAGGTGATTTCAGTTTCCTCTCAAAAAGACGACGTGCATAGCAAACACATGGTAAAAACAGATTATTCAGACATTAAGGGAAAATATGATTATGTCTGAAATTTAGGATCTCAAATCTCTAGAATTTGAAATGTGAAAATATGTATATTGTAAAGAATTAAATACATATTGACCTCACAGAGGATAAACACTGAGTACAGTGTGTATCCTTGCATCTGCAGTAATTTTGATGATATTTTTAAAATTTCACTTCAAATGTCACCTTCAGAAGCATAAGATATAGGCTGACATAAGTTATATTTATTCAAACATGAAGTGTTATTATACAAAAGGAAAATGGAAAGACCTCTTACCAGCACTTTGCATGCTCATCCTGCCTTTCAGGAGTACATCTCCAAGAATTTGACGATAAAATATCAACAAATGAATGCAGCACATACTTCCAATTAATATTTCTGGCAGTAGGCTATTAAAGAAGAAAAAATAGTATTCGTTAAACAATCCTCTATAATCCAACATACAATGTTTTCCAAATGTATGTTTATTATTTTAATGAACAGTTTCAAGTTTTGTTTCATTATTGGAAAAAGTGTGACAATTATAAGGAAAATTTCCACTCGAAGTACGTCACATTAAAACTTCAGATAACTTACATTTTTAAGTTATGTGTGCACTTTCAAGTCTCAACTCTGTTGCCATTCCTGTGCTTCCATTTTAGCACATACACCCATGTTAAATGTCAAATAAAAAAGAAAAGTCATCAATCACATATTTTGGAAAGAAAGCTACAAGTTTTATCAAAGCCATGTGGCCACCCTACCTGCAGAGGAAATGTAAGTTCAGACTATTCATGGTGCTGGGTGAAACATGGGATGTTGTGGCAGATCCGGACTGCTTCTGACTTTGCTACTTCCTAACTATGCAACTTTGGATTAATTAATTATTCTCCTTGTGTTTTGGTTCCCTCAATTGTAGAATGCAATTGTAGAATGTAATACCTGCATTTTAGAGGGTTACTAAAAGAATTTAAATGAGGTAAGTGTGGAGTGCTTAATGCAATACCTGATACACAGTAAGGGCTCAAAAACAGAAAATAAATTATAGTATTGAAGTTAGTATCAGTTTAAAATAGATCATTATAACTTTAGGATACTGTATGTAATCCCCATAGCAATTAAAAAGAAAAAAGTCTACAGAATATACACAAAAGGAAATGAAAACGGTATAAATATGTCACTACAAAA
This sequence comes from Rhinolophus hipposideros, assembly GCF_964194185.1. Taxonomy (NCBI): domain Eukaryota; kingdom Metazoa; phylum Chordata; class Mammalia; order Chiroptera; family Rhinolophidae; genus Rhinolophus; species Rhinolophus hipposideros. The sequence goes on from NC_138063.1 coordinate 59,577,063, forward strand.
AAAAAAATCAAACACAAAAGAAGGCAATAAAGGAGGGAATGAGAGACCAAAAAAATCTATGAGACATATAGAATACAAATAACAAAATGGCAATAGTCTTTCCCTGTCAATAATTACTTTAAATATAAATGGATTAAACTCCCCAATCAAAATGCATAGATGAGCAGAATGGATGACAGGATCCAACTATACACTACCTATAAGAGACTAACTTTAGATCTAAGGACAGATAGGTTGAAAATAAAGGCATGGACAAAGATATTCCATGCAAATAGTAAACAAAAGAGAGTGGGGATGGCTAATAATAATATCAGACAAAATAGTCTTTACGCCAAAAAACTGTTCCAAGAGACAAAAAAGGGATATTTTATAATGAGAAAAGGGTCAATTCACCAAGAGGTTATAAAGAGGTTATAAAATTATAAATATATATGCACCTAACATTAGAACTCCGATGTATATGAATCAAACATTGACAAATTGAAGAGAAAAATAGATCTGCAATAATAGTAGGAGACTTCATTCAATATCCCATTTTCAATAAGGGATAGAACAACAAGGCAGAATATTTATAAAGATATTGAGGACTTCAACAACACTGTAGACCAATTGTAGCTAACAGACATATACAACACTACTCTGCCTAACAACAGCAGAATACACATTTTCCTCAAATGTACATAGAACATTCTCTGGGATAAACCATATGTTAGATAGATCACAATACAAATCTTAATAGATTTAATAAATTAAATTCATACAAACTATCTTTTCTGATCACAGTGGAATGAAAGTAGAAATCTGTAGCAGGAGGAAAACTGGAAAATTCACAAATATGTGGAGATTACACACCACTCTTAAACAACCAATGGATCAAAAAAAGAAATCACAAGGAAAATTACAAAATACTTATAGATGAATGAAAAAGAAAACACAACATACCTAAACTTATGGGACACAGTGAAAGCAGTGTTAAGGGGGAAGCGTATACCCTCATCTACCACATATCAGTGAAATCATATGGTTCGTGACTTTTTCCATGTGACTTATTTCGCTTAGCATAATAATCTCAAGATCCATCATGTTGTCGTAAATGGCACTATTTCATCTTTTCTTATGGCACAGTAGTATCCCATTGGGTATATATACCACATCTTCTTTATCCAATCATCTATCGAAGGACACTGGCTGTCTCCATGTCACCATGGCCACCATAAATAAAGCTGCAATGAACATTGGAGCACATACACGAGGTCGGCCAATTAAGTTCATGAACTCATCCTAGAAAAAGTGCTGCATATCTCATTGCTGAATATCACTATAGTCACCTTCGAAGTACTCCCCTTGGGAAGCTTTGCACTGACACCAGCACCTAGTCCACCCTTCATAGCAATTTTGGAACTCTTTTTCTGGAATGGCCATCAGAGCTGTCATTGTATTACCCTTGGTGTTCTGAATGTCATCAAAATGTCTTCCTTTCAAAGATGATATAGTAGCATTTGTGACAACATGGATGGATCTTGAGAGTATAATGCTAAGTGAAATAAGTCAGACAGAAAAAGCAGAGAACCCTATGATTTCACTGATATGTGGTATATAAACCAAAAAGAACAAGACAAACAAATGAGAAAGAAAAACTCATAGACACAGACAATAATTTAGTGGTTACCAGAGGATAAGGGGGTGGGGGGTGGGTGATGAGGGTAAAGGGGATCAAATATATGGTGATGGAAGGAGAACTGACTCTGGGTGGTGAACACACAATGGGATTTATAGACAATGTAATACAGAATTGTACACCTGAAATCTATGTAAATTTACTAACAATTGTCACCCCAATAAAATTAATTAAAAAAAAATGTCTTCCTTTCAATATTTCCTTTATCTTTGGGTAAAGAAGTTATTGGGGAGGACGGTTGGCTCAGTGATTGCAGTGCAGTGCTCATAATACCAAGGTCACCGGCTTGATTCTGGCATGGGCCAGTAAGAAGTGGCAGCTTAAGCTTGGAGCTGGGCCGCCAGTGGGTGGACGGTTTGCTCAGTGGTTGGAGCGCCGTGTTGATAACACCAAGGTCGCCGGTTTGATTCTCACATTGGCCAGTGAGCTGTCCCCTCCACAACTAGATTGAAGACAAGGACTGACCTGTAGCTGAGCTGCGCCCTCCACAACTAGCTTGAAAACAACGACTTGACTTGGAGCTGAGCTGTGACCCCACAACTATATTGAAAACAATGACTTGGCATGGAGCTGATGGGTCCTGGAAGGGCACACTGTTCCCCAATACTCCCCAATAAAAATTAAAAAAAAAAGAAGAAGATGTCATGGGGGTGGTCAGTTAGCTCAGTTGTTAGAGCACGGTGCTCTTAACAACAAGGTTGCCAGTTCGATCCCCACAAGGGCCACAGTGAGCTGCACTGTCCACAACTACATTGAAACAACTACTTGACTTAGAGCTGATGGGTCCTGGAAAAACACACTTAAAAATAAAAAGTTTAAAAAAAAAAAAGAAAAGAAATCATTGGAAGCTAAATCAGGTGAGTAGGGAGGGTGTTCCAATACAGTTATTTGTTTACTGGCTAAAATCTCCCTCACAAACAGTGCTGTGTGAGCTTGTGCATTGTCGTGATGCAAAGGCCGTGAAACTGTTGGTGAAGAGTTCAGGTCATCTAACTTTTTCACGTAGCCCTTTCAGCACTTCTAAGTAGTAAAGATGGTTAACCATTTGTCCAGTTGGTACAAATTCATAATGAATAATCCCTCTGATATCAAAAAAAAGGTTAGCAACATCACTGCAACAAGTTTGCGAACTTAATTGTCATACCTTGTATTTTTACGAATAAACGTTTTCAAATTTTTGGAGTAAATACCCAGGAGAGGGATTGCTGGGTCATATGATAATTCTATTCTTAATTTTGTGAGGAACCTCCACACTGCCTTCCATAACGGCTGCACCAGTCTGCATTCCCACCAACAGTGTATGAGGGTTTCTTTTTCTCCACAGCCTCTCCAACACTTGTTACTATTTGTCTTGTTGATGGTAGCCATTCTGACTGGGGTGAGGTGAAAATCTCATTGTGGTTTTTATTTGCATTTCTCTGATGATTAGTGACGTTGAGCATCTTTTCATATGTCTATTGGCCATTTGTATGTCCTCTTTGGAGAAATGTCTATTCAGGTCCTAAATGGGGTCAAATGTATGGTGATGGAAGAACTGACTCTGGGTGGTGAACACACAATGTGATATATAAATGATGTATTACAAAATTGTACTCTTGAAACTTATGTAACTTTACTAACCAAAGTCACCCCAATAAACTAATAATAAAAAATGGAAATCTATAGCTATATATGCTTACATTAAAAAATAAGAATGACGATTAGAAAAAAATGGCGGCGTGAGGTGAGGCTCTGTAACGCTCCCCTGGAATTTACAACGAATCGGACAACAATAACTCCACAAAAAACTCCTTGCACAGCAGACAGGCAAGACGAAGAGGCCGACTACTGAATTCACCTCCAGGTGGGTGAATCGCGCGAGCGGGGGAGGAGGGAGAGGAGAAGTGCAGAGGCGGAGCCGCGCGGGCGCAGGACACAGACATAGCTCAGTGCTCGGAGCCCGCTGCTCCCGGATCTTCCGCAACTGCGGGAGAGGGAAGGACTCGGACTGCTAGGGCTCCGCTTACGGCCCACAGGGCTGAGGGGGCAGCATACAAAACCGCTGAACCCAACGCTCGCTCACGGCAGACCTCGGAGCAAAGACTAAGGGAAGAGGGCTGAAATCGGTGGTTTAAGCCCTCACTGCCGAGCGGAGAACGGAAGCCTTAGGCACGGAGACTAGCCGCCCCCTCCCTACCCTCCCAGAGCTCGCCCCGCCCCCACCTGCCCGGTGCTAGAAGCGATAAAGTAGCAGTGTCGGATCAAAGGACAGAATATTTGCTGCTCTGAGAATTGTGGACGGCAGACACAGATTCGCAGCTCAACTAGTTCCGGCAAAGGGGAGGGAGCTGTGGAAGCAGGACTGTCTGTGGTTGTGGTCGCTGCCATTGCTCTGGGCCACCTCTCACAACTCACCCCGCCCCTGGCCCCACCTATCTGGGCGGATCCCTGCAGGAGTAAACAGAACTGCTGAAACAAACGGGCTCTGAATCTGGTGCAGAAAGAGCTTTGGAACTTCGAAAGCTCTTCGCATACCTATCAACCTGTTGCAGAAGACACTCCTGTAGATGTCTAGGAAGAGAAATAGTAAATCAGTGATTGCCATGAATAACCAAGGCAACAAGATAGCTCAGAAAGAAAGTGAAAAGTCTCCAGAAAAGGAACTTAGAGATATGGACCTTTGTGATTTAAATGACAGAGAATTCAAGATCGCAATTCTGAAAAAACTGAACGAGATGCAAGAAAACACAGAAAGGCAGTTTAATGAACTCAGAAACACAATCAAAGAACACCATGAGCATTTTACAAAAGAGATTGAAATCTTGAAAAAGAACCAAATAGAATTTCTGGAGATTAAGAACTCAATAGAAGAAATTAACAATAAAATATCCAGCTTAGGTAGTAGAGTTGACCAGATGGAGGAAAGAATCAGTGACATCGAAGATAGGAACCTGGAATTTACACAGAGGAAAGAAGAAAGAGACTTGAGACTTAAAAGAAATGAAAGAACTCTACAAGAACTTTCTGACTCCATCAGAAAGAGCAATATAAGAATCATGGGTATACCAGAAGGAGAAGAAAGAGGGAAGGGAACAGAGAATATATTCAAACAAACTGTCGATGAGAACTTCCCAAACTTGTGGACAGAACTGGATCCTCGAATCCAAGAAGCAAATAGAACACCTAATTACCTCAATCCCAACAGGCCTTCACCAAGGCACATTGTATTGAAGCTGTCTAAAATCAATGATAAAGAAAGAATCCTCAAGGCAGCCAGGGAAAAGAAGACAGTAACTTACAAAGGAAAGCCCATTAGATTATCATCAGATTTTTCAGCAGAAACTCTACAAGCTAGGAGGGAATGGAACCAAATATTCAAACTATTGAAAGAGAGAAATCATGAGCCAAGAATAATATATCCAGTAAAGATCTCCTTTAGATATGAAGGAGGAATAAAGACCTTTCCAGACATCCAGAAGCTGAGGGAATTTTCTAATACACGACCTGCACTACAAGAAATACTAAAGGAGGCTATTAGACCACCATCAACAGAGACAGCTTGTGGCAACCGAAACATAAAAAGGGGGAGCGTAAAGGCCTGAACTGGAATATGAGAATAGAGAAAGTAAGCGTACTGAAGAAACTGGAATACTCTAAATATCATACTTTCTTTTACATAAAATCAAGGGTAACCACTCAAAAAACATCCAAATCTGAAATATATACTGTAATAAAAGAAGAAACAGAGGGAAACATCATAGAATACTACCACACAGAAATAACAGACAACAACAAAAAGGCAAAGAAACAATGGAGACACAGCCTTACCAGAAAACTAAAGACAGAATGACAGGAAATCCTCACATATCAATAATCACCCTAAATGTAAATGGACTGAACTCACCAATAAAGAGACACAGAGTAGCAGATTGGATCAAAAAACTAAACCCAACCATATGCTGCCTACAAGAGACACATCTCAGCTACAAGGACAAGCATAGACTCAAAGTGAAAGGGTGGAAATTGACACTTCAAGCAAATGGTACCCAGAAAAAATCAGGTGTAGCCATAATGATTTCCGATGAAACAGACTTCAGGGTGAAAAAGATAACAAGAGACAAAGATGGACATTTCATAATGGTAAAGGGGACTATACAACAAGAAGACATAACAGTCATCAATATTTATGCCCCCAATCAGGGAGCACCGAAATATACCAAGCAACTACTAACAGAACTAAAGAGAGAAATTGACCAAAACACAATTATACTAGGGGATTTAAATACATCATTGACAGCTATGGATAGATCATCCAAACAGAAGATAAATATCGAAATCGCAGCCCTAAATGACACATTAGATGAATTGGACATAATTGACATATATAGAGCACTTCATCCTAAAACATCAGACTATACATTCTTTTCTAGTGTACATGGAACATTCTCAAGGATAGACCATATATTGGGACACAAAATCAGCCTCAGCAAATTTAAGAAGATTGAAATCATACCAAGCATATTCTCTGATCACAAAGCTTTGAAATTGGATATCAACTGCAAAAAGAAAGCAGGAAAAAACACAAATACATGGAGATTAAACAACATACTTTTAAAGAACGACTGGGTCAAAGAAGAAATTAGAGGAGAGATCAAAAGATACATAGAAACAAATGACAATGAAAATACATCCTACCAAAATTTTTGGGATGCCGCGAAAGCAGTTTTAAGAGGGAAATTTATATCATTACAGGCCTATCTCAAGAAACAAGAAAAATCCCAAATAAATAACCTCATGTTACACCTTAAAAAACTAGAAAAAGAAGAACAAGCGAAACCCAAGGTCAGCAGAAGAAAGGAAATAACAAAAATCAGAGCAGAACTAAATGAAATAGAGAACAAAAAGACAATAGAAAAAATTAATGTGACAAAAAGCTGGTTCTTTGAAAAGAATAACAAAATCGACAAACCCTTGGCTAGACTCACTAAGATAAAAAGAGAGAAGACACTAATTAACAAAATCAGAAATGAAAAAGGGGAAGTTATCACGGACACCACAGAAATACAAAGGATCATCCAAGAATACTATGAAGGACTATATGCCACCAAATTTAATAACTTAGAAGAAATGGACAAGTTCTTAGAAACATATAGCCTTCCAAGGCTGAATCATGAAGAACTGGAAAATCTTAACAGGCCGATCACCAGTAACGAAATTGAATCAGTCATCAAAAACCTTCCCAAAATCAAAAGTCCTGGACCAGATGGCTTCACCAGTGAATTCTACCAAACCTTCAAAGAGGATCTAATACCAATCCTGCTCAAACTCTTCCAAAAAATTGAAGAAGAGTCAGTACTCCCTAACTCATTTTATGAGGCCAACATTACCCTGATACCAAAACCTGGTAAGGACAACACAAAAAAAGAAAACTACAGACCTATATCTCTGATGAATACAGATGCTAAAATCCTAAACAAAATTCTAGCAAATCGAATACAACAATGCATTAAAAAGATTATTCATCACGACCAAGTGGGGTTCATCCCCGGGGCACAAGGATGGTTCAACATTCGCAAATCCATCAATGTGATACATCACATAAACAAAATAAAGGACAAAAATCATATGATTCTATCAATTGATGCAGAAAAAGCATTTGATAAGATACAACATCCATTTATGATTAAAACACTTACTAAAATTGGTATAGAAGGAAAATACCTCAACATAATAAAGGCCATATACGACAAGCCCTCAGCTAACCTCATAATTAATGGTGAAAAGCTGAAGCCCTTTGCTCTACGTTCAGGAACACGACAAGGTTGTCCCCTATCACCTCTGCTTTTCAACATAGTGTTGGAAGTCCTCGCCAGAGCTATCAGGCAAGAGAAAGAAATAAAAGGCATCCAAATTGGGAATGAAGAAGTTAAATTGTCACTCTTTGCAGATGACATGATGCTATACATAGAAAACCCTAAAGACTCCACCAAAAAGCTATTAGAAACAATCAATGAATACAGTAAAGTTGCTGGCTACAAAATCAACGTACAAAAGTCCATTGCTTTCCTATATACCAACAATGAAATCTCAGAAAAAGAGATAGAAAAAACAATTCCTTTTGCAATTGCAGCAAAAAGAATAAAATACCTAGGAATAAACTTAACCAAGGATGTGAAGGATTTATATGCTGAAAACTATAAGACATTTTTGAAAGAAATTGAAGAAGACACAAAGAAATGGAAAGACATTCCGTGCTCATGGATTGGAAGAATCAACATAGTTAAAATGGCCATATTACCCAAAGCCATATACAGATTTAATGCAATCCCCATTAAAATCCCAATGGCATTTTTTAAAGAAATAGAACAAAAAATCATCAGATTTGTTTGGAACCACAAAAGACCCCGAATAGCCAAAGCAATATTAAAAAAAAAGAACAATACTGGAGGTATCACACTCCCTGATTTTTCCTTGTACTACAGGGCTACAATAATCAAAACAGCTTGGTATTGGCGGAAAAACAGACACATAGACCAATGGAATAGAATTGAGAACCCAGAAATAAAACCACATAAATATGGACAGATAATTTTTGACAAAGAAGCTAAAAACATACAATGGACGAAAGACAGCCTCTTCAATAAATGGTGCTGGCAGAATTGGATAGCTACGTGCAAAAGAATGAAACTGGACTGCTATCTGTCACCATGTACCAAAATTAATTCAAAATGGATCAAAGACTTAAGCATAAGACCTGACACAATAAACTGCATTGAAGAAAACATAGGTACTAAACTTATGGACCTTGGGTTCAAAGAGCATTTTATGAATTTGACTCCAAAGGCAATGGAAGTAAAAACTAAAATAAACAAATGGGATTATATGAAACTGAAAAGCTTCTGCACAGCAAAAGAAACTATTGACAAAATAATGAGGCAACCAACTGAATGGGAGAAGATTTTCGCAAACAGTTCCTCTGATAAGGGGCTAATATCCAAAATATACAAGGAACTCATGAAACTCAACAACAAAAAAACAAACAACCCAATTGAAAAATGGACAGAGGACCTGAAGAGACATTTCTCCAAAGAGGATATACAAATGGCAAATAGACATATGAAAAAATGCTCAACATCGCTAATCATCAGAGAAATGCAAATGAAAACCACAATGAGGTATCACCTCACCCCAGTCAGAATGGCTTTCATCAACAAAACAAATAGTAACAAGTGTTGGAGAGGCTGTGGAGAAAAAGGAACTCTCATACACTGTTGGTGGGAATGCAGACTGGTGCAGCCGCTATGGAAGGCAGTGTGGAGGTTCCTCAAGAAATTACGAATAGAATTACCATATGACCCAGCAATCGCTCTCCTGGGTATCTACCCCAAAAATATAAAAGCATCTCTCTATAGAGACACGTGTACTCCAATGTTCATTGCAGCTTTGTTTACGGTGGCCAAGACATGGAAACAACCAAAATGTCCTTCAATAGATGAATGGATAAAGAAGTTGTGGTACATATACACAATGGAATACTATTCGGCGTTAAGGAAAGATGATATAGGAACATTTGTGACAACATGGATGGATCTCGAGAGAATAATGCTAAGTGAAACAAGTCAGACAGAAAAAGCAGAGAACCCTATGATTTCACTGATATGTGGTATATAAACCAAAAAGAACAAGACAAACAAATGAGAAACAAAAACTCATAGACACAGACAATAATTTAGTGGTTACCAGAGGGTAAGGGGGTGGGGGGTGGGTGATGAGGGTAAAGGGGATCAAATATATGGTGATGGAAGGAGAACTGACTCTGGGTGGTGAACACACAATGGGATTTATAGACGATGTAATACAGAATTGTACACCTGAAATCTATGTAAATTTACTAACAATTGTCACCCCAATAAAATTAATTAAAAAAAAAAAATAAGAATGATCTCAAATCAACAACCTAATCTTATAATATAAGAAACTAGAAAAAAAGAGGAACAAACACAACCCAAAGTTAGAAGGAAGGAAATAACAAGATTAGAGAAGACATAAACGAAATAGAGACTAGAAAAACAATAGAGAAAATCAATGAAACCAAAAGTGGTTCTTTGAAAAGATCACCAAATTGACAAACCTTAGCTAGATGGACTAAGAAAAAATGAGAAAAGACTCAAATTACCAAAATCAGACTGAAAATGAGGATACAGCTTGTATTCTACAGAAATAAAAAAGATTATAAAAGAGTACTAAGTGAAAAAATTGGATCATCTAGATGAAATGGACGAATTCCTGGAAACACAAAAACCTATTAAGACTAAATCACAAATTAATAGAAAAATCTGAATAAACCTATTACTAGTAAGGAGATTGAATCAGTAATCAAAAATCTACCAACAAAGTAAAGTCTTGCACCTGATGGCTTCACTGGTGATTTCTACTAAACATTTAAAGAAGAAGCAATCTTTCTCAAACTTTTCCAAAAAAGTAGAAGAGGAAGGAACAATTCCCAACTGATTCTATGAGGCCAGCATTACCCTGATACCAAAGCCAGACAAAGACACTACAAGAAAAAGACAGACCTATATCCCTAATGAACACTGATGCAAAAATCTCCAACAAAATACTAGCAAACTGAATTCAACAACATATTAAAAGGTTTATACATTATCATCAAGTAGGATTTATTCCTGGAATGCATGAATGATTCAACATAAAAAAGTCAATCAATATAATATACTATATTAACAGAATGATGGAAAAAACCCACATGACCTTTTCAATTGATGCCAAAAAAGCATTTAACAAAATTCAATACTTTTTCATAATAAAAACATTCAACAAACTAGGAATAGAAGGAAAACAGTTAACATAATAAAGGTCATATATGAAAATCCCACAGCTAACATTCTCATTTAATGGTGAAAGACTGAAAGCTTTTTGTCTAAAATCAGGACCAAGAAAATGATCCCTTCTTTCACCACTTTTATTCAACATATCAGTGGAAGTCCTAGCCACAGCACTCAGACAAGAAAAAGGAATAATATGCATCCAAATTGGAAGGAAGAAGTAAAATCATCTCTCCATGTACAACATGACCTTGTATATAGAAAAATCTAAAGATGCCACCAAAAAAAAACCCAAAACAAAACTGTTAGAACTAATAAATTCAGCAAAGTTTCAGGATATAAAATCAATATACAATAATCAATCATGTTTCTATACACTAACAATGAACAATTTGGAAAGCAAATCAAAACAATTCCATTTGCAATAGCATCATAAAGAAGAAAATACTTAAGACTAAAACTAAAGAAACAAAATTTCAATACTGAAATTTCAAAATAATAATCTGGAAACACAACAAGTGAGTGCTTTAAAATCCTGACACATGACACACACTAAATACTCACTGGGAATATATTGAGCACAAGAGTCAACCTTAGAAGATACTCAAGAAAATGTTTTGAATCATTCTAAATATATATTTTCTAAATATTATTTTCAGAAATGTATGAACTTTGTCACTAAGCATGGAGCAACACCACACAGAAAATCTCAGAAACCTTGAAAACAATGTCCTCTATCAAAAAGGAATACATCTTTGGGCTAAGAAAAACTACCAAAAGTTTAAAGAGACTTTAATATCTTAATCCTTTATTGTCATTTCAAGAATGAAAATTTTGGAAGAAAAAGAAATGAATCACAAAGATAACAGGCTTTTAGCCTGTTGACAGAGAACAGAACGAATGTGACTCCTACTATGATGGTGCAGAAAGCAATGGATCCCCATGGGTAACTTGTTTCATGGAATTTAAATAAGTATCCTAAACCACTCCGTAACGCCTGCATTTCTAGAAACATCCAAAAATGCAAGACACTTATATTCATATATAGCATTTGATAAACAAAGTTAGAAATCACCTCTTCTCAAACCTGCTAAAATTCTTATCTTGGTATATCTGACCCAGATTTCAAAGACTGATTGCAGGGGGCCATTTAAGTGACCCTTTTAAATGCCTACATATGCCTTCCCAGTGTTCATGCTGTGATTCCCAAAGGCTGTTCTGCGGCCTTCCCTCTGGTCAGTGGCACGTGTGGGAAGTGTTTTGGCTGAATGCCCAAACTCATGTCTCACGCTGAAGAACAGCCACTGGCTTTGCTAGAAGAAGGGGTGGAAACTTCCTTCCATTTTACCTTTTCTTCTCTCACAGACTTGCCTGCTCACTCTGACTGGCAGGCATCACCTCCCGTTTGCTCCTCTCACAGTGCAGGTACTGCTTTCCTTCTGGTATCTCCTTACAACAGGAGGCAATGCTGCTTGCTCTTTATTAGAGTTTTTTTTTCACAGCAATCCTCTGATTTTCCCAAACTCAAGATGACTAGAAAGCTCTGAGTTACAAAAGGTTGGCTGAGCTGAAGAAGTAAAAATATACATTCAGTCCTCACAGATGGACCAACAAACTCTGGTGGCAGAAGGGCAACACAAGTAACAGTAGGAACCAGGCAAGTAACACTGTTGCCTCATTTATTTTTAGCAACAGTAAAATGGAAGTGAAAATAAAATAAGATGGCATGCACAAAGAAGGCAAAGGAAAATAAACAAATTTATACACACGCACACAGCCTACTTCTGCAGACCAGTGTTTCTTGGTATTCAGAACTCAGGCACTGGGAGTCTAAATCTAAATTCAGGGCTTTCCCTCATCAGGAGCCTTTGGACAAATCATATTAACTTAAACCCGTTTGGAAAACAGTTCCAAAATTAGAGGCAAATCTTGGTGAAACTGAAGGATCTATTTGCTCCCTCTTTCGTCTCATGCTGAGGAGAGTCACCATGATTACAGTTTCTGCAAATTGAGACTTGTCGCTGTTTCTTTGGTAAAGGAGGTGAGTCTACATTGATTTACTGCATTTTCACAGGTCACCTGACACTCGTGTACACTCACGTGTACACCTGCTGGCTGGAAAGAGAGTAGTTGGAGGCCAACTAGCAAGGATCTGGGTGAAAATGGGCACTAATGTACACTCAAACTGGGCTTCCCACCTGTGGCCCAGATACCACTGTTGCACGTCCCCTGGCATAATGCAAAGAGCCTCTGTCCTTTCTCCTTCAAACAGAGAAGTTTGGCTAAACCAAAGTGAAGTTCATAAGCAAGGAAGTGTGGAAGGTTAGGAGGTACTTTTCAAGGAGAGGAGGAAGGGTGATAGTACCATTGTTTCCTGCCTTCTCAATCCACTGAAGGTGGTGGTTCAAGGGAGAGGAGACTGAGATGCATCACTCTTGCTTTAGTATCCACCTCCAGGGCATATAGGCTCAGAGCACTGATGTCTAAAAACACCAATGTTGGTGCCTAGCCTTTCACCTGGAACCTTCAGCACAACCCTCACAGCACAGCCTCTGGCACTGCAGCAACCCTGGGTCCTCTGACTTCACTGCATTCATGGCCTGGTTTCTGTGAGATCCAGCCTGAGCCTGGGCAGGGTACCCCAATCCACACTTGACACTTCCAAGAGTATAGGTCCCCAGACCATACAAAGTGGAGTGGCGATTTCAAGACAGCTGTTAAGTCTCTATGTGGGTTCTAGAAGGAGAGAAGAGTACATACCAAGACAAGGTGGGGCAGGGGAGGACCAGGGACAGCAAGAGGCCGAGCAGAGGCTCTCAGATGTACTTTTATACTGGTAGGAAGATCTCTACTTTGAAATTACTTAACATTTTCGATGCCTACTGTGTACTGTAATCATACAAGTGCCCAAGTTCCTGAAGTATGGGGGGCAAGGACTCAGGAACCTTCTTTATGAGCCTGCCACACAGAGCACTCACTGCCTTAGAGGAATGGCCCACTACCTGACCTCTGCACTATCCAGTCAGATTTGATCTCTAGGATGTAAAATGTATCTGCAAATCAGTATCTGTGGTTAAAGAAACGCTATTAAGAGCTGTGCTGAAAGACATGCTCCGGAGAGCTCTAGGAGGTTTATTAATAGTGGGTAGTGGAAGGTGGAGAAGAAGGAAGAATAAGGCCAAATAGGATGTGGGCTTTTCTGTTACAAAGACTGCTACTGTGCTTATTTTTTAAACTTGAAAACTAACAATTTTTTAAAGGAAAGATTGGCCAAAAAAAGGAATGCACAGGCTCAGTGAACATCCAAGGGGGAAAAAGCCAAGAGAATGAATAATACCCATGAACACATTATTAGTAGCTACTGAAAGATTTAACTGTTAATACTATAATTATAAAACACATTGCAGTTTTAGAGATAAGAACAAGGGATGTCTAAACTAAGAGAATAACCTAGAATGAGAAAAGCAACCTTTTAGAGGGGTAGACCAAGTTTTTATTTAGGAGGAGGAGACATATTAAAAAAGTTATTGTTAAGAGCAATGTCAAGTATTACCTTACTTCTTGATAATTGCAACAATGAACAGGTTGTGGTGGGAGAGTCCAGCTGCATCAATTTTGTCCCCGAGCCATTCTCTCCCTCCACTCCTGTCCACTGAACCCTAAGTGCTTCCATATCTTCATGTCTTCACATGACACATCTCTCCAATCCTTCAAAGCCTATTTCAAATGCCCCTTGATCTTTCCAGCTACATAGCACATCTTCGTTTGGACAAATTTTATGACATATAGCACCAGCTACCTGGCACTGTATTTGCATTTATCTACACATATAATCATAACAGTAGTCAATAGTTGTAGTTCACACTTACTGTGCTTTACTGTGTGCCATGCATCATAAATATTAGCTAAGTGCTTTATATGCTTTCTTTTTAAATTAAACCTAATCTCATTGCTGCTTATGGGGTTGACATTTCTACTGTGCCCATTTTAAAGATATAGACATTGAGACCCAGAGAGAGATGGTTCAACAATTTGTCCAAGAGGTTCCTGAGTGAGAAACTGATAGACCTGGGATTCTACTAGTGTAAAAGCTCTCTGAACAAAATGCAAATCAAAACCACCATGAGATACTACTACTCACTTATTGAAATGGCCAAAATAGAAAAAAACTGATAACATCAAGTGTTGTCAAGAATATGGAATAATTGGAACTCTCATACATTGCTGGTGAGAATGTAAAATGGTATATTCATTTTGGAAAACAGTTTGGCAGCTTCTTATAAAGTAAACAAATACCAGATGCCCCAGCAACCCCACTCCTAGGTGTCTATAACCATGAAAAATGAACATATATGTCCACATACAAAAAACCCATACGCAAATATTTAGAGCATCCCATCCTTAGAAAAAACCCAGATGTCCCTAAACTAGTAACGGGATAACTATGGTATATCCTTCATATACAATACAGGCACACCTCACCTTATTGCAGATACTGTGTTTTTTACAAATTGAAGGTTTGTGACAACCCTCGTCAAGCAAGTCTATCGTCACCATTTTTCCAACAAGTTCAAATAAGTTAGCACTTTTTACCAATAAAGTATTTTTAATTAAGGTATGTACATTGATTTTTAGAAATAATGCTATTGCATACTTAAAAGTCTACAGTAGAGTGTAAACATAACTTTTATACGCACTGGGGAACCAAAAACTTCATGTGACTTGCTTTATTTTGATATGTGCTTTATTGCGGTGGTCTGGGACTAAACCTGCAGTATCTCTGAGGTATGTCCTCTTTAGAAAAGAATAAACTATTAACACATGCAGTGGCATTCAAGAATCTCAAAAGCTGAGTGAAAATCAGACTCACAAAGCTACAAACTGTATGCTTTCATTTATATGACATTCTGGAAAATTTATATGAGATTCTATTGGGAAAGAAAATAGATGAGTGGTTACCTGGGGATAGGGCTGGGGCTGGGGCTGGGGTGTTGATGACAAAGCAGCAAAGATAACTGTTAGAGTGATGGACACATTCTCTATCTTGATTGTGGTGGTAGTTACACGACTGTATATATTTGTCAAAACTCAAAGAACTAGAAGAAGTGAATTTTGTTGTACCTAAATTATACCTCAACAAATTTAACATTTAAAAAAAAGTGCACTAAAGACAGGCTCATGCATCGGTAAGCCCCACTTAGTCAGAAATTTCTATACTATTTCTGACCAAATCTATCATTTCCACTACTAGTAAATAGAAGAGTAAGCTAAACTGATTGTTATTACTATTACATTTCCCTCCTGATCTTTGGCAGATGAGTTAATGCAGAAAAAATAACCAACAAAAGATGACCAAGCAGGAGAGGCCAAAAGCAAAAATGGTTTATACATGCTGAGTGACCCAAGTTCACTGGACAGTTAGAAGCCATACTAACCTGAGTATGTTTCTTGATCTTCTGTTCAAAGATCTCAGTTTTACTAGAAGCTGAGGCTGCCTTCTCATCATCATCATCTGATGGAAAACACTCCCATGTGCTTAAAAAAAAAGTTAATAAATGTCAAAACTTTAAGTGTCGGGGACAGTGAGTATAATAAAAGGAAGTATCTTAATTAAAAAAATATTTTGTTGTAATACAACAAAGTATTTTCAGCACCAGAGCTCACTCCTAGAGCCGCCACTACATTAGACACTTTGACAGCACTGCTATTGCCATATTACAAAGAAAGAAAAAGGAAGTTTAAAAAGCATGTCTAACTTTAGGTCAAACCACCTGCATCCCAGACCCCTAATTCCTTCCTTTTCCAAGAAGGGGGCAGCAGCAGTGCTATGTGTCCTGAGTCATGAAACAAGGAGGGGCAGGTCTAAAGAACAGAGGGGGAGTTTCAATGCTATCAGGCTCTGAGCCACATGGGGCAAGGACCATATCTGTCTTACTGTCCATTCTCCATTATGTAGTACAGTGCCTGGTCAGTGAACATATTAAAAAGTTCTCAGTATTTCTGGAGGACAACTTGGCATGCACATCACAACTTCAAATGTCTACATCCATTGACTAGTGATAGGCAATCTCTGAATTAGCCTAGTCTATTAATTCAGCCAAGTGTTCAATAAGAAGGAGCAAATGCAGCCTCCTCATGCTCCCTCATTTCCTACAGTAGAGTCTCACAGGTGCTATCAAGAAAATACTCAAAATGATCAAGATTTTAATATGGAATGACATTTTTAATGTGAATTTATTATTTACATGTTAGGATATAGCTATCTTCTCTGATGCCTCTTCTGTTTGATATCTAAAGAGAGGAAGGAAAGCAACCTGTAAAAGTTATACCTCTTCTGGACACTGAACGATCCACTTCAACACCTTTTTCATAAGGGGTGCCGCCATTCAGGAAGAGCTCATAAGTCCTACAAAAGAAGGGTATGCTATGATGGAGAACTGTGATGGATATTTTGAAACACAGATAAATTTGCAGACATTTTATTTGTGTTTCATTGGTAAAAAGAATGAAAGCTGTTGATCCTTTACTGAGGTAAATAAAGTTGCAGCCTTTCTTAACTACAGAGGTTGCCAAAAAATGTATACACATTTTAAGAAAGGAAAACTGTATTAAAAATTGTAATAATATATACCAATAATAAAAGACGAATACAAGTCACATTTGACTTCTGCAATTACGAGAGCTGCTCAAAGTGGTTACCATCAGTGTCCAGACACTTCTGATTATGGTGAAGTACTGCTTGAGCAAGGTTGACCAAAGTGTCCACTTGTATACATTTTTTTGGTGCCCCAAGTATTAACTGCAGAAATATATTCTTCCACATTAAAATGAGAAAGAGTAATTGATGTCATTAAAGTATTTTGACTCTAATAAGTTTTTAAAATGTATTTTTTAAATGTCTTGAATCACCATTAGAAATGAAGCCATTATGACATTATATTATTTTTTAAATTAAAAGTAACATGCAGATTGTCGTAAAAAGTTTGAATGGCATAGAAATAATAAGCAAAAAATGAAAACTCCCTCCCCAACACCCCCACCCCTGCCACCCATTGCCCTGTTTGGTAGCCCCTTGTCCTATCTTTTTCTATGCAAATGCAAATAAATACATACACACAGTAAGTCCTGAAACAAACAGATTTTCTTTTAAAGATGCAAATTGTCAAAGTACACAAAGCAGAAGGTAAAACGCCTCTTTCATCCTACTGCACCATCCTCCTGCTTCTTGGGGCGTCCTCTGGGAACAGTTTACATAAAACCACCCACAGATGCACAAACACAGGTTTTCATGAACAAAAGTAGAGTCACAGTATACATACTATTTTGCAACTTGTTTTTTTCACATAATATACGTTGGAAATGTTTCTGTATCAATACACAGACCTCCACCTCTTTAAAAAATAGCTATGACTTCACTTTAGGAAAGATTTAGTAGACACGGCTTTCCTTCTTACTAAGTACTACTGAAAACCCTGAACATTATTAAAAATAACCCCCTCCTCAAAATCTTAAGAAGCCCGGGCTTCTACATCTACAGGGTGGAATGAAGAGTGGGTAATAAAGTATCCCTCCCCCTCCTGGGTGACGTCAGAGGACTGGTGTGGCCATGACTTTCACCTCTGTGTTGTGGTAAGGAGGTCATGTTCACTCCTGTGGTATCAACAAAGGTGGAGGGGGAGCATTATCTGAATTAAACCTTTGGGGTTAGGCTATTGAAACCCTCCCCATTTTAAAGTTGGGAAAAACTGAGGCTTGGAAACGTTAAGGAACCTGCCTGCAGGTACGCAGAGTGGGAACTACAGCCCTGAATTTTATAATTGCAAATCTGAGATCTTTGCCATCACCATCTTGCTGACATCCCATTTGTCTTAATTTCTTGTTTATATCCTAGACTTAGATTTCTGTGTGTGCCCATTTAAAAATTTAGATGGACTTTTTCTCAATTTTTGAGAGCTCTTTTTATATTAGGATATATTGCAAATATTTGCTACCAGTCTACCTTTTGGTCTTCAGTTTTAAATTTGTTTACAGTGGCTGCCAGGACAATTTCAATGTACCACTTACAGAAAGGTGGGGTCACAGAGGACCTGGACCCTGGACTTAGTTTTCCTTCTCTTTGGAGAGAATGAGGCTCTATTTCAGCACTGTGAAATGTGCTAATCCCATAAGAAATTACTGAAAGGTCGTTCTCAGCAAACAGCTGGTGCAAACATGTTTTAAAAGCCCCTTTCTACATGTGTTGCTTCTTCCTCCCTAGGATAAAACTGTACATGCTTTTTCACATATTACTTAAAAGAACATTAAAATCAACATTAAAAGCCCTCTCCCCAAAAGTTATTGAAATACTAACAGAACACACATTCTGTAAATCTAAGGTATCTAGAGTCTAAAAAATTAATTTGTTAGGTTGGTGCAAAAGCAATTGCGGTTTTTGCAATTATTTTTAACCTTCTAAACCGCAATTACTTTTGCACCAACCTAATACAAAATTACCCATTTGGAAGGAATATATAGCCAACTTACTTTGCTGGAATAGGAATTCCACTGGCATCAAAAAGTTTAAGAAACACCCAGCCACAACTTAATTCTCCTCTTTCACCAGTTGACTAGGAAATAAAAAAGTAGATGAAACTTAATGTCTGAAACAATCAAATTTATAAGTATATACCAGGTCCTTTTAAAGGAACAAAATTAATATTCACCTTGAGAACTAAAAAATTCTTCACAAGAAAATAAAGTGAAACAGCAGAGTCCCTTTGTATTCGTAGGCCATATGGT
This sequence comes from Rhinolophus hipposideros, assembly GCF_964194185.1. NCBI lineage: Eukaryota > Metazoa > Chordata > Mammalia > Chiroptera > Rhinolophidae > Rhinolophus > Rhinolophus hipposideros. The sequence continues at coordinate 59,596,341 of NC_138063.1, forward strand.
AAAGTGAAAATCCTATCATGTTAAATTGCTCTTGAAAAGCCCTAGACCTGATGTGGCAAATGTTGAATGGTATATGTGATGGAATGAGCTCAAATCACATCAATAGCACATGAGATCATTAAGCCTTGTCTCACTGAAATGTGCAATGAGCTAGTTAAGTCATTCAAGGGTCTTTCTGCTCAGAACTTTATCCTACTGTCAACTGTCAGAGGCTACTGGGGTTCACTCAGGGGATCTGCTCATCTCCTGTCCTACTCACCCGCAACACATATGTATGAATTTGCTTTAAAGAACTGAGAGGATGGTGTACTACCGTTAATGTAAGAACAGTGGGCTCTTGGGGTTACCACGAGGCCAAGTATATATACTTTCACTCCTTTCAAGCTATTAGAATATGGCGATACATAATTACTATAACAGACCCACACCCACCAGCTCAATAGTTTATATGACATCCAAGTTTCTGGTGTTCCCTTTATAAAACGTCACCATTCTGCCAGGTCCCTTAATTAGAATCCTCACACAAGGTTAGGACAGAGGGAAACCACTATGGCGGAATGTCACAGAGCATCTTCTATCACTTTCTGCAAAGTCCTATCCTTTGCACATCTTCATTCTTTAAAAGCAATGGTGGTCACTAAAGCTACAAATGTAAACAAATACACTTTTATTTATTTATTTTTAATTTTTATCCTGCCTAAAATCCCCCCCTTTTTTTATTATTATGAGAACCTCACTTTCCCCCATCCCAGCCAGGGAGCGAAGGGCAATATGCCCAGCTAAAACATGCTTTCTCTTCAGATTCCTTTTCAGCTAGGTGTGGCCATATGTCTCTTCTAATCCTGGCTATTGAGACACAGATGAAAACTTCTGACTGGGACTCAGGAAAATAATTTTAATGGGAATAGATTGATTTGTTTTGCTTGTTTTACCTTCTAAACTCTTGGTCATGTTTAAGATTATAGAACATTATGCTAAGTGAAATTAAGTCAGTGAAACCACAAGATTGCCATAGGGATATGAAAGACAGTTTGGGAAATATAATCAATAATGTTATAAAATTTTGTAGGATATCGGATGGGTACTAGTCTTATTAGGGCACTTCATGGGCAGTGTAGATGCCTGACCACTGCAGCATATACCTGAAGCTGAAGCTGAATAATACTGAACATCAACTATAATTATATATATACATATATGTATATGTATATATATATATATACACACACACACATATACATATATATATATATATATATATATATATATATATATATATATATATATATATGGAGTACAGCACAAGGAATAGAGTCAATAAAATTGTAACAGCTATATATGATGTCAGAGGGGTAGTAGATTAGGGGAAGGGAGGTTATCACTTTGTGAGGGGTATAAATCTCTATTACATTGTTTTGTACACCTGAAGCTCATTTAAAAAAAGATTATATTGTGTAAAGTGCTGCAATAAACATAGGAGTGCATACTGATTTTTGAATTGGAGTTTTGGATTTCTCCGGGTAGATGCCTAGGAGTGGAATTACTGGATCATAGGGTAGTTCCATTTTCAGATTCCTGAGATACCTCCATACTGTTTTCCATAGTGGCTGCACTAATCTGCAATACCACCAACAGTGCACTAGCGTTCCCTTTTCTCCACATTCGCGCCAGCATTTGTTGTTTGTTGATTTATTGATGATAGCCATTTTGAATGGAGTGAGGTGGTATCTCATTGTGGTTTTTATTTGCATTTCTCTGATGGTTAGTGAGGTTGAGCATTTCTTCATATGTCTTCTTGCCTTCTGTACGTCCTTTTTAGAAAAATGTCTCCTCAAGTCCTCTGCCCATTTTTTAATTGGGTTGTTTGTTTTTTTGAAGTTGAGTTGAGTAAGTTTTTTATAGATTTGTGATATTAATCCCTTATATTAAACCTGGACAGACACATGCAAGAAAATGAAGCTGGACCACCTCTTTACACCATATACAAAAATAAATTCAAAATGGCTTAAAGACTAAAATGTAAAATCTGAAAACATAAAATATCTAGAAGAAAATATAGGAAGAAACTTCATGGACATTACCCGGAGTAAGATTTTCACTGATATATCCCCTCGCACGAGGAAAGTAAGAGAAAAAATAAACATGTGGGATTACATCAAACTAAACAGTTTTTTCACAGCAAAGGAAACCATCAATAAAACAAAAAGGGATCCTACTGTATGGGAAGAGATATTTGCCAATGATATATCTGATAAGGGATTAATATCACAAATCTATAAAAAACTTACTCAACTCAACTCCAAAAAAACAAACAACCCAATTAAAAAATGGGCAGAGGACTTGAGGAGACATTTTCTAAAAAGGACATACAGAAGGCAAGAAGACATATGAAGAAATGCTCAACCTCACTAACCATCAGAGAAATGCAAATAAAAACCACAATGAGATACCACCTCACTCCATTCAAAATGGCTATCATCAATAAATCAACAAACAACAAATGCTGGCGTGGATGTGGAGAAAAGGGAACGCTAGTGCACTGTTGGTGGGATTGCAGATTAGTGCAGCCACTATGGAAAACAGTATGGAGGTATCTCAGGAATCTGAAAATGGAACTACCCTATGATCCAGTAATTCCACTCCTAGGCATCTACCCGGAGAAATCCAAAACTCCAATTCAAAAATCAGTATGCACTCCTATGTTTATTGCAGCACTTTACACAATAGCCAAGATATGGAAACAACCGAAATGCCCATCGGTAGACGACTGGATTAAGAAGCTGTGGTACATTTATACAATGGAGTATTACGCAGCCATAAAGAAGAAAGAAATCTTATCATTTGCAACAACATGGATGGATCTAGAGAACATTATGTTAAGTGAAATAAGTTAGAAAGAGAAAGACAAGTACCATATGATCTCACTTATATGCGAATCTAAAGAAAAGAATATGTGAATGAACTAATCAGAAACAGTTTTGGGGACAAAAAGAAAAAACCGAGAGTTGTTAGATGGGCTGGAGGGGGGGTTGGGGATAAGGGGAAAGGTGAAGGGATTAGGAAGCAGCTAGTAACCACAAGATGGCCTCAGGGTTTTTTGAAAATTAATTTGGGGAACTTATTCAATAATGTTGTAAAGATTTTGTTGGGTATCCGATGGACATGCGTCCTATTTGGGAGACTACCTCAGAGATACTGTGGATGCCTGATCATGGCATTGTACACCAGGAGCTAAACATTAATGAATGCCAACTATAATTTTATATATATAATGTGATGGCTCGGTGTGAGGTCAGAGGGATAGTGGATGGGGGGAGGGGGGTTCACAGTGTGAGGGATATAAATAATCAACAGCTAAGTATTACCTTGTCTTGTACATCTGAAACTAATAAATTTGAAAAAAAAAGATTATAGGTAATAGTTTTTGAATTGTTGTGTACTTTCTCTAGGTATAAACTGTACATTATCTTCCAGATAAGCTTTAGAACAGTGACTTTGTTGCCACTGTTTAGTTTCAGTATATTTTCAGCTTACATCCAATTTAAGGATGTTTTTCTTCTTTGAAAGAGGTTTTTTGTTTGTTTATTTTTGTTTTTGTTTTGTCAAAATCATTCGAGAATAGTAAGCTTTTCTGGTGTTGCTCAGTAATGTATCTTTTTTTTTCCTTTTTACCTTTGACACCCTTTACCCATTTCTCCCACCTCTGCCCACCCCTGATGATCACCAATCTGTTCTCTGCATCTATGAGCTTGTTTTGTTTTGTTTTTAGATTCCACATATAAGTGAGATGATATGGTATTTGTCTTCCTCTGATTTATTTCACTTAGCATAATACTCTCTAGGTCCATCCATGTTGTCACAAATGGCAAGGTTTCCTTCTTTTTTATGGTTGAATAATATTCCGTTGTATATATGTACCACTTCTCCCTTATCTATTTACTCATCGATGGACACTTAGGTTGCTTCCATATCTTGGCTATTGTGGATAATGCTGCAATCAACATGGGGTGCCGATGTCTTTTTTAATTAGTGTTTTTGTTTTCTTCAGATAAACACAAAGAAGTAGAATTGCTGGATCATATGGTAGTGATATTTTAATTTTTTCAGGAACCTCCATACTGTTTTTCATAGTGGCTGCACCAGTTTACATTCCTACCAACAGTGGACGAAGGTTCCCTTTTCTCCACATCCTCACCAATATTGTTATTTCTTGTCTTTTTCATAATCATGTGGGATGATATTTTGTTATTTTTATTTGCATTTCCCTGGTGATTAGTGATATTGAGCATCTTCTACACTTTAATTTCAAATGCTACTAAAAAAGCAGGACTATATGTAAATTAGAATCACTGCCATTCTCATACCTCAAGGATTAAAATTCTATTAAACATAAAAATCTCAATTATTTTACTTGTGGATACAGGCATAAAATATAACTTCCCTTTTAAATGATAAATTAGAAAGCTTTTCTTTCAACCGACATACATTGCGAATATAAGAAATTCCAAGTTCAAATAATATTCCAAGATCTGGAGATAAAGAATTAGATCTGAGGAAACAATCGCCATCAAGCAAGCAGGGTAAGATGCCAGTAACCTGAAACAATAAGAAAATAAAGTTGCTAATAAAAATTTAAACTGGGAAGGAGGTTTTAGTTCCATTCACCTGTAAATGGTTTATGCCTTTGCATCATAGTAATGATATTTTAAAGGAAACAAAAAGCAGATGGATTGGTCTCATCTACATCAATTATTTTAAACTTAAAAATTTAACTTTGTGTTAAAGGGAACTACCTTTACCTTCACTTACCCATTGCTTAGAGGAGAGGCTAATGTGAAACAAATAGTTTACCTACCTGAGTCTCCAGAGGTGGACAAAAACATTCGCATATGTAAGATATTTGTGTTAACCATTGATTGTTCATTGTAAACAGAATTTAAATTAAAGACTTCATACAAACATTGGTCAACTTTCCTAAGGTGTGCCTTGTGAATTTCCCTTTCCCTTCCTGTTTGCTCATTCCATTCCCTCTCCCTGCACAACCACATCCTTCTTTCCTGCCTCTAAAATTCCACTCACCCTTCAAGGTCTAGTTTCTCTTCTACAAAACCTTCTTGAGCCTATAATTAATTTCATCCTCCTCTGTGCTTCCACAACACTTGGAGCCCCATAACAGTTACATTCTGCCCTTGTGATAATTATCAACAGTGCTACACAGGGCTACACGAAGGACTAAATGAGATAATGCACATGGTTAGCGCTCTATAGAGATATCGTTATTATATATGTTTCTTCTCTATAACCATGTAAGTTCCTATAATACCTAGGAAGGGCAACTCGCACCTAGCAGATGCTTAATTTCATTCAACAAAGTAACATATACTTATTATTTATCCTTCCAAAAAGTTCATCTTTATATTTGGGAAACATTAGAAAATTCTGCCCTAAATACTTCAGATACACAGAGATGCCACATCAGAATTGTGAAGTGTTGTGCTTAAACATAAGCAGTAGGGTGCTTAGAAGACCACAATGGACTTTCAGGAGTTGTACTCTAGGCATGTATGGATACACAAAGCACACAAGCACAGTGGCTGGGCCTTCTCCATATCGAGTGCCCTCTCACTGAAACTGTGTCTTGCTTTAAGATCTTTTGAAGGCATAAGAGGAAGTTTATGAAGCTTCTTAGGGTGCAGTGACACATGGGAGCTAGTGTGGCAAAAGAGTAAATATTAAAGCAATGAAAACTTGGAGGAAGAAAAAAATAAAGTAAAATAAACTACAGACAACTAATCTTATCAAAAGAACATAAATATCTTCATCTTCATGGCCTCTATGTAGTACTGATTCAGTGGTTTGAAACCACCAAAACTTACTCCAGTTCTTCTTGTTCCAGTCTTGGCAGTCCCTTGGTGTGGTGTACCAGCCCCCTAGACAGCACCCTTGATTTCATCTAAGAAAAGTACAGCTCTCACTAACACAGTTGGAGATTTCCCTTTTGAAAAACACTTCCTAAGTGTTATCTTTTTGTTTTTGTTTTCCATCAGAGGGCATTTTCTAGAATTGAACACTGAAATCCATTGAATGATATGATTAATAGATCCCTTTAACTCTGGTGAGTCAGAATCATGAGTAATTTTTATCAAAGTCATCAAAAAACAATACATAATCTAAAGATTCAAATATGACCCCATGTATTCTATACTAAACATATGTTATTTCATAAATACACTTTGACAGCCTCACCTTAGAAATTAATTGCATAACACTTAACAGGTAAAAGAAATTCATATTCATTTCATTCACTGAGCAGATGACTCACCTGGGGAGAAAAGGTCCAAGTTCTGGATTTTTTAGGTTGCCATGTGGCTCTGACTGTATGAATGTTGCTTAGAACCTGAAATGAGATTTTCCCATTTGAAATCATGTAGAAAGCTCTTTCATGCCACAAACAGTTAAAAGTGGCTATACTGGGTAGAACAGAGGAAGAAGGAGTCTTTCACTTCTTTGAGCAATTCTGTAACTTCTTTTTCTTTTAACATCAAGTACATACATAACTTTTAAAATGATTAACAAAAAACAAGTGTTACAGCACTTATTTATAAAACAATGACAGAATTAACAAAACGAGTTCAGATTCAGATCTTTGTGCTAGTGATAAACTATATTAAGTGAAATATTTAATATCTGAGATAGATTTACCAGAAAAGATTTACAATCTTTTAAGAAATGTGACCCATAAGAGCATCTCAAGTGTAGTCCATTACCCTGCCCCTAAGACAGACAATGCTAACAGCTCAGATACATGATTCAGTTTTCTTCAAGATCTCTAAGCCCATAAGTTATATTCTTCCTGAAATCTCTTATAAAGTACTACAGCAAGAAGTTAATCCTACAATATATACAAAACAACGAAACACAAAAGGAGCAAAAACTATAAAGAAGAGCTCAGATTCTATCAAGTCATGGCCAAAATTGACATCTTCCAAAGTAAGAGATAATATACAATTTTTATTCTTCATAAAAATATTTTAGTGTAGCACTTCTAAAACTAAACTTTAAAAATAATTAGATATTATCCCAAACATGTCATATTAGGTCAAATTCAATTCACTGCCCTCTAGGTTTCTACTGGTAGGAAGGTAGGAGTATATTATGGGGTAGCCAAGTGCTTTTCCACATAAAGAAAGTCCCCATTACCTACAACACAGATGAATTTCACTTAAACACTGCTTAAAATAATGTATTCTCAATCTAGACTCCTGGAGAACAAACTCCTCCTAATTATTACCTGCTGTTTAATGTGAGACTGCATTTTATTTATTCTGTGCTCCCAGACAAGAGGAGACTTTGGAACTGAAAAGTATTAGAGAAAATCATGGCTGAAAAATCCTCAAATTTGGCAAAAGACATCAAACTATAGATTTAAGAAGTTGAGCAAATCCTAAACAGGATACCCAAAAAAATCCATGCTGAGATATAGCATAAACTTCTGAAAACTAAACAAAAATATCTGGAAAGCAGTGACAGAGAAGAAACAGCTCAATTAACTGATAGGGAAACAATTCAAATGACAGTGGGGTCTCATCAGAAACCACAGAGGCCAGAAAAAAAACGGCATGATATTTGTCAAACGCCAAAGAAAAGAATCGTCAACTCAGAATTCTATATTTAGTGAAAATATTCTTCAGGAATGAGGGGGAAATGAGACATTCTCAGATAAAGAAAAACTAAGAGAATTTGTAGCCAGCAGGCCTACCTGAAAAGATTTGTTAAAAGACATTCTTTAAACAGGAAGGACTTGATAAAAGAAAGAATCTCTGAAAATCAGGAAGGAAGAACAATGGGAAGAGTAAAAAAAGGGTAAGTACAACTCATATTCTCTTGAGTTTTCTAAATTATGCTTGATAGTTGAAGCAAAAATTATAATACTGTACAATATGGTTCTCAATGTATATAAAGGAAATATTTAAGATGATTATATTATAAAGGAGAAAGGGTAAAGAGAAGTAAAGGGAGGTAAGGTTTCTATACGTTATTCATACTGGAATAGTGACCCTAGTAGACTGTGGAAAGTTGTGTACGTAAAAATAACACCTGTAGCAGCCACTAAAGAAAGCTATAGAGATCCACTTAACAACACTACAGATAATTCAGAATGGAGTTTTAAGAAATGCTCAAGTAACACACACCAAGGCAGGAAAAAGAAACAGAGGAACGAAAAAGAGAGGGAATTCACAAAGAGAAAAAATAAATAGCAGACTAATGATTTCAGACTCCTCTCCAGTATCTGCCTGCTTTTAGATGCTTTTCAGTGCCTTCAGGGAGTTGCTTTTTGTATATCACTCAGAATTTACAGTTGTCACCACTGGGCAAGTAGTCAGCCATTACTGGAATCAGTGTCTTGTTAAATAGTTTTACAAAAACATTTTTTATTTTAACGAGGCTTAGATTTATTAAAGAAGCATTCTTCAGTCAATAGCATGAATATCCTATAACTTCTCAATTTGGAAAGTTGACAAATTATTTTCATACATTAAGTTCTACTAATTTTCTGGAAAATAACTTCTATTATTTTGATATATTATTCAAAATAAAATTCCAATCTTTGTTTTATGTTCTCATCTATGAGAATAGGAAAAGGAATATCGAACTAGATCTAAGGAAAAAAAAGGCAATTCATCTTTTCTTGGTCACTCAGGACACTTACTGGCTCATTTATGGCAGTGGTTTTGTGCAGAGTGTGGAAGTGAGGGAGGATCACTATTAAAACCCAAGTTCATTTACTCGTACTTACTCCCAGTCCAGATTGAAGAAAGGAAGGCACTTTCCTCATGCTATGAGTTAGAAATATACTCAGCATAAGCAAAGCTAAACCCACAAACTCCTCCAGACCTGACCTGCTTTTAGTGTTCCTGATCTCACTGAATGTCACCACCATTGATACCCCGCTCTCTCACCCACCATATCCAATCCATCACCATATTGTGTTGGTTTTTACCTCTCTCATCTCTACCTCTAATCTAAATCATCATGATCTGTCACATAGTTACTATGTTCCATGTATTGTTCTAAGTGCTTTATTTATGTTAACTCATTTATTCCTCACACTGACCCTAAGAGATGTGTACCAAATGAGGAAAGTGAGAGCAAGGTTGAGTATTCTGCTTAGCATCCCACACTTAGCAGATGGTGGAGCCAAGGCTAATTCTAGGCAGGCTGGCTCCAGTTTTTGTTTTCTTGAAAGCGACACTTGCTACCCTTTGACCACTACATTGTGCCATAGCTCCTAAATGTTCTACTCACATCCCTTCTGTCCCCTCTAATCCATCTCCAGAGAGGAGCCACAGAACTTCCGAAAACATTAACTAATTGTGTCACTTCCCCAAGTAATTCTCACTGTTTTTAGGATAAAGACAAAACTTCCTTACACCATGGCTTACAATGTCCTACACTGTACTCCTTCTTGACATCTCCCATTTCATCCCAATCCGCACTTCCCCTCACTCTCTCTACTCAGCCATACTGGCCTCCCACTTCCAAGTCCTTTCTCACCAAACCCTTTACCTGTGCTACTCCTTGGGCCAGGAACACGCTTCCCTTTCTCTTCACCTTGTAAAGGTCTATTCACCACTCAGATCTCAACTCAAGAATAACCTCCTCAGGAGAGAATCAAACCATCCATTTGAGAATTCTTCTCTAAGGTAAGCACCCAGTGCTATCAACTTCCCTCCAAGGAATGATTTAGCCAACATCCCACCAATTATATGTTACGTGTTCCTTTTTCATTTAGTTCAAAATGTTTTCTAATTTCCCTTGAAATTTCCTTTTAACCTACTAATTGTTTAGAATATGTTTCATTTCCAACTATTAAAGGATTTTCCAGTTATCTTTGTTACTGATTTCTAATGCAATTCCATATGATCACAGACTGTACAGTGTATGATTTCAATCCTTTCAATTTGTTGGGGTCCATCTAGCTTGTGGATTGTTCCATATGCTCTTAAGAGAATGTGTATTTTATTATTTTGTGGTGAAGTGTTGTACAAATGCCAATTAGATACAGTTTGTTGATGGTGTTATTCAGTTCTTTTATATCCTTAACTAATTTTCTGTCTACTTATTCCATAGATTACAGAGAGAGAAGTGTTAAACGTTTCCAATTATAACTGTGGCTTTGTCAGTTTCTCCTTTCAGTTCTATCAATGCTCACTTCATGTATTTGGAAGCTATGATGTTAGGTGTACACACATTGAAGACTATTATGTCTTCTTAGTGAATTGTCCCTTTTATCATGCAGAGTACCTCTTTATTTCTGATAATTGTCTTTGTTTTAAAGTTTACTTTGTCTGATATTAATATCTTCTGAGTGCTATATTTTTTATCATCCTTCTACTTTTAAACTGACCATATTATTATATTTAAGGTACATAGCCTATGGTTGGATCTCTCTCACTGTGGTTTTAATTTATGTTTCCCTGAGGACTTATTATACGTTGAGTATCTTTATATGTCTCTTGGTTTTTCATATATTTTCTTTTTTTAAGTGCTTGTTCAAGTCTTTTGTCCATTTAAAAAATTGAGTTATCTTTTTATTTCTTGGACATCCTTGAGTTGTGCTTGATTTTAGGGGAAAAGAGTTCAGTATTTCACCATTAAGTATGATGATGCTAACTTTAGTTTTCTCTAATCACTCTTTACCAATTTGAGGAAGTCACCTTCTGTTTCTACTTTGTTGAGAATTTTTTAAAAATCATGAATAGGTCCTAAAATAGGTCAAATGCATTTTCTATATCTATTGAGATGACCATATAATTTTTCTTTAGTTCTGTTAATATGGCACATTACAATGATCTATATTCAAATGTTAAATGTTGTTTACACAGGTGTGAGCATTTGAATTCCTAGAATTCAAATTCAATATTCCCCAATTAGTCATGATATTCAATTCACTAATATTCTGTTTAGGATTTTAGTTTCAATATTTATGAGGGATACTGGTCTTGTAATTTTTTTTCTTGTAATGTCTTGTCATATTTTGGAATCACGTTTTTCCTGGCCTTGTAAAATGTGTTGGGAAGCATTTCATCTTTATCTACTCTTTGGAAGAGTTTGTATAATAGTATTATTTCTTTAAATGATTGAAGGTATTCACCAGTGAAGCATCGGGGCCTAGAGTTTTCTTTGTTGGAAGATTTTAAATTACAGTTTCAATTTCTTTAACAGGAATTATTTAAATTTTCTATATTTTCTTGTATCAGTTTCAGTAAATTATGGTTTTTGAGGAAATTATGGTTTATTGGCATAAAGATGTTTATAATATCCCTCATTATCCTTTTAATGTCTGCAGGATCCATGGTGAGGTCTCCATTTTCATGTCAGATACTGATCATTTAGTTTCTTTCTCTATACCTTTTTAAAATTTATTGATCAGTCTTACTAGGCATCTCTCAATTTTACTAATCTTTTCAAAGGATAAACTTTCACCTTATTTGATTTTTCTCATTTGTTCATCTGTTTTCTATTTCATTAACTTCTACTCTTATCTTTACAATTTTCTCCATTCTATTTTCTTCCTGTTTAACTCACTGTTCCTTTTTTGGCCTCTTGAACTGATAACCTAGATCACTGATTTTAAATCTTTCTTCTTGTCAAACATATGCAATTAAAGTTATTAATTTCCATCTAAGCACTGTGTAAGCTATAGCTCACAAACAAATCAATTAATTTTTTAAAAGTCATTCAAATTCTTTCTTTGGTAATGGGTAAAAAAATATTCTCTTAAGAATCAAGGAGCAGTAAAATGGAAAAGGACTTGAGGAAATGTTGCAAGGTGACGGTAATGCTCCACATCCTGATTGGGGTATTGGTTATATAGGGGTGTACATTTGTCAAAAATGCAAAAATGTGCACTTGAGACCTGAACTGTATACAATAGTAGAAGACAAGCATCAGTACCTTTTTGTAGGTGAAAATCTAAGGCTCAGAGGAGTTAACTGTGGTGTTATGCCAACATGACATACCTAGCAATGGAAAGACCCAGGAGTTAAGCCTATGTCCTCAGGACCCATGTGGTTTGCATCTACCACATGTTATTTTATATACATACACATAAATACATACACACATACACATATACATACACACACACACACATATATATACATACACACACACACACAGGTCTGACAAGTAAGTTCGTGAACTCATCTTAGGAAAAAGTGCTACATACCTCACTGCTGAATATCACTATGGTCACTTTTGAAGCACTTTGCTTGAGAAGGTATGCACCTACGCCAACACATAGTCCACCCTTCAAAGCAATTCTGGAACTCTTTTTCTGCAGTGGCCATCAGAGCTGTCATCATACTACCCTTGATGTCATCAAAATGTCTTCCTCTCAGTATTTCCTTTATCTTCGGGTAAAGCAAAAAGTCAGTGGGGGCCAGATCAAGTGAGCAGAGAGGATATTCCAATACAACTATTTATTTCCTGGCTAAAAACTCCCTCATAGACAGTGCCATGTGAACTGGTGCATTGTCGTGATGCAAGAGCTATGAATTGTTGGCAAAAAGTTCGGGTGTCTAAGTTTTTCATGCAGCCTTTTCAGCATTTCCAAATAGTGAACTTCTTAACCGTTCATCTAGTTGGTACAAATTCATAATAAATAATTCCTCTGATATCAAATATGGTTAGGAACATCGTTGCAACAAGTTCGCAAACTTAATTGTCACATCTTCATATACACATACATACACATGGACATATACATACACATATATTCACACACACATATACATACAAATACATGTACACATATACATGCATACACATACATACACATAAACATACATACAGAAATATACTTACCCATATATATATGGTAACACATACACACACACGTAGATATGTAACAAAAGAGAGAGACTGAGAGAGAGAGAGACACAGAAACAGACGGACCCAATGCAGTACATATTTAACATGTGGCATTAACAAAACGTTTTCCATCTAGATGTGAACTGATGTGCTCCTCAGTAAGCTCACCTTATTACCATCAAACAGACAAAGCCGCACATGTCTGCTGAGAACCTGGATGCTCATTCCTGGAAGAGGAATCATTTTACAACTCCAGAGGGTCAGAATCAATGAAACATGACTTGGTCTCGACCTAATCTAAGAGAGAAATTAGTTACAAAAAAAGGTTTGTTTTCATGATTTGTAAGACAAATTCATTTTCAAAGCATCTTTTATAAATACTTAAGAATATGTACATAGAATAAAAAAGAATAAAATGAAAAATTATGCACACACATATATATATATACCCACAAGAAAAGTGCCAATGGAATGTTCAATTTAAATCAAGACTTTAGGTAAAAATTTCAGGTAAATTTTTCATAAATATTTATATTTGAAATATTTGCATTTTGGTGTAAATGCATAAAATTTTTAATGAATAATCAGTGTAATCAGATAAAATGTGTGACCTGACCATGGAATCATGGTACTCCAAGTTCATTCACAGTCATTCCTCTACAATGTGGGTAAGTGTAGACAGTCACATTAGCATTTATAGTGTCCAGCTAGTTCCTCCTTGGTTTAATTCTAAGCATTTATCTACATTGTTCCGTGGCTTCTTATGTAGATGTTTTGAAGAGAAAAAGCACTGACCATTGGAAGCAATTATTTAGTTCTACTTCACAGGTATAGTTCAGAATATAAATAAATAAACTGGCATTCTGGTCTTATTTAAGAATACCTTCAATTCTTAATATTCTGCTTTACAGTCATGGGCCTTTCCATTTAAATAACTTATATCATTGAAAAAATAAGACAACATGTAAAAGCTTGTCACCTTTTCAATTTAAGAAATGGGAGCTGAATATTTAGCTCTCTGGGTATAAGTCCATAAAATTAAATGCCATTTGTTCTGGTACTAGTATACTAAACAGACTAAATACAACATCTTCGTTGATTTGCAATAAAAGATACTTAATACTAAGAAGTTTCTTGGGTTGACAAGGAAAAGGGCACTAAAATTCTGTGCCACCCCTCCCCACAAAACCTGACCACACTGGGTCCTCTTATTTTTCCCGTGAGGTTCTGGGGGAGGGAGAAAAACTAGAACGTAAACAGGAAGGGGGAGGTGATATGCTGTAATGCAGTTTATATCTGCTAAGAAGTGGGAGAGTAGAATTAAGTATCAAGAGTATTTCCTACTTCAAACACTGGGGATCCAAGAATCCTTCACTCCAAAGAAGTATAATCATGAAGTACTACCAACGTCCTCAATCCTACTTAATTAAAATAATATTACTACGATTACTACTATGGCTACTACTACTACTACTGCTACTGCTACTGCTACTGCTACTGCTATTACTACTAATGATACTTGCTAACATTTCCTGAGTTATCATCATGAGCCAGGCACTGTTCTTAGCCCCATCATATAAATAATATAATTCTCACAATAATCCTATGTTGGAAGTACTATTATTATTCTCTTTTCACAGATGAAGAAATTGTGAAATTGAGGCAAAGAATAAGATAGATACCTAGTACTATTTCCTTTGTAACAATGGGAAAAGAGAGCATGGAGAAGAGAAACAAAATAAAATCACAGTAACAAAAACAAGTTTTGTGTTAGCTATGAAATTAACACTGTTTCAAAATCACAATACAGAAACCATTTTTTCTATTTTTTATAATGTATTAATTAATTTACATGTTATTGGTATACTTGCAACCATGACACAATCTGGAAAAGTCATAATTCTACTAATAGTAACTATACTTACAGTGCCTGTCTTAGCGTCCCACATGAGATCTCTGAAGGCCAGCTGTGAAGGAGCAAGCTCTGGCTCTAAGAAGTAACTTGCTCGAAACTGATTTCCTGCAAAAATATTTTCTCCTTTGTTTTCTTACAAAGAAAGGAATAAAATTCAAAGCCAAAAATCTGTGATGTTATACTACAAACTCAGGAAACAGACTTCCAAAACGCCAAACTGCTTGTTGGAAACAGGCTTCCTAAGAAATTTACATATAAAAATAACAGAGGAAACATAAAAAGAGAAGCACATAAAAGCTGATCTCAAAAGAGCTTTAAGAAAAACCTAAAAGACTTTTAGGCCAATAACATGGCCCGTGATAAAGATGATCCATTCAAATATTTTTGTAAAATGCAGAAAATCTATAAACTCTTTTTGGAGATTTAGAAAAGTATATAATCACTACTTTTACTTCTTTACACAAAACTATTTTATAGTGTTCTTCCATATTTTAGTCATGAAGAATACTCATCATAAAATCATGTATTCATTTGTGAAATCACCTTTGAGTTCATAGTCTGTGCCAGGTACTATGCTAAGACCTGGAAATAAAAATGTGAATAGAAATATGGTCCTTCTCTCCTTCGTTTACCATTGAGTAGGGGAAACAATTAAAAAATTAAGTAAACAAGAGAATAAATAAGATAATTATAAGCTGACCTAGACCCATTAATGGGTACTCAGGTGGACTGGAGCTAGGGGAACCTACATTACTCAAGGCTTCTCTGGGAAAGTGGAATTTACCCTGACATCCAAAGGAAGAGAGGGAGTTGGGCATTCAGGGGGTGCTGAAAGGAGCTTCCCAGCAGAGGAACGTCAAAATAGTCCTTTTCAGATAACTCCACAAGTCAGGGTATCAGGACAGCCTCCCCCAACATCATTCCTCTTTAAAATGAGCTTATGAATAAACATTGTCAAGTACACGGAAATCCATAAAAAAGAAGAAAACAGAAAAGGCAAATGGGATAACTCTTTGGAAAAGTCTTGCTGTGAAGAAAAGCAGAGAAAGGGAGGCTTTGCCTAAAAAGGGATGGGCTGGGGAGGCTGCTTCTTAGAGGTGGGCGGTATTAGGCCAGTATTGCTGATGATGGGAGAAGCTGGGGGGCGGGGAGGGAAGCGGGATGAACATACAGGGAAGGGCTGACAACTAAGAGTCATGTTTCTGGAATAAAGGAAAGGGGCTGGAGCCCAGAGCACAGGTAGACAAGCTAGCCTCTGGTAGGATCATGGATCCTTCCTCCACTGTCACAGGAAAGACAAGGAAAAGATGAGTCAATGAGATGTGAGGTTCAATATCTTTTTAAACAGTTTGTTTTGGCCAAAACAAGGAAATTAGATATAAAACTCGACTGCTTAACTAAAAGTCTGTGGTGGCTGAGAGACACCTGTTACCTTCCTCCAGAAGCTGGAAGAGTGTGGAAGGCCTGAACCCTGTAGGAATAGCTCCCATCGTAGTCAACACATCAACAGTGTTTATCTGCTAAAGATGGTAAAAACAAATTGGTTTGCTTGTTTTCATTCATGTTTCCTCGCTTCTATAATACCTTCTTTATTACTACAGCAATTGCAACCCATAAAAGGAAAACACAAATGCACAGATATTAGTGAACAAACAGCAATTTACCCCCAAATCCCTGAGAAGAGGCCTGAATCCTGGCCTCTCCCAAAGACCTAAACCCCACGCCACCATGCCCAGTGGGCAGAGCTTTGTGCTCCTGATCACCCTTATTAAAATGTTCCTCCTTCTGTCCCGCTCACAACACACACAATGTAACAGACCACTTAACGTCATAAACTGATATGCACTGAAGAACTAATAGCTGTTTTGTATATATCGTGTTTCCCTGAAAATAAGACCTGGCTGGACAATCAGCTCTAATGAGTCTTTTGGAGCAAAAATTAATATAAGACCTGGTATATCATACTTTTATATTATATTATATTATATTATATTATATTATATTATATTATATTATATTATATTATATTATACTATATAAGACTGGGTATTATATTATACCCTGTATTATATTATATTGCATTACATTAAAATAAAACTGGGTCTTATATTAATATTTCCTCCAAAAGACGCATTAGAGTTGATGGTGTGGCTAGGTATTATTTTGGGGGAAACATGGTATGACACACACATGCATGAGTAAGTCCATGTGAGTGAGAAGCAGGGTAAAAGATCAAAACAATATTTACCAAACTGTTAACGGTAATTACTTATGGGGGGAGTGGATTTTCATTTTATTATATAATTTTTTTAAATGATAAGATTATTGATAATTTCTTACTTTTTTGAGCTTTTCTGATTTTTTTTTGTGTTAACTGAAATTTAACAGCAGTCTTTACCCTAATGATAGAAAATTCAGGCAGAATCAATGAGAGATATTTCCAAGCCTTCAAATCCACTCTTCTTACAAAAAGGACCTAATAGGAAATGCTACTTGGAGTACAGGCTTACTAAACCAGAAATATATGTTTTGGGCTCTGTACATTCCATGCTCTGGACCCTTTTAAAGATCCAATGCTATCTTCCAATGTCTCCATCCTGTTTTGAATTGAACTCTGGGAGAACTGTTAGGTAACAAAGTAAAATATCATTGATAAGACATGAGAGACCAACCTCTGAGAGAGCCTTTTGTACAGCACTCCAATGAGAACCTGTTCTGGGGGCAAAACAGCAAGGTTAGTACATAGATAGGTTATGCCTATTCACTCAGGGAACTTCATCAATCAACCAACCAAGTACATAATTGTCAGTAAGTTCTGAAAACCTAATAGTCACTAGATGAAACCAAGACAGAATAACATCACATACTAACAATATGCACAAAATTAAAGTAGCAATAATCTTTAGGCAAATAGTAATACGAGAAGCACAGCTCTCAAACTGCAAGTTGTATCCATTGCAAGAAATTCATGAAATGTTTATAATAATAATAATAAAGAAAAGTTTCCTAACCCTTTCATTTATTTTACTTTGATTCTCTCTCACGTTTTCTTACCTTTGTTTAACTTCCGGTTCCTCTGTTATCTCATCCCCAACCTCTACATCTTCTTCACTGCCTTCTTCACTTGATTCTTGGCTTTCTTCTTTATGATAGGGCTGAAAAATGATTCAAATATGAAGTGCTTTTTTACTTAATCCAAAAATTCACCAATAAAAAGACTTTGAGAAAGACTCAGCTGTAGATGAGAATTTACATGATAGGCATATCAAAAATCAGTGAGAAAAAGATTTCATCACATAGTAGATCACTTCACTGTTTGAAAAATCACAAGGATAGAGGTAGAGAGCAAGTTTCATCAAAATAAATTCCAGGTGGAATTTACTTAAATGAAAAAAAATAAGAAGTAAATGTAGAAATAAAAAACTATAAAGGCATTAAAAGAAAGTAACCTTGAAGTGGGAAAGCCCTGTCCAATTATGATACCAAAATCAAAATCATGAATAGAAACACTGAAAGACTTAACTACATAAAAAATAAATATGGTTAAAGTCCACAAAAAGAATATCTGTCACAAATTTCCAGAGTTGATATCCCTGTTATTAAAATGTTACCAAATTCCTATAAATAATAAGATTTTTTAAAATTCCTTAGAGATTCCTGGTTAGGATGGTGGAGTAGGTAAATGCTGCACTCACCTCCTCTCAAGATCACTTCAATTACAACTAAACCACAGAAAAATCATTACTGAGAACTGTTTGAAGTCTAGCTGAACTGAAGCCCTACTAAGGATATACAGAAAAAGCCACCTCGAGACTGGTAGGAGGGGCAGAGATGCAGAATGAGCTGGTCCCACATCCATGTGTGACCATTAAAAACTGGGAGGAATATCTCAGCTGTGAAGGTTCCCCCCGAGGCATGAGGGATCCCAGCCCAGGGTTTCAGTGCTGGGAAGAAACATCCCCATAATTTCTGGCCACGAAAATCAGCAGAGATTGTGACTGACTGAGATGCAGGGTGGCTGCAGTCCCAGGCACTCCTCTTAAAGGGCCAGTGCACAACTTACTCTCTGATGGACTCACTCACTCTGAGCTCCAGCACTGGGGCAGCAGCTCAAAAGCTCCCAGGGACATACAGGGAGAAACTGAGTTGTCTGGTTTAAGGTTGAGGGCTGGAGAGGCAGCTTTCTCCTGAACGGAGGAGCTGGTGGAAGCCATGGTTTCTTTGATGAGCCCTCCCCCCTTTCCTGCCTGCAGATGCAGGCAGATGCCATATCTGAATCACCATCAAACTATCACCTTTCAACACCCCACCCAACTTTCCGGCACACCCAAGCCACATACAGTGGCTTTTCCATATAAATGACCTGCCTTGGCTCATGCTGTGGACACTCTTAAAATCTGTTAAAGGTTCACAAAACTCATACAAGCAGCATATGGTTTCAGCATGTCTCATACCTCTGGCTGAGCAGCCCAAAGCCTGGCATTAGTGACAGCAGGCTTTGGTTCATGGCTTGGCCTCTTAAGGCACCTCCAAGCACAGTGCAGGTGACGGCCATCTATGGATTTCTTTGTGGCTCATGCCAAGTGGCTCCAGGCAGTGCACAAACTGCAGCTGAACTTTGCCTGCAGCAAGTCCCCTCCCAGGAGGTCCTGGGGCTGGCCAGCTTTGGATGGGGCCAGAGCATCACCTGGCCACTTCCAAGAGCCACAAATAGCTGACTGGGCAGGCACCAGAACCCTGATAAAGTGAACCCTGCTCTGTAGGGTCAGCCTCTGCACTACAGCTCCTTCATTGTAGTCACAGCCAGTTCTCACAACCAATCAGCCTGGGGGTCAATCCCACCCACTGATGTGCAAATAACAACGAAGTCTCAACTACAACAGGAGGGCACACACAACCCACACACTTGGAGCGCACAGCTCCCGTGACCAGGGAGACCACACCACTGGTTCCATAGGACACCTATTACGTAAGGCCACTCTACTAAGACCAGGACATATAGCAGTCCTACGTAGAAAAAAACAAAGGGAGGCAGCCAAAATGAAGAGACAAAGAAACATGACCCAAATAAATGAACAGAACAAAGTTCCAGAAAAACAACTAAACAAAATGAAGACAAGCCATCTATCAGACACAGACTTCCAAACACTGGTTATAAGGATGCTCAATAATTCAGGGAGAACTTCAACAAAGAGATAGAAAACTTAAAAATGGAGATAGAAAACATAAAAAAAGAACCAGTCAGAAATAAAGACTACAATAATGGAAATAAAGAACATCACAGAGAATCAACAGTAGATTAGATGAAGCAGAGAATTGAAGCAGCAATTTAGAAGATAAGGTAGCAGAAAACACCTAATCAGAACAGCAAAAAGAAAAAAGAATGCAAAAAATGAGGAGAGTCTAAGGGGCCTCAAGTGTACCAATATTTGCATTATAGGGGTACTAGAAGAAGAGAGAGAGCAAGGAATTGAAAAACTGTTTGAAGAAATAATGATGGAAAACTTCCCTAACCTGGCGAAGGAAACAGACATACAAGCCCAGGAAGCACAGAGAGTTCCCAAATAAGAACCCAGAGACCTACACCAAGAAACATCATAATGAAAATGCCAAAGTTAAAGACAAAGACAGAATCTTAAAAGCAGCAAGAGAAAAGAAGTTAGTTACCTACAAGAGAGCTCCCTCCCATAAGACTATGAGCTGATTTCTCAACAGAAACTTTGCAGGTTAGAAGGGATTGGTAGGAAATATTCAAAGTAATGAAAAACAAGGATCAACAACCAAAATTACTCTACCTAGCAAAGCTGATATTTAGAATCGAAGGACAGATAGAGAGCTTCCCAGACAAGAAAAAGCTAAAGGAGTTCCTCACCACCAAACCAGTATTGCAAGGAATGTTAGAGGGACTTCACGAAAAAAAAAAAAAAAAGAAAAAAAGAAAAAAGAAAAATAGATAAAAAAATGAATAAAATGGCAATAACTACACACGTATCTATCAACAATTACTTCAAATGTAAATGGATTAAATGTTCCAATCAAAAGATGGGGGGGACTGAATGAATAAGAAAACAAGACCCTTACGAGGTCTGACACTTAAGTTCGCGAACTCATTCTAGAAAAAGTGCTACATACCTCACGCTGAAATCACTACAGTCACCTTCTAAGTACTCCCCTTGGGAAGTTATGCATTGATGCCAGTGCTTAGTCCACCCTTCAAAGCAATTCGGAACTCTTTTTCTGAAATGGCCATCAGAGCTGTTGTCGGATTACCCTTGATGTTCTGAATGATATCAAAATGTCTTCCTTTCAATATTTCCTTTATCTTTGGGTAAAAAAAGAAGTCACTGGGGGCCAGATCAGGTGATTAGAAAGGGGTGTTCCGGAGATCAAAAAAAAATGGCGGCGTGAGGTGAGCCTCTGTAACGCTCCCCTGGAATTTACAACGAATCGGACAACAATAACTCCACAAAGGACTCCTTGCACAGCAGACAGGCAAGACGAAGAGGCCGACTACTGAATTCACCTCCAGGTGGGTGAATCGCGCGAGCGGGGGAGGAGGGAGAGGAGAAGTGCGGAGACGGAGCCGCGCGGGCGCAGGACACAGACCAGGCTCAGTGCTCAGAGCCCGCTGCTCCCGGAACTACCGCAGCTGCGGGAGAGGGAAGGACTCAGACTGCTAGGGTTCCACTTACGGCCCACAGGGCTGAGGGGGCAGCATATAACACGGCGGAACACAATGCTCGCTCACGGCAGACCTCAGAGCAAAGACTGAGGGAAGAGGGCTGAAATCTGTGGTTTAAGCCCTCACTGCCGAGCGGAGAACAAAAGCCTTAGGCACGGAGATTAGCCGCCCCCTCCTTACCCTCCCAGAGCTCGCCCCGCCCCCACCAGCCCGGTGCTAGAAGCGATAAAGTAGCAGTGTCGGATCAAAGGACAGAATATTTGCTGCTCTGAGAACTGTGGACCGCAGACACAGATTCGCAGCTCAACTAGTTCCGGCAAAGGGGAGGGAGCTGTGGAGGCAGGACTGGCTGTGGTGGTGGTCGCCGCCATTGCTCTGGGCCACCTCTCACAACTCACCCCACCCCTGGCCCCACCTATCTGGGCGGATCCCTGCAGGAGTAAACAGAACTGCTGAAACAAACGGGCTCTGAATCTGGTACAGAAAGAGCTTTGGAACTCCAAAAGCTCTTCGCATACCTATCAACCTGTTGCAGAAGACACTCCTGTAGATGTCTAGGAAGAGAAATAGTAAATCAGTGATTGCCATGAATAACCAAGGCAACAAGATAGCTCAGAAAGATAGTGAAAAGTCTCCAGAAAAGGAACTTAGAGATATGGACCTTTGTGATTTAAATGACAGAGAATTCAAGATCGCAATTCTGAAAAAACTAAACAAGATGCAAGAAAACACAAAAAGGCAGTGTAATGAACTCAGAAACACAACCAAAGAACACCATGAGCATTTTACAAAAGAGATTGAAATCTTGAAAAAGAACCAAATAGAATTTCTAGAGATTAAGAACTCAATAGAAGAAATTAACAATAAAATATCCAGCTTAGGTAGTAGAGTTGACCAGATGGAGGAAAGAATCAGTGACATCGAAGATAGGAACCTGGAATTTACACAGATGGAAGAAGAAAGAGACTTGAGACTTAAAAGAAATGAAAGAACTCTACAAGAACTTTCTGACTCCATCAGAAAGAGCAATATAAGAATAAGGGGCATAACAGAAGGAGAAGAAACAGGGAAGGGAACAGAGAATATATTCAAACAAATCGTCGATGAGAACTTCCCAAACTTGTGGACAGAACTGGATCCTCGAATCCAAGAAGCAAATAGAACACCTAATTACCTCAATCCCAACAGGCCTTCTCCAAGGCACATTGTATTGAAGCTGTCTAAAATCAATGACAAAGAAAGAATCCTCAAGGCAGCCAGGGAAAAGAAAAAGGTAACTCACAAAGGAAAGCCCATTAGATTATCATCAGATTTTTCAGCAGAAGCTCTACAAGCTAGGAGAGAATGGAACCAAATATTCAAACTATTGAAAGAGAGAAATCATGAGCCAAGAATAATATATCCAGCAAAGATCTCCTTTAGATATGAAGGAGGAATAAAGACCTTTCCAGACATCCAGAAGCTGAGGGAATTTTCTAATACACGACCTGCACTACAAGAAATACTAAAGGAGGCTATTAGACCACCATCAACAGGGACAACTTGTGGCAACCGAAACATAAAAAGGGGGAGCGTAAAGGCCTGAACTGGAATATGGGAATAGAGAAAGTAAGCGTACTGAAGAAACTGGAATACTCTAAATATCAAACTTTCTTTTACATAAACTCAAGAGTAACCACTCAAAAAACATCCAAATCTGAAATATATACTGTAATAAAAGAAGAAACAGAGGGAAACATCATAGAATACTACCACACAGAAATAACACACAACAACAAAAAGGCAAAGAAACAATGGAGACACAGCCTTACCAGAAAACTAAAGACAGAATGACAGGAAATCCTCACATATCAATAATCACCCTAAATGTAAATGGACTGAACTCACCAATAAAGAGACACAGAGTAGCAGATTGGATCAAAAAACTAAACCCAACCATATGCTGCCTACAAGAGACACATCTCAGCTACAAGGACAAGCATAGACTCAAAGTGAAAGGGTGGAAATTGACACTCCAAGCAAATGGTACCCAGAAAAAATCAGGTGTAGCCATAATGATTTCCGATGAAACAGACTTCAGGGTGAAAAAGATAATAAGAGACAAAGATGGACATTTCATAATGGTAAAGGGGACTATACAACAAGGAAGACATAACAGTCATCAATATTTATGCCCCCAATCAGGGAGCACCGAAATATACCAAGCAACTACTAACAGAACTAAAGGGAGAAATTGACCAAAACACAATTATACTAGGGGACTTAAATACATCATTGACAGCTATGGATAGATCATCCAAACAGAAGATAAATAACGAAATCGCAGCCCTAAATGACACATTAGATGAATTGGACATAATTGACATATATAGAGCACTTCATCCTAAAACATCACACTATACATTCTTTTCTAGTGTACATGGAACATTCTCAAGGATAGACCATATATTGGGACACAAAATCAGCCTCAGCAAATTTAAGAAGATTGAAATCATACCAAGCATATTCTCTGATCACAAAGCTTTGAAATTGGATATCAACTGCAAAAAGAAAGCAGGAAAAAACACAAATACATGGAGATTAAACAACATACTTTTAAAGAACGACTGGGTCAAAGAAGAAATTAGAGGAGAGCTCAAAAGATACATAGAAACAAATGACAATGAAAATACATCCTACCAAAATTTTTGGGATGCCGCGAAAGCAGTTTTAAGAGGGAAATTTATATCATTACAGGCCTATCTCAAGAAACAAGAAAAATCCCAAATAAATAACATCATGTTACACCTTAAAAAACTAGAAAAAGAAGAACAAGCGAAACCCAAGGTCAGCAGAAGAAAGGAAATAATAAAATCAGAGCAGAACTAAATGAAATAGAGAACAAAAAGACAATAGAAAAAATTAATGTGACAAAAAGCTGGTTCTTTGAAAAGATTAACAAAATCGACAAACCCTTGGTTAGACTCACTAAGATAAAAAGAGAGAAGACACTAATTAACAAAATCAGAAATGAAAAAGGGGAAGTTATCACGGACACCACAGAAATACAAAGGATTATCCAAGAATACTATGAAGGACTATATGCCACCAAATTTAATAACTTAGAAGAAATGGACAAGTTCTTAGAAACATATAGCCTTCCAAGGCTGAATCATGAAGAACTGGAAAATCTTAACAGGCCGATCACCAGTAACGAAATTGAATCAGTCATCAAAAACCTTCCCAAAATCAAAAGTCCTGGACCAGATGGCTTCACCAGTGAATTCTACCAAACCTTCAAAGAGGATCTAATACCAATCCTGCTCAAACTCTTCCAAAAAATTGAAGAAGAGTCAGTACTCCCTAACTCATTTTATGAGGCCAACATTACCCTGATACCAAAACCTGGTAAGGACAACACAAAAAAAGAAAACTACAGACCTATATCTCTGATAAATACAGATGCTAAAATCCTAAACAAAATTCTAGCAAATCGAACACAACAATGCATTAAAAAGATTATTCATCACGACCAAGTGGGGTTCATCCCCGGGGCACAAGGATGGTTCAACATTCGCAAATCCATCAATGTGATACATCACATAAACAAAATAAAGGACAAAAATCATATGATTCTATCAATTGATGCAGAAAAAGCATTTGATAAGATACAACATCCATTTATGATTAAAACACTTACTAAAATTGGTATAGAAGGAAAATACCTCAACATAATAAAGGCCATATATGACAAGCCCTCAGCTAACCTCATAGTTAATGGTGAAAAGCTGAAGCCCTTTGCTCTACGTTCAGGAACACGACAAGGTTGTCCCCTATCACCTCTGCTTTTCAACATAGTGTTGGAAGTCCTCGCCAGAGCTATCAGGCAAGAGAAAGAAATAAAAGGCATCCAAATTGGGAATGAAGAAGTTAAAATGTCACTCTTTGCAGATGACATGATGCTATACATAGAAAACCCTAAAGACTCCACCAAAAAGCTATTAGAAACAATCAATGAATATAGTAAAGTTGCTGGCTACAAAATCAACGTACAAAAGTCCATTGCTTTCCTATATACCAACAATGAAATCTCAGAAAAAGAGATAGAAAAAACAATTCCTTTTGCAATTGCAGCAAAAAGAATAAAATACCTAGGAATAAACTTAACCAAGGGTGTGAAGGATTTATATGCTGAAAACTATAAGACATTTTTGAAAGAAATTGAAGAAGACACAAAGAAATGGAAAGACATTCCGTGCTCATGGATTGGAAGAATCAACATAGTTAAAATGGCCATATTACCCAAAGCCATATACAGATTTAATGCAATCCCCATCAAAATCCCAATGGCATTTTTTAAAGAAATAGAACAAAAAATCATCAGATTTGTTTGGAACCACAAAAGACCCCGAATTGCCAAAGCAATATTTAAAAAAAAGAACAATACTGGAAGTATCACACTCCCTGATTTTTCCTTGTACTACAGGGCTACAATAATCAAAACAGCTTGGTATTGGCAGAAAAACAGACACATAGACCAATGGAATAGAATTGAGAACCCAGAAATAAAACCACATAAATATGGACAGATAATTTTTGACAAAGAAGCTAAAAACATACAATGGACGAAAGACAGCCTCTTCAATAAATGGTGCTGGCAGAATTGGATAGCTACGTGCAAAAGAATGAAACTGGACTGCTATCTGTCACCATGTACCAAAATTAATTCAAAATGGATCAAAGACTTAAGCATAAGACCTGACACAATAAACTGCATTGAAGAAAACATAGGTACTAAACTTATGGACCTTGGGTTCAAAGAGCATTTTATGAATTTGACTCCAAAGGCAATGCAAGTAAAAACTAAAATAAACAAATGGGATTATATGAAACTGAAAAGCTTCTGCACAGCAAAAGAAACTATTGACAAAATAATGAGGCAACCAACTGAATGGGAGAAGATTTTCGCAAACAGTTCCTCTGATAAGGGGCTAATATCCAAAATATACAAGGAAGTCATGAAACTCAACAACAAAAAGACAAACAACCCAATTGAAAAATGGACAGAGGACCTGAAGAGACATTTCTCCAAAGAGGATATACAAATGGCAAATAGACATATGAAAAAATGCTCAACATCGCTAATCATCAGAGAAATGCAAATGAAAACCACAATGAGATATCACCTCACCCCAGTCAGAATGGCTTTCATCAACAAAACAAATAGTAACAAGTGTTGGAGAGGCTGTGGAGAAAAAGGAACTCTCATACACTGTTGGTGGGAATGCAGACTGGTGCAGCCGCTATGGAAGGCAGTGTGGAGGTTCCTCAAGAAATTACGAATAGAATTACCATATGACCCAGCAATCGCTCTCCTGGGTATCTACCCAAAAAATATAAAAGCATTTCTCTATAGAGACACGTGTACTCCAATGTTCATTGCAGCTTTGTTTACGGTGGCCAAGACATGGAAACAACCAAAATGTCCTTCGATAGATGAATGGATAAAGAAGTTGTGGTACATATACACAATGGAATACTATTCGGCATTAAGGAAAGATGATATAGGAACATTTGTGACAACATGGATGGATCTCGAGAGAATAATGCTAAGTGAAACAAGTCAGACAGAAAAAGAAGAGAACCCTATGATTTTACTGATATGTGGTATATAGACCAAAAAGAACAAGACAAACAAATGAGAAACAAAAACTCATAGACACAGACAATAATTTAGTGGTTACCAGAGGGTAAGGGGGTGGGGGGTGGGTGATGTGGGTAAAGGGGATCAAATATATGGTGATGGAAGGAGAACTGACTCTGGGTGGTGAACACGCAATGGGATTTATAGACGATGTAATACAGAATTGTACACCTGAAATCTATGTAAATTTACTAACAATTGTCACCCCAATAAAATTAATTAAAAAAAAAAAAAGAAAGAAAGGGGTGTTCCAATAAGGTTATTTGTTTACTGGCTAAAAAACTCCCTCACAGACAATGCTGTGTAAGTTGGTACATTGTCGTTATGCAAGAGCTCCTTCAGGACCAGTTTTGCACACACCTTTCTCATGACAACATTTTCAGTTAAGATTTTCCTCTTTCTCTATAGATGTTTACTTGGTCTGCTATGCTGTCACAGTCAGCCGACAATTTTGACGCACAATTCCATGAATTTTTGCAATGTTTTCATCAGTTCTGTTCATTGCTGGCCGCCCTGACCTCTCTTCATTAGTGACGTGTTCTCTCCCCTCAGAAAAACATTTAATCCATTTGTACACTGCTGTTTTCTTCATGGCATTATCCCCATAAACTGGGACTAACATGTTTCTGATTTCACTTCCACTCTTGTCAAGTTTAACAAGAAATTTAATGTTTGTTTGTTGCTCTAATTCAAGCTCAGATATTCTCAAGACAGCACACACAAACACACAACAATAATGAACATCACTCAGCAAGATACCACCACATGTTGACATAAACTCACCTGTGAGACACTGATATAGCAACGTTATGAAACCTAACTGAGCTGTTTTTACAATACTACCAATGTGAGCGCACAGTGGCAAGTTCGCAAAGTTAATTGTCATACCTCATACATATGCTGCCTACAAGTGACTCACTTCAGATCAAAAGACACAGACTGAAAATAAAGGGATGGGGAAAAGGTATTTCATGAAAATGAAAACAAACAAAAAACTGTGGTAGCAATACTTATACCAGACAAAATAGACTTTAAATCCAAGGCTATATAACAAGTGACAAAAAAGGACCCAGTAATCCCACTGGGTAATTATCCAAAGAAATCCAAAAAGCTACTTCGAGGGGACGTATGCATCCATATGTTCATTACAGCATTGTTAACAATGACCAAGATGTGGAGGCAGCCTATGTGCCTGTCAAAGGATTCATGGATAAATAAGAGGTGGTACATATATACATGGAAGGCAATGGGTTCTTACCATCTGCGGTAACATGGATGGACCTGAAGAGTATTGTGCTGAATGAAATATGTCAGACAGTGAAAGGCAGATGCAATGTGATTTCACTTACATGTGGAATCTAAAGAACAAAATAAACAAACAAACAAAACAGAAACAAACTCATAGATACAGAGAATATTTTTGACGGTTGCCAGACAGGAGGGGGTTGGAAATGGGTGGGGAGGGAAGGGATTAAGAAGTACAAAATGGTTGTTACAAAGTGGTCATGGGGATGTAGGGTATAGCATAAGCAATATAGTCAATAATATTGTAATAACTATGTATGGTGTTATGTGGGTACTAGATTTATTGGGATGGTAGATGAGAGGGGGGTTGGGGGACAGGGTGAAAAAAGGTGACGGGATTAAGAAGTACAAATTGGTAGTTACAAAATAGTGGGATATAAAGTAAAGCATAGGGAATATAGTCAATAACATGGTAATAACTACGTATAGTGCCAGGTGGATACTAGACTAGTCAGGGGGATCATTTCTTAAATTATATAAATATCTAAGCACTATGCTGTACAACTGAAATTAATATAAAATAATATTGAATGTCAACTGTAATTAAAATTTTTAAATAGGGGGCAAAAGGTGAAAGGGAATAAGAGCTTCAAATTTCTAGGTATAAGACAAATAAGTGAAGAGACAACCAAGATGTCGCAGTAGGTAAATGCTGTGCTTACCTTCTCTCACTACCACATCAAAATTACAACTAATCTACAAAAAACCATCATTGAGAATCACCTAAAATCAACCTGAACTGAAGCCTTTCAACTAAGGATGTGCAGAAGAAGCCACCTCCCGGCTAGTAGGAAGGTCAGAGACACGGAACCAACTGGTTCCATACCCGCATGTAACTTTTAAAAATAGGGAGGGCTATTTCGGCTGTGGGGGTCCCCTTTACCCTTTAGAGAAGCAAGAGATCCCAGCCACAACCCAGCCCAGAGTTCCAGTGCCAGGGAGAGAAATCCCCATAAATTTTGGTTGTAAAAACCAGCAGACATCGTGACTGAGTAAGACTGAGTGTGACTGCACTTACAGGCGCTTCTCTTAAAGGGACTGTGCACAGACTTACCCTCGGAATCAAGGAATCACTCACTGTGAGCTCCAGTGCTGGAGCAGCAGCTGGAAAGGCGGCAGGAACAAATGATGGGGAATTGTGTTGTCTGGCTTGGGACGGGGGCTGGAGAGGCGGCTTTTTCCTGGATGGAGGAACTGGCGGAAGCCATTGTTTCATTGTTGAGCGCTCTCCCTTCCCAATGTGCAAACACAGGCGGCCACCATTTCTGAGTCTCTGCTGTAGATTTGAGACCTGGCCCGCCCAACTTTCGGGCACACCCAGGCGACTTTCAGTGACTTTCTCGTGCAGACCGCTTGCTTTGGCTCAAGCTGCAGACTTTCCTAGGGTCAAGCAGCATCTGGCTTGAGCATGCCCTGTACCTCTGGCTGAGCAGCCCTAAGCTGGCAGTAGCAGCAGGTGGCCTTCGTTCACGGCTTGGCCTCTCAAGGCGCTTCCAAGCACAACACAAGCAGCAGACATCTGCAGATTTGTTTCTGGTTCCCACTGGGTGACGCCAAGTGGGGCACAGTCTGTGGCTGAAGTAGACATACAACGGATCCTCTCCAAGGTGGTCCTATGTCTGGTGGCCCCCAGTGATCAGCTTCAAAATGACCTGGAGCATCACCCCGCTGCCTCCAAGTATGACACACCCAAGAGGCAGATTGGACATGCACCAGAGTCCTGCTGAGGCAGATCCTGCTCCGTAGGGTTAGCCCCTGCACAATAACTCTTCCACTGTAGTCAAGGCCAGTCCTCACAACCAATGAGCCCAAGAGTCAGTCCCTTATGCTGATGTGCAATTATCAGCCAAGGCTCCCACACAAGGGACATACCTGGAATGCATGGCTCAGGTGACCAGAAAGACTGTGCCACTGAACCCCATAGCACACCTACTACATAAGGCCACTCTACTAAGACTGGAAGACATAGAAGCCCTACATAATACACAGAAACAAACACAGGGAGGCAGCCAAAACAGGGAGACAAAGAAACATGTCCCAAATAAAAGAACAGAACAAAGCTCCAGAAAAAGAACTAAGAGAAACGGAGATAAGCAATCTATCAGACGCAGAGTTCCAAACACTGGCAATAAGAATGCTCAATGATCTCAGGGAGAACTTCAACAGAGGGATGAAAACCATAAAAAAGAACCAGTCAGCAATAAAGACTACAAAAATAGAAATGAAGACTATATTATAGGGAATCAATAGTAGATTAGATGAAGCAGACGCTCGAACCAGCAATGGAGAGGATAAGGTAGCAGAAATCACCCAACCAGAACAGCAAAAAGAGAAAAAAAATCCAAAAAAATTGAGGAGAGCTTAAGGGGCCTCCAGGACAACCACAAGCGTACCAACATTCACATTATAGGGGTACCAGAAGGAGAAGAGAGAGAGCAAGGAATTGAAAACCTGATTGAAGAAATAATGACAGAAAACTTCTCTAACCTGGTGAAGGAAATAGACATACAAGAACAGGAAGCAGAGAGTCCCAAACAAGATAAAACCAAAGAGGCCAACACCAAGACACATCATAATTAAAATGCTAAAGGTTAAATACAAAGAGAGAATCTTAAAAGCAGCAAGAGGAAAGCAGTTAGTTACCTATAAGGGAGCCCCCATAAGACTGTCAGCTAATTTCTTCTCAACAGAAACTTTGCAAGCAAGAAGGGATTAACAGGAAATATTCCAAGTGATGAAAAGCAATGACATACAATCTTGAATGCTCTATCCAGCAAGGCTGTCATTTAGAATAGAAGGGCAGATAAGGAGCTTCCCAGACAAGAAAAAGCTAAAGGAGTTCATCACCACCAAACCCATATTACAAGGACTCTTAGAGGGACTTCTTTAAGGATGGGTGAAAGGGGAAGGGATTAAGAAGAACAAATTGGATGTTATACAATAGTCATGGGGATGTAGGTTATAGCATAAGGAATATAGTCAACAATATTGTAATAACTAGGTATGGTGCCAGACAGGCACTAGATCTATCAGGGTGATAGATGGGAATGGGATTTGGGGGCAGGGTGAAAAAGGAAGTAGTCATGGGATGTGGAGTATAGCATAGGGAAGATAGTCAATGGTATTGTAACAGCTATAGACGTTATAACACCTCTAAGTAGCTTGAGAGATGGGTTTATGAGGGGTTTAAATGTCTAACTATTACATTGCTTTGTACACCTGAAACTAATAAAAAATAAATTAAAAAAACACTACAACTAAATTATTAAAAAAAGACGAATAAGTCACGGGGATATAATGTACAGTATGGGGAATATAATCAATAATATTGTGATAGTGTTATATAGTATCAGATGGTTGCTGGACTTAAGGTGATCACTTCTTTAGGTTTATAAATGTTGAATAACTATTGTGTACACCTGAAACTAATATAATATTTTATGTTTGCTATATTTTAATAAAGATCTTAAAAATAAATAAATAGGTAGAAAATAAAATAAATAAATAATCACTTAGAAAAATGGTCAAAAGAAGTGAAAAGGCAATTTACAAAGAAGTAATAGAAATGGTCATAAAGTATACGAAATGATGCTCGACTCTATTATCATGACAAATAAAAACAACAAAGAGCCTTTTTTTGCGTATCACTTTGGCAGAATGTGATGACAGCCATCATTGGAAATGTGTGGGAAACACATACTCTCAGCTGCTGGGGGTTTGTTGTACAAACAGGCCTAATTTTTCTGAAAGGCAAAATGGCAAATTAAATCACAATTTAAAGGTGTAAAACAAACCTTCTGAACCAGCACTGAGCATCTGGGAATCAATCTCAGGGGAACAATGGGATAAGTCTACAAAGATGTCTGTACAGACTGATCACAATATAGGTGGCAGGTTGTCTACTACTGAATCTCTACCTCTTCTTTCCTAACAGTCCCTCCTTTAGCAAGGAACAGACAAAAAGACTAGTTTCCAAGCCTTCCGTACAGTTAGGTGTTGCCAAGAACTAAATTCTGATTAAGGAGATATAATTGGAAGTTTTTTGTGTAATTTCCAGCAACTTGTCTTAAAAAGACGGCAGCTAAGTAAGGCCTTTGACCTCTTGTTTCCTTTTCCTCCTCTTTTGCTCTTTGGAATCATTAAAAGATGTAGCAGCCAACTTAAACTACAGAGATAACCCCTGGAAGAGCTGTCACAAATCTAATAAAGTGAAATATTGGATGGGGCCTCACCACCCTTTGACTGCTACCTCCATACTTCTGCCATGTTAGAGAGAAATATGCTTCTACCTTTTTAAGTCACTATTGTTGTGATCTTTTGTAACTCATAGTAGAAACCAATCATAATGGAAGCTCTTTTGCTCATAATTGATAGCTATTATATGTTGGGAACAGCCTAAATGTTTATGTCTATGCAATTGGAACACTACGCTACCATTGAAAAAGATGAGCTAGAGGGGGACTGTGCAGCACAGCACCAATCACCACAGTGGCTGCTGACACTTGGAATGTGATTAGCCCCAACCGAGATGTGTAAAACACACACTGGAATTTGAAGACTTAGCATTAAAAAAAAAGAAAGTATTTTTTAACATTGACTATATGTTGAAATGATATTTTTGATATATTGAATAATATAAAATATATTACTAAAATGTCACTTGTTTCTTTTTACTTTTTAAAAAATGTGTAGTATAATGAAAAATATATATTGGTCTTTATTCCCAGTTCTTGGCAAGAGTTCCTAAAACAGGATTTCCTGAGTGGCAGGAGTGTCTTTTGTTATTTATAACAACCCCTGAGTTTATGCTAATGAAGTGATGGGCAGAGGTGGTACTTTTTACCAGAGGAACCAACCATGTAATGAGAGGGTTGGAACTATCATAGCACTCCCCTCCCCACACCTTCAGGGAGGGGAAAGGAGCTGGAGATTGAATTCAGTCACCAATGGCCAATGATTTAATTAATCATGCCTAAGTACTGAAATCTCCATAAAAACCCCTAAAAGACAGGGTTTGGGAAGCTTCCAGGTTGGTGAAAGTGCTGGAAGGATGGTACCCAGAGCAGGCATGGAAGACCCGTCTCACTCCCTACATCTCCCAAATGCCTGGCCCTGTGCACCTCTTCCATGTGGCTCTTCCTGAGTCTTATCCTTCATAATAAACACAAGTAAGGTGTTTTCCTGAGTTCTATGAGTGCCCCTACCAAATTATCAAACCTGAGGAGGGGTGTTGGAACCCCAAATTTATAGCTGATCACCCAGAAGTACAGGAGGCCCTTGGGATTTCATCTGAAGTAGGGTGGTTTGTGGGACTGAGCCCTTAACTTGTGGGGTCTGCACTAATTCCAGGAGTTAGTGTCAGAATTGAATTGAACTGTTGGACACCTGGCTTGTTTCAGAGAATGCATGTGGAGAAACAACACAGATTTGGTGGCAGAGAAAAATCACAGAATTAAAAGTAGTGTCACACAAAAAAAGACATTTCTCTGTGGCTACTAGAAAATTTTAAATTACATTTGTTGTTTGCATTAGATTTCTACCGAACAGTACTGATCCAGACAGATTATCTATGCATATTGGCACAGAAAATGACATGCTGTATTATTAAATTTGAAAAAAATAGGCTACAAATATGCATGTACATAGTATGTTCACATCCTAGTATAGGATTGTATATTTGTGGAAGTTAACACAAAGTTAACTGTGATTTTGTTTTTCAACAAACAATAAATACCTATTAATTTTTATGATCAGCATTAATCCACAAAGCATCTTCACTGTGAGCTAACATTCTAGGGATCGCCTGCATGAGAACACTTCATAGGTCCCAAGACTATTAACACATGATATTTTTCCCATGTCCTGTCCCTCTAAAATGAAATTCTATATCTCAAGTCATTCACTAGTCAGTTGATCCAAGAATACAGCTTAATGTTTTATTAAAAATGAAAAAGTTTGGAAGGAGAAAAAGGAAAGATGAAACAATAAACACTAACCTTCAGGTAGGTTTTGGGAACGAGACCTTTGTTTCCTTTGGCATTCTTAGCCATCCACCAGCCATCAGGTTTTTTTTCAATTATAAGGAGAATTTCCCCTTTCTTAAAGCAAAACAAAATGAAAATTTTTCATTAAAACTTACCCCTCAAATAAGAATTACCAACATTAAAACTATTTTCAAAAATGTACGAGCATTTACTGTTTTACCAGTACTTTGATAACAAAATTTCACATGATTACTGCCTGTAAATCATTATTATTGCTCATTTTATTAAAACAAATTGAGCCTTTAAAAACTTAGTTCCAGGAAAATGTACTTAACCCAGGTACACAAGTAGAGTTTCCTTATTCTGTTAGGTATGTGAATTGCTCTTGAGGTTAGGTTCCAGTCTTGTTCCTACCTACCTTAAATGTCAGATCCCCAGCCTGCTGAGCAGTAAAATTTCCAACAGCAGTGTATTCTTTACTTGTTGCCTGTTGATGAGATTCATTTTCCTGTTTCTCTTCCTCTTGTGTTTCTTCTTCTTCCCCACGACTTTCTTTACTTTCTTCATCATCATCGTCTTCTTCTTCATCTTCTTCAGCAGAATCATTATCTTCCTCTCTTTCAGTAAGTGCCCCAATTCTGCAAAAAAGTAATTCTATGACAAGGATCACTTGAAATAATGTATTAGAACTGATCAAGTATAAGTTCTATATATAGAAGAACTGACTTGTATTTGGAACTGGCAGATAAAGGAGACAAGAGGAAAGCACTGCTAATGATTTCTACCATCTAGCTAAGAATATGTGACTCAAAGGACTGAGTGGTGGAAGACGTAATATACCTGACAGGTATGTGACAGAAGAAAGCAGGCACTGGACTATAGGCCAAGAGATTTGGATTCTTCTATTTCAGCACATGCTGCTTGAGCATTACTACATAGTGCTTAAAGCATGGACTCTGAGTTTAAATTCTGGCTCTATTCCCTCCTTGTTGGGTAATAATTATGATTTATAGGCAGTAGGTTTCTTTTAAGCTCTCAGTTTCTCATTGGTAAAATAGAGATAATAATAGAACTTTCCTCATGAGGATTAGACCAGTTACCAATTCAGGGAGTATTTGGAACAGTGCCTGTTCATAGCAAGCTTTAAAAAAAGTCAGCTATGATGATGATGGTCCATGTCAGACACAGTGGATACAAAGGTAAACCAGACACAGTTCTTGTCCTTAGAAGCTTACAATGAATCAATCTAGAGAACGGTGGAGGTATACAAGTACACAGGATACTAAGGAAACACAAGGGGGAAACCTAACCTAGACTGCATGAGTGGGGATCAGGAAAAAGTCAGAATTAGGTCTTGAGAGGTGAGTTGGAGTTATTAGGTAAAAGGAAGTAGCAAGGAGGGGGAGGGAGTAGAGAACGGAGGCTCAAGATTAGGGAACCTCAAGGAGGTCATGATGGTAGGACAAGGCTTGAGAAATGAGAAAGGGGTGAAGCTGCAAACAGGTGAGCAGAGTACAGCCCATGTGAGTGTCATCTCTAAGGCAGTGCCTAAGAAGAAGTAAGGGAAGGGCAGGATCTGCTCTGCACTTTAGAAAGGTGACTACTGTGTGGGGAACAGACTGGAGGGAGGGCTAAAGGAAAGGCAGCTATTAAAAGTGACACATGACAACAGTATGAAGTAAGTAAACAGCATTAGAGAGGAAGAGAAAGATATTCTGGAAAATATGAACTAGGTAAAATGGGGGGTGAGGGAGGAGAGAAGAGCTCAAATAATATGGCTTGGATAAGTCACTAAATCTCTCTAAGCTTTATTCGTTTAACATTCAGCAAAGCCATCAAATGTTTACGGGACACCTACTGTGTGACAGATACTATGTGCTTGGGATATAACAAAACAGAAGTCTTTGCTGTCGTATAGCTTATTTAGAGAAGATTATCTTTAGAATGGAGTCATTTTCAGTATTCCATTTTATCATTTATGCTACCAAATATTTTATTTGGTAGTAATATTCTAGGTATTACAACATACATCCCTAACTTATAGTCTGACCTGAATATCACATTTACCCCCAAATTAAAGAACTTTAAGATGATATTATTTTATGTACTCTGCCAGCCCTTTCAGCTATTGATGTGCCACTGTTGTCACATATTCTACATACAGTCGATCCTCATTATTTGTGGATTCTGTATTTGCAAATTCAACTATTTGCTAAAATTTATCTGTAATCCCAAATCAATACTTGCAATATTTTTGTGGTCATTCATGGACATGTGCAAAGCAGCAAAAAATCTGAGTTGCCTGATGCACATACTCCCAACTGAGGTTGAACAAGGCGACATGCTGCCTTTTTTCCAGCTCTCGTAATATAAACAAGTGCCCCAATTTTGCATTTTTGTTGGTAATTTAGCCATAAAATGTGGCCCCCAAACATACTGCTGAAGTGCTATGTGGTGTTCCTACAAGGATATAAAGTAGAAAGTGTGAGATCCTGTGAAAGATGTAAAGAAAGGAAGTCATAATTTTGACTTTAGGTAATTTATAATCTAGTTGAGGAAACAGAGATCTGAAAAACTAAATAAACAAATGTTAGGAAAAAAGGATGAGGCCTTTCGTGTCAGTGTTGATATGTAAAAAGACTATTTGGATTGTCTACTTGCATATTTCCTCCTATAATAAACATTCTTTAAAAATTGGAGGCAGAAACATGCATTGTTTTCTGGAGTGGAAACATGCATTGTTTCAATAATAGCCTTTGCAAAGTAGAAGAAAACCTGATGGTTTAAACAAACCCAATTTGTGGAAAACAGAAAAAGAAAACACCTACTATTCAGTCTTCAAATGCTGTTCTCTTACTTTTCACTGTATTCTGGGAAAATGCTAAAGGATGAAGATGTAAGGACTCTAGAATTTCCATTGATTTCCAGTACTGAGAATGACAAAGTAAATGGTATTGGACTTAATCTTCCTACTGGAAACAGCTATAAAATGTGGTCAAAATATACAAAACAGCTATTTGAACATCAACCAAGCAGGGCTGTTACCCTATATATCTCTCATGGGATCTCACACTTGCTACCATACTCAATAAACAATGTCTGTTTATATCTACACTGTTATGTATCTTTATCCTGAGTCAAACATTAAAACTGCTGGTGACATCTGAAAAAAAGGAAGGAAAGAAGCATACTCAGTTATATTCTCTCTACTTATAGACATGGCAAGTTCCTGCAGCTGGTGGGTAAGTTTATCCAAGAGACTGTGCTCGTCTTCCTTTTTCTGATGATAGTTCCCAACAGGTATAGGTTCATTGGCCTATGAGAGAAGATAAGTTTATTTCACTGAAAAATTTATTTGAATTTCACATTATATTTATGCAGAAAAACTCCAATAAGTGCTAGAAGACAAAGTAAAGATCAGTATGAGACTTCGCCTACCTTAGAGAAATAAAATTAAAAGAAATGTAGATTATTATGTTAGAATGCAAACCAAATGAAAAAAGAAATTATAACTTGTTGTTTGTTTTATTCCTTTGCTAAGTATTGCAGACCCTCTGTAGTCGGTAAAAGAGAGGTTCCAGACAGAAGAATGGCTTTGGAGTCTAAAAGACAAGCCCCAAGTTCCACCACTTCTTATCAGTGAGACACTGGGAAAGCTGCTCCACCTTTGGTAGCCTCAGTATTCTCATCTGTGAAACAAGAGTAATTAGGTTTTCAAATGTAGGGTCAGTCTGTCTCCTAAATTAAAGATTTGTCTGTCACTGGAGAAATTTAGAAGAGACACTCAGTGACCACTTGTCTCAGATGCAGTGCAGGAGAGACATACACAGGATATGACTCACAGATGACTTCCACTTGAAACTCTTGTGATTCTCTGGCCCTGGCATGTAGCTGAAGCTCAAGGTTACATTAAAAGAAAAAATCCTGAAAGGACTGCCAGGAGTAAATTCTAGTTCTTCCTATTTCTGCAGAGTCACCAATGTTAGAGCTGACATGTGATAAAAGCAGCTTCTTTACCACTTATCCTCAGGCCAGATTATGTACTCTGTCCCACAATGGAATTCAAATTAAAATAATCCTAAAGTGTAAAACGTAAAACGTATACAATGCAAAAATAAAAATAGTTTCTTCTTGGATTTTCTGAGTCCTATGCTGGGTGAGTTAATCAAAGCTAAACTTTTATCAATTATTTGGACCCCTGGATATTCTGCTCTGATGCTCACACTCAGTAAGCCTACCGGTTAAGTCAGCACTGACTGCAGTCAGACTTCACTATTAAGGCAATCCCAGGAACTTCCCCACTCTAATGAATTCCCACTTCATAAAAATATTTATAAAAACAGATTTTTTGTAATATGATTAATTGTAATACTTACTTTTTTTAATTTTTGAAGAGTATTTTTATTTTCATCAATTGCCTGTTTTAATTGGATACATCTAAATTTTTAAAAAGAAAGAAAAAAATGTTGATTTTTCTATTGTCAGAACCAGAAAGTTATTTTGTAAAAATCATACATAAGTCTTTAAGAAGGCAAGGCAATTAGGTGTTGTATGGCTTATGTTTAAAAATTCATGTGTAAATGCTTTTCCATAAAGGAATGATCACCAAACTTAGCATCACTGGGTGCAAAGTAACCCAACAATGTCTTCAAAGGTTTAAGTATTTTTTGTTGCTCTCTACCCACACAATTATTAATCAAACATAAAGGCTAAATTCAGCCTGTAAATCTCATTCTAAGATTTTATTTTAAAAGTTTATTTTAAAATCTACTAAAGCAAGTACAATCACCTTCATTTTTTCTTTCATTATTGTTTGATTAATTCAACTTGACTTAAATTCCTTAAATAATTAATCCTACTAATAAATGTAGTTAGACGTCATCAAAATGGTGGCATGAGGTGAGCCTCTGTAAAGATCCCCTAGAATTTACAACTAATCGAACAATAACTCCACAAAGGACTCCCTACACAGCAGACAGGCAAGACGAAGAGGCCCACAACTGAATTCACCTAAAGGTGGGAGAATCATGCAAGCGGGGGAAGAGGGAAGGGAGAAGTGCGGAGACGGAGCCTAGCAGGCGCAGGGCTCGCTGCATCCCGGAACTACTGCAGCTGTGGGAAAGGGAAGAACTTGGACTGCTAGAGCTCCGCTTATGGCCCACAGGGCTGAGGGGGAAGCATATAACACGGCTGAACCCAACGCTCACGGCAGAGACCTCGTAGAAAAAACTGAGGGAAGACGGCTGAAAACGGTGGTTTAAGCACTCATTGCCGAGCAGAGAACAGAAGCCTTAGGCACTGAGACTAGCTGCACCCTCCCTACCTTCCCACAGCTCGCCCCGCCCTCACCTGCCCGGTGCTAGAAGTCGAATAGTAGCAGTGTCAGATCAAAAGAACAGAATATTTGCTGTTCTGAGAACTGTGGACCGCAGACACAGATTCGCAGCCCAACTAGTTCCGGCAAATGAGAGGGAGCTGTGGAAGCAGGACCGGCTGTGGTGGTGGTCGCCGCCATTGCTCTGGGCCACCTCTCACAACTCACCCCGCCCCTGGCCCCACCTATCTGGGCGGATCCCTGCAGGTGTAATCAGAACTGCTAAAACACACCGGCTCTGAATCTGGTGCAGAAAGAGTTTTGGAACTTCAAAAGCTCTCCGCATCCCCACAGGGACGTGGCACCCTATGACCCAGGAGAACTGTTAACAGAGGAGAAGCCCATTTCCCAGGGAATCCCCCCATTGTGTGAGAAGATAGAATAGTGCAGAGAAAAAAAAGCACTACTATG
The DNA here is from genome assembly GCF_964194185.1 of Rhinolophus hipposideros. Classification (NCBI taxonomy): domain Eukaryota; kingdom Metazoa; phylum Chordata; class Mammalia; order Chiroptera; family Rhinolophidae; genus Rhinolophus; species Rhinolophus hipposideros. Next base: position 59,636,571 of record NC_138063.1, read on the forward strand.
TGAAAGAGGAAAAAAAAGGCTGAAGTCGGAGAGAAAATAAAACATTCTACCAACAAGTATTGGAAAACAAAAGAACAGGTTCCTATCAACCTGTTGCGGAAGCCACTCCTGTAGATGTCTAGGAAGAAAAATAATAAATCAGTAATTGCCATGAATAACCAAGGCAACAAGACAGCTCAGAAAGAAAGTGAAAAGTCTCCAGAAAAGGAACTAAAGATATGGAAATATGTGACTTAAATGACAGAATTCAAGATTGCAGTTCTGAAAAAACTCAACGAGATGCAAGAAAACACAGAAAGGCAATTTAATGAACTTATAAACGCAATCAAAGAAAACATGAGTATTTTAGGAAAGAAATTGAAATTTTAAAAAAGAACCAAATGGAATTTCTGCAGATTAAGAACTCAATAGAAGAAATTAATAATGAAATAACCAGCTTAGGTAGTAGAGTTGACCAGATGGAGGAAAGAATCAGTGACATTGAAGACAGAAACCTGGAAATTACATAGATGGAAGAAGAAAGAGACTTGAGACTCAAAAGAAATGAAAGAACACTACAAGAACTTTCTGACTCTATCAGAAAGAGCAATATAAGAATGATGGGCATACCAGCAGGAGAAGAAAGAGAGAAGGGAACAGAGAATATATTCAAACAAATTGTTGATGAGAACTTCTCAAACCTGTGGAAAGAACTGGATCCTCAAATCCAAGAAGCAAATAGAACACCTAATTACCTCAATCCCAACAGGCCTTCTCCAAGGCACATTGCCTTGAAGTTGTCTAAAATCAACGACAAAGAAAGAATCCTCAAGGCAGCCAGGAAAAAGAAGACGGTAACCAACAAAGGAAAGCCCATTAGATTATCATCAGATTTTTCAGCAGAAACTCTAAAGCTAGGAGGGAGTGGAACCAAATATTCAAACTATAGAAAGAGAGAAATTATGAGCCAAGAATAATATATCCAGCAAAGATATCCTTTAGATATGAAGGAGGAATAAAGACCTTTCCAGACATACAGAAGCTGAGGGAATTTTCTAATACACGACCTGCACTACAAGAAATAATAAAAGAGGCTATTCGACCACCATCAACAGGGACAATTTGTGACAACATAAAAAGGGGGAGAGTAAAGGCCTGAACCGGAATATGGGAATGGAGAAAGTAAGTGTGCTGAAGAAAATGGAATACTCTAAATATCAAACTTTCTTTTACATAAACTCAAGGGTAACCACTCAAAAAAAATCCAGAACTAAAATATATACTGTAATAAAAGAAGAAACAGAGGGAAACATCATATAATACCACTTCACAGAAATAACAGACAACAACAAAAAGGCAAAGAAACAATGGAGACACGGCCATACCAGAAAACTAAAGATAGAATGACAGGAAATCCTCACGTATCAATAATCACCCTAAATGTAAATGGACTGAAATCACCAATAAAAAGGCACAGAGTAGCAGATTGGATCAGGAAACTAAACCCAACCATATGCTGTCTACAAGAGACACATCTCAGCTACAAGGACAAGCATAGACTCAAAGTGAAAGGGTGAAAACTGACACTCCAAGCAAATGGTTCCGAGAGAAAATCAGGTGTACCCGTAATGATATCAGATGAAACACACTTCAGGGTGAAAAAGGTAACAAGAGACAAAGATAGACATTTCATAATGGTAAAGGGGACTATACAACATGAAAACATAACAGTCATCAATATTTATGTCCCCAATCAGGGAGCACCAAAATATAATAGCAACTACTAACAGAACTAAAGGGAGAAATTGACCAAAACACAATTATACTAGGGGACTTAAATACATCATTGACAGCTATGGATAGATCATCCAAACAGAAAATAAATAGCAGACTAGCAGCCCTAAATGACACATTAGATGAATGGACATAATTGACATATAGAGCACTTCATCCTAAAACATCAGACTATGCATTCTTTTTGAGTGTACATGGAACATTCTCAAGGACAGACCACATACTGGGACACAAAATCAGCCTCAGCAAATTTAAGAACATTGAAATCATATCAAGCATATTCTCTGATCACAAGGGTTTGAAATTGGATATCAACTGCGAAAAGAAAGAAGGAAAAAATACAAATAAATGGAGATATAACAACATACTTTTAAAGGACGACTGGGTCAAAGAAGAAATTAGAAGACAGATCAAAAGATACATAGAAACATATGACAATGAAAATATATCCTACCAAAATTTTGGGGATGCAGTAAAAGCAGTTTTAAAAGGGAAATTTATATCATTACAGGCATATTTGAAGAAACAAGAAAAATTGCAAATAAATAACCTCATGTTACACCTTAAAGAACTAGAAAAAGAAGAACAAGTGAAACCTAAATCAGCAGAAGAAAGGAAATAAAAATCAGAGCAGAACTAAATGAAATAGAGAACAAAAAGACAATAGAAACAATTATGTGACAAAGAGCTGGTTTTTTGAAAAGAAGGGGGGTTGGGGGAGGGAGATGAGGGTAAGGGGGATCAAATATATGGTGATGGAAGGGGAACTGACTCTGGGTGGTGAACACACAGTGGGATTTATGGATGATGTAATACAGAATTGTACACCTGAAATTATGTAATTTCATTAACAATTGTCACCCCAATAAATCAATTAAAAAAATTGACAAACCCTTGGCTAGACTCACTAAGATAAAAAGAGAGAAGACACTAATTAACAAAATCATAAATGAAAAAGGGGAAGTTATCATGGACACCACAGAAATACAAAGGATCATCCAAAAATACTATGAAGGACTGACTATATGCCACCAAATTCAATAACCTAGAAGAAATGGACAAGTTCTTAGAAACATATAGCCTTCCAAGGCTGAACCATGAAGAACTAGAAAATCTAAACAGACCGATCACCAGTAATGAAATTGAATCAGTCATCCAAAACCTTCCCAAAAGCAAAAGTCCAGGATCAGTTGGCTTCACTAGTGAATCCTACCAAACCTTCAAACAGGATCTAATACCAATCCTGCTCAAACTCTTCCAAAAAATTGAAGAAGAGACAGTACTCCCTAACTCATTTTATGAGTCCAACATTACTCTGATACAAAACCTGGTAAGGATAACCCAAAAAAAGAAAACTACAGACCAATATCTTTGAATACTGATGCAAAACTCCTAAACAAAATTCTAGCAAATTCAATACTACAATGCATTAAAAAGATTATTCACCACGACCAAGTGGGATTCATCCCCCCCGGGGAACAAGGATGGTTCAACATTCGCAAATCCATCAATGTGATACATCACATAAACAAAATAAAGGACAAAAATCATATATTATATCAATTGATGCAGAAAAAGCATTTGACAAGATGCAACATCCATTTATGATTAAAACACTTAATAAAATTGGTATAGAAGGAAAATACCTTAACATAATAAAGGCCATATACGACAAGCCCTCAGCTAATCTCATAATTAATGGTGAAAAACTGAAGCCCTTTGCTCTACGTTCAGGAACACGACAGGGCTGTCCCCTATCAGCTCTGCTTTTCAACATAGTTTTGGAAGTCCTTGCCAGAGCAATCAGGCAAGAGAAAGAAATAAAAGGCATCCAAATTGGGAATGAAGAAGTTAAATTATTACTCTTTGCAGATGACATGATGCTATATATAGAAAACCCTAAAGACTCCACCATAAAGCTGTTAGAAACAATCAACGAATACAGGAAAGTTGCTGGCTACAAAATCAATACTAACAATGAAATCTCAGAAAAAGAAATAGAAAAAACAATTCCTTTTGCAATTGCAGCAAAAAGAATAAAATACCTAGGAATAAACTTAATCAAGGATGTGAAGGACCTATATGCTGAAAACTATAAGCCATTTTTGAAAGAAATTGAAGAAGACACAAAGAAATGGAAAGACATTCCGTGCTCATGGATTGGAAGAATCAACATAGTTTAAATGGCCATATTACCCAAAGCAATATACAGATTTAATGCATTCCCCATCAAAATCCCAATGGCATTTTTTAAAGAAATAGAACAAAAAATCATCACATTTGTCTGGAACCACAAAAGACCCCGAATAGCCAAAGCAATCTTAAGGAAAAGAACAATACTGGAGATATCACACTCCCTGACTTTGGCTTGTACTACAGGGCTACAATAATAAGAACAGCATGGTATTGGCAGAAAAACAGACACATAGACCAATGGAATAGAATTGGGAACCCAGAAATAAAATCACATAAATATGGATAGATAATTTTTGACAAAGAAGCTCAAAACATACAATGGAGGAAAGACAGCCTCTTCAATAAATGGTGCTGGCAGAATTGGATAGCCATGTGCAAAAAAAGGAAACTGGACTGCTATCTGTCACCATGTGTACCAAAATTAATTCAAAATGGATCAAAGACTTAAGCATAAGACCTGACATAATAAACTGCATAGAAGAAAAGATAGGTACTAAACTTATGGACCTTGGGTTCAAAGAGCATTTTATGAATTTGACTCCAAAGGCAATGGAAGTAAAAGCTAAAATAAACAAATGGGACTATATGAAACTTGAAAGCTTCTGTACAGCAAAAGAAACCATTGACAAAATAAAGAGGCAACCAACTGAATGGGAGAAGATTTTTGCAAACAGTGCCTCCATTAAGGGGCTAATATCCAAAATACAAACAAGAAAAAAACAAACAACCCAATTGAAAAATGGGCAGAGGACCTGAAGAGACATTTCTCCAAAGAGGACATACAAATGGCAAATAAACATATGAAAAAATGCTCAACGTCACTAATCATCAGAGAAATGCAAATAAAAACCACAATGAGATATCACCTCACCCCAGTCAGAATGGCTATCATCAACAAGACAAACAGTAACAAGTGTTGGAGAGGCTGTGGAGAAAAAGGAACCCTCATATACTGTTGGTGGGAATGCAGACTGGTGCAGCCGTTATGGAAGGCAGTGTGGAGGTTCCTCAAAAAATTGTGAATAGAATTACCATATGACCCAGCAATCCCTCTCCTGGGTATCTACCCCAAAAATTTGAAAATATTTATACATAAAGACACGTGTGCTCCAATGTTCATTGCAGCTTTGTTTACGTTGGCCAAGACATGGAAACAACCAAAATGTCTTTCGATAGATGAATGCATAAAGAAGTTGTGGCATATATACACAAGGGAATACTATTCGGCAGTAAGAAAGATGATATGGGAGCATTTGTGACAACATGGATGGATCTTGAGAGTATAATGCTAAGTGAAATAAGTCAGACAGAAAAAGCAGAGAATCCTATGATTTCACTGATATGTGGCATATAAACCAAAAACAACAAAAGAACAAGACAAACAAATGAGAAACAAAAACTCATAGACACAGACAATAGTTTAGTGGTTACCAGAGGGTGAGGGGGGTGGGGGGAGGGAAATGAGGGTAAGGGCGATCAAATATATGGTGATGGAAGGAGAACTGACTCTGGGTGGTGAACACAATGGAATTTATAGATGATGTGGGGGGAGGGAAATGAGGGTAAGGGCGATCAAATATATGGTGATGGAAGGAGAACTGACTCTGGGTGGTGAACACAATGGAATTTATAGATGATGTAATACAGAATTGTGCACCTGAAATCTATGTAATTTCACTAACAATTGTCACCCCAATAAATTAAAATAAATAAATGTATTTAATTAAATTTCCTTGAACATTTTAAAATTCATATAAATTTTATTTTGCTTTTGAGCACTTTGAATGCCTGATTTAAGTAAAACTTTTTCAAATAATTCTAATGAATCATTTAAACTAACAGAATGAATCTCATGTTCTTTTGTATGTTATAAACTCTAAATACCTCAAACACACAACTTAATGATGTGTGTATCTTAATGATGCCCTAAACTTAATACAAAAGTGTTAATAGTCCAATTTAGTTCATCATTACTATGTAATTTTAAACTATATTTAATTTTTAAGGTCACCATCCCAAGCAAGGTGGAATTGCTAATAGACTGATTTTTCTGACCAGGTCACAGGATCTGGGGCTACACAAGCCAAGGATCTACCATAACTCTGCCTAAATCACCGATGTTCACTCTAAGCAGTTTTTATAGTTGCTATCACAAGTCTACAACCATCAGATTTAGGTTGGTTTCTATAAGTTATATCATGATGTAATTCTTCCATTTGATTCAAATGGACCAAAACCTGCAATTCTATTGAGATTTCAGTGAAATTCCTTCTCTTGCTTGACTGAATTCTGCATTTCTTAGGAGACTTAAAACATTTTTATTACTTTCCCAATTTAATGTCTTATAGCAAAGTAATGTTAGACATATTAACTAACCACTGTGAATCTTAATATTCCCATCTATATTAATAAGTATTGCATGGTGTTATTGTGAAAATTAATCAAGAAAAAGTTTCTCCAGTGTGGACCACACTGCTTGGTACATACAAAGTAAAAAACAGATTAAGTTGCCTCTTTCTAATATTTGTAATTATTTAATACTATTATTCCAATATTTAGACCTGGTAGATATAGATAATTGCAAGAAATATTTTAAAATACATTTTGGAAAATACATTGTTACCTCAATATTATTTCCCATTATTTTGTCTTTTTAGAAATTGCACTAAAAATAAGGAAAGAAATATGTCTCAAACAATTTCTATGCTGTAAACACTGCTCATTGAAATGCAAGTATAGCTCCTGAAAAGCTTATAAAATTAGAATGCTTTACCTTTGGTAAATATCTCGCTTTTTACTGGCTTCTAGAACTCCTTCCAATCGACTCTCAGAAAGCAAACTATCAACCTACAATAAATAGAAACCGCTTAAAATTGTTAAATTCTATATTGTATTTAACAATACATATAACCTTAGGAAATAAAATTTTAATCTTTTTCCCCAAAATTTTACGAACACTTTTAAGCATACAATAAAGTGAAAAGAATTTTACAGTAAACACCCGTAAACCCACCAGCTAGATTCTACCATTAACATTTTACTAGTCTTATTTGATCCATCTATTCAGCAGTCCATCTTATTTTTATATATTTCAAAGTAAACTGCAATCATCAACATATTTCCCCTTAAATAATACACCATGAGTATCACCAATTAGAGTTCAACATTTGATGTAAAATTTACATCCAATGAAATGTACAAATCGTAAGTATAGGTATACATTTACTGAGTTTGGGCAAACACATACACCCGTATAACCCAAGTCCCATCAACATACAGAAAAGTACTGTTACCCCAGAAAGTTCCCAGAAAGTATGTACTCTTTTCTCTAATCCTTTCACACCTCATGTTTTCTTATCTACTTCCATAGTGTTGTGTGTATCATTAGTTTATGTCTTCTAATTGCTGGGTAATATTCATTGTATGACTATACTACACGTTTGTTTATCCTCATTTTTATATCTTATAACTTGACTTAGTATTTTCCCAATATTACATGTAACTTTGTCAATGTACCCACAAAAGAGGCACATATTTCCGGTGGGTTCTTTTCTATAAATGATGCAGAGAAAATGAAGTGGATGAAGAGAGAGAAATAAAAGTTCACTAGCATCTTCTCTACTCTTGTTATTTTGCATCAGTCTCAGTGTTATTTACAAAATTTACACACCTGGTGACAGAGCCAGTCATCACAGGCATGACCCATTGGTACCCACTCTTGAATACTTGTTCCCAGGACACCAAGTTGGAAATCTGTGTTTTGCTTCAAGTGTCCTCTGTGGGGACAGGAGGGAATTTACTCACATTATCAAAGAGCCCTTCCCAGACACTCAGGGTATCATAGGCTCCTGAGCCAATTCTTCTCCAGGCTGAATAATCCTTCTAATAGTTTTTGTTTCATCTTTGTTGATGAAACAAAACTACAAAAACAAACAATTTTTGTAGTTTACTTCTCAAATTTTTCCTGGTTCTCTCAATGTCCCACTAAATTTATAACTAGATACAGAACTATATTAAGCATTTAGCCAGAACTCAGCTTAAGTCAATGACACATTGAGTTTTATTTTACTTCTACTGAGTATTTTGTTCCACCACTATAATTCTTTTTTTTTAATTTATTGGGGTGACAATTGTTAGTAAATTTACATAGATTTCAGGTGTAAAATTCTATATTACATCATCTATAAATCCCATTGTGTGTTCACCACCCAGAGTCAGTTCTCCTTCCATCACCATATATTTGATCCTCCTTACCCTCATCACCCACCACCCACCCCCTTACCCTCTGGTAACCACTAAATTATTGTCTGTGTCTATGAGTTTTTCTTTCTCATTTGTTTGTCTTGTTCTTTTGTTGTTTTTGGTTTATATACCACATATCAGTGAAATCATAGGGTTCTCTGCTTTTTTCTGTCTGACTTATTTCACTTAGCATTATACTCTCAAGATCCATCCATGTTGTCACAAATGCTCCTATATTATCATTCCTTAACGCTGAATAGTATTCCATTGCACCACTATAATTCTAATAGAGTCATTTAAGAAATATTTATCCATCAAATCTTTGGTACTTTTTAAATGAGAGTCCAAAACTGGATAAAATATGAGCAGTCAGTAAATCTCTTGTCTGCCAAAGATTACTAAATAATTATATTTAGTGAAAACAACACTTGGTAATAGATCATATGGAAATTAAAAAGTAAAATTAGCAAAGTAAATAATTTTAGAAAATAAATTAACAACGCATTACTACCTACTTTTTTATTTTTTAAAGTAATATACATTTGGTATTCAAAATTATGAAAATATCAAAAAGTATGAACAGAAACATAATAACCATCAGCATGATACCCCAATTACTATACTAGCATGTTTCCTTTTTTCTACATATATATTTAAATTTTTTATTGAAATATTGTATATTCAATTTTATATTCCTTTTCTAAACTGACATTTTATCACAAATATTCTCCCTAATGTATTAAAATCTCTAACAAAAATTTAATCACTGTATTAGATCCCATTATAAGTTATGTATCCATTCCCCATTACTGATCATTTAAGTTGTTACCAGTCATTTCTATTATAAGTAGTGTTGAACACTTTGATGAACACTGTGATGAACACTTTCACACATCAATATCTGTCCCAATTTTTCGTATTATTATGTATGGTAAATTCCTAAAAATGTAATCACCCAGTGTAGCAGCATGAATATTTGCTACAACTGCTTTCCAGAAATGCTGTACCTTATACCTTGGAGAGTGTAAAGTCCCTGTTTCATCTCACCCTCCCCAGTACTGAGTATTGTGATTTTTAAAATGTCTGTTATATCTTATCTCCTTTGCAATTATTTATCTTTCAAGTTAACTTTTCTCATGTATATGAGTTACTTGTATTTCTTCTTTAGTTCTAGTCCTTTGCTCTCTGTCATGCAGGCTGGCACGCAGGGTCTCTGGTACCGCTCCCCACATAAGAAGGCAGGACATGGTGAGGCCCAAAAGGAACACCCATGGAACTATAGATAGGGGAGTAATACCACTATACTCTCACTGACGACTGGGCTGGGTTGGAGACACAGGAAGCAGGAGCCACACGATCTGTAACCCTCACTCCCCCACTTGCTTGCTCAGCCACCATCTTCTTGCTAGCCCCCATTTTCTCCTAGTGTAGCCAACCCAATTATATTAGTGACCAATGGCTCACTGGTTACAGCTGACCGCCAACCGCCAACCAGCTGATGGCCATCCAATCACAACTGATGGCCATTTACTACCCAAGTGAGCACCTTTCTATGTGAGGCCGAGAGCCTGGAAACTACACTCCTGGCTCTGTCCCCACACTCTCTTACACATTAGGACTATTCTTTACTAATTCGCTTTGAGTTCACCTGAAGCAGTAGCAGTCACCACTGGAAGAAGGTTGGAGGGAAGCGTTCTGGAGAATGAAGGCGAGTAGTGTAGGGCACAGAGATGGTTGGAAATGGTTACTGTTAAATGTTTGTTTGGAGGTGAGGTGGGTTAAGGGTTGAGACTGAGATGTTAGGGGGAGGGCAAAGGAAGGACTCAGTCAAAGGTCACGATTTTCCGAGGTTTGGTCCCCGGGTCGGGTTAGGAGGATGAGAGGTTAGAACCCGGGTTTGGTGGGGGGATGCTGGGATGGGAGCATTACGGTTGGGCCGCTCCGAGGATCGGGACCCGCTCCCAGGATTCCGTCGCTTCCATCTCGCCCCGCCAGCGGCCCAGCCGCTGTATGTAGTTCAGGCCCCACAGACAACCAGATAGTACCTGCTGCTTCAGCTCTTGGCCACGGTGCTGCAGGCACGGCAGAGGGCCGCGAGGCCACCGTGGCAGCATCTACTCGCCTCCTCGCCTTTTCGCAGGGCGCGGGCCGGTCACCAAGGAAACAACGGTGGCGGCCCCAGTAAGTGACGTCACCGGGTGACGCCATCAGCGCGCGTGTCTCGAGGCCTGACGCCCTGCGGTCTGGTGGGGAGAATGCTGCTTAGGCAGCCGTCTTTTCTTGACGCATCCAAAGGGTCAAGAAGGTGAAGGTGGGGGAATGACCATGGCATTGCGAACTGCATGTCCCATGGTACCACAGTATTGCTGGTGGGGTAAGTAGAAAGTGAGAAATGAGCAAGTGAAGGAGGGAGCTAGCCCAGTTAGTAGGCCCCTTGCAGCTGCTTCTTGTTGGGTCAAGGCTCCTTGCAGTTGTTCTCACTTGGGGCACAAACACCTTGCTTGCTCAGCAACATATTCAGAATAAGATATGTTGTTGGAAGAAGGAAAACTGTTGGAGAGGGAGAGAAACCATCTGGCTTATCAGAATATACAAGGTCTGACAAGTTGGCAAACGTGTTGCAACAATGTTGCTAAGCTTTTTTGATATCAGAGGGATTATTCATTATGACTTTGTACTAAATGGACAGAGTTAACTAAGTTTGGTATTTGGAAGTGCTGAAAAGCCTGTGTGAAACAGTTAGACGACCTGAACTTTGTGCCAACAATTCGTGACTCCTGCATCACCACAATGCACCACCTCACTTGTCTGTGAGGGAGTGTTTAGCCAGTAAACAAATAACTGTATTGGAACACCCTCCCTACACACTCACTTGATCTGGCCTCCAATGACTTCTTTCTTTACCTGAAAATAAAGGAAATATTGAAAGGAAAACATTTTGATGACATTCAGGACATCAAGGATAATACGATGACAGCTCTGATGGCCATTCCAGAAAAGGAGTTCCAAAATTGCTTTGAAGGGTGGACGAGGTGCTGGCATCGGTGCATAGCTTCTTCTTCTTTTTTTTTTTTTTTTGCAATGTTTAAGAAAATATTTTATTTATAAAATAAATACAGGCTTTTATGGAGAAAGACATATCAGACAAGAAAGGACTTATGAAAAAGACATAAATGAGAATTTTCTTTAGTCATTTTTATAGTTTTGTTCATTTTATCCTGAGATATTTTTAAGCATAAGGTACATTAGTAAAGAATATAAGATGGATATATATCCACCATCATACTTTGCTACATCTTAAATACTGTAATATTTATTTTATTTTTTTAAATTAAATTTATTGGGGTGACAATTGTTAGTAAATTTACATAGATTTCAGGTGTACAATTCTGTATTACATCGTCTATAAATCCCATTGTGTGTTCACCACCCAGAGTCAGTTCTCCTTCCATCACCATATATTTGATCCCCTTTACCCTCATCACCCACCCCCCACCCCCTTACCCTCTGGTAACCACTAAATTATTGTCTGTGTCTATGAGTTTTTGTTTCTCTTTTGTTTGTCTTGTTCTTTTTGGTTTATATACCACGTATCAGTGAAATCATAGGGTTCTCTGCTTTTTCTGTCTGACTTATTTCACTTAGCATTATACTCTCAAGATCCATCCATGTTGTCACAAATGCTCCTATATCATCTTTCCTTAAGGCCGAATAGTATTCCATTGTGTATATGTACCACAACTTCTTTATCCATTCATCTATCGAAGGACATTTTGGTTGTTTCCATGTCTTGGCCACCGTAAACAAAGCTGCAATGAACATTGGAGTACACGTGTCTCTATAGAGAAATGCTTTTATATTTTTGGGGTAGATACCCAGGAGAGCGATTGCTGGGTCATATGGTAATTCTATTCGTAATTTCTTGAGGAACCTCCACACTGCCTTCCATAGCGGCTGCACCAGTCTGCATTCCCACCAACAGTGTATGAGAGTTCCTTTTTCTCCACAGCCTCTCCAACACTTGTTGCTATTTGTCTTGTTGATGATAGCCATTCTGACTGGGGTGAGGTGATATCTCATTGTGGTTTTCATTTGCATTTCTCTGATGATTAGCGATGTTGAGCATTTTTTCATATGTCTATTGGTGCATAGCTTCTTAAGGAGAGTACTTCCAAGGTGACCGTAGTGATTTTCAGCAGTGAGTTACATAGCACTTTTTTCTAGGATGAGTTCGTGAACTTAATTGTAAGACCTCATATATTCTGCTTCTCAAATAAATCATGGGAAATTAACAGCTTCACAATTACAACCTTGGGAACCAGAGGAGAAGACGGGTCACCTCAGCAGAGAAAGAGAAAGATAATAGGGAGAGGGGGAGACAATTTTACCCAAAGAGATAAAAACCCCCACACAATGTAAAGAGAGGCTGCTTCCCTATCTTGGGTCAGCCCACTTCATGTTTAGAAGTGTACTTGCTTTTACTAATGAACTTCTTGCTGGCCTATGCTGCACAAACGTGTCTCTTGACTGCATTCTTCAAGAAGACAAGAGCCAAGGTGGAGCAGGGCTTGGTTGGGACCCCCAGAGAAGAGGCCTTGCTGTGTCCCTGGCCTCACCTTTACTTGACCTACTTATAGCTTAACAATAGATCAAACCCCTGAGGCTTGAGCTCCAAATGTCCCCTACACCACTCAGTTCCCCATTTTAGAAAATTACCCTGAAACTTATGAATAATACCCTTAGGCTATTGATCACAATCTCAGTAGTCTACCAGGTTACTCCCATCGCTGTTCTTGGATTGCTGACTCCACCAGAGAGCCATGTTGCCAGAGGGGAGGCTCCATGCAGACCCCCTGGAACCATCACATAGCTTCTGGAGGAATACCTAGATTTTCTGTTAAATATTCCAGGCTAGTCTGGAAATGTTAAGGCAGTTTTTGAAGGTGTTAACCTCCTGCCTTTTCATACCGCCAATGCTCTGATGATAAATGCTTATTTTACCACCCACGTCCTGTGTTGATCTATTGGCTGAGTGATACAGGCAGTACGAGCCCCACGATTCATTTGAACTCTGGTTTCAGAGGTATAAATATCATCCCCTGTAACATTGCCACGACATGCCTGCTGGGGGACTCAGTGTTAAAGGTATTGGTTTTCTGATGCCAAGTGGGTTGTGGCTCTGGGGTAAGGTGTCCACGACTCTGGGAGCTGGAAGAAGATGCATGGAGCCAAAGGCAGAGTAGACATACTTTATTCACTAGCTTTCTGGATGCAGCCAGCCTCATCAGGTACAACCAGCAGCCCCCCTGGGCACAGTCAGCAGCAGCCAGCCTCGCAAAATGGCCGGATCTTTTATACCGTAGAGATAAAAGTGGCTGACAGCCAATGTGCTTACATAAGTGTATACAAACAGCGACATCTTCAGGATGGACAGCGCCTGTGCAGTATTTCATCTTATGTAACCGGTGGGCCATTCCACTGGACAGCGGGGGAGGGAGGCTGACTGACTCCTTGTCCCTACATTCCACCCCTTCAGGGTTCCTCATTGGCCTGTTTGCCTATTCAGGCTAGGGCCTTCATCCTAGGCCTCTTTGACAGCAGGGCACTACAGTCCCTTGCAGTGGCCACTCAGCCACTGCAAGTATACCCCTGGCGTCACTTGCAACTCATGGGTCAAACCAGCCCCCCATGGGGCTACCAGGCCTAACCAACAATAGTGGGGGCTTTTGACCCACAATGTGTGTCCCTCCTGGTAGCCCATCACTGCACTTCTTGCCCCGTGAACTGAGTGCCCCTGTTATTTTCAATGACTTGGGGGCGCCTGTAGAGGGCACACAGCCATGTAAGAGTGGCCACCTTGTGCCACTGATCCACAGCCAGACACAGCCAAGCAAACAATAACCCCGTAGCAGTGTCTACTGCTGTGAATGCATAAGTAGCAAACCCCAGGCTTTAGGCAGGGGTCCTATATAAACCACTTGCCAGTGATTGAGGGGCACCTTCCCTCACATAAGCTGCTTTGTCTCCCAGGGGAGCTTCTGCTGTTGGGGGCTGTTCTGAGCACAGACAGCACAGTTATGGCAGGCATCTGCTACCTCCCGCTATTTCAAGGGCAGCCCCCAGCATCTGCTCACCTGACACATAGTTCTGCTTCCAGGGTGCTGCAATTTTCTATGCAGTCAATGGGCCACTCAGTGGCATGGGTCCATTCTAACCATCGAACCCATGCTAAGGCGTCTGCTTCATCATTGACTGGGGACGCTAAGAGGGAGTGACCTATGACATGCAGCAGGGTCACTGCCTTTCCATGCTCTAGGTCCCAGAGATCTTGCCACATGGCTTGACTCCACAGCAAATGGTGTCTTACCAATAAGTTTTGGTGCTTCCATGTGGGGGGCCATAACGTTAGGCCCTGGAACACCGCCTAGTTGTCTATACAAATAACCAGGGGCTCAGGCTCATCGCTGATTATCATCCATACAGCCCTTAGCTCGGCCCACTGGCTACTCTGGCCCACCCCAGTATCCAACCAAGTGGTGTCTGTTTTGGGCTGAACACCAATAGCCGTCCAAACAGCAGTGGCTCCTCGGCTAGAGCCATCAGTATGCCAGGCATCTTCAGATACTAGGGGCTGTCTTTCTCTGTAGAGTGAGGGCTCCAAGTCCTCTCTGGTGGGTAGAGCACTTGGTGCAGCCTGGGCTACAAACTCCACACGCCGCAGGACCTGTTGTAGCTCTGTGCTCAAAGGGTTGAACTGACGGTACTACATTACTCCAAGTAGGCCCCCCACTTGGTGAGGGTGGTGGTCTGTGCCACCCCCCCCCCCCCAGTTTGGGTCCTTGGGTCGAATTACAGACCCACCCCTAGACAGGATAGGGTGTGCGAACCAACTTCTCTGCTGTTCCTGTGATGGCTTCTGTGGCCACCAAAGCCATGAATACAGTGGCCAACTGTTTTTCTATCAAAGAGTAGCAGACTTCTGCCTCCTTCCACAATTGGGACCAAAACTCCACTGGTGACCAGAGTTGCTCCTGCCATTACCAGAGGCCCCAACTGTACCACTCTTGGGTTAATTGGAAATCTGGTTCAAATGGGTGACCAGTCTACTACTTGTAGGGCCTGTGCCTGCTGTACTGCCTGTTTTGTAGCAACAAAGCTTGTTCTATAGCCTCTGCCCAATTCCATGGGGCTTCCTTTTCACCATAGAATATAAGGGCCTTGCCATCTGTGCTAAATGGGGTACCAACATCCACCAATATCCCAGCAGGCCCAACTACGCTTGTAGTTGGGAGACCTCGTTCACCACCCAGCCACATGTCTTCAGGTGGCAGACGAGAGAGTGAGCTGCTTGCTCTAAATCTGAAAGAGAATCAGATGTTAGTAAGACATCATCAACATAGTGACATAGGGCCACAGAGGACGGGTGGTCCCAGTGTGCCAAATTCTGGGCTACAAGCCTGTGGCAAACAGTCAAGCAGTCCATCAAATCATCGACTGAAGGCACTGCAGCATTCAAATTTGGTGTCACCTTATTAAAGTCCCTATAGTCCACAGTCATTCACCAGGTTGCATCAGTCTTCTTTACAGGCCATACCAGGGAATTAAAGGGGCTGTGCATTGGTCTCACAATCTGTGCCTCCTCCAGTTCTGCTATCGGATATCACATCCTATCTTCCCCAGCCACCAGTCTCCAACATCTCCTAGGGTGGCCGTGGTGGTGGCAACTTCATGAATCCAGCATCCCACATAGGGTGCAAGGATGGCAACCAATGCTCCCACGGCACTTGCAGGGGCGTTTTCAAAACCAGATTTCTCATGCTGGTCATAAAACACTCATCATCCAGCTCCTGAGTATTAGGGTTAAACATGTCATGTCTCCTACCCATTTCATGGATGATTTGAGCAAGTTCCACATATGATTGCCATTTACTAACAGTCTCTAGCAGCTCACCTGCATCTTCCCACACTGTATGCAGTGCAGTAGTGAGTCACTCCATTAAGGTGTGGTTGCCCTGGCCTTGCGCCATCCTGCGACAGTTCTGCAACCAGTGTCACAGGGATACATGTACCATCACAGAGGCTAGAGTTTCCATTTTGCCAGCCAAGCAGAGGATACTGTCTGCCCCCTCATCCCATAAATGCAATAACCAACCCAGGAGCGACTCTTCGGGGTAATGCTGGCACTGCTTCCCCAATTCCTATAACTCAGTGAGATCATAGGGGAATGGATTGTGAATTCAGTCACCGCTGAGTTGCCGGCAGCAATGCCTCTGGGGCTCAAAGGTTGTTCATGTTTTATCGTCTGCTGCACTACGGACCAAACCTGGGGATGGAGGATGACATCGACCTCACCCAAATCTTCCACCAGGAACTCTGGAGCGGCCTCTGTCTCAGATCCTCAGCTGCAGAGCTCTGCCTCTAGCTGGCGAACCCGAGCCTCCAACGCTTCCCCCTAGGACTGCACTTCCTGCACTTGGGCCTCCTTGTTGCAGTCCAACTCCATGAGGAACACCCAGCCCACATAGCCAGCCGGCAGTGACTTTCGATTTGTCTGGCAGCTGCTCCTTTAAAACCTCCAAGGCTTTTCTATGTTGGCCAGAGAACTGTCCCTGTCTTCCCACCCCTCCACGGGGTCCCAGCTCTTGAGAACAGCGGCTACCAGGTACCACACACAGTGTGGCGGCCAAATGTCCTCCTGCCCAGGGGTGAACGGCTTCCTTACTGGACCTGGACTACCCTGCTTACTGAGCCAGGTTCATGTCTGAGTGGGTTGTGGCCCTGGGGTAAGGTGTCCGCGACTCTGGGAGCTGGAAGAAAATGCATGGAGCTGAAGGCAAAATAGACACACTTCATTCACTAGCTTTCTGGACACAGCCAGCCTCGTCAGGTACAACCAGCAGCCCCCCTGGGCACAGTCAGCAGCAGCCAGCCTTGTAAAATGACCGGACCTTTTATACCATACAGAGACAAAAGTGGCTCACAGGGAAGGTGTTCACATAAGCGTATACAAACAGCGACATCTTCAGGATGGATGGCACCTGCACAACATTTCATCTTAAGTAACCAGGGGGCCATTCCACTGGACAGTCAGGGAGGGAGCCTGACTTACTCCTTTGTCCCTACACAAGGTTTACTAAACCAACCTAACAATACAGGCCAACGAGTAGCACCCTCCCACTGAAAAACTTTAAGTTTTCTTTCCTGTAGAAATTTTAAGTTTCCTTCTCCTTAAGTTTCCTTTTCCCCAGTTTTTTAGCTCCTACCCCTGTTTTAGACAATTACCCTAAAACTTGTAATTCATACTTGTTGATTGTAATCATTGAAGCCTAATGTACTCTCTTACCCGTTCCAGGCCTAACTCCTGGACAATTAGCAACAACTGAATAACTGGTTGAATGGCCACAGGCTCTATAGAGCTAATGGATTTATTAATTAAAATTTATTTTTCATCATTCAGGGGCCGTGGGGATACAGAGGATACCTCAACAAGATTGCCAATTGCAGCCAAAGAAACCAACGCAGTCTTCCAGGTGGATCTCAAGACCCCTTCCTCTCATCTGAGATCAGATAGGGCTAGAGTTCCATGAATTCCCCAATAGGTAGGGACAGCTCTACGCCCCTGTCCAGCAGGAAGCAGATACAGAAGAAAAGACCTTCTGTCCCTCAACTTCCCATAGAGATTTTATGGGAATCATGTCTCTCAAGGGGAAAACAAGGCAGGCAGTTAGAGATAGGCATCAGGTCTCTGCATTCCTGCACCACCCATAGAATGTGACTGCCCAAAAGACCTCCCCTCTCCACCCAAAACTTTCCCTTTTTATTGTAATTATCTACCCCTATGAGGAACAAATGGGTACAAAATACCCAACTAAATTAAACTGGCCACTCACACCTGCGCAGTAAAGGTCACAACCTTCATTTCACCTGGGCCTCATTATACCACCATTATAATATCATACTTATGCCTATAAGTTCATTAACATCATTATAACAGACTGAATTCTGGGAAGGAACATGCACAGTCTGAAAAGATGAGGTAATAGCCTCTTGTCAATCACACGTGTCAGTCAAGTGATCCCAAGCTCAGAAAAGAACAGCCCATTGTAGAGGAAAAAAAGGGATAAAACTCCAAGTCTTCACTAGTCAGTGCCTTTTGAGCCTCTTCTTTTGCTCTGCCTGCTCCAAACTCTTTGGAGTGTACTTTTTCTCCTGATAATGCCACCTTGGGCCCTTGAGCCATTCTCTGCTGCTCGGGTCTGCTTCTATTTCTTTGGAGTGTGCTGTGTCTTCTAATAAACTATTCTTTCACCATTTTATTTCTGTGTTCCATTCAATTCTTTGCTCGAGATGTCAAGAACCTGGACACCACACCAAGGAGGGCCCACTCTCTGGTAACACTTATGATACCATTTGTCAAACAAAAAACATCCAATCTAAGAGAAACCTTATAAGAGTTTATTTCAGCCAAACTGATGACAATTGCCAGGAAGTAAAATTTCCCTGGATTGAAAAAATGCTCCACAAAATGGCAGTTTGCAGCTTGTTTTATACATAGAATCAAAGGAGGAGGGTTACATGAAATCCATTGGTGGTAATTAAGGGATGGGAGAAAGCAAGGTGGGGAAATCTCTGGGATTAGATAAAAGTAAATTGGAGAGACAGGTATTTATTTTACATTGATGAGTACAGGATAGTTAATAGTTCACTTTTTACAACACATGGAGATGGTAATCAGGGGACAAGAATAATAATGAGGGATTCTATAGTTTCCTGCTCTGGTCTAGAAAAAGGGATTACTGACATTCCATGGGCACGTTATCCTAGATGCAAAAAGACAATAGGCAGGCTCACTTAAGGTAAAGATTGACCTTTGTGAATGAAGCTACAGACTAAAGATGTGACTTCCCGCCACGGCCCACCTTAGAAATTTTTATGTTCACGCCATCCTATCTAGTTATTTTCAGTCTCCTGAGCTTGTCAGTTTTAAACTGTGGCCCCTTTTTGGTCCACACATTTAAGCATCTTAAACTCTTAAATTAACAGGAAGGGTAGCTTTCCAACATGGCCTTCCTGGAATACACGGTTCTGTTGCATACTTTCATTTCAAAAGGTGGTTTTTAGTTCTTTGCCATTTGGGGTATTGCTGAAGTTTCATTTCATTCCAGATTTGCATGCTGCCCTTCTGAAATTCTATGAGAAGGGTGAGTCTGTGTTCTACAGCAAGGCTGTAGCAAATAATTTTACACATACTCTCAGGAACATTGTAATAACCCTTTCCCAAGTGGGACAGAATACTATAAATCCAATTCCCAAACTCTTTTCCACTACACTGAATAAGAATGATGATGATCTGAGCTCCCTTTTCAAATGATGAACCACATGAATATAAATGAATATTTTTCAGTACCACACACAACTTGTTTCCACAGGTCCAACTTCCATGCTATTTATGTGTACTTTTATCTTCAAGTATAATATAGAAAAAAGTGACAAACCAGTGTCCACCTCACTGAATTTTCACACTAAACACACCTCCATGTAACATCACTCAGATTAGAATACAGAACATAACCAGCACCCTAGTAGTCTTCCCTCTTTCTTGTCCCTACCCACCTCCAACCCCCATGTTAAAAGTAAACACTAGCAGTGTGTCCTAGCATCTTGTAGGGCTGTTCATTCCACATGTTCATGAGATGTATTTGTATCAATGTGTGTAGTTGTAGTTTGTTCATTCCGAAATTTCATTGTGTGATGTACTCTAATACACTGCTTCTTTCTACTGTTGCTGTACATTTGAGTATTTCTCAGTTTAGGGCTATTATAAGTATCACTACTATTTACAGATGTACATAGTGAGAGTATATGTGCACAATGCTGAGCCACAAGGCATGTTCTATGCACAATTTTAGTAGATACTGCCTATTTCCCAAAGTTGTACTAATTTCATGTCCTTGACAACATTTGGTACTGTCTGCTTTTTGTAGCTCATGTCTTTATTTTGAACTAATTTCTCAATTATGACTCATGATACTTAAAAGTTAACTTAAATAGCCACTTAGTATTAAAAATGTTTGTAGCAAGCTTCCAGTGGCTTTTCCATACAAGCAGCTTATTTTGGCTCATGCTGCAGACTTTCCTAATATCTCTCAAAGGTTCACAAGCCCCAAACAAGCAGCATCTGGCCTCAGCATGCCCTATATCTCTTGCTAAGCAGCCCCAAGCCCTGCATTGTGGTATCTGGCCTCAGTTCCCAGCTTAATGTCTCCCAGGTACCTACAAGCCCAGAACAGTTAGGAGCCAACTGTGGATTGCTTTGTGGCTTATGCCAGGTGGGCCATAGCACAACACAGGCTGCCACTGAACTTGGCCTATGGTGGGGTCTCTCCTAGGAAGTCCCAGGGCTAGCATGCCTGACTGCCTCTGTGGACAACACATGCAAAGGGCAGAATGGGAAGGAACCAGAGCACTGCTAAAGCAAATTCTGCTCTGTAGGGTCACCCCTGGACAATAGCTCCTCCACTGTAGTCATGTTTCCTTACAACAAATCAGCCTGAGGGTCAATCCCACCAACTGATATGCCAACAGCAACCAAGGCTCAACTACAATGGAAGGACACACACAACCCACACATGTAGCATCCAGCTCATGTGGCCAGGGAGAATGTGCCACTACACCACAGGACTCCTACTACATAAGGCCACTCTACTAAGACTGGGAGACATAGCATTTCTACCTAATACATAGAAACAAACACAGGAAAGTAGCTAAAATGGAGAGAAAAAGAAACATGTCCCAAATAAAAAAACAGAACAAAACTCTAGCAAAACAACCAAACAAAACAGAGACAAGCAGGAAATGGCCAGATAGTTCAGTTGGTTAGAGCATGGTGCTCTTAACAACGGGGTTGCTGGTTCGATCCATACATGGGACACTGTGAGCTGCGCCTTCCACTACTAGATTGAAACAACTAGAGCTGATGGGTCATGGAAAAACACACTTAAATAAATAAAAGTTTTTTAAAAAATGGAGATAAGCAATCTATTTACTAGATGTAGAGTTCAAAACACTGATTATAAGGATGCTCAATGATCTCAGTGAGAACTTCAACAAATAGAGAGGAGACATAAAAATGGAGATAGGAAACATAAAAGAAAACAGTCAGAAATGAAGGATACAATAACTGACATGAAGGATACATTAGAAGGATTCAACAGTAGATTAGATGAAGCAGAGAATCAAATCAGCGATTTGAAAAATAAGGTAGAAGAAAAAAACCAATCAGAACAGCTAAAAGAATTTTTAAAATGAGGATAGTTTAAGGGGCCTCTGGGACAACATGAAGCATACCAATATTTGTTTTACAATGGTTACCAGAAGGAAAAGAGAGAGAGCAAGGAATTGAAAACCTATTGGAAGAAATAACGATGGAAAACTTCCCTAACCTGGTGAAGGAAAACAAGCCCAGGAATGGCAGACAGTCCCAAACAAAATGAATCCAAACGGACCCACACCAAGACACATCATAATAAAAATGCCAAAGGATAAAGACAAAGAGAGCATCTTAAAAAGCAGCAAGAGAAAAGCGGTTATTTACCTACAATGGAGCACCCATAAGACTATCAGCTGATTTGAACATAAACTTTGCAGGCCAGAAGAGATTGGCATGAAATATTCAGTGATGAAAGCAAGGACCTACAACTAAGATTACTCTATTCAGCAAAGCTGTGATTTAGAATCAAAGGACAGATAAAGAGTTTCCCAGACAAGAAAAAGCCAAAGAAGTTCATCAACACCAAACTAGAATTGTAAGGAGTGTTAGAGTGTTTTTAGGACTTCCTTAAGACAAAAAACCAAAACAAACAAACAAACAAACAAAAAACAAACAAACCGAAAATATTAATAAAATGGTAATAACTACAACTACTATCAACAATTACTTTAAATGTAAATGGATTAAATGTTCCGATCAAAAGATAGGGTGGCTAAATGGATAAGCAAACAAGACCCTTACATATGCTGCCTACAAGAGACTCACTTCAGATCAAAAAAACACACACAGACTTGAAGTAAAAGGATGGAAGAAAACATTTTATGTAAATGGAAACAAACAAAAAAGCTGGGTTAGAAATACTTTTATCAGATAGAATAGACTTAAAAACAAAGGCTATAACAAGTGACAAAAAAGGACCCAGTATAAACACTCAAAAAAAAATCCAGAACTGAAATATATACTGTAATAAAAGAAGAAACAAAGGAAAACATCATAGAATACCACCACACAGAAAAAATAGACAACAACAAAAAGGCAAGGAAACAATGGAGACACCGCCTTACCAGAAAACTAAAAACAGAAAGATGGGAATTCCTCACATATCAATAATCACCCTAAATGTAAATGGACTGAAATCACCAATAATAAGGCACAGAGTAGCAGATTGGATCAGAAAACTAAACCCAACCATATGCTGTCTCCAAGGGACACATCTCAGCTACAAGGACAAGCATAGACTCAAAGTGAAAGGGTGGAAATTGACACTCCAAGCAAATGATACCCAATGAAAATCAGGTGTACCCATAATGATATCAGATGAAACAGACTTCAGGGTGGAAAAGATAACAAGAGACAAAGATGGACATTTCATAATGGTAAAGGGGACTATACAACAAGAAGACATAACAGTCATCAATATTTATGCCCCCAATCAGGGAGCACTGAAATATACCAAGCAACTACTAACAGAACTAAAGAGAGAAATTGACCAGAACACAATTATACTAGGGGACTTAAATACATCATTGACAGCTATGGATAGATCATCCAAACAGAAAGAAATAACGAAATAGCAGCCTTAAATGACACATCAGATGAAATGGACATAATAATATATGTAGAGCACTTCATCTGCAAACATCAGACTATACATTCTTTTCTAGTGCACATGGAACATTCCCAAGGATAGACAATATATTGGGACATAAAATCAGCCTCAGCACATTTAAGAAGATTGAAATCACACTAAGCATATTCTCTGATCACAAGGCTTTGAAATCTGATATCAACTGCAAAAAGAAAGCAGGACAAAACACAAATACATGGAGATTAAACAATATACCTTTAAAGAACGACCGGGTCAAAGAAGAAATTAGAGGAGAGATCAAAAGATACATAGAAACAAATGACAATGCAAATACATCCTACTAAAATTTTTGGGATGTGGTGAAAGCAGTTTTAAGAGGGAAATTTATATCATTACAGGCCTATCTCAAGAAACAAGAAAAATCCCAAATAAATAACCTCATGTTACACCTCAAAGAACTAGAAAAAGAAGAACAAGCGAAACCCAAAGTCAGCAGAAGAAAGGAAATAACAAAAATCAGAGCAGAACTAAATGAAATAGAGAACAAAAACAATAGAAACAATTATGTGACAAAGAGCTGGTTCTTTGAAAAAATTAACAAAATTGACAAATCCTTAGCTAGACTCATTAAGACAAAAAGAGAGAAGACACTAATTAACAAAA
Source organism: Rhinolophus hipposideros (assembly GCF_964194185.1). Taxonomy (NCBI): domain Eukaryota; kingdom Metazoa; phylum Chordata; class Mammalia; order Chiroptera; family Rhinolophidae; genus Rhinolophus; species Rhinolophus hipposideros. The sequence continues at coordinate 59,660,303 of NC_138063.1, forward strand.
TCAGAAATGAAAAAGGGGAAGTTATCATGGACACCACAGAAATACAAAGGAACATCCAAGAATACTATGAAGGACTATATGCCACCAAATTCAATAACCTAGAAGAAATGGACAAGTTCTTAGAAACATATAGCCTTCCAAGGCTGAACCATGAAGAACTGGAAAATCTAAACAGACCGATCATCAGTAACGAAATTGAATCAGTCATTTAAAACCTTCCCAAAAGCAAAAGTCCGGGACCAGATGGCTTCACTAGTGAATTCTACCAAACCTTCAAAGAGGATCTCATACCAATCCTGCTCAAACTCTTCCGAAAAATTGAAGAAGAGACAGTACTCCTTAACTCATTTTATGAGGCCAACATTACCCTGATACCAAAACCTGGAAAGGACAACACACACAAAAAAACCTACAGACCAATATCTCTGATGAATACAGATGCAAAAATATAAACAAAATTCTACTAAATCGAATACAACAATGCATTAAAAAGATTATTCACCACGACCAAGTGGGGTTCATCCCTGGGGCACAAGGATGGTTTAACATCTGCAAGTCCATCAATGTGATACATCACATAAACAAAATAAAGAACAAAAATCATATATTATATTAATTGATGCAGAAAAAGCATTTGACAAGATACAACATCCATTTATGATTAAAACAGGTATAGAAGTTAATAAAATAGGTATAGAAGGAAAATACTTCAACATAATAAAGGACATATATGACAAGCCCTCAGCTAATCTCATAATTAATGGTGAATAACTGAAGCCCTTTGCTCTATGTTCAGGAACACGACAGGGCTATCCCCTATCACCTCTGCTTTTCAACATAGTGTTGGAAGTCCTTGCCAGAGCAATCAGGCAAGAGAAAGAAATAAAAGGCATCCAAATTGGAAATGAAGAAGTTAAATTGTCACTCTTTGCAGATGACATGATGCTATATATAGAAAACCCAAAAGACTCCACCAAAAAGCTGTTAGAAACAATCAACGAAAACAGGAAAGTTGCTGGCTACAAAATCAACGTACAAAAGTCCATTGTATTCTTATATACTAACAATGAAATCTCAGAAAAAGAAATACAAAAAATGATTCCTTTTGCAATTGCAGCAAAAAGAATAAAATAACTAGGAATAAACTTAACCAAGGATGTGAAGGACCTATATGCTGAGAACTATAAGACATTTTTGAAAGAAATTAAAGAAGACACAAAGAAATGGAAAGACATTCCATGCTCATGGATTGGAAGAATCAACATAGTTTAAACGGCCATATTACCTAAAGCAATATACAGATTTAATGCAATCCCCATCAAAATCCCAATGGCATTTTTAAAAGAAACAGAACAAAAAATCATCAGATTTATTTGGAACCACAAAAGACCCCGAATAGCCAAAGCAATATTTAAAAAAAAGAACAATACTGGAGGTATCACACCCCTTGACTTTTACTTGTACTACAGGGCTACAATAATAAAAACAGCATGGTATTGGCAGAAAAACAGACACATAGATCAATGGAATAGAATTGAGAACCCAGAAATAAAACCACATAAATATGGACAGACAATTTTTGACAAAGAAGCTCAAAACATACAATGGAGGAAAGACAGCCTCTTCAATAAATGGTGCTGTCAGAATTGGATAGCCACGTGCAAAAAAATAAAACTGGACTGCTATCTGTCACCATGTACCAAAATTAATTCAAAATGGATCAAAGACTTAAACATAAGTCCTGACACAATAAACTGCATAAAAGAAAACATAGGTACTAAACTTATGGACCTTGGGTTCAAAGAACATTTTATGAATTTGACTCCAAAGGCAATGGAAGTGAAAGCTAAAATAAACAAATGGGATTATGTGAAATTGAAAAGCTTCTGCACAGCAAAAGAAACTATTGACAAAATAAAGAGGCAACCACTGAATGGGAGAAGATTTTTGCAAACATTGCCTCCGATAAGGGACTAACATCCAAAATATACAAGGAACTCATGAAATTAAAAAACAAAAAAACTAACAACCCAATTGAAAAATGGGCAGAGGACCTGAAGAGACATTTCTCCAAAGAGGACATACAAATGGCAAATACACATATGAAAAAATGGTCAACATCACTAATCATCAGAGAAATGCAAATAAAAACCACAATGAGATTTTCACCTCACCCCAGTCAGAATGGCTATCACCAACAAGACAAATAGTAACAAGTGTTGGAGAGGCTGTGGAGAAAAAGGAACCCTCATCCACTGTTGGTGGGAATGCAGACTGGTGCAGCCGCTATGGAAGGCAGTGTGGAGGTTCCTCAAAAAATTACGAATAGAATTACCATATGACCCAGCAATCCCTCTCCTGGGTATCTACCCAAAAAATATGAAAACATTTGTATGTAAAGACACGTGTGCTCCAATGTTCATTGTAGCTTTGTTTATGGTGGCCATGACATGGAAACAACCAAAATGTTCTTCAATAGATGAATGGATAAAGAAGTTGTGGTATATACACACAATGGAATACTATTCGGCGGTAAGAAAAGATGATATAGGAATATTTGTCACAACATGGATGGATCTTGAGAGTATAATGCTAAGTGAAATAAGTCAGACAGAAAAAGCAGAGAACCCTATGATTTCACTGATATGTGGTATATAAACCAAAAACAACAAAAGGACAAGACAAACAAATGAGAATCAAAAACTCAGAGACACAGACAATAGGTTAGTGGTTATCAGAGGTAAGGGGGTTGGGGGTGGGAGATGAGGGTAGAGGGGATATAATATATGGTGATGGAAGGAGAACTGACTCTGTGTGGTGAACACACAATCGTATTTATAGATGATGTAATACAGAATTGTACACCTGAAATCTGTGTAATTTTACTAACAATTGTCACCCCAATAAATTAAAAAAAGAAGGACCCAGTAATCCCACTTCTGGGTATTTATCCAAAGAAACCCAAACATTACTTCAAAGGGACATGTTCATCTATATGTTCACGGCAGCATTATTTACAATAGCCAAGATATTGTGACAACCTGGGTGTCCATCAATGAATGACTGGATAAATAGGTGGTACATATATTCAATAGAATATTACTTAGCCATGAAATGAATGAAATCTTCCCATCTGCAACAACATGGATGGACCTAAAGGGTATTTTACTGATGGAGTAAGTCAGATGAGAAAGATAAATGACACATGATTTCACTTATATGTGGAATCTAAAGAACAAAATAAACAAACAGAAACAAACTCACAGAAACAGAGAACATTTTTATGATTGTAGGAAAGAGGACTTTAGCGTTTTGCTAGCTGTTGGCTGGAGGGTGCCACCATTTCTAGAGGCCACCACAGTTCTTTGCTATTTGAACTTTTCCAACATCAAGCTCCTGAGAGTCTTCAGTCTGTTAAGAAGTTTTATATAACATAAAGTAATCACAGGAGTAACATTCTAGCAAGTCACAGATCCATTCCACACTCAAAGAAGAAGGCCTTCTTAGCCTCCTCTGTGAACACACTACGCCATTTGACCCTGCCACCAGGTAAGGCCATCCAGCACGCCTGGTGGCAGCAATAGCAGACATATTCCCGAGGAAGTTACAGGGTCATGAATATAGTTTAACTCTATGCTAATAATAATAAAAATTAAACTCCCTACATATATGTATGAGCAATGAGAAAGGATGCAAAAAATTTATTACTCTTGTTCACCTCATTTACAATGGAAAAAGGAATATCTCCATGTGAGACAACATTTTTAGGGAAAAAAACAAACACATTTAAGTAGGACAAGGTGTCTGGGGCTGGCCTGCCCGGACCCGCCCAGACATGCCCGGACATGTTTGCACCTGGTTGCCCCTGGGCCAAGCTTAAGTTTCAATTCTATTGTTTAAGTTTAAGTTTCGATTTCTCAGCCAGCCCGCCATTTCCCCGCCCGCTATGCCGAAATGACTAAGCACCCTCTGATTGGTCGGTCCCCATATTGGGAGACCAGGCGTTTCTTTGCTGTGCCTAAATCTATATATACAAGCTGTTACCTTCAATAAAGAGAGACTTGATCAGATTCCTGTCTTGTCTCCATTTCTCGCGTACCCCTGTTCCCCCGAGCCCCTATTTCTCCCCCAGGTCTTCCGTTGTCGATCCTGCAGGTCCGGACAACAAGGGGTAGAGGGCTACAGGAGAAATGGCGACAGAAGCAATGTCAAGGGGAATTCCCCATCACAGAACTGGGAACATAGGATCACAGTGTAAAGAGGCAATAGGCAAGAAATAAGGTGAAGATTAGGAGTGGCATAAGGTATAGGGAAATAATAAAGGCAGTATTGGATCCAATGTAATTTCACATCTGCCACACTTAATGATCATTATCAAGCAAATATATATACATTTTTAATTAATTTTATTGGGGTGACAATTGTTAGTAAATTTACATAGATTTCAGGTGTACAATTCTGTATTACATCGTCTATAAATCCCATTGCGTGTTCACCACCCAGAGTCAGTTCTCCTTCCATCACCATATATTTGATCCCCTTTACCCTCATCACCCACCCCCCACCCCCTTACCCTCTGGTAACCACTAAATTATTGTCTGTGTCTATGAGTTTTTGTTTCTCATTTGTTTGTCTTGTTCTTTTTGGTTTATATACCACATATCAGTGAAATCATAGGGTTCTCTGCTTTTTCTGTCTGACTAATTTCACTTAGCATTATTCTCTCGAGATCCATCCATGTTGTCACAAATGCTCCTATATCATCTTTCCTTACCGCCGAATAGTATTCCATTGTGTATATGTACCACAACTTCTTTATCCATTCATCTATCGAAGGACATTTTGGTTGTTTCCATGTCTTGGCCACCGTAAACAAAGCTGCAATGAACATTGGCGTACACGTGTCTCTATAGAGAAATGCTTTTATATTTTTTGGGTAGATACCCAGGAGAGCGATTGCTGGGTCATATGGTAATTCTATTCGTAATTTCTTGAGGAACCTCCACACTGCCTTCCATAGCGGCTGCACCAGTCTGCATTCCCACCAACAGTGTATGAGAGTTCCTTTTTCTCCACAGCCTCTCCAACACTTGTTACTATTTGTTTTGTTGATGAAAGCCATTCTGACTGGGGTGAGGTGATATCTCATTGTGGTTTTCATTTGCATTTCTCTGATGATTAGCGATGTTGAGCATTTTTTCATATGTCTATTTGCCATTTGTATATCCTCTTTGGAGAAATGTCTCTTCAGGTCCTCTGTCCATTTTTCAATTGGGTTGTTTGTTTTTTTGTTGTTGAGTTTCATGAGTTCCTTGTATATTTTGGATATTAGCCCCTTATCAGAGGAACTGTTTGTGAAAATCTTCTCCCATTCAGTTGGTTGCCTCATTATTTTGTCAATAGTTTCTTTTGCTGTGCAGAAGCTTTTCAGTTTCATGTAATCCCATTTGTTTATTTTAGTTTTTACTTCCATTGCCTTTGGAGTCAAATTCATAAAATGTTCTTTGAACCCAAGGTCCATAAGTTTAGTACCTATGTTTTCTTCAATGCAGTTTATTGTGTCAGGTCTTATGCTTAAGTCTTTGATCCATTTTGAATTAATTTTGGTACATGGTGACAGATAGCAGTCCAGTTTCATTCTTTTGCACGTAGCTATCCAATTCTGCCAGCACCATTTATTGAAGAGGCTGTCTTTCCTCCATTGTATGTTTTTAGCTTCTTTGTCAAAAATTATCTGTCCATATTTATGTGGTTTTATTTCTGGGTTCTCAATTCTATTCCGTTGGTCTATATGTCTGTTTTTCCGCCAATACCAAGCTGTTTTGATTATTGTAGCCCTGTAGTACAAGGAAAAATCAGGGAGTGTGATACTTCCAGTATTGTTCTTTTTTTTAAATATTGCTTTGGCAATTCGGGGTCTTTTGTGGTTCCAAACAAATCTGATGATTTTTTGTTCTATTTCTTTAAAAATGCCATTGGGATTTTGATGGGGATTGCATTAAATCTGTATATGGCTTTGGGTAATATGGCCATTTTAACTATGTTGATTCTTCCAATCCATGAGCACGGAATGTCTTTCCATTTCTTTGTGTCTTCTTCAATTTCTTTCTTTTTTTTTTTTTTTTTAATTAATTTTATTGGGGTGACAATTGTTAGTAAATTTACATAGATTTCAGGTGTACAATTCTGTATTACATCGTCTATAAATCCCATTGTGTGTTCACCACCCAGAGTCAGTTCTCCTTCCATCACCATATATTTGATCCCCTTTACCCTCATCACCCACCCCCCACCCCCTTACCCTCTGGTAACCACTAAATTATTGTCTGTGTCTATGAGTTTTTGTTTCTCATTTGTTTGTCTTGTTCTTTTTGGTTTATATACCACATATCAGTGAAATCATAGGGTTCTCTGCTTTTTCTGTCTGACTTGTTTCACTTAGCATTATTCTCTCGAGATCCATCCATGTTGTCACAAATGTTCCTATATCATCTTTCCTTAACGCCGAATAGTATTCCATTGTGTATATGTACCACAACTTCTTTATCCATTCATCTATCGAAGGACATTTTGGTTGTTTCCATGTCTTGGCCACCGTAAACAAAGCTGCAATGAACATTGGCGTACACGTGTCTTTATAGAGAAATGCTTTTATATTTTTGGGGTAGATACCCAGGAGAGCGATTGCTGGGTCATATGGTAATTCTATTCGTAATTTCTTGAGGAACCTCCACACTGCCTTCCATAGCGGCTGCACCAGTCTGCATTCCCACCAACAGTGTATGAGAGTTCCTTTTTCTCCACAGCCTCTCCAACACTTGTTACTATTTGTTTTGTTGATGAAAGCCATTCTGACTGGGGTGAGGTGATATCTCATTGTGGTTTTCATTTGCATTTCTCTGATGATTAGCGATGTTGAGCATTTTTTCATATGTCTATTTGCCATTTGTATATCCTCTTTGGAGAAATGTCTCTTCAGGTCCTCTGTCCATTTTTCAATTGGGTTGTTTGTTTTTTTGTTGTTGAGTTTCATGAGTTCCTTGTATATTTTGGATATTAGCCCCTTATCAGAGGAACTGTTTGCGAAAATCTTCTCCCATTCAGTTGGTTGCCTCATTATTTTGTCAATAGTTTCTTTTGCTGTGCAGAAGCTTTTCAATTTCATATAATCCCATTTGTTTATTTTAGTTTTTACTTCCATTGCCTTTGGAGTCAAATTCATAAAATGCTCTTTGAACCCAAGATCCATAAGTTTAGTACCTATGTTTTCTTCAATGCAGTTTATTGTGTCAGGTCTTATGCTTAAGTCTTTGATCCATTTTGAATTAATTTTGGTACATGGTGACAGATAGCAGTCCAGTTTCATTCTTTTGCACGTAGCTATCCAATTCTGCCAGCACCATTTATTGAAGAGGCTGTCTTTCCTCCATTGTATGTTTTTAGCTTCTTTGTCAAAAATTATCTGTCTATATTTATATGGTTTTATTTCTGGGTTCTCAATTCTATTCCATTGGTCTATGTGTCTGTTTTTCCGCCAATACCAAGCTGTTTTGATTATTGTAGCCCTGTAGTACAAGGAAAAATCAGGGAGTGTAATACCTCCAGTATTGTTCTTTTTTTTTAATATTGCTTTGGCTATTCGGGGTCTTTTGTGGTTCCAAACAAATCTGATGATTTTTTGTTCTATTTCTTTAAAAAATGCCATTGGGATTTTAATGGGGATTGCATTAAATCTGTATATGGCTTTGGGTAATATGGCCATTTTAACTATGTTGATTCTTCCAATCCATGAGCACGAAATGTCTTTCCATTTCTTTGTGTCGTCTTCAATTTCTTTCAAAAATGTCTTATAGTTTTCAGCATATAAATCCTTCACATCCTTGGTTAAGTTTATTCCTAGGTATTTTATTCTTTTTGCTGCAATTGCAAAAGGAATTGTTTTTTCTATCTCTTTTTCTGAGATTTCATTGTTGGTATATAGGAAAGCAATGGACTTTTGTACGTTGATTTTGTAGCCAGCAACTTTACTGTATTCATTGATTGTTTCTAATAGCTTTTTGGTGGAGTCTTTAGGGTTTTCTATGTATAGCATCATGTCATCTGCAAAGAGTGACAATTTAACTTCTTCATTCCCAATTTGGATGCCTTTTATTTCTTTCTCTTGCCTGATAGCTCTGGCGAGGACTTCCAACACTATGTTGAAAAGCAGAGGTGATAGGGGACAACCTTGTCGTGTTCCTGAACGTAGAGCAAAGGGCTTCAGCTTTTCACCATTAATTATAAGATTAGCTGAGGGCTTGTCGTATATGGCCTTTATTATGTTGAGGTATTTTCCTTCTATACCAATTTTAGTAAGTGTTTTAATCATAAATGGATGTTGTATCTTATCAAATGCTTTTTCTGCATCAATTGATAGAATCATATGATTTTTGTCCTTTATTTTGTTTATGTGATGTATCACATTGATGGATTTGCGAATGTTGAACCATCCTTGTGCCCCGGGGATGAACCCCACTTGGTCGTGATGAATAATCTTTTTAATGCATTGTTGTATTCGATTTGCTAGAATTTTGTTTAGGATTTTAGCATCTGTATTCATCAGAGATTTAGGTCTGTAGTTTTCTTTTTTGTGTTGTCCTTACCAGGTTTTGGTATCAGGGTAATGTTGGCCTCATAAAATGAGTTAGGGAGTACTGACTCTTCTTCAATTTTTTGGAAGAGTTTGAGCAGGATTGGTATTAGATCCTCTTTGAAGGTTTGGTAGAATTCACTGGTGAAGCCATCTGGTCCAGGACTTTTGATTTTGGGAAGGTTTTTGATGACTGATTCAATTTCGTTACTGGTGATCGGCCTGTTAAGATTTTTCAGTTCTTCATGATTCAGCCTGGGAAGGCTATATGTTTCTAAGAACTTGTCCATTTCTTCTAAGTTATTAAATTTGGTGGCATATAGTCCTTCATAGTATTCTTGGATAATCCTTTGTATTTCTGTGGTGTCCGTGATAACTTCCCCTTTTTCATTTCTGATTTTGTTAATTAGTGTCTTCTCTCTTTTTATCTTAGTGAGTCTAGCCAAGGGTTTGTCAATTTTGTTAATCTTTTCAAAGAACCAGCTTTTTGTCACATTAATTTTTTCTATTGTCTTTTTGTTCTCTATTTCATTTAGTTCTGCTCTGATTTTTGTTATTTCCTTTCTTCTGCTGACCTTGGGTTTCGCTTGTTCTTCTTTTTCTAGTTTTTTAAGGTGTAACATGAGATTATTTATTTGGGATTTTTCTTGTTTCTTGAGATAGGCCTGTAATGATATAAATTTCCCTCTTAAAACTGCTTTCGCGGCATCCCAAAAATTTTGGTAGGATGTATTTTCATTGTCATTAGTTTCTATGTATCTTTTGAGCTCTCCTCTAATTTCTTCTTTGACCCAGTCGTTCTTTAAAAGTATGTTGTTTAATCTCCATGTATTTGTGTTTTTTCCTGCTTTCTTTTTGCAGTTGATATCCAATTTCAAAGCTTTGTGATCAGAGAATATGCTTGGTATGATTTCAATCTTCTTAAATTTGCTGAGGCTGATTTTGTGTCCCAATATATGGTCTATCCTTGAGAATGTTCCATGTACACTAGAAAAGAATGTATAGTCTGATGTTTTAGGATGAAGTGCTCTATATATGTCAATTATGTCCAATTCATCTAATGTGTCATTTAGGGCTGCGATTTCGTTATTTATCTTCTGTTTGGATGATCTATCCATAGCTGTCAATGATGTATTTAAGTCCCCTAGTATAATTGTGTTTTGGTCAATTTCTCCCTTTAGTTCTGTTAGTAGTTGGTTGGTATATTTCGGTGCTCCCTGATTGGGGGCATAAATATTGATGACTGTTATGTCTTCTTGTTGTATAGTCCCCTTTACCATTATGAAATGTCCATCTTTGTCTCTTGTTATCTTTTTCACCCTGAAGTCTGTTTCATCGGAAATCATTATGGCTACACCTGATTTCCTCTGGGTACCATTTGCTTGGAGTGTCAATTTCCACCCTTTCACTTTGAGTCTATGCTTGTCCTTGTAGCTGAGATGTGTCTCTTGTAGGCAGCATATGGTTGGGTTTAGTTTTTTGATCCAATCTGCTACTCTGTGTCTCTTTATTATTGAGTTCAGTCCATTTACATTTAGGATGATTATTGATATGTGAGGATTTCCTGTCATTCTGTCTTTAGTTTTCTGGTAAGGCTGTGTCTCCATTGTTTCTTTGCCTTTTTGTTGTTGTCTGTTATTTCTGTGTGGTAGTATTCTATGATGTTTCCCTCTGTTTCTTCTTTTATTACAGTATATATTTCAGATTTGGATGTTTTTTGAGTGGTTACCCTTGAGTTTATGTAAAAGAAAGTTTGATATTTAGAGTATTCCAGTTTCTTCAGTACGCTTACTTTCTCTATTCCCATATTCCAGTTCAGGCCTTTACGCTCCCCCTTTTTATGTTTCGGTTGCCACAAGTTGTCCCTGTTGATGGTGGTCTAATAGCCTCCTTTAGTATTTCTTGTAATGCAGGTCGTGTATTAGAAAATTCCCTCAGCTTCTGGATGTCTGGAAAGGTCTTTATTCCTCCTTCATATCTAAAGGAGATCTTTGCTGGATATATTATTCTTGGCTCATGATTTCTCTCTTTCAATAGTTTGAATATTTGGTTCCATTCTCTCCTAGCTTGTAGAGCTTTTGCTGAAAAATCTGATGATAATCTAATGGGCTTTCCTTTGTGAGTTACCTTTTTCTTTTCCCTGGCTGCCTTGAGGATTCTTTCTTTGTCATTGATTTTAGACAGCTTCAATACAATGTGCCTTGGAGAAGGCCTGTTGGGATTGAGGTAATTAGGTGTTCTATTTGCTTCTTGGATTCGAGGATCCAGTTCTGTCCACAAGTTTGGGAAGTTCTCATCGACGATTTGTTTGAATATATTCTCTGTTCCCTTCCCTGTTTCTTCTCCTTCTGTTATGCCCATTATTCTTATATTGCTCTTTCTGATGGAGTCAGAAAGTTCTTGTAGAGTTCTTTCATTTCTTTTAAGTCTCAAGTCTCTTTCTTCTTCCATCTGTGTAAATTCCAGGTTCCTATCTTCGATGTCACTGATTCTTTCCTCCATCTGGTCAACTCTACTACCTAAGCTGGATATTTTATTGTTAATTTCTTCTATTGAGTTCTTAATCTCTAGAAATTCTATTTGGTTCTTTTTCAAGATTTCAATCTCTTTTGTAAAATGCTCATGGTGTTCTTTGGTTGTGTTTCTGAGTTCATTACACTGCCTTTTTGTGTTTTCTTGCATCTTGTTTAGTTTTTTCAGAATTGCGATCTTGAATTCTCTGTCATTTAAATCACAAAGGTCCATATCTCTAAGTTCCTTTTCTGGAGACTTTTCACTATCTTTCTGAGCTATCTTGTTGCCTTGGTTATTCATGGCAATCACTGATTTACTATTTCTCTTCCTAGACATCTACAGGAGTGTCTTCTGCAACAGGTTGATAGGTATGCGAAGAGGTGCTGTGCTCTGATGAGCTTTGCTGAGCTGTGCTTAGCTGAGCTGAGATGTGCTGAGCTGAGCTGTGCTTTGCTGAGCTGAGGTGTGCTCTGCTGAGCTGTGGTGAGCTGTGGTAAACTCTGCTGTGCTCTGCTGAGCTATGGTGAGCTGTGCTGTACTGTGCTGAGCTGTGCTGAGCTGAGCTAAGCTGAGGTGTGCTCTGCTCAGCTGTGGTGAGCTGACCTGAGCTGAACTGAGCTGAGATGTGCTCTGCTGAGCTGTCGTGAACTGTGCTGTGCTCTGCTGAGCTGTACTGAGCTGAGCAGTGCGGAGCTGAGCTGTGCTGAGCTTAGCTGAGCTGTGCTGTCCTGTGGTGAGCTATGCTGAGCTGTGCTGAGATGTGCTGAGGTGAGCAGAGCTGAGTGTGCTCTGCTAAGCTGTGGTGAGCTGTGCTTAGCTGTGCTGAGATGTGCTGAGCTGTGCTTAGCTGAGCTGAGCTGTGCTGAGCTGAGCTGTGCTGTGCAGAGCTGAGCTTAGCTGTGCTAAGGTGAGGTGTGTTCTTCTAAGATGTGCTGAGCTGTGGTAAGCTGTGCTGTGCTCTGATGAGCTGTCCTGAGCTGTGCTTAGCTGAGCTGAGCTGTGCTGAGCTGAGCTGTGCTTTTCTGAGCTGAGCTGTGCTCTGCTGAGCTGTGGTGAGCTTTGCTGTGCTGTGCTGTATTGTGCTGTGCTGAGCTAAGCTGAGCTGTGGTAAGCTGAGCTAAGCTGTGCTGTGCAGAGCTGAGTGAGCTGTGTTGAGCTGAGTTGTGCTCTGCTGAGGTGTGGTGAGCTGAGCTGTGCTGAGTTTAGCTGAACTGTGCTGTCCTGTGGTGACCTCTGCTGAGCTGTGCTGAGCTGAGCTGAGCTGTGCTGTGCTATGCTGTGCTGAGCTGAGCTGTGCTGAGCTGAGCTGTGCTGTGGTGAGCATAGGTGTGGTGTGGTGAGCTGTGGTGAGCTGTGCTGTGCTCTGTTGATATGTGCTGTGCTGTGTTATGCTGTGCTGAGCTGAGCTGAGCTGTGCTGTGCTATGCTGTGCTGTGCTGAGCTGAGCTGTGCTGAGCTGAGCTGTGCTGTGCTGAGCTGAGGTGTGCTCTGGTGAGCTGTGGTGAGCTGTGCTGTGCTCTGCTGATATATGCTGTGCTGTGTTGTGCTGAGCTGAGCTGAGCTGAGCTGTGCTGAGCTGAAGTGTGCTCGGCTGAACTGTGCTGAGCTGAGATGTGCTCTGCTGAGCTCTTTTGAGATGTGCTGTGCTGTGCTGAGCTCTGCTGAGCTGAGCTGAGCTGAGCAGTGCTGTGCTGTGCTGAGCTTTGCTTAACTGAGCTGAGCTGAGCTATACTGAGCTGAGCTCTGCTGTCCTGTGCTGAGCTTTGCTTAACTGAGCTGAGCTGAGCTATGCTGAGCTGAGATATGCTGTGCTGTGCTTTGCTGTGCTGTTGTGAGTTGTGCTGAGCTGATCTGAGCTGAGCTGAGCTGATCTGTGCTGAGCTGAGGTGTGCTCTGCTGAGATGTGATGAGCTGAGCTGTGCCTCCCTGAGCTGAGATGTGCTCTGCTGAGCTGTGGTGAGCTGTGCTCTGCTGTGCTGACCTGTGCTGAGCTCTGCATAGCTGAGCTGAGCTGTGGTTTGCTGTGCTGTAATGAGCTGAGCTGTGCTGAGCTGAGCTGTGCTGAGCTGTGCTTAGCTGAGCTGAGCTGTGCTGAGCTGAGCTAAGCTGTGCTGTGCAGAGCGGAATGAGCTGTGTTGAGCTGATGTGTGCTCTGCTGAGCTGTGCTGAGCTTTGCTGAGCTGAGCTGAGCTGAGGTGTGTTGTGCTGAAGTGTGCTATGATGTGCTGTGCTGAGCTGAGTTGTGATGTGCTGTGCTGTGCTGTGCTGTGCTGTGCTGTGCTGTGCTCTGAGACCCACCCACAGCTCTGGGCGGACATCTCCCCACAGCCAGCCAGTCTACTGTGGCTTGGGGGTTCTCTTCCTGCTTGTGAGGAAGTGAAGCACACCTCGGTGTTAGACTATCCCTGCCACACTTTTCTCCTGCACAGGTTCAGGCCCGCTCGATGGATATGACGGCTCCCCATCCTCTCTCCCTAGTGGTTTCCCTAGAACCTGCTCTTGCACACCCGATCGTCTCTCAGTACCTGCTTCTTAGAATAGCTGAAGTGTTCATTATGTTTGAGCTGGCTCCCTCCCTCCTTTCCTGCCACCCCACTCCCCATTTCACAGATGAGGAAATGGACGCCCACTTTAGAGAATACTGTCTGAGCCACATCCCAGCCTGTTTGCTCCTGCGAAGATGAGCTGCACTTCTCCCAACTTGGCAATTATCTCATTGCATCACTAAGTGGTCTTGAACTTGTCTGTCATCCTTTGTACATCAGGAAGCCCCACGAGGCCAGTTTAGAATGAATGAGTGAGGAGTGAGCCAGCGAGTGTGCTGGACTTCTCCTTTCACCCCATGTTGTGTTTGGATGGATGGGCAGGACAAGAAAGCCTTACACTCCTAATAGCTAATTTGGGAGAGGTGGTAGCAGTTGTCCCGATGGGAAGAGATCTGGATTGTTTTCAGTGATCCAGGCAGCAGACGACCGAGGCAGAGTTCACACTGCACCGTAATGAGTGTGAGTCAGAACCAAGGAAGAAACATGTCTGCACATTGGCAGTTATCTAGGAGATTGGGAGGGAGGGAGGAGAGAGTGCAGAGACATCCTAAGGAGCTAGTCAGTTTTCTGAGAAGTTATTTGTTTTTGTTTTGTTTTCCCTCAACCCCTTCTTCAGTGCCTATGCGGGCACGCACGCGCGCGCGCTCGCACACACACACACACACACACACACACACACACACTCACTCACTGGGGTTAAAGCCTTTGTTTCTCAGCCTAGTTGCCCAGGACACAGCTCCCCCCCACCGGGCGCCTCCACCGCAGCCCGCATATGACAGACTCAAATGGAAGTGTGTGTGTTGGTGGGGGTGGGGTTGGGGGGGTGGAGCGGGTAAGCATTATGGTGAACAGAGAAGGGGTTCGGTGTTAAGGGTGGGTGAGGAGTTCCGTTCAAATTAGAGGTAGTTGCCCAGGCAGGGAGAAGCTGGAGGAGGGAAGGCTGACCAGAAGAGGGGCTTCCTGCGTATTTGATGTGGGGCGGGGTGGGGGGGAGGAAGGATTTCTGTATCTCTCCCTTCGCTCACGGACGCAAGTTGGGAGGGTTCCGACGGGGTGGGGCGCTCTCCTTTGGGGGGAGAGGGGAGGTGGGGAAAAAAAAAGAGAACAATCTAACAAACAGAAAACAAACAAAAAAAAATATTTAAACAAACAAACAAGAGCGAGGCTGCCAGTTGTATCCAGACCCTCCTTGTGCACCCCCACCTCCTTCCACCCCTCCCCCACGCCCCATGCCCTCCTGTGCCTGCCCAGGGGCCCAAGTCCCTTCCTGCAACAGCTAGGCCCCGCCCTGGACCCACCCCGCCTCTCCTAGGCCCCGCCCCAGACACGCCACTCCCTTAGGCCACGCCCCGGACACTCCCCGCTCCAACTAGGCCCCGCCCCAGACACGCCCCACCTCCCTTAGGACCCGCCACGGACCGCCCCGCCTCCCCTAGTCCCCCTCGCACGCCCCGCGCAGCTGGGCCTCCTTCCCTTCCTTCCACCTCACCAGTAGTGAGGCCAGGAAAAGATCAGCCGGCCGCCGGGGGGACCGGCGACCGACTCAATGATGAATGTCTATTACATTGTTTTGTGTACCTCAAACTAATTTAAAAAATGTTTAAAGAAAAAAAAATAAAATTAAAAGTTGTTAAAAAAGAGAGAAGGTCAGCGAACAAGGGAGAAAGAGAGAGTAAAAGAGACAGACAGAGAGAGAGACAGAGAAAGAAAGAAAACAAAAGAGACAGAAAAGCATGAAATAGGAAGAGACAGAAAAAGATAAAGAGAAAGAGAGAGAGGGAAAGAGAGAGAGAGAGAGAGAGAGAGAGAGAGAGAGAGAGAGAGAGAGAGAGAGAGACAGAGAGAGACAGAGAGAGAGAAAGAGAAAGAGAAATAGAGAAAGAAAGAAAAGAAAAAAAGAAAGAAACTGAGAGCATTGCAGGGTTTTTGCTGGTTCAATTTTCAGACCAGCGGCGGGTTGGAGGGCAGCATCAGGCGAGGGGGCTGGGCTGGAGAATGTGCACGAATGCCAGTCCAAGGGGGGGGGGTCGCTAAACAGCCGACCTGGGAGTCTTATTAGAGTTCGCATGCCAGACACCTAAGCTGAACTGAGGTGTGCTGAGCTGAGCTGTACTGAGCTGTGATGTGCTCTGCTGAGCTGTGCTGAGCTGAGTTGTGCTGAGCTGAGCTCAGCTATATTGAGCAGAGATGTGCTCTGCTAAGCTGTGTTGAGCTCAGGCGAACTTACCTGTGCTCTGCTGAGCTGTGCTGAGCTGTGCTGAGCTGAGCTGAGCTGTGCTGAGCTTAACTAAGCTGTGCTGTGCAGAGCTGAGTGAGCTGTGATGAGCTGAGGTGTGCTCTGCTGAGATGTGGTGAGCTGAGTTGTGCTGAGCTGAGCTCAGCTGTGCTGAGCTGAGATGTGCTCTGCTAAGCTGTGGTGAGCTGTGGTAAACTGTGCTGTGCTCTGCTGAGCTATGGTGAGCTGTGCTGTGCTGTGCTGAGCTGAGCTGAGCTGAGCTGAGGTGTGCTCTGCTCAGCTGTGGTGAGCTGACCTGAGCTGCCCTGAGCTGAGATGTGCTCTGCTGAGCTGTCGTGAACTGTGCTCTGCTCTGCTGAGCTGTACTGAGCTGTGCTTAGCTGAGCTGAGCTGTGCTGTGCTGTGCTGTACTGAGCTGAGGAGTGCTGAGCTGAGCTGTGCTGAGCTTAGCTGAGCTGTGCTGTCCTGTGGTGAGCTGTGCTGAGCTGAGCTCAGCTGTGCTGAGCTGAGATGTGCTCTGGTGAGCTGTGGTAAACTGTGCTGTGCTCTGCTGAGCTATGGTGAGCTGTGCTGTGCTGTGCTGAGCTGAGCTGAGCTGAGCTGAGGTGTGCTCTGCTCAGCTGTGGTGAGCTGACCTGAGCTGCCCTGAGCTGAGATGTGCTCTGCTGAGCTGTCGTGAACTGTGCTCTGCTCTGCTGAGCTGTACTGAGCTGTGCTTAGCTGAGCTGAGCTGTGCTGTGCTGTGCTGTACTGAGCTGAGGAGTGCTGAGCTGAGCTGTGCTGAGCTTAGCTGAGCTGTGCTGTACTGTGGTGAGCTGTGCTGAGCTGTGCTGAGCTGAGTTTGCTCTGCTAAGCTGTGGTGAGCTTTGGTGAGCTGTGCTTAGCTGTGCTGAGATGTGCTGAGCTGTGCTTAGCTGAGCTGTACTGTGCTGAGTTGAGCTGTGCTGTGCAGACCTGAGCTTAGCTGTGCTGAGCTGAGGTGTGTTCTTCTAAGATATGCTGAGCTGTGGTGAGCTGTGCTGTGCTCTGATGAGCTGTTTTGAGCTGTGCTTAGCTGAGCTGAGCTGTGCTGAGCTGAGCTGTGCTTTGCTGACTGAGGTGTGCTCTGCTGATCTGTGGTGATCTTTTCTGTGCTGTGCAGATCTGTGTTGTGCTGTGTTGTGCTGTGCTGAGCTAAACTGAGCTGTGGTGAGCTGAGCTAAGCTGTGCTGTGCAGAGCTGAGTGAGCTGTGTTGAGCTGAGGTGGGCTCTTCTAAGATGTGGTGAGCTAAGCTGAGCTGTGCTGTGCTGAGCTTTGCTGAGCTGAGCTGTGCTGTGCTGAGCAGAGGTGTGCTGTGTTGAGCTGTGGTGAGCTGTGCTGTGCTCTGCTGATATGTGCTGTGCTGTGTATTTCTGTGCTCAGCTGAGCTGAGCTGTGCTGAGCTGAGGAGTGCTCGGCTGAGATGTGCTGAGCTGAGCTGTGCTCTTCTAAGATGTGGTGTGCTGAGCTGAGCTGTGCTGAGCTGAGCTGTTCTGTGCTGAGCTGAGGTGTGCTGTGGTGAGCTGTGGTGGGCTGTGCTGTGTCTGCTGATATGTGCTGTGCTGTGTTGTGCTGTGCTGAGCTGAGCTGAGCTGTGCTGTTCTGTGCCGTACTGAGCTGAGCTGTGCTGAGCTGTGCTGAGCTGTGCGGAGCTCAGTGTGCTCTGCTTAGCTGTGGTGAGCCGTGGTGAGCTGTGCTTAGCTGTGCTGAGATTTGCTGAGCAATGCTTAGCAGAACTGAGCTGTGCTGAGCTGGGCTGTGCTGTGCATTGTTGAGCTGGGCTGTGCTGAGCTGAGGTGTGCTCTTCTAAGATGTGGTGAGCTGTGGTGAGTGGTGCTGTGCTCTGATGTGTGTGCTGAGCTGTGCTTACCTGAGCTGAGCTGTGCTGAGCTGAGCTGTGCTTTGCTGAACTGAGGTGTGCTCTGCTGAGCTGTGGTGAGCTTTGCTGTGCTGTGCTGATCTGTGCTGTGCTGTGTTGTGCTGTGCTGAGCTAAGCTGAACTGTGCTGAGCTGAGCTAAGCTTTGCTGTGCAGAGCGGAGTGAGCTGTGTTGAGCTGAGGTGTGCTCTGCTGAGGTGTGGTGAGCTGAGCTGTGCTGAGCTTAGCTGAGCTGTGCTGTTTTGTGGTGATCTGTGCTGAGCTGTGCTGAGGTGAGCTGAGCTGTGCTGTGCTATGCTGTGCTGAGCTGAGCTGTGCTGAGCTGAGCTGTGCTGTGTTGAGCTGAGGTGTGCTGTGGTGAGCTGTGGTGAACTGTGCTGTGCTCTGCTGATATGTGCTGTGCTGTGTTGTGCTGTGCTGAGCTGAGCTGAGGTGTGGTGTGCTATGCTGTGCTGAGCTGAGCTGAGCTGTGCTGTGCTATGCTGTGCTGAGCTGAGCTGTGCTGAGCTGAGCTGTGCTATGCTGAGCTGAGGTGTGCTGTGGTGAGCTGTGGTGAGCTGTGCTGTGCTCTGCTTATATGTGCTGTGCTGTGTTGTGCTGTGCTGAGCTGAGCTGAGCTTTGCTGAGCTGAAGTGTGCTCGGCTGAGCTCTGCTGAGCTGTGGTGTGATCTGCTGAGCTGTGGTGAGCTGAGCTGAGCTGTGCTCAGGTGAGATGTGCTTTGCTGAGCTCTTTTGAGATGTGCTGTGCTGTGCTGAGCTCTGATGAGCTGAGCTGAGTTGAGCTGTGCTGTGCTGTGCTGTGCTGAGCTTTGCTTAACTGAGCTGAGCTGAGCTATGCTGAGCTGAGCTGAGCTGTGCTGTGCTGTGCTGAGCTTTGCTTAACTGAGCTGAGCTATGCTGAGCTGAGATGTGCTGTGCTGTGCTTTGTTGTGCTGTTGTGAGTTGTGCTGAGCTGATCTGAGCTGAGCTGAGCTGAGCTGTGCTGAGCTGAGGTGTGCTTTGCTGTGCTGTAATGAGCTGAGCTGTGCTGAGCTGAGCTGTGCTGAGCTGTGCTTAGCTGAGCTGAGCTGTGCTCAGCTGAGCTAAGCTGTGCTGTGCAGAGCGGAATGAGATGTGTTGAGCTGAGGTGTGCTCCGCTGAGCTGTGCTGAGCTTTGCTGAGCTGAGCTGAGCTGAGGTGTGTTGTGCTGAGGTGTACTGTGGTGTGCTCTGCTGAGCTGAGTTGTGCTGTGCTGTGCTGTGCTGTGCTCTGAGACCCACCCACAGCTCTGGGCGGACCTCTCCCCACAGCCAGCCAGTCCACTGTGGTTGGGGGTTCTCTTCCTGCTTGTGAGGAAGTGAAGCACACCTCGGTGTTAGACTATCCCTGCCACACTTTTCTCCTGCACAGGTTCAGGCCCGCTCGGTGGATATGATGGCTCCCCATCTTCTCTTTCTAGTGGTTTCCCTAGAACCTGCTCTTGCACACCTGATCGTCTCTCAGTACCTGCTTCTTAGAATAGCTGAAGTGTTCATTATGTTTGAGCTGGCTCCCTCCCTCCTTCCCTCCACCCCACTCCCCATTTCAAAGATGAGGAAACGGACGCCCACTTTAGAGAATACTGTCTGAGCCACATCCCAGCCTGTTTGCTCCTGCGAAGATGAGCCGCACTTCTCCCAACTTGGCAATTATCTCATTGCATCACTAAGTGGTCTTGAACTTGTCTGTCATCCTTTGTACATCAGGAAGCCCCAGGAGGCCAGTTTAGAATGAATGAGTGAGGAATGAGCGAGTGTGCTGGACTTCTCCTTTCACCCCATGTTGTGTTTGGATGGGTGGGCAGGACAAGAAAGCCTTACACTCCTAATAGCTAATTTGGGAGAGGTGGTAGCAGTTGTCCCGATGGGAAGAGATCTGGATTGTTTTCAGTGATCCAGGCAGCAGACGACCGAGGCAGAGTTCACACTGCAACGTAATGAGTGTGAGTCAGAACCAAGGAAGAAACATGTCTGCACATTGGCAGTTATCTAGGAGATTGGGAGGGAGGGAGGAGAGAGTGCAGAGACATCCTAAGGAGCTAGTCAGTTTTCTGAGAAGTTATTTGTTTTTGTTTTGTTTTCCCTCAACCCCTTCTTCAGTGTCTATGCGCGCACGCACACGCGCGCGCTCGGGCGCGCGCGCCCGCACACACACACACACACACACACTCACTCCCTCGGGTTAAAGCCAGTCTTTCTCAGCCTAGTTGCCCAGGACACAGCTCCCCCCCACCGGGCGCCTCCACCGCAGCCCGCATATGACAGACTCAAATGGAAGTGTGTGTGTTGGTGGGGGTGGGGTTGGGGGGGTGGAGCGGGAAAGCTTTATGGTGCCCAGAGGTTCGGTTCGGTGTTGGGGGTGGGTGAGGAGTTCCGTTCAAATTAGAGGTAGTTGCCCAGGCAGGGAGAAGCTAGAGGAGGGAAGGCTGACCAGAAGAGGGGCGTCCTGCGTATTTGATGTGGGGCGGGGTGGGGGGGAGGAAGGATTTCCGTATCTCCCTCTTCGCTGAGGGATGCAAGTTGGGAGGGTTCCGACGGGGTGGGGCGCTCTCCTTTGGGGGGAGAGGGGAGGTGGGGAAAAAAGAAAAAGAGAACAATCCAACAAACAGAAAACAAACCAAAAAAACATAGAAACAAACAAACAAGAGCGAGGCTGCCAGTTGTATCCAGACCCTCCTTGTGCACCGCCGCCTCCCTCCACACCTCCCCCACGCCCCATGCCCTTCTTCTGTGCCTGTGCAGGGGCCCAAGCCCCCTCCTGCAACAGCTAGGCCCCGCCAGGGCGGGGCCTAGGAGAGGCGGGGCGTGTCCGGGGCGGGGCCTAGTTGGAGCGGGGCGTGTCCAGGGCGGGGTCTAAGGGAGGCGGGGCGTGTCCGGGGCGGGGCCTAGTTGGAGCGGGGCGTGTCCGGGGCGGTGCCTAAGGGACTCGGGGCGTGTCCGGGCGGGGCCTAGGAGAGGCGGGGCGGGACCGGGGCGGGGCCTAGCTGTAGCAGGATGGGGCTTGATCACAATCCAGATCTCTTCCCATCGGGACAACTGCTACCACCTCTCCCAAATTAGCTATTAGGAGTGTAAGGCTTTCTTGTCCTGCCCACCCATCCAAACACAACATGTGGCTCACTTTTCACTCATTCATTCTAAACTGGCTTCCTGGGCCTTCCTGATGTACAAAGGATGACAGACAAGTTCAAGACCACTTAGTGATGCAATGAGATAATTGCCAAGTTGGGAGAAGTGCGGCTCATCTTCGCAGGAGCAAACAGGCTGGGATGTGGCTCAGACAGTATTCTCTAAAGTGGGCGTCCGTTTCCTCATCTGTGAAATGGGGAGTGGGGTGGCAGGAAAGGAGGGAGGGAGCCAGCTCAAACATAATGAACACTTCAGCTATTCTAAGAAGCAGGTACTCAGAGACGATTGGGTGTGCAAGAGCAGCTTCTAGGGAAACCACTAGGGAGAGAGGATGGGGAGCCGTCATATCCACCGAGCGGGCCTGAACCTGTGCAGGAGAAAAGTGTGGCAGGGATAGTCTAACACCGAGGTGTGCTTCACTTCCTCACAAGCAGGAAGAGAACCCCCAAGCCACAGAAGACTGACTGGCTGTGGGGAGATGTCCGCCCAGAGCTGTGGGTGGGTCACAGAGCACAGCACAGCTTACCACAGCTCAGCACATCTTAGAAGAACACACCTCAGCTCAGCACAGCTAAGCTCAGCTCTGCACAGCACAGCTCAGCTCAGCACAGCTCAGCTCAGCTAAGCACAGCTCAGCACATCTCAGCACAGCTAAGCACAGCTCACCACAGCTTAGCAGAGCACACTCAGCTCTGCACAGCTCAGCACATCTCAGCACAGCTAAGCACAGCTCACCACAGCTTAGCAGAGCACACTCAGCTCTGCACAGCTCAGCACATCTCAGCACAGCTCAGCACAGCTCACCACAGGACAGCATAGCTCAGCTAAGCTCAGCACAGCTCAGCTCAGCACTGCTCAGCTCAGTACAGCACAGCACAGCACAGCTCAGCTCAGCTAAGCACAGCTCAGTACAGCTCAGCAGAGCAGAGCACAGTTCACGACAGCTCATCAGAGCACATCTCAGCTCAGGGCAGCTCAGGTCAGCTCACCACAGCTGAACAGAGCACACCTCAGCTCAGCTCTGCTCAGCACAGCTCACCACAGGACAGCACAGCTCAGCTAATTCAGCACAGCTCTGCTCAGCACTGCCTAGCTCAGTATAGCAGAGCACAGCACAGCTCAGCTCAGCTAAGCACAGCTCAGTACAGCTCAGCAGAGCAGAGCACAGTTCACGACAGCTCAGCAGAGCACATCTCAGCTCAGGGCAGCTCAGGTCAGCTCACCACAGCTGAGCAGAGCACACCTCAGCTCAGCTCAGCTCAGCACAGCTCAGCACAGTACAGCACAGCTCACCATAGCTCAGCAGAGCACAGCAGAGTTTACCACAGCTCACCACAGCTCAGCAGAGCACACCTCAGCTCAGCAAAGCACAGCTCTGCTCAGCACAGCTCAGCTCAGCTAAGCACAGTTCAGCACAGCTCATCAGAGCACAGCACCGCTCACCACAGCTCACCACATCTTAGAAGAGCACACCTCAGCTCAGCACAGCTCAGCTCAGCTCTGCACAGCACAGCTCAGCTCAGCACATCTCAGCTCTGCTAAGCACAGCTCAGCAAATCTCAGCACAGCTAAGCACAGCTCACCACAGCTCACTACAGCTTAGCAGAGCACACTCAGCTCTGCACAGCTCAGCACAGTTCAGCACAGCTCAGCACAGGACAGCACAGCTCAGCTAACCTCACCACAGCTCAGCTAAGCTCACCACAGCTCAGCTCAGCACAGCTCAGCTCAGCACAACATAGCACAGCACAGCTCAGCTCAGCCCACCACATCTTAGAAGAGCACACCTCAGCTCAGCACAGCTAAGCTCAGCTCTGCACAGCACAGCTCAGCTCACCACAACTCAGCAGAGCAGACCTCAGCTCAACACAGCTCACTCAGGTCTGCACAGCACAGCTTAGCTCAGCTCAGCACAGCTCAGCTTAGCTCAGCACAGCACAATACAGCACAGCACAGATCAGCACAGCACAGCAAAGCTCACCATAGCTCAGCAGAGCACACCTCAGCTCAGCAAAGCACAGCTCAGCTCAGCTAAGCACAGCTCAACAGAGCTCATCAGAGCACAGCACAGCTCACCAGAGCTCACCACATCTTAGAAGAGCACAGCTCAGCTCAGCACATCTCAGCCGAGCACACGTCAGCTCAGCAAAGCACAGCTCAGCTCAGCACAGCTCAGCTCAGCACAGCATAGCACAGCACAGCTCACCACAGCTCAGCACACCACACCTATGCTCACCACAGCACAACTCAGCTCAGCTCAGCACAGCATAGCACAGCACAGCTCAGCTCAGCTCAGCACAGCTCAGCACAGCTCACCACAGAACAGCACAGTTCAACTAAGCTCAGCACAGCTCAGCTCACCACACCTCAGCAGAGCACACCTCAGCTCAACACAGCTCACTCAGCTCTGCACAGCACAGCTTAGCTCAGCTCAGCACAGCTCAGCTTAGCTCAGCACAGCACAACACAGCACAGCACAGATCAGCACAGCACAGCAAAGCTCACCACAGCTCAGCAGAGCACACCTCAGCTAAGCAAATCACACCTCAGCTCAGCTAAGCACAGCTCAGCACAGCTCATCAGAGTACAGCACCGCTCACCACAGCTCACCACATCTTAGAAGAGCACACCTCAGCTCAGCACAGCACAGCTCAGCTCAGCACAGCTCAGCTCTGCTAAGCACAACTCAGCAATCTCAGCACAGCAAAGCACAGCTCACCACAGCACACCACAGCTTAACAGAGCACACTCAGCTCTGCACAGCTCAGCACAGCTCAGCACAGCTCAGCACAGGACAGCACAGCTCACCTAAGCTTACCACAGCTCAGCTCAGTACTGCTCAGCTCAGTACAGCACAGCACAGCACAGCTCAGCTCAGCACAGCACAACACAGCACAGCACATATCAGCAGACACAGCACAGCTCACCACAGCTCACCACAGCACACCTCAGCTCAGCACAGCACAGCTCAGCTCAGCACAGCTTAGATCAGCACATCATAGCACAGCACAGCTCAGCTCAGCACACCACATCTTAGAAGAGCACACCTCAGCTCAGCACAGCTAAGCTCAGCTCTGCACAGCTCAGCACATCTCAGCACAGCTCAGCACAGCTCACCACAGGACAGCACAGCTCAGCTAAGCTCAGCACAGCTCAGCTCAGCACTGCTCAGCTCAGTACAGCACAGCACAGCACAGCTCGGTTCAGCTAAGCACAGCTCCGTACAGCTCAGCAGAGCAGAGCACAGTTCACGACAGCTCAACAGAGCACATCTCAGCTCAGGGCAGCTCAGTTCAGCTCACCACAGCTGAGCAGAGCATACCTCAGCACAGCTCAGCATAGCTCAGCACAGCACAACACAGCGCAGCACAAATCAGCACAGCACAGCAAAGCTCACCACATCTCAGCAGAGCACACATCAGCTAAGCAAAGCACAGCTCAGCTCAGCTAAACACAGCTCAGCACAGCTCATCAGAGCACAGCACCGCACACCACAGCTCACCACATCTTCTCAGCTCAGCACAGCTCAGCTCAGCTTTGCACAGCACAGCTCAGCTCAGCACAGCTCAGCTCTGCTAAGCACAGCTCAGCAATCTCAGCACATCTCAGCACAGCTAAGCACAGCTCACCACAGCTTAGCAGAGCACACTCAGCTCTGCACAGCTCAGCACATCTCAGCACATCTCAGCACAGCTCAGCACAGCTCACCACAGGACAGCACAGCTCAGCTAAGCTCAGCACATCTCAGCTCAGCACTGCTCAGCTCAGTACAGCACAGCACAGCACAGCTCAGCTCAGCTAAGCACAGCTCAGTACAGCTCAGCAGAGCAGAGCACAGTTCACGACAGCTCAGCAGAGCACATCTCAGCTCAGCACACCTGAGCTCAGCTCAGCACAACTCAGCTCACCACATCTCAGCAGAGCACACCTCAGCTCATCACAGCTCACTCAGCTCTGCACAGCACATCTTAGCTAAGCTCAGCACAGCTCAGCTCAGCTCAGCACAGCTCAGCAGAGCACAGGTAAGTTCGCCTGAGCTCAACACAGCTTAGCAGAGCACATCTCTGCTCAGCACAGCTGAGCTCAGCTCTGCACAACTCAGCTCAGCACAGCTCAGCAGAGCACATCACAGCTCAGTACAGCTCAGCTCAGCACACCTCAGTTCAGCTTAGGTGTCTGACATGCGAACTCTAATAAGACTCCGAAGTTGGCTGTTTAGCGACCCCCCCCCCCCTTGGACTGCCATTCGTGCACATTCTCCCGCCCAGCCCCCTCGCCTGCTGCTGCCCTCCCACCCGCCGCTGGTCTGAAAATTGAACCGAGCAAAAACCCTGCCATGCTCTGGGTTTCTTTCTTTTTTCTTTTCTTTCTTTCTCTATTTCTCTTTCTGTCTCTCTGTCTCTCTCTCTCTGTCTCTCTCTCTCTCTCTCTCTCTCTCTCTTTCTCTCTCTCTTTCTCTCTCTCTTTCCTTCTCTTGCTCTCTCTCTCTCTCCTTCCCTCTCTCTGTTTCTCTTTATCTCTTTCTGTCTCTCCCTCTTTCATCCTTTTCTGTCTCTTTTGTTTTCTTTCTTTCTCTGTCTCCCTCTCTGTCTGTCTCTTTTACTCTCTCTTTCTCTCTCGTTCGCTGTCTCTCTCTCTTTTTTAACAACTTTTAATTTTATTCTTTTTTCTTTAAACATTTTTTAAATTAGTTTGAGGTACACAAAACATTCATCACTGAGTCGGTCGCCGGTTCCCCCGGTGGCCGGCTGATCTTTTCCTGGCCTCACTACTGGTGAGGTGGAAGGAAGGAAAGGAGGCCCAGCTGGGCGGGGCGTGGGCGGGGCCTAGGGGAGGCGGGGCGTGTCCGGGGCGGGGCATAGCAGGAGCGGGGCGGGTCCGGGGCGGGGCCTAGCTGTTGAAGGAGGGGGCTTGGGCCCCTGCACAGGCACAGAAGAAGGGCATGGGGCGTGGGGGAGGTGTGGAGGGAGGCGGGGTTGCACAAGGAGGGTCTCGATACAACTGGCAGCCTTGCTCTTGTTTGTTTGTTTCTATGTTTTTTTTGTTTGTTTTCTGTTTGTTGAATTGTCTCTTTTTCTTTTTTCCCCACCTCCCCTCTCCCCCCAAAGGAGAGCGCCCCACCCCGTCGGAACCCTCCCAACTTGCGTCCCTGTCGATGGGGGAGATACGGAAATCCTTCCTCCCCCCCACCCCGCCCCACATCAAATACGCAGGACGCCCCTCTTCTGGTCAGCCTTCCCTCCTCCAGCTTCTCCCTGCCTGGGCAACTACCTCTAATTTGAACGGAACTCCTCACCCACCCCCAACACCGAACCCCTCCTCTGGGCACCATAAAGCTTTCCCGCTCCATCCCCCCACCCCCACCCCCACCAACACACACACTTCCATTTGAGTCTGTCATATGCGGGCGGCGGTGGAGGCGCCCGGTGGGGGGGAGCTGTGTCCTGGGCAACTAGGCTGAGAAACACCGGCTTTAACCCGAGTGAGTGAGTGAGTGTGTGTGTGTGTGGGGGGGGGGTGAGCGCGCGAGCGCTCGCGCGTGCGTGCGCGCATAGGCACTGAAGAAGGGGTTGAGGGAAAACAAAACAAAAACAAATAACTTCTCAGAAAACTGACTAGCTCCTTAGGATGTCTCTGCACTCTCTCCTCCCTCCCTCCCAATCTCCTGGATAACTGCCAATGTGCAGACATGTTTCTTCCTTGGTTCTGACTCACACTCATTACGGTGCAGTGTGAACTCTGCCTAGGTCGTCTGCTGCCTGGATCACTGAAAACAATCCAGATCTCTTCCCATCGGGACAACTGCTACCACCTCTCCCAAATTAGCTATTAGGAGTGTAAGGCTTTCTTGTCCTGCCCACCCATCCAAACACAACATGGGGTGAAAGGAGAAGTCCAGCACACTCGCTGGCTCACTCCTCACTCATTCATTCTAAACTGGCCTCCTGGGGCTTCCTGATGTACAAAGGATGACAGACAAGTTCAAGACCACTTAGTGATGCAATGAGATAATTGCCAAGTTGGGAGAAGTGCGGCTCATCTTCGCAGGAGCAAACAGGCTGGGATGTGGCTCAGACAGAATTCTCTAAAGTGGGCGTCCATTTCCTCATCTGTGAAATGGGGAGTGGGGTGGCAGGAAAGGAGGGAGGGAGCCAGCTCAAACATAATGAACACTTCAGCTATTCTAAGAAGCAGGTACTGAGAGATGATCCGGTGTGCAAGAGCAGGTTCTAGGGAAACCACTAGGGAGAGAGGATGGGGAGCCGTCATATCCACCGAGCGGGCCTGAACCTGTGCAGGAGAAAAGTGTGGCAGGGTGTGCTTCACTTCCTCACAAGCAGGAAGAGAACCCCCAAGCCACAGTGGACTGGCTGGCTGTGGGGAGATGTCCGCCCAGAGCTGTGGGTGGGTCTCAGAGCACAGCACAGCACAGCACAGCACAGCACAGCACATCACAACTCAGCTCAGCACAGCACACCACAGCACACTTCAGCACAACACACCTCAGCTCAGCTCAGCTCAGCAAAGCTCAGCACAGCTCAGCAGAGCACACCTCAGCTCAACACAGCTCATTCCGCTCTGCACAGCACAGCTTAGCTCAGCTCAGCACAGCTCAGCTCAGCTAAGCACAGCTCAGCACAGCTCAGCTCAGCACAGCTCAGCTCATTACAGCACAGCGAGCACAGCTCAGCTCAGCTATGCAGAGCTCAGCACAGCTCAGCAGAGCAGAGCACAGCTCACCACAGCTCAGCAGAGCACATCTCAGCTCAGGAGGCACAGCTCAGCTCATCACATCTCAGCAGAGCACACCTCAGCAGAGCACACCTCAGCTCAGCTCAGCTCAGATCAGCTCAGCACAACTCACAACAGCACAGCAAAGCACAGCACAGCACATTTCAGCTCAGCATACCTCAGCTCAGCTCAGTTAAGCAAAGCTCAGCACAGCACAGCAGACCTCAGCTCAGCATAGCTCAGCTCAGCTCAGTTAAGCAAAGCTCAGCACAGCACAGCACAGCTCAGCTCAGCTCAGCTCAGCAGAGCTCAGCACAGCACAGCACATCTCAAAAAAGCTCAGCAGAGCACATCTCAGCTCAGCACAGTTCAGCCGAGCACACTTCAGCTCAGCACAGCTCAGCTCAGCTCAGCACAGCACAACGCTGCACAGCACATATCAGCAGAGCACAGCACAGCTCACCACAGCTCACCACAGCACACCTCAGCTCAGCACAGCACAGCTCAGCTCAGCACAGCTCAGCTCAGCACAGCACAGCATAGTACAGCACAGCTCAGCTCAGCTCAGCACAGCACAACACAGCACAGCACATATCAACAGAGCACAGCACAGCTCACCACAGCTCACCACACCACACCTATGCTCACCACAGCACAGCTCAGCTCAGCACAGCTATGCTCAGCACAGCATAGCACAGCACAGCTCAGCTCAGCTCAGCACAGCTCAGCACAGCTCACCACAGGACAGCACAGCTGAGCTCAGCTCAGCACAACTCAGCTCACCACATCTCAGCAGAGCACACCTCAGCTCATCACAGCTCACTCAGCTCTGCACAGCACAGCTTAGTTAAGCTCAGCACAGCTCAGCTCAGCTAAGCACAGCTCAGCACAGCTCAGCAGAGCACAGGTAAGTTCGCCTGAGCTCAACACAGCTTAGCAGAGCACATCTCTGCTCAATATAGCTGAGCTCAGCTCAGCACAACTCAGCTCAGCACAGCTCAGCAGAGCACATCACAGCTCAGTACAGCTCAGCTCAGCACACCTCAGTTCAGCTTAGGTGTCTGGCATGCGAACTCTAATAAGACTCCCAGGTCGGCTTTTAGCGACCCCCCCCCCTGGACTGGCATTCGTGCACATTCTCCCGCCCAGCCCCCTCGCCTGCTGCTGCCCTCCAACCAGCCGCTGGTCTGAAAATTGAACCGAGGAAAAACCCTGCCAAGCTCTCGGTTTCTTTCTTTTTTCTTTTCTTTCTTTCTCTATTTCTCTCTCTCTCTCTCTCTCTCTCTCTCTCTCTCTCTCTCTCTCTCTCTCTCTTTGTCTCTCTCTCTCTTTCTCTGGCTCTCTCTCTCTCTTTTTGCCTCTCTCTCTTTCTCTTTATCTCTTTCTGTCTCTCCCTCTTTCATCCTTTTCTGTCTCTTTTGTTTTCTTTCTTTCTCTGTCTCCCTCTCTGTCTGTCTCTTTTACTCTCTCTTTCTCTCTCGTTTGCTGTCTCTCTCTCTTTTTGAACAACTTTTAATTTTATTCTTTTTTCTTTAAACATTTTTTAAATTAGTTTGAGGTACACAAAACAATGTAATAGACATTCATCATTGAGTCGGTCGCCGGTCCCCCCGGTGGCCGGCTGATCTTTTCCTGGCCTCACTACTGGTGAGGTGGAAGGAAGGGAAGGAGGCCCAGCTTGGCGGGGCGTGGGCGGGGCCTAGGGGAGGCGGGGCGAACCGGGGCGGGGCCTAGGTGGAGCCGGGCGTGGCCTAAGTGAAGCGCGGCAGGTCCGGGGCGGGGCCTAGGAGGTGCGGGGCGGGGCCGGGGCGGGGCCTAGCTGTTGCAGGACGGGGCTTGGGCCCCTGCGCAGGCACAGAAGAAGGGCATGGGGCGTGGGGGAGGGGTGGAGGGAGGCGGGGGTGCACAAGGTGGGTCCGGGATACAACTGGCAGCCTCGCTCTTGTTTGTTTGTTTCTATGTTTTTTTTGTTTGTTTTCTGTGTGTTGGAGTGTTCTCTTTTTCTTTTTTCCCCACCTCCCCTCTCCCCCCAAAGGAGAGCGCCCCACCTCGTCGGAACCCTCCCAACTTGCGTCCGTGAGCGATGGGGGAGATACGGAAATCCTTCCTCCCCCCCACCCCGCCCCACATCAAATACGCAGGACGCCCCTCTTCTGGTCAGCCGTCCCTTTTCCAGCTTCTCCCTGCCCTGGCAACTACCTCTAATTTGAAAGGAACTCCCCACCCAACTCCAACACCGCACCCCTCCTCTGGGCACCATAAAGCTTTCCCGCTCCTCCCCGCCATCCCTACCCCCACCACCACACACACTTCGATTTGAGTCTGTGATACGCGGGGGGCTGTGAGTCGCGGGGTGTTGGGGGAGCTGTGTCCTGGGCAACTAGGCCGAGAAACAAAGGCTTGAACCCGAGTGAGTGAGTGAGTGTGTGTGTGTGTGTGTTTGTGCGCCCGCGCGCACGCACGCGCGAGTGCGCGCGTAGGTGCTGAAGTAGGGGGTGGGGGAAATGAAAACAAAAACACATAAATTCTCAGGAAAATACCCATGGTTAGTGTCATTAACTGACTAGCTCCTTGAGATGTCTCTGCGCTCTCTCCTCCCTCCCTCCCAATCTCCTGGAAAATTGCCAATGTGCAGACATGTTTCTACGTTGGTTCTGACTCACACTCATTACGTTGCAGTGTGAACTCTGCCTCGGTCATCTGCTGCCTGGATCACTGAAAACAATCCAGAATTCCCCCTAAGATCAGTAACAAGACAAGGTTGCCCACTTTCTCCACTTCTATTCAACATAGTGCTGGAAGTTCTAGCCACAGCAATTAGACAAGAGAAAGAAATAAAAGGCATCCAAATTGGTAAGGAGGAAGTAAAATTATCATCATATGCAGATGACATGATACTATATATAGAGAACCCTAAAGACTCCACCAAGAAACTATTAGAACTGATAGATGAATTTAGCAAAGTAGCAGGATAGAAAACTAATATTCGGAAATCAGTTGCATTTATATATACCAACGATAAAATATCAGAAGAAGAAATTAAAAAAACAATTTCATTTACAATTGCTCCAAAGACTATAAAATATCTGGGAATAAATATAACCAAAGATGTAAAAGATCTGTACTCAGAAAATTATACGACACTGAAGAAAGAAATGAAAGAAGACATAAATAGATGGAAACACATTCCATGTTCATGGATAGGAAGAATTAATGTAGTTAAAATGTCCATACTGCCTAAGGCAATATACATATTCAACGAAATTCTTATCAAACTACCAACGACGTTTTTCACAGAAATAGAACATATAATCCTATAATTTATATGGGACCATAAAAGACCCCGGATATCCTCAGCAATCTTGAGAAATAAGAACAAAGTGGGAGGTATAACGATACCTGACTTCAAACTATACTACAAGGCTACAGTATTCAAAACAGCATGGTACTGGCATAAAAATAGACAGATAGATCAATGGAACAGAATAGAGAGTCCAGAAGTAAATCCATGCCTATATGCGTATCTAATCTACGACAATGGAAGCAAGAATATACGATGGGGTAAAGACAGTCTGTTCAATAAGTGGTGTTGGGAAACCTGGACAGACACATGCAAGAAAATGAAGCTGGACCACCTCCTTATACCATATACAAAAATAAATTCAAAATGGCTTAAAGACTTAAATGTAAGATCTGAAACCATAAAATATCTAGAAGAAAATATAGGAAGAAACTTCATGGACGTTACCTGGAGTAAGATTTTCACTGATATATCCCCGCGCGCGAGGGAAGTAAGTGAAAAAATCATGTGGGATTACATCAAACTAAAAAGTTTTTCACAGCAAAGGAAACCATCAATAAAACAAAAAGGGATCCTACTGAATGGGAAAAGATATTTGCCAATGATATATCTGATAAGGGGTTAATATCACAAATCTATAAAAAACTTACTCAACTCAACTCCAAAAATACAAACAACCCAATTAAAAAATGGGCAGAGGACTTGAGGAGACATTTTTCTAAAAAGGAGATAGAGAAGGCAAGAAGACATATGAAGAAATGCTCAACCTCACTAACCATCAGAGAAATGCAAATAAAAACCACAATGAGATACCACCTCACTCCATTCAAAATGGCTATCATCAATAAATCAACAAACAACAAATGCTGGCGCGGATGTGGAGAAAAGGGAACGATAGTGCACTGTTGGTGGGATTGCAGAGTAGTGCAGCCACTATGGAAAACAGTATGGAGGTATCTCAGGAATCTGAAAATGGAACTACCCTATGATCCAGTAATTCCACTCCTAGGCATCTACCCGGAGAAATCCAAAACTCCAATTCAAAAATCTGTATGCACTCCTATGTTTATTGCAGCACTTTACACAATAACCAAGATATGGAAACAACCGAAATGCCCATTGGTAGATGACTGGATTAAGAAGCTGTGGTACATTTATACAATGGAGTATTACGCAGCCATAAAGAAGAAAGAAATCTTATCATTTGCAACAAAATGGATGGATCTAGAGAACATTATGTTAAGTGAAATAAGTCAGAAAGAGAAAGACAAGTACCATATGATCTGACTTATATGCGGAATCTAAAGAAAAGAATATGTGAATGAACTAATCAGAAACAGTTTTGGGGACACAAAGAAAAAACCGAGAGTTGTTAGAAGGGCGGGGGGGGGGATAAGGGGAAAGGTGAAGGGATTAAGAAGCAGCTGGTAACACAAGATGGCCTCAGGGTTTTTTTGAAAATTAATTTGGGGAACGTATTCCATAATGTTGTAAAGATTTTGTTGGGTATCCGATGGACATGCATCCTATTTGGGAGACCACCTCAGGGATACTGTGGATGCCTGATCATGGCATTGTACACCAGAAGCTAAACATTAATGAATGCCAACTATAATTTTATATATATAATATGATGGCTCAGTGTGAGGTCGGAGGGATAGTGGATGGGGGGAGGGGGGTTCACAGAGGGATATAAATGATTAACGTCTAAGTATTACCTTGTCTTGTACACCTGAAACTAATAAATTAAAATAAAATTTAAAAAAAGTTAAATTGAAAATTAATAATAAATCAGTATACTAATTGTCAATGGTGTTTAAAAAAAATGATTCAGAATACCATTCAAGAAGTAAGAAAATAAACTACTTCCTACCAGGAAAAAAAAACCAAAAACTGATAATCCAGATTGATCAGGAAAAAGAGAAGACACAAATTTTTAGCATCAGGAAAATTAGAGATAACAATACAACAGAGTTTATAAATAATACTAGAAATGATAGTAAAGGAATATTATGAAAAATGGGCAACAATTTGAAAAAATAAATAAATGCCAGGGACAAATTTCAAGAACAACACAAACTACCTAATCTCATTCATGAATAAATAAATACTATGGAAAACCTAATATGTATTAAATAAATTAAATATATAATTAAAAACTGTTCCTCAAAGAAAACTCCAGTCTCAAATGACTTGACTTTGGAATTATACCAAATATCTAAGAACAAATTGAACTAATTCTACACAAACTTTTCCAAAAAATTGAAGAGGAGCGAATGCCTCTTCCAAATCATATTTTGAGACCAGGATCATTCTGATATCAAAATCATTATAAGATATTACAAGAAAAGAAAATCTCAGTCAATATTCTCCATGAACAAACATATAAAAATTATAAATAAAATTAGCTGAAACTAATATAATAAAGGTAATTCAAAATGAATAAGTGAAGTTTATCCTAAGAATGCAGACTTTGTTTAGTATTCAAAACTAAGTCAAACTAATTCGCCACATTAAGAGAAAAAAGGAGAAAATTTAGATGATTATCTCAAAAATGCAGGAAAAAATATGATAAAATTCAACACCATTAATGATAAAACCTGTTAGTGAACTAGGGATATGAGGTTATGTCCTTTCTCTGACAAAAGCTATCTTCAAATGTCTAGAGCCAATACTCTAATTTATATTGATCCCTTTCCCTTAAGTTTTGGAACGAGATTAGAATGTACAGTCACAATTTGGTCCATTGCCATCCTAGAGGTCCTAGCCAGCAAGAACAAGAAATGAAAGATGAACCCAAATAAAATCCCAACAGGCTATGCAAGGACCCTAGAATAACTAAGTCGCCCTAGAAGCATAACAAATGTTGGAGAACTCAGACTTTGAAATTTCAAGCTTATTATAAACCTACAGTAATTAAAAGAATATTGAATTTACATAAGGACAGACAAATAGATCAACAAAACAGAAAAGAATGTCCAGAAATAGGGTCCATCTATATCTGTATCTACATCTATCTATCTATCTATCTATCTATCTATCTATCATCTATCTACATATATATATGTATATGTACATATCTATCTACATATATATATATATATATATATATATATATATATATATATATATATACAGAGAGACAGAGAGACAGAGAGACAGAGATAGATAGATATAGTCACTTTATCTTTTCAAAGATGCCAATAAAACTTAATAGAGTTTGAAGCAATTGAAGGTGTACAAGATAAGCTTGGGTAATCTTCCTATCTTCCCAGATAGCAAGGAAGCAATAAAAAAACACTAGGGTTATGTTACAAAGGACTCAAAGAGTTATCCTGAAGGGGCTCCAACTGGCCCGAGCAGTAACAATTTCAGCATTAATAAACACAAGAATGGCAACGTTTTGAAGCACATCAAGTTTGTTTAAATCTGTGAATCTATAATGGCACAAAACAAAACTAATTGCTCACTGTTGGAAGATGCTACTGAACAAATTCATTCTATTAAAAACTGATAAATGATGGCAAAATATTAAGTACTTGTCTGCCATTCCTAAGTATCCTATGTGACAATGTAACCAAGTAAGTAGTTGAGGGTAAGTTTCTCTTTATAGAAGTATTCCAGCTAATCTACGAAGGAATTATAGAATCAAAATATCCCAGTTTTGTAGTCCCTAATTATTGAATAGATCTAGGCCTTGAACACAGGCTGCTAATATCACAAAGAGAAAAACGAGGTATTACATGCCTCTTAATGGAGACACACAGCAACATTTATTAATCACTTTTGCTAAGGAAATGGAACCTAAAAGTGTATCTAACTAATATTTCATAGGAAATACAGAAGAAATAATGTACATAACTATAGCACATAGGGGGATATGTGTATGTATGTATGTATGTATGTATGTATGTATGTATGTGTGTGTATATATATACACACCATTATTAAGAAACTTCAATGTAACTGATATGCTATTATAGCCAGTCTTATTGACTTGCTTTTTACACTCAGCTTTATGTTTCAGAAGTTTTACCTGTGTGCTGCAATCATCAAAAGTCCGGTCTGTGAGGAACTCAACAGGAGAAACAACTCAGTTCCTTCAACAAATAAACTGTAATTTTTAAAAAGAGAGGGAGGTAGAGGGATATATAGAAAGAGAACCTATAGAGTAAAAGAGCCTGAAAAGACAAGAAACTATGGCAGTGTGCATCAACGTAGCTTCAAAGTAACATCAAAATGTTTTTGTGACATTCATGATATGAGAAAGTTAAATGATGATTAAATATTTGACTACATTAAAGAATTATTAATTTGTGCAATGTGATAATGGTATTGTGGTTCTGGATTAAAAAATCACCCTTATCTTTTAGATACATGTTGACATTGATGGAAGAAATTACATTTTGAATGGGAAGTGCTTTAAAACAATATGGGCAGGGAGAGATCAATGGCCTAGACAAAACCGATATTTCCAATGTTGAAGTAGAACGCTAAGCACATTTAGGTTCTGTTGCTTTTTGTTTACATTTGAAGTGTTTAATAAGAAAAGCTTTAAAAAAGTTGACAAAACTGTTGGAAATATTTGCCACATAAATAAGACAAAACATTAATATCTTTGCCATCTCAAAAAGAACTCATACAAATTGACCTCAAATAAAAGTTAACAAAATATACAAATCATGAAGGAAAAAATGTAAAATTATATTACATTGAATTAAGAACTTCTGTACATCAAAAAAATAAAAATAGAAGCAAAACACAAATCAGAAGAAATTTGCTGTATGCATATATGTACGTGTGTATATAATAACGAATGTCTAGTATGACTAAAAACATCTTTCAAATTCATAAGGAAAACAATCCAGTAGGAAAATGGACAAGAGATTTGAAAAGATAATTTCTCAAAAGAGGAAAATGGCAGACAAATACTATATCTAGGCATACAACCCTTAGAGAATCTCTTTTCGATGAATACCGGGAATTATATATGAACAAGAATGTTCAGTGCAAGATTGTTCAAATAATAGATACTAATTTCATCAACAGAAAAACAGATGTATAAATTGTGGTATATTTACCCAATGGGATAGGGTCAATAATGGAATGAAGTAAAGTGTCAGACAGTACACAGATAAAACTTCTGAAACATAACGCTGAGTGTAAAAAGCAAGTCACTGGATACAATTGCATATCAGTTACATTAAAGTATCTTAATAATGGTATCTATACATATATATGTATATACATATATATATAGTTTAAGGATATACACTCATGTAGTAAATATATTTTACAAATAACGGTTATGACAATCACCAGATTTGGTGGGCAGTTTTCTTTGTTGAGGAAGGAGGTCTGCTTAAGGGAAATTTGGTAAAAGATAAAAACAGTTTGAAGAAACCCAGTGAATGCTAAAGTGGGGGAAAACAAAAACAATGAATTCCACACCAAGATACATCATAATCAAATTGCTGAAAACTAACTTTCTTCCAAAAAAAAAAAAATCTTAACCAGAGAAAAATGTCACATGACTTGCAGAGATCAAGAATTCAAATACAGCAGATATCTCCTCAGAACACAATGAAGTGGAACAACATTTTTAAAGATCTGGGGAAAAAAACCTTGTTAACTTACAATTCTATATCAAGTGAAAAGAGTATCTTTCAAGAATGAAGGTAAAATCTATTCTTAGGTGAAGGAGAACTAAGATAATTCAGTGCCAGAAAATCTGTTCTAAAAGAGATGTTAGGGAAATCCTATAGACTGACAAAAGAAAGAAAAAGAAAGAAAGAGAGGGAGCAGGGGGAGGGAGGGAGGAAAGCACAGAAAGAAACCTGGGACATCAAAAATTGAAGAGCAACCTAAATGTAAGTATTCAACTAGATATAAGACTATTCTTCCCCTATTTTGTTATTTAAAACAAAACTTATTACACTAAGTGGATGTTTGATATACAGAGATATAATGCATGACAGAACCAAAACAAAGGTGAGAGAGATAAGGAGTCTTATATAGTGGTAAGGTTTCCACATTCCACTTAAGGAGCTCAAATGTTTATTCATAATTGATTGTGAAAAGCTAAGTACATTGTTATCTAGAACAACCACTAAAAAATCTGTACAAAGAGACATAAAAACAATATCCACAGACAATTGGAAACCAAGTTTTAACAATACCATGTACAATAGTACCAAAAATGAACTGTTCATGTGCAAATATAACACAACATATACAAGCGCTCTCTGCTGAAAACTACAAAACATGGATGGAAGAACTTAAGGGCAACCTAAACAGAGTACTATGTTAATGGATTGGGAGATCCTGTAAAGACTTTTTGCCCCCTCAGATTGATCTGTTTTTATTTAATTTACTCTATTCAAAAATCCCAGCCTGTGCTTGCTTCGGCAGCACATATACAAAAATCCCAGCATAATTTTTGTAGACAAGCTGATTATGAAATTTACATGGAAAAGGCAAATGAATTAAAATAGTCATAAAAATGTTGAAGAAAAAAAATTGGTGGAATTATACCTAATTTTAAGATAATAAAAAGCTACAGTAATCAAGGCAATGATGAGGGATAGACACATAGATCAATCAATGGAACAAAATGAAAAGAAAGGCAAGTCACAGACTGAGAGAAAATATTTGCAAATCACATATCTGAAAAAGATTTGTATTCAGAATATGCAAATAACCCCTAAAACTCAACAGTAAGAAAACTGCCCTATTAAAAATGATAAAAAAGCTTCAAGATATAACTTCACCAAGCAGTATTTACAACAGGCAAACAGAATATGAGTAGATATTCATCATCATTAGCCATCAGGAAAGTACAAATGAAAACCCCAGTGAGATAGCACTCCATCTATTAGAATGGCTAAAATAGAACGTAGTGGTAATACCGGATGGTCGCAAAGATGGAGGGCAAGCGGATCTCTCATGCGTTACTGATGGAAATGCAAAATGTCATAGCCACTCTGCAAAACAGTAGGGCGGTTCTTTATAAATGTTAATATACATTTACCATAGATCCGAATAAGTCCTTGTTCATACAAAATGCTGAATACAACAGATATTGCTAATCTTTCTATCCGTAATCACCAAAACCTAGAAAAAAAATAAATTTCTTTGAGTGGTGAATGCATAATCAAACCTTGGTGCTTACATATAATGGAACACTACTCTGCAATAAAAAGAATAAACTATTGACACATTCAATAACTGGAATGAATTTCAAAGGCATTATGCTAAGTAAAATAAGCCATTATCAAAAGGCCAAATATCATATGATTTCATTTCTAAGACATTCTCTAAGGGGTGGGGGGAACTATAGTGATGGAGAACATATCAGTGGTTACCTGGGGTTATTAGTGGGAGTGAGGAAGGTGTGACTTGCAAAAGGAAATTTTTAGTATGTTGGAACTATTCTTATGTGATTGTAGTAAAGGTCACACAAATCCATACATATGTTAAAATTCATGCAATTGTACAAAAAATTCCATTTTGCCCTTAAGATAATTTAAAAACCAAAATAAATATCTGAGGATATTTTTTTGAGCATGAAAACGTACAGGGACAAGGTTAGAAGCAGGGCCTATAGGGAATTCAGGGCTCTGAACGCTGCTTGAGAGTTGCTAGCGGTAAAATGTAGGGCAAATTGCCCATAAGGAAGAAAAGGTTGTGACCCTGTCAGAGTTCATAGTTAAGGTTCAGTGATAAAATGGAAAGCAGGAAGGTTTGAATTTGATGAATGGGAAGGGGGGGCTCTTCTAATAATAACATAACTTGTATTGTCACTGTACATTTCTAAAATTCACAAACAAGATAGAAATGACTCATATACAACTCTACCCTCTTAGAGTAGAGGGTAGATATAGATAGAACACCCCCCACCTTTCCTTTATGTAGCAATATAGTTTCAGAATGCATCTTTTAATAGACTGTGTCTCCCAAATATGCTTAAACGTGTAGGACAGTTGTCCCAGATAGATTGGTAAATTGGTGAGGCTGGAAACTATTTTCCATCTACCGTCCTATCTTTCAATACTTCTGAGATTATTTGACATCGGTGAGGCCAGTTTGAGCTGCATTAAATACTAGAGTTTTAGATCATTCCCTGTGAGGTAATTGCTTTCGAGACTGAGCTTTTAGTTTTATTGCCTACATTTCAACAGATGTGGGGCTGGAGTAGTCATCGTTGCGTGTGCTGCACAAAACTCTCTGAACTTTGAAAATGGAATCCATAAAGCTTAGAGTTGAATGAACTCAACCTCAGTGGTCCTCAGAGTGAAAGACAGCTGCAGCAAAGGCAGCGCTCTCTTTCCCCAGGTTTCTGAGTCTTGATAAAACGGAATAATCAAATGACATACTCGGAGAGGAAAGATTTTCTTTTTTTCTTTAGATTTTAACTCATAATGACAAAGAGATTTAACTCTTATACTTTAATTTTTCCCTGAAAATTTAATAGCTACAGAAGATTCATATTGATCAACTTTGAACAGTCTTGTACTTTTGATGGTGTGATATTTGAAGGATTTTTATGTCAATTGGGTTCCTGGTCTAATCCTGTGAGATCTAATAGACAACGTGAAGTAACACAGTATGAGATAGATAATAAGTAAAGTGATATTTCAGTAAGGTTCATGGTGGCTTTGGAGTTGATACACTTAATTTCTGACCCACTTCAGAGTTTTCTAAAACCATTTTGAGCATCATTTTGGAATTTGTTGTGTTTCATGTACTGTTCATTTAACAGCAATAAACGCTTCATTTTTCCATAATGATGATATAATGTTAAACTCCAAACACTAAATCAGTAACTGGAGACCAAATTCTGAAAGCAATAGAGGTTGTATCATTGTCGGTAAGCATCACTTATTAAATCAGTCATTTGACAACAGAGAGCACAGGATTTAAACAAAAAGGCCATCTAAACTCAGTCTTTTCCTAAATTACTATTTAGTATTTCTTATCACAATATTACCATGTCCTCCTTTGTTGGTTTTCTTGTCACCAACAGGGTAAATTATCTTTTTATCATCATGCACCTTCTTTTTTTTCGTTGGAGAAGCAGCTTAAAGAAATACAACAAAACATTTATTTTTAATAATGGTGAGATAGAGTTATTCAAATAGACTATTTTTTTATGCTTAAATCAAGAGGAATTAAGTCATATGGTCATTTATATGTGGAACTTTAGGGAAGTATTGGAGAAGCTTGAGAGATGTGAAATAGGAAGAAAAACAATTGCTCTTGAAATACTGTACCTTCAAGTTAAAAGATATACTTGGAGGGACAGAATTTTCTTCTGGCAGAGAGAAAAAGCTACAGCCACCTCCAAATGTCCTGTCCTGTCTGCGGGGACGCATAACCAACATGGCTTACTGGCTGGAGACCCACTGGCCCACAGTACTATCACAATCCTCGGACGTGCCCCACAGCCAAGCTTAGTCAACCGTACACATGTCCCTCCTTCGTGATAGAGGTGATTATAGTCGCGTTTCCAACCACTCAGGAGGACATAGGATCCTGACAGCATGTGTGCTCAGTGGGTTTTCATTAGAAACATAAAGTATGAGAGTGATCTGTCTCTCCTGGAACAGATTCATTTGATCCTTCTTTCCTCTCTCATTCTCTCTGCCATCCCCCTGGAAGCCTTCTACTTTGTGGAAGATGACAACAGTACTATAAAAGTATAATTCAATTTCATTTATGAAACAGATATTATTCTGTCACCTTGACATTATAAATCAAAATCATTTATATTCTACTTCTTCAATAGAAGGGGAGTTGAGGCAATAATATTTAAAATGTCTACTTGAAACTCTTTTCCTATTAAATGAGAAAGATAACAGTTGAAAATGTAGGATGTATATAGTTACTGAAGTGATTTCTTCTCTAAAGCATGAGATTGCTGTCATTATCTCAATGAGCTTAATAGATTGAATTAGTTCATTCAGCAAACATATTTAGTCTATACTTACATACATACAGTGCTAGGTGCTCTGTGAAACACAAAAGTGGAAGTTACATTATTACGGGTGATTAAGATGGTTGGAAGTATGTAATAAGTGTATGATGAATGACACAAAGTACTATAGGGATTCAAAGGAGCGATATCTTCCTATTAGGGTTATTAAGACAGTCTTTATGGAGCTTCATTTACAGTAGAGCTTAAAAGAATTCTACAATTTGGATAGGTAGACAGTGAGCATGTCATTCCAAGCTGAGAAAATTGGATAAAGGGAGACACAGAAGTACGAAAGGTAATTTGTGTTTTAGGAATGGTCAGTAGTAGTCTCATTTGATTGGACAATGAAATAAAGTGAGTGCTTATCATGGGCTAGAACTTTTAGGTTCTCTATGGGAATTACTTAGGAGTATTATCTTTGTTTTCAGATTCTGCAACTGGCTCAGAGAAGTTAAGTAATTTGTCCAAGCTACCGTTTTTGCCTGAAAATAAGACCAGGTTTTATATTAAGTTTTGCTCCAAAAGATGCATTAGGGCTTATGCTCAGGGGATGTCATCCTGAAAAATCATGCTAGGGCTTATTTTCCAGTTAGGTCTTATTTTTGGGGGGAAACACAGTATTAACATGGCTAGCAGGGCGTAGACTTCAGCCCTTTGGCTCATGCATCTATGCATGTCACCCCTATATCACAGCTCCCTTTCTTCGGCTGCGTTTCTTCAAGAAGGTAGTGAGAAATAAAATTAAAAAGTAGGTGTGGGTTGGACTCTAAATGGCAATGAATGCTTGTCTAAGAAGTCCGAGTTTCATTTTAGAGGCAATGGGAATCTTTAAGTTTCTAGGCCAGAAGTAGAAACCCTCAGAAAAGAGTTTAGGTGTAATTAGGTAGCAGTTTAAAATATGGATTTGAGGTAGGTAAAAATAAGAGCCAGTAGAGACTAGCTACTAATCGACTGGAGTGAAATAGGTAGGTTCTCACCTAGATGTAGGATTGATAGGACAGAGATAGGATTGATGGGATGCCATGATGATAGCTGCTTGGAAGGTGATCGTGTTCTTTCCTGTTACTATGTAGTCACAGATGATTAAAACAAGTCTACAGTTTTACATTCTGGCCATGCAATTTTAATTCATATCATTAATTAATTTAATTTCATAAAGCCCACTGTAGTCTTACAATGTTATACACTAAAGGAAGCTAGTTGAGATTGTTCCTCTTTTAAACTTTCTTCATTTACTTTTTTATTTTCCTTTCTTTCTTCCTTACTTCCCTTCCTTCTGTAACTCCTCCCTTCCTTTCTCCCTTTGTTTTTCTCTGATACTGTCTATTCTTTCTGACTGGCAACATAGCAGAACACTGTGCTGGTATATGATATCAATTATCTTACACACACTTTTTTCAAGTTCCAGTACCAAAAAATACTTATTTTGAGTACAGGGAAGTTAGTGAGAACTGCAATATAGGCACTTGATAAGATTTTAGTTTATTTTAATTTTTATATATATGTCTACTTTCCAACTTGAACTAATTCAAGGGAAATGCCTACAACCATGCCTGGTATAAAGCAAGTAGTTAAGTGTAAGCAAACAAAGTTTTACAACAGAATTTTTATATAAATACATAGATAAGCACTTTATACATAGCTATATCAGATTTTAGTGTTCTTACATTCACAATGTGTTCCACCTTGTCCTCTATAATCAAATGTATTTTTTTCCCATCTCTTCTCTTTTAAAGCCATTTTCTTGCATTTTTTGTAAATGATAAGCCATTTTTTTTCTCCAGAAGTGCTTGTTTCTAATATATTAAAGAACATATATTGGTTAACATCAATTTGCTATTTGGAAACACAAAACAAATATTTATAATATGATAGTATATTGGAAATGAACAGTCATTCCTGTCTTGTGACTTGCAAGGTTATGCTGACTGCAAATTTGGGATGGTAGTAAGGGATACATTTTCATCTGTGGTCAAACATGAAGAATGTATTTAACCTACAGATGCAATTTACCTCACTGCACACATTTGGGGAACTAGTCCAGTTTCAGATCAGAAACGGTCTTTTAATCCATAGCTACCCTGGTGAGTTCAGGGAATTTTTAAATCATCTTCAATTAGAAGATACCTGAGTGACTTAACCACAAGTCACTCAGGCCTACCATAGGTAAACGTAATATAATACATAAAATGGGACTTCCTTTTGTGAATCTCTGGGCTAATATTGATCTTGGATATACTAGAAAGGATATAATCGCACAGAGAAAGAATCCCAG
The DNA here is from genome assembly GCF_964194185.1 of Rhinolophus hipposideros. NCBI lineage: Eukaryota > Metazoa > Chordata > Mammalia > Chiroptera > Rhinolophidae > Rhinolophus > Rhinolophus hipposideros. Next base: position 59,703,554 of record NC_138063.1, read on the forward strand.
AAATCCTCAGATGATTCCCTAGAGTATTTAGTAAGAGAATGGATTAGTATTGTGAAATAGCTACCCAAGGTCACAGAAAGGACCATCCTAAAGAATTAGAGAGAACAGTGCTCAGCACCTACCTATCATGTCTACTCTCACCAGCCCCTTTGAGAAATTTCATTAGTCACAGGGCATTGGGTGAAGGAACAAAATGGGTCTTGCCTCAGTAGTGGGGAATAACTAGTCCCCAATTGAACATGGTTATGGCTCTATCTAACAAATCTTAAAAAGCAAGATATATAGCAACCTTTTTCCAAATAAATTATTTACATCCAAGAAAAAAAACTAAAAATATTATAAGAATATGAAAATATTCAACACCCCAAAAGTAAAATTCATGCTATATATATAGATTAGATTGGATCTGGCATTCAATCAAAGAATACCAAGCATGTAAAGAAGCAGGGAAATTTGACCCATAAAATATGTAAATTAAATCAAAAGTGACCCAGAAATGACACAAATGTTAGAATTAAAGATAAGAACATTAAAACAGAATACATAACTGCATCCCACATGTTCACAAGGTGAAGCAGACATGAAAGATATAAAACGGACCAAAATAAATTTCTAAAATGTGTGAGATAAGTAATACAGAGGATATATTAACAGCAGAGTAGACAATGCAAAAGAAGAGGTTAATTAATGTCTACTCAGGAACAGACCCCACCCAAAAGGAAAACACTGAAAGAAAAAAACGACAAAATGAAAACAGTATCAGTGAGACATGGGACCACATCAAGCAGCCTGATATGTGTGCAGAGAGGAGAGAAGGGACAAACAAAATACTTGATGATAATGTTCACTATCACTGCTTGTATTCCACATTATACTGGAGGTTCTAGTCAGTGCAATCAAGCAAGAAATGAAATAAGAACATAAGACAATTTGAAGAGAATAAATAAAACTACCTTTATTTACAGGCAAATATGATAATCTATGCAGAATATCAATTGACATATGGAAAAACAACTAGAACTATTAAGTGATTTTAACAATGAAGGATATAAGATGAATACAAAAATTGCTTTTCTGTATACTAACATCAAATAATCAGAATTCAAAATAAAAATGCAAATTATAATAGAATAAAAATTATGAAGTACCTAGGGATGAATCTATGAAAATGATGTGTAAGACCTATACACTGCAAACGACATAACATTGATAAGCTAAGGAGACCTATAGAAATGGAGAGACATACTTGGGTTCAGACGTTGGAAAACGTAGTATTCTCAAGAGATCGATTGTGCCTAAACTGATCTATGGAGTCAGGAAAATTCTAACCAAAATTTCAGCAAGACTTCTCGGTAGAAATTGACAAGGTGATTCTAAAATTTATATGGAAATGTTAGAGGGATTAGATTAGCCAAAACAACTTTGAAAATGAAGAACAAACTTGGAAGGCTAGCACTACTGATTTAAAGACTTATTAAAGATACAATAATCAGTAATTTAAATTAGACAAATAGGTCAGAGAACAAAAAAGGAGCGATACAACTGATTTTTTTTGACAAAAATGCAAAGGCAAAATCCTTTAAAGATTTTAAAACTGTAATTTAAGCTCATAATTTGGAGTAAAAAAATATATAATGTCAAATTTGAAAGAAAAAGGTATAAAAATAAGAAACACACATGAATTGAAAGCCTCTCATATTAAAAAAATGATTTTAAGAAACACAATTTAGAATAACTCCACTGGAAATATCAATACTTCGAACAGCTCTGCCATTAACATGTCTTGAGCAGCCTGTGGTGTCACCCTGCCTCCCGTTTGTGGTCATGTCTAATGAGCACACCCAGTGCCCAGAATTTAATTCATCACACTACTTGCCACTAAAATTGGCCAGGATTCATTGAACAGTAATTGGCACCAGGCAAAAATCAACAGCAAACCTGGGGTATTGTGTTACTCTCCAAAAACAAAGATACCTTTGGGGATGTTAGAAAGCAAAAAAAAAAAAAAAAAAAAAAAAAAAAAGGCCAAAATGGAGAGCACTCAACATTGAAAAAAACTGGTGAAAAATTGAATATTACAAAATAATAATTACAGTAAATTAAAATAAGCTGAACTTGCCATATGGTATGAACAGTGAATCCCTGACAATACTAAAAGGTACATGTAACAAAAGTAGGATAAAATATCATGCATATTTCAGTTTCCAATATTTAAAAAACTTGCTACATAGCAGCATATATAAATACAACCAGATTATGTAAATCTTACACTTACAACTATGTTTGTCAAAAATAAACCATCCAAGATGATTTAGAATTGTAGAACAACATTTATTGACATGGAAAGTTGTCAATATTATTTTATTAAATGAAAAAGCAATCTACAAAAAAGCCTATGAGTTATAATAACATGAATTTATTTATTTATTTATGTATTCATTTATTTATTTATTTAAATATACGCACATTCATAGAAATTTTGTGCAAGTGTATGTGTGTGCATGTTTGCTATGTAGTGTGTGTGTGTGTGTGTGTGTGTGTGTGTGTGTGTACGCACACCAGTAAGTTAATAGCACGGTGCTGGAATTAAAAATGATTTCCTCTTTATACTGATTAGACTCTAAATCATAAAATATTATATGTCATTTAAAATTAAAAGCAGTTATTCTAAAAATTTAACTGGTGGGGAAAAATTGAGAACGTTTTCCAAGAAATTTTGATTCTAAGGAAAAGTCAGTTATGTCATTTTTTTTCTATAGGAATTACAAGTATAGGTTATAGTGTCAGATAAAGTCAAAAGTATGTTATATCAAATAGTAGCGTAGTACTTTTTATATTATAGTCAAAATATAATATGGTCAAATTATAAATATTATGTCAAATAATTTTGACATAAATAATTATGTCAAAAATATAATACGGTTAAAATATAGTAAAAAAGTTTAATAACTTTCAGTTTTGTATAAAGCATTATCATTTTGGGTAACAGATCCATCGTCATCTTATGTAGTTAGTATACTTTCAAAAATCAAAACTAGCAAAAGCTTTTCCCAAATTAGAGGTTAAACATACCTTCCTGTCACTCTCTATCCTAGCTTCTCTTTTAACGTCTTCTCCAATCTTTGTCAGAAGTAACATCTCTTTTGTCTTCCATTCCTACAGAGCAAAATGTTACTGTACTCAGTGCTTACAGTAAACCTTTGTATTTTGTTCACCACCAGCAAGCAACTTAGAAGTCAAGGGCCTAACGGAAATCAGGTCAAACATACAGAAAGTCATACATTGGCTTTCGAATGGGCTTTCCTTACTGTACTCAGATTAGGAATGCAGGCATGGTGAGTTTTTACTAAAGCTCAATTTTTAAAACATGGCCCTCGGGGTGGCCGGTTAGCTCAGTTGTTTAGAGGTGGTGCTGATAAAAGATAACACCAAGGTTGCCGGTTCCATCCCCGCATGGGCCACTGTGAGCTGCGTCCTCCATATATATATAAAAGGCTCTTCTCATACTGAAGGCTGTAAGGGAGTTAAATAGTGTCTAATAACTTTCACAATCATCTCTTAAAGAGCAGTTACTGATATATGGTGATGGAAGGAGAACTGACTCTGGGTGGTGAACACACAATGGGATTTATTGATGATGTAATACGGAATTGTACATCTGAAATTATGTAATTTCATTAACAATTGTCACCCCAATAAATAAATTTAAAAAAAAAGAAAAAAAATATACTGAAAAAAAAAAGAGCAGTTACTGACTCATATATATAGTATATAGTTTGTGGTGTCAGCTTTCTTGTTTTACGTGAGGTAAGATTAATGTAGGTAAATTATTTAGACCTGAAATAACTTCAAGAAGTATGATGGACAGCTAAAATTATTTACAAATGAAACAACTGTACACAAATTTTCTTTCAATATTTTAGGTTGATGTCTCTCACCTCTTCAATTTTACTATGAAGGCAAAGTTTTCTTCTTGTATCTTCCCGCTGTCGTCTTTCTTCTCTATCCATCTGCAATAGGCACTGCTCCTCGGCTGTGCGCTCACGTTGTTCTAATTCCCTACTTATTGTATCCAAATATCTATTTAACAGAGCAAATGCAAATGAAGGTAAATGGGTTTTTTTCCTTAAAATGGCATTAACTGCTTTGATATGCCCAAACCACCTCCTTGCTTGCTTTTTATTTCCTGAATTATAGGAATTTTATAATTTTTCTATCAGCTCTGTTCATGGACCTGTAAGCTAGCTCTCACCATATTTTACTTCTTACACAGCTCTCTCTACCATATGTTCTTATGGCCAAAACAATGGTAAAATGTGGAGCAAAGTCATAAAAAACATTTTGCATAGTAAGTATTCATAACAGTAGGTTTAACAATGTGAGTTTGCAGAGAAGGCTGAAACAACTGAAACATTGATTTCAAATGTAGAATGAAAAACAGATTTGAATTTCCTAAGAAAAAGATGTATACTGTGTACCATGTATTTTACAAAGTCTTGAACAAATCTTGCATTGATGGTCTGGGTCTCTGGTATGTCAATATGCATTATAGAACTACCAGAAAATGAAGCCAAGAAATATAAAAGTCATGCTATGCAGCCCAACCTCTTACCTTAATGAAGAAGGACAAAAAAAAACTGTAATATCCATTCACTTCCTAAGATATGGGCTTGACCACAGAATGGTAAAGACAGAACATGAGTAGTTCATATCTGAACAGTTTACACATTTTCTTTTTAGGGACAATGCACATTTATGTCAGCATTATATAGTTATATTAAACCTCCATTTTTGACTTTGCACCAACTTTCTCAAACTTACTGCTGTCAGCCCTTAAAGATGAATCATATGCAAATAAAAACCACAATGAGATATTACCGCACCCCAGTCAGAATGGCTATCATCAACAAGACAAATAGTAACAAGTGTTGGAGAGGCTGTGGAGAAAAAGGAACCCTTATATACAACCAGTTGGTGGGAATGCAGACTGGTGCAGCCGTTATGGAAGGCAGTGTGGAGGTTCCTCAAAAAATTACGAATAGAATTACCATATGACCCAGCAATCCCTCTCCTGGGTATCTACCCAAAAAATCTGAAAACATTTATCCATAAAGACACGTATGCTCCAATGTTCATTGCAGCTTTGTTTACGGTGGCCAAGAAGTTGTGGTATATATACACAATGGAATACTATTTGGCGATAAAAAAAGATGATATAGGAACATTTGTGACAACATGAATGGATCTTGAGAGTATAATGCTAAGCAAAATAAGTCAGACAGAAAAAGCAGAGAACCATATGATTTTACCGATATGTGGTGCATAAACCAAAAACAACAAAAGAACAAGACAAACAAATGAGAAACAAAAACTCATAGACACAGACAGTAGTTTAGTGGTTACCAGAGGGTAAGGGGGGTGGGGGGTGAGAGATGAGGTAAGGGGGATCAAATATATGGTGATGGAAGGAGTACTGACTCTGGGTCATGAACACACAATGGGGTTTATAGAAGATGTAATACAGAATTGTACACCTTAAATCTATGTAATTTTACTAACAATTGTCACTCCAATAAATTAAAAAAAAAGATTAATCATAAAAAGCTATTGCTAGAGGCATGTGCTAAAAGATAAGTTCTCCTGACTCTGGGTGGTGAACACACAATGGGATTTATTGATGATATAATATGGAATTGTACATCTGAAATTATGTAATTTTATTAACAATTGTCACCCCAATAAATAAATTAAAAAAAAAGATAAGTTCTCTCCATCTACAACTATAGGAAGGATTTAGATCTGATTCATTCCTCAATTATCGGTTTGGATTACCCCTTGGACTTCCAGAAACCATGTTTTCTTGGCAGAAATTGTTCTTCATAGCCTTGGCACCAAAGTTTTCTATTCCTGTACCTCTTGGTCTCCCTTTCTTTCCATACTGAGGGCAATAGTGGATTTAGGGTGTGTCTAGTACTTTTTAAAAAAATCTGAACTTCAATTCTTTCTAGTATTTTCCCAACTTATTTGAGTCCACAATATATACATAAAATATGCATTAACTTTGATCTTACCTGTGCCTTATTAATCGTTCCTGGTCCTTAACGGATTGGGTGTCCTCCTGTAATAACCAGTTTTGGAACTGTGTGACATCAGAACATCCAGGTATTTGACTGTCTTCCTGTAGTTTATTTACTTGTTTTGCAAGTATTTTCTATTTTAAAAACAAGTGTGTATCACATATATGCATATATATGAGATACACACACACATGCATGAATTTATATATTCATATACAGTGTTCTTTACATTTATCAGAAATAAAACTGTCCTTTTATATTCCTTTTTATATTTAGTGTTTAGTAAAATTCCTAGACTTTGTAAATAGTAATGCTGCTTAACTGCATTTTAATCTATTTTGAATCCATTGCAGACATGGATAACTGAACCAAAGTAAAGATTTCTCTTTCTGAAAATAAAAGATAACTTATTCATTATACATTTCTACCGATTCTGAAAAAGTTAAATGAAAATATGGAAGAATGGGAGGAGAAACTCTAGGCACTGAAGGCGACATGAGGGGAAGCTATAGAACAATTAAAGGTATAGGGAAGTCATTTTCATTTCTATACAACCGTCTCAGCCTTAGAACATAAATTTGTAAAACTACACATACACACACCTTTTTTATTTTAATTCAACTCTCTTGACCCTAATACCTCAATTCCACACACACACACGCACACACCTGGAGTCAAAAATGAAAAGGAAGTCACTATTTATACCCACTCACTCTACACCCAGTAATTCCACTTCATCGTTAGAATATCGTTCTGTAGGTGAACACAGCTGCATGGATGCGGGTACAAACACACAGTGTACATGTTCCCTGAGACACCTGTGACACATTATAACTATTCATACTGTTCCTCTCCTTACCAAACCTCAAACTGTTTTGGGTTCCAGCTTAAGAATATTGCTGCCACAGTAGACACGTCCAATTGGCCCCAGTTCAGACAGAAGGGACACATTGGAGTAGCAATTTAATTTCTAAATTATGCCAGCTCCCACTGGCAGGCACATTAATGGATGACCTGTCCCTTTCCCTTTCTTGGCCCAAGATAGCAACCTCAAAATATTTGTTCCTGCTCTAAATTTTCATTTGGAAAAAAAAATTAATTAGTTTGTCAAAATTAAAGGTAAAAAGATTATAAGAAACTACTTTGCATACAAATAAACCTTTCTTCTAAACTCTATGTAAGAAACCAAATTTCAGTACTTAACTTACTTGTTCTTTTATGTAGTTTCTTTCAAAGTCTAATTTTAAACTGGTAAGATATTGTCTGTACTTATTGAATTCCCGCAAGTTACATGCAACCTATAAAACAAAACAACAGCAAAAGTATATGTAAATATAAATATTTAAAAATCATAGCAATTACTTTCAGGAAAAAAATAGGTAATAATATCCAATTTGATAGTATTTTGTTTTCAAGAGTAATAAATTGCTATATTTTGTATCTCTACAATTGTTAAACAACAGGGAATTTCTATCCAAATCTCATTACTTTATTAATATGACTTACGCCATGATAGGAATTTAGTATACACAGCTGTAGTTTAATATAAAATACCAATGTATAATAATGTTCAGTACAAATTAGACTATTCTTATGTTCTGTCAGGATTCTATCAGATTTTACTAGGTTCCTATTTTGTCTCGTTTTTAAAAGTGTATAAGACACAATCCTTGAAAAGCATACAGTGCCATTAGAGACATAGAAATAGAACTATGAAATACGACAGTTGGGAAATTACCTTTATATCCTCACGTTATTTAGTAATCATCTTTTCTTATTACAAAGAGAAAAGGTGGAGGAAGTAGTATCCTTTAGAAACGATTGCCCAATTTCTATTGACCCAAATATTAAGTAATTTATGGAATTTCCCATTAAGTATTTCTCCTGACCAAGTTAAAGGTGATACCCCACCCCCATCACAGTGAGGTATAGAAACAAGCTTATGTCAAGTCTTGGAGGTCTTCAATGATTAAAAAGAAGTGATCTCCAACCTACTTTATTATCGCTGGTGATGTAGCCACCTTCCTTTAATCTCCTCAGGATATCTTTGCGCTTATAGTACGCTCTTAAATATGGATCATGGAGACTTTTATATTCGTTTTCCATGAGTCAGCAATAAGGATCAGTCAGGTTAAAACTATAAGAAGGTCGAAAAAGCTGCAAATACAGATTTAAAAATATGACAAATGTAAAATTAACTAATTTCACTTTTAAGTATCAACCTGTTGAAATGACTAGAATGTTCACTAAAAATAAAATATGCAAGAGTAATCCGAAGTGGGGAAAAACCATGTCGTGCAGGGGACCCTGCTCGCTGCGCCATTTGTCGAGCAGGGTGGCATGCGGGGTCTCAGCTTCCGCTCCCCACATAAGAACACAGGACATGGTAAGGCCAAACAGGAACACCCACGGAGCCATAGATAGGGGAGTCAAACCAATATATTCTCACTGGCTGCTGGGCTGGAGACAGAGGAAGCAGGATCTACATAATCTGCCTAACAGCAGTCCGCGCTTGCCAGCCACCATCTTCTTGCTAGCCCCCATTTCTTTCTGCTAGCGTAGCCACAGCTGTTATATTAGTGGCCAATGGCTTACGGGTTACAGTTGACGGCCAACTAGCCACAGCTGCTGGCCATCTGATCACAGTTGATGGCCATTTACTACCCGAGCCAGCACCTTTCTATGTGAGGCTGAGAGCCTGGAAACTGTTTTGGGGGGCTTTGTCCCCACACTCCACCCCTACAGGGTCTCACCTCACAATCTACCGACAAGTGTCTTCCGCGAGGGTCCCTGTGCGAGGAGTCTGGAGGTGAATGCAATATCCTGGACACAGCCAGGCTCTCTGAGCACAGCCAGGGTTTCTCAGGGCACCACCAGTACTTCTGGGCACAGCCAGACATTCTGGGCTTCTTAGGGTACCACCTGTTTCCCCGGGCACAGCCAGGTTTTCTCAGGGCACCACCACAGTACTTCTGGGCACAGCCAGACTTCCTGGGCTTCTTAGGGTACCACCAGTCTCCCCGGGCACAGCCAGAGTTTCTCAGGGCACTGCCACTCTGGACTCAGCCAGGGCCTCTCAGGGCACTGCCACTCTCTCTCTGGGCCTCTCGGGGTACTGTGCTGGAACAACAGCAGCTCACATCAAGGTGCTTACATATTATCAATGGTGGCCAGTCAAGACACAAAAACAAACATCTGCCCATCCCACTACATGGTGGTATGTTCCCAAACAGTCAAGCGTCCATTAAATCAGGGATAGAAGGCAATTCCTCATAGTCCATATTCATTCGCCAGGGCTGTCCTGGGGGTGAGGGATGACCTTAACCTTACCCTCATGTCCCAAGGAGGACTCAGTATGCATTTCCTCCTGGGACAAGTCCCGCATCCAGGCTGCCTCAGCAAGCACTTCCCAGCCCACAGGGCGGCAACAACCTTTGCTTTCTCCGCTCTCTCCGGCCTCTGCTGGTTGGGGAACCATCCACGTCTTTCCACCCCTCCAAGGGAATCGAGCTCTCCAGCAGCTGCTCCTCCTGGTCTTCCTCAGACTGAGCTTTCATACACACAAACTGCTCCACTGCCCTTCGGAAAGCTTTGGCCGGCACCGTATCCTGCCGACTACGCCATGTGTCGCTGTGTCGCCATGTGTTGTGCAGGGGACCCTGCTCGCTGCCCCATTTGTCGAGCAGGGTGGCATGCGGGGTCTCAGCTCCCGCTCCCCACATAAGAATGCAGGACACAGTAAGGCCAATCAGGAACACCCACGGAGCTGTCGGAGCCTGCCGAGGGAGGAGACGAATGGTCCTGAAGTGGGGAGCGAGGATTGAGAAAAAAGAAGACAAGAGACAAAGATGGGATCAGGAGGGCAAGCAGTTCTCATTAGACTGCCGCACCTGCTTTATTTTACAGTTCTCTTTTATGCTCACAAAGACAGTAAGATTACAGCAGAAGGCTGACACAGCAATTACAAAGTAACCTTGTAGTATTTTGATGTTTGGCCCTGACTGTACTCCCACCTTTAGATAAATCCTTCTCCCCGGAACAGATGTTTTCTATCTGTTTCTTCTGTTTAGATAAGCTCTCCTTTGGATTTACTACTGCTAAGTTGTGCTTGACTCATTTAGTTTAACTCTTTATGAGTCAGCTCCCCACAGGAGCCATAGATAAGGGAGTCAAACCAATATATTCTCACTGGCGACTGGGCTGGAGACACAGGAAGCAGGATCTACATAATCTGCCTAACAGCAGTCCGCGCTTGCCAGCCACCATCTTCTTGCTGGCCCCCATTTTCTTCTGCTAGCATAGCCACAGCCGTTATATTAGTGGCCAATGGCTTACGGGTTACAGCTGACGGCCAACTAGCCACAGCTGCTGGCCATCTGATCACAGTTGATGGCCATTTACTACCCGAGCCAGCACCTTTCTATGGAAGGCCGAGAGCCTGGAAACTGTTTTGGGGGGCTTTGTCCCCACAAACCAGCAACAGAAAATGTTGCATTAAGAAACACTAATTACTTATTCCTACATTTTTTTTACTCCACTGACCTGAATTACTCTAAAAACCCACCCTCATTCAATTAATTTCTCCTCTGATCTCCATCATTTCCTGACTCTGAGCCAGAGAAGAAAGAAAGAAAGGAAAAGAAAGAGAATAGGATAAAATTTGTTTTAATGTATAAAGCTAATGTTAAGATTCTCCATTTTCTTCCTCCCTCCTTCGTGGTCAAGGCATCACATTCAAAGGGTAAAGGGATAATATTAATTATGACTATTATATTTCAATATCTGAAAATGAAGAAAAATAGAAAATCTTTCACCAAGATTCATGGAAATCACTTTATCAAAATATAGTAAAGTAAAACTCAGATATTAAAGATAGATTAAAGAGTTTGTATCTTGAGGTCTTATCTAATGCAAGAAACCCAACAATATGTGAGTGCTACACTCAGGAAAAAAATCAAGATCTATATTATAAAGTTCAATATATTGAATAACTAGTTATAAAAGATATTGATAGGAACTGAGATTTCTCCATATGTGTAAAGATCAAATACAACGCTATACAGTAGCCATTAACATATAAAAGAAGGAAAATATCAGCTGATAGTCATGTTTCTATATCTGTTACTTTAGAGGAAACAGCTGTTATTTAATCTCACTTATAAGTTAAAACATTAACAAAGGGAGGGTTTTGTTTGTTTGTTTGTTTGTTTGTTTTGGTGTGAGTTCTTGGTCCATTTTTCAATAGCTGATGGTGTTAATGCATTATGGGAGAACCTCTGAAACAGAAGAAGTAAAGGATAGAAGTAGGTGTAGCAGAATGTCTTTACATTCTTTCTTTTTGTTTTTCTTTTTTTTTCCTGCCAGAACAACAGAAGTTTTAGTTTAAAGTGATGTCAAAGCAGGAACTGGTTCAAGTGAAAGGCAATTGAAATGTGTGCGAGATGTGGAAAACCTGAGAGCACTTACCGTTTGCAGGCATCCAATTCAATTTAGAAGACACCACAATCCTGACCTGTCTGCAGGTACCAGTTTGTGACTACCATGTTGTTCTGTCTGGCGGCATCTAACTCAGTTAATTTCTAAGGAGTCTGGCTGGGTGGGATTCTAAAACAAATTCCCTCAAGGTAAGTGGGAGGATCCTTCTTATGTGGGAAAAGGGGCAGATTGATGGAACTTGATAGGATGTTAGCTTTCCTTTTCCATTTAAAGCTTCCTTGATAAGTTTCTGTTCTCTTGCTTAATACCAGACTTTATTTCATCCTTTCCAAGGGGTCTAAATCATAAAACGCAACTCTTTAATTACGAATGCTTCACTGAAAAGAAAAAAAAAGGAATTCTACAGGGTAATGTCTTGAATTCAGTGAGACAGATATGAAACCCATATCTTTCCTTTGAGGGAAACAACCAACAATCATGAGTCAAAGATTCAACTGAATGTGTCTTTTAGCTGTTGCCATTTAGTTGTCAACCTCTTTTAGATACTGACTTTTATCTGTGGTAAGATGTCTCTCAAGATCAAACGTGGGCTACTGACCTATGAACAAAGAACATCTTTTAAACAAATCCATTCATTGGAGCCAGGGTAACCCTTCTGTTGTCAATTAAAATAAGTGGTTTCCCTCTTTAAAAAAATAAAACAAACAAACAAAACAAGTAAAAATATACATATAAAGCAGGGGTGTCCAAACGTTTTTCAATGTTTTTCACCAAGGGCCATATGTGGTAAAATATACAAACAGCCGAGCCACTCACTCGAGGTGAAGTACGTATTGCCTCACCTGGTTTATTTAAGTAAACTAAATATATTTTTGGAATTTGCTGCCTGCCAATTAAAAATGGATTGCGGGCCACAGTTGGCCCGCGGGCCGCAGTTTGGACACCCCTGATATAAAGTATTACTTCATTGAAGAGCTTGTAATGAAAAAAAAAGACAGCTCTTCCAAATTCAGTCTTCAAAGAAATAGTCTGGTGCCTAATTATGATTAAATGAAGACAGTTTTGGGGAATTAATGTGATAAAGATAGAGAGAACATCTCTTTAAAAAGTAGTTGACAAGTGAATTAATATTCAACAGAAAATGATGATACAGCAAACAACACATTTGAGGAAGCAGAGAAAAGAAAGACAGGGCTAAGTTTCTACAAAAGAGGAGATACAGCTTGCAAACATGCTTTAGGAAAGCTAGTTTGTGTGAGTGTGACTCAGTTAAATTGTGTGTTAGCTCCCTCTATTCTAGTAGAACATATTTGTTTTTAAAAATAAATGTTTTCCAGAAACAAAACTTACTATCAGAAATCATGTTTATTAGGCAAGTATCAAATACCAAGGGGCCCGATGCATTTCTAATGATGTCATAGACAATAGAATAAGGGGGTCACTCAGAATTCTTCCTTGTAGAATTTTTTGTAATAATAAAGCAACCACTTAACAAGAATGTAATGAACCTCAGTGTTAATTACTGAGTCAAGGACAAGGGCGAGTCAAGGTTAGGGGTAGCATTGAGGACTGAAAACATATGAGGGTTCCAGGGAAGTACACATTACACCCCAGTATGATTAAAGGTATAAAACTGTAATTATAGAATTAGGTATTGAGTAAAATTGTACAAACCAAGGGCAATGAAAATGCTTAAGAAATATAAGCTAACTGGGGCTATGATAGTTCAAAAAAAAATCGTGAAAGATGGCTGAAATTCCTAGGTTGAGGAGAATATGAGAGGGTATGCCAGGTTTGGGAGACAAGGTGAACAAAGGCACAGAAGCATTAACATGGTATGTGTGAGCACATATAAAAGACCTCAACTGAGGCTCTGGGTTGAAGAAAGACTGGGTAGAAAGGTTGGGGCAAATCATAGAGTCTCTTCAGGGAGGCAGAGCCTTCTTCCATTAAATTGAGGTTAAAGTACTAAACATGTTAACTCATTTCAACTCTATTTTTTTCTCACTTTTATGTGTGAGATAGAGTTTGGCACAAAACAAAATCATAGAGAAGTGTTCTGTAATGAGAGTTTTGTCCAAGTTATTACTGGTTAAAATTAAATGCCAGCCAGCACCAATGGCCTTCCACCTTTTAAACAAACATTTCTAAATAAATAAAATATCAATAAACAGGTATATATTCAGTGTTATTGTAAAGGAAAAGTTAATATGCTTCCATCAATTACACATTAAGACAGAACTAAGAATCTAAAGTTTCTAGATCCTCATTCCGTCCAAACCATACTATATGAAGTTCTCTGGTATTCATCCTAAACAATACTTTAGTTTAAATGTAGGTTTGATTATTTTTTTCCTGTGAATATTAATGTAAGTTCTCTTAACGGACTTTGTATAACGCAGTGCCTGACTTTAACAGCAAGTAGGAGAGGGCAAAGACAACCAATGTTAACACAAAAAACTGCTTTACCTTTTCACTTAACTTCGTAGTGTAGTATAAAGTATTGCTTCCTGGGATCACAGGCATCTTGACCCCAAGAGGCAGATCCAGTAGTTGAGACATTCTGACCACAGGAAAGCGGGTTTTGTGAGCACCCTGTCAGATGACAGCTGGTGAGTTGTGTCTTCCCTTTTAGGCATCACTCATTTAGTTTAGGCCCATCTACTCCTACTTTAACCAAAGGAAGCAAACGGCCATGCAGTCAGTGTAGGGGCCCGCCCTGCCAGACAGCCCCCAAGGCCTGTTCCCAAGTCACCAGCCAGTTGTGGCCAGTGCCACCTGCTGCGACGCACGAGGGAGCCAGAAGCAGACAGTTACCAAGCGTGGGACTCCTCAGTGGCTCTCCCTGCCCCGCCCCACCTGGCCGTTGGCCCGGTGGAGGACAAGGACACCAGACCTCATGCCACTCACATGTCCGCACTCCTGGCTGTCCGCTTCCAGGCTGCTGGTGGCTGTCTTGGTGGTGGCGACGCTAGCAGCCTTGGAGCAGGCGCTGAGGTACAGCTCCATAGTCCTCCCTGCCGCCCGCCCCTCCCTCTTTCCCTCACACCGCTTCCCTCTCGCCGTCCGTCCCTCTCCCTCGGTGCTGACTGGACCAGGAATGACCAGGACCCCGCGTGTGCTCTATGCTCCACTGTTGCAGCGTTCCAGGCCGGAACCTGAGGCCCCCAGAAGGGCGGAGCCCTCAGAGGGTGGCCCCCTAGTGATGGACGCTTGAGCGCCCAGACCTGGGGAAATCAGTCTAAGCAGCCCACAGTCGGAATATGATTTCTCTATGACACCAGCACCCCTCAGCCAAACCAAACCAAAATCACAGCATATAAAACTTTGCTGGCACATAGCTGGCTAATTTCAACTGGCCTCCAGGGAGGTATGGTTCTGGAAAAAAAAAAATCCAGGAACGACTATGTGGTCCTTTCTAGGACCAGGGGCCTGGCTTTCTACATGTCCTCCTCATAGTCACTATGACCACAGCCTGTCCCAGGTCCCCACGACCTCTTCCCTCTCCAGATCCTACATAACATACATTGGATTTCTTAGGGGCTCATTGCCTTTCACCGGTTCTCCTCGCTATAGTCTTCCTCTTTTCTTTCTAGCTCGCTTCTCTCTCTACCACTCTCTCCTCTCTGCCTCCCTTGCTTTCTCCTCTATCCCTCTTTCTGCCCCTCTCAACCATCCAGCTAAAATGTATAAAGTGCCTGACACTTTGGGGCCAGTCATTGAGTTGGGCACTGAGCATTCAGCAATGAATAAAATATGGCCCCTTTCTTCCAGGAGCTAAGTAGACTGTGAGCAGTTAAGGGCAGAGACTGTCCCTGATTTCAGGAATTTGGAGTTAGCCTCCTAGGTTCCTTGGCCCACTGTTGTTCTCTGTTATTTCTTGGCCCTTTAGTAGCAATTCCTACCATTTATTGAGAATTGACTAATTCCAGATACTGTACTGTTAGGTTAGTGCAAAAGTAATTGCAGTTTAAAAGGTTAAAAATAAATGCAAAAACCGCAATTACTTTTGCACCAACCTAATAGATACCACATTTCATCTTTATAACAGCCTTGTCAATAATTACCCCTTTTTTCCCCCGAAGATTAGAAAAGAATGATAAGCACTATTAAGAGTAGCCCCACAGGCAGTTTCTTGATCAATATACTCCACTTTTTCATCTGCTCTATTTGTTTTGTTGTTACTCGTGTGCTTAGGACTCCTAAATTTGAAATCTAACCTTGGGATACCAGATCCCCACATGGATGTCTCACAGGCATCTCAAATCCAGCATACTTAAATTTCAACCCGCCCCCTTCTTCAAAACAGGACAAAACAAAAGCCCTGTTCTCCTTTCTGCATTTCTCATCTCAATCACAATACCTGTATCCACTCACACCAGAGCTGAGAAATGCTCCTAGACACTTCCCTTTCTACTTATTCCCCACATTCATTTGATCCCTTGGTCCTACTGATTTTCTTCACTGAAATTAATTGGTCCTCTTTTATCTATCTCTATACTACTCACCCAGGTAAATCACTCTTGTTTTTTTTTTTAGTCTGTGTGATTGCCATAATCTTACAGCAGCTCCCTGTCACCATTTATACCAACAATCCATCTTTTATCAAATTGATGTTTGATGTCATTTCTCTACCCTGCCTTAAACCCTTAAGTACCCCCAAGAAAACTAAGCACAAAGCATGAAACAGTCTCTGTGACCTGATCCCTCTATTAGTTTCTTATCACTACTGTAAAAATTTACCATAATCCCCATACGTCATCAAAATGGCGGGGTGAGGTGAGCCTCTGTAAAGCTCCCATGGAATTTACAATGAATCGGACAACAATAACTCCACAAAAAACTCCATGCACAGCAGACAGGCAAAACTAAGAGGCCCACTACTGAATTCACCTCCAGGTGAGCGAATCGCGCGAGCGGGGGGGGGGGGGGGGGAGGAAGAGGAGAAGTGCGGAGACGGAGCCACTCGGGCGCAGGACGCAGAGCTCCGAGCCCGCTGCATCCCGGATCTTCCGCAGCTGCAGGAGAGGGAAGAACTCGGACTGCTAGGGCTCCGCTTATGGCCCACAGGGCTGAGGGGGCAGCATATAGCACAGCTGAACCCAATGCTCACGGCAGAGACCTTGGAGCAAAGACTGAGGGAAGAAGGACGAACACAGTGTGGTTTAAGCCCTCACTGCTGAGTGGAGAACGGAAGCCTTAGGCATGGAGACTAGCCGCCCCCTCCCTACCCTCCCAGAGCTCACCCCACCCACAACTGCCCGGTGCTAGAAGCGATAAAGTACTAGTGTCAGATCAAAAGGACAGAATATTTGCTGCTCTGAGAACTGTGGACCGCAGACACAGATTCACAGCCCAACTAGTTCCAGCAAAGGGGAGGGAGCTGTGGAAGCAGGAGCAGGTGTGGTGGTGGTCGCCGCCATTGCTCTGGACCACCTCTCACAACTCACCCCGCCCCTGGCCCCACCTATCTGGGCATATCCGTGAAGGAGTAAACAGAACTGCTGAAACATACGGACTCTGAATCGGGTGCAGAAAGAGCTTTGGAACTTCAAAAGCTCTCCACATTTCCACAGGGACGTGGCGCCCTATGACCCAGGTGAACTGATAACAGAGGAGAGGCCCGTCTCCCAGGGAATCCCCGCATTGTGTGAGAAGCTGGAATAGTGCAGGAAAAACATAGCACTACTGTGTGAGAGAGAGAAAAAAAGGCTGCAGTCGGAGAGAAAATAAAACATTCTACCAACAAGCACTGGAAAACAAAAAAAAGACTTCCTCCTATCAACCTGTTGCAGAAGCCACTCCTGTAGATGTCTAGGAAGAGAAATAATAAATCAGTAATTGCCATGAATAACCAAAGCAACAAGACAGCTCAGAAAGAAAGTGAAAAGTCTCCAGAAAAAAAACTTAAAGATATAGAAATATGTGACTCCAATGATAGAGAATTCAAGATTGCAGTTCTGAAAAAACTCAACGTGATGCAAGAAAACACAGAAAGGCAATTTAATGAAATCAGAAACGCAATCAAAGAACAACATGAGCAGTTTACAAGAGATTGAAATTTTTAAAAAGAACCAAATGGAATTTCTGGAGATTAAGAACTCAAAAGAAGAAATTAAGAATGAAATAACCAGCTTAGGTAGTAGAGTTGACCAGATGGAGGAAGAATCAGTGACATCGAAGATAGAAACCTGGAAATTACACGGATGGAAGAAGAAAGAGACTTGAGACTTAAAAAAAATCAAAGAACTCTACAAGAACTTTCTGACTCTATCAGAAAGAGCAATATAAGAATAATGGGCATACCAGCAGGAGAAGAAAGAGAGAAGGGAACAGAGAATATATAAACAAATTGTTGATGAGAACTTCCCAAATTGGTGGACAGAACTGGATCCTCGGATCCAAAAAGCAAATAGAACACCTAATTACCTCAATCCCAACAGTTCTTCTCCAAGGCATATTGTATTGAAGCTGTCTAAAATTAACACCAAAGAAGAAATCCTCAAGGCAGCCAGGGAAAAGAAGACGGTAACCTACAAAGGAAAGCCCATTAGATTATCATCAGATTTTTCAGCAGAAACTCTACAAGCCAAAAGGGAGTGAAACCAAATATTCAAACTATTGAAAGAGAGAAATCATGAGCCAAGAATAATATATCCAGCAAAGATATCCTTTAGATATGAAGAAGGAATAAAGACCTTTCCAGACATACAGAAGCTGAGGGAATTTTCTAATACACAACTTGCACTACAAGAAATACTAAAGGAGGCTATTCGACCACCATCAACAGGGACAATTTGTGGCAACCAAAACATAAAAAGGGGGAGAGTAAAGGCCTGAATCGGAATATGAAAATGGAGAAAGTAAGCATGCTGAAGAAAATGGAATACTCTAAATATCAAACTTTCTTTTACATAAACTTAAGGGTAACCACTCAAAAAAAATCCAGAACTGAAATATATACTGTAATAAAAGAAGAAACAGAGAGAAACATCATAGAATACCACCACACAGAAATAATAGACAACAACAAAAAGGCAAAGAAACAATGGAGACAGCCTTACCAGAAAACTAAAGACAGAATGACAGGAAATCCTCACATATCAATAATCACCCTAAATGTAAATGGACTGAACTCACCAATAAAAAGGCACAGCGTAGCAGATTGGATCAAAAAACTAAACCCAACCATATGCTGTCTCCAAGAGACACATCTCAGCTACAAGGACAAGCATAGACTCAAAGTGAAAGGGTGGAAATTGACACTCCAAGCAAATGATCCCCAGAGAAAATCAGGTGTAGCCATAATGATATCAGATAAAACAGACTTCAGGGTGAAAAAGATAACAAGAGACAAAGACGGAAATCTCCTTATGGTAGAGGGGACTATACAACAAGAAGACATAACAGTCATCAATATTTATACCCCCAATCAGGGAGCACCAAAATATACCAAGTGACTACTAACAGAACTAAGGGGGGAAATTGACCAGAACACAATTATACTAGGGGACTTAAATACATCATTGACAGCTATGGATAGATCATCCAAACAGAAAATAAATAACAAAACAGCAGCTTTAAATGACACATTAGATGAGATGTTAGATTAGATTAGATGAGACATCATTGAAATATATAGAGCACTTCATCCTAAAACATCAGACTATACATTCTTTTAGAGTGTACATGGAACATTCTCAAGGATAGACCTTATATTGGGACATAAAATCAGCCTCAGCAAATTTAAGAAGATTGAAATCATACCAAGCATATTCTCTGATCACAAGGCTTTGCAACTGGATATCAACTGTGAAAAGAAAGCAGGAAAAAACACAAATTCAAGGAGATTAAACCACATACTGTTAAAGAACGACTGGGTCAAAGAAGAAATTAGAGGAGAGATCAAAAAATACATAGAAACAAATGACAATGAAAATGCATCCTACCAAAATTTTTGGGATGCAGCGAAAGCAGTTTTAAGAGGGAAATTTATATCATTACAGGCCTATCTCAAGAACCAAGAAAAATCCCAAATAAATAACCTCATGTTACACCTTAAAGAACTAGAAAAAGAAGAACAAGTGAAACCCATGATGAGCAGAAGAAAGGAAATAACAAAAATCAGAGCAGAGCTCAATGAAACAGAGAAGAAAAAGACAATAGAAAAAATTAATGTGACAAAGAGCTGGTTCTTTGAAAAAATTAATAAAATCAACAAATCCTTGGCTAGACTCACTAAGATAAAAAGAGAGAAGACACTAATTAACAAAATTAGAAATGAGAAAGAGGAAGTTATCACGAACACTACAGAAATACAAAGGATCATGCAAGAATACTATGAAGGACTATATGCCACCAAATTCAATAACCTAGAAGAAATGGACAAATTCTTAGAAACATTGCTTTCCAAGGCTGAACCATGAAGAACTGGAATCTCTAAACAGACCGATCACCAGTAATGAAATTGAATCAGTCATCCAAAACCTCCCCAAAAGCAAAAGTCCGGGACCAGATGGCTTCACTAGTGAATTTTACCAAACCTTCAAACAGGATCTAATACCAGTCCTGCTCAAATTCTTCCAAAAAATTGAAGAAGGGTCAGTACTCCCTAACTCATTATATATGGCCAACATTGCCCTGATACCAAAACCTGGTAAAGACAACACAAAAAAAGAAAACTACAGACCTATATCTCTGATAAATACTGATGCAAAAATCCTAAACAAAATTTTAGCAAATCAAATACAATGATGCATTAAAAAGATTATTTATCATGATCAAGTGGGGATCATCCCTGGGGCACAAGGATGGTTCAACATCCGCAAATCCATCAAAGTAATACATCACATAAACAAAATAAAGGACAAAAATCATATGATTATATCAATTGATGCAGAAAAAGCATTTGACAAGATACAACATCCATTTATGATTAAAAGACTTAATAAAATAGTTATAGAAGGAAAATACTTTAACATAATAAAGGCCATCTATGACAAGCCCTCAGCTAATCTCATAATTAATGGTGAAAAGCTGAAGCCCTTTGCTCTACGTTCAGGAATACGACAGCTTTTCACCTCTGCTTTTTTTCACCTCTGCTTTTCAACATAGTGTTGGAAGTCCTTGCCAGAGCCATCAGGCAAGTGAAAGAAATATAAGGCATCCAAATTGGAAATGAAGAAGTTAAAATATCACTCTTTGCAGATGACATGATGCTATATATAGAAAACCCTAAAGACTCCACCAAAAAGCTATTAGAAACAAGCAACAAATACAGTAAAGTTGCTGGCTACAAAATCAATGTACAAAAGTCCATTGCATTCCTATATACTAACAATGAAATCTCAGAAAAAGAAATCCAAAAAACAATTCCCTTTGCAATTGCAGCAAAAATAATAAAATACCTAGGAATAAGCTTAACCAAGGATGTGAAGGACCTATATGCTGAAACATATAAGACATTTTTAAAAGAAATTGAAGAAGAGACAAAGAAATGGAAACACATTCAGTGCTCATGTTGGAAGAATCCAACATGTTGGAAGAATGTTGGAAGTATCAACATAGTTAAAATGGGCATATTACCGAAAGCAATATACAGATTTAACGCAATCCCCATCAAAATCCCAATGGCATTTTTTAAAGAATAGAACAAAAAATCATCAGATTTGTTTAGAACCTAAAACGACCCCGAATAGCCAAAGCAATCTTAAGAAAAAAGAACAATACTGGAGATATCAGACTTCCTGACTTTAGCTTGTACTACAGGGCTAAACTAATCAAAACAGCATGGTATTGGCAGAAAAACAGTCACACAGACCAATGGAATAGAATTGAGAATTGAGAAATAAAACTACATAAATATGGACAGATAATTTTTGACAAAGAAGCTAAAAACATACAATGGAGGAAAGACAGCCTCTTCAATAAATGGTGCTGGCAGAATTGGATAGTCATGTGCAAAAGAATGCAACTGGACTGCTATCTGTCCCCATGTACCAAAATTAATTCAAAATGGATCAAAGACTTAAACATGAGACCTGACACAATGAACTGCATAGAAGAAAACATAGGTATTAAACTTATGGACCTTGGGTTCAAAGAGCATTTTATGAATTTGACTCCAAAAGCAATGGAAGTGAAAGCTAAAATAAAGGAGTGGGATTATATGAAACTTAAAAGCTTCTGCACAGCAAAAGAAACCATCGAAAAAATAAAGAGGCAACTGACTGAATGGGAGGAGATTTTTGTAAACAGTGCCTCCGATAAGGGGCTAATATCCAAAATATACAAGGAACTCATGAAACTCAACAACAACAACAAAAAAAACAACCCAATTGAAAAATGGGCAGAGGACCTGAAGAGACATTTCTCCAAAGAGGACTTACAAATTGCAAGTAGACATATGAAAAAATGCTCAACATCACTAATCATCAGAGAAATGCAAATAAAAACCACAATGAGATATCACCTCACCCCAGTCAGAATGGCTATCCTCAATAAGACAAATGGTAACAAGTTTTGGTGAGGCTGTGGAGAAAAAGGAACTCTCATACACTGTTGGTGGATGTGCAGACTGGTGCAGCTGTTATGGAAGGCAGTGTGGAGGTTCCTCAAAAAATTACGAATAGAATTGCCATATGACCCAGCAATCGCTCTCCTGGGTATCTACCAAAAAAAATCTGAAAATATTTATCCATAAAGACACGTGTGCTCCAATGTTTATTGCAGCTTTGATTACGGTGGCCAAGACATGGAAGCAACCAAAATGTCCTTCGATAGATGAATGGATAAGGAAGTTGTGGTATATATACACCATGGAATACTATTCGGTGGTAAGAAAAGATGATATAGGAATATTTGTGACAACATGGGTGGATCTTGAGAGTATAATGCTAAGTGAAATAAGTCAGACAGAAAAAGCAGAGAACTGTATGATTTCACTGATATGTGGTATATAAACCAAAAACAACAAAAGAACAAGACAAACAAATGAGAAACAAAAACTCATAGACGCAGACAATAATTTAGTGGTTACCAGAGGATAAGGGGGGTGGGCGGTGGGAGATGAGGATAAAGGGGGTCAAACCTATGGTGATGGAAGGAGAAATGACTCTGGATGGTGAACACACAATGGGATTTATAGATGATGTAATACAGAATTGTACACCTGAAATCTATGTAATTTCACTAACAACTGTCTCCCCAATAAATTTAAAAAAAAAGTTTCTTAGTTCCATATAATAGTTCTTGATCATGTTCTTGTGAAAACAGGATTTCAGGTGGCAACTACAGAATTAACAGCAGTCTTGCTATAGTCACAGACTTTTAATTTTTCTCAGAAGCTTTCCAACCATTTGCAATAGATGATCTAGCTCAATGAAAGATAAAAGTCCACTGACTGTAAATTCTTTCTGTTCTTTTGTTGTTTTTGGTTTATATACCACGTATCAGTGAAAGCATAGGGTTCTCTGCTTTTTCTGTCTGACATTTCGCTTAGCAAAAAAGCAACATTAAGTGTTAAAGTTAAATAAATCTCATCCAAAATGTATAGGTGTATTTAGGCAGCCCTGAGCAAAAGTGAGTTTCACTGAAATGAGGATCTGGAAAGGATTAGTTCTTGTGATAAATAGAAATGTCCCACGTACAGAGAAAATCAATATGCTATTTATACTGCTTAATTTAAAGTCCATAACACTGCCTGCCTTTGAAGTTCTTAAAAAAATGATGGGGCCAAATATTTCACCAATTTTATTGATGCTGCTGCTATTATTGTTATTATTGTTGTTATTATTATTATTATTACTACTACTATTTTTGCTATTCCAAAAAAATTGCTAATTGGCAAACATATATAGAAATGTTATTGTGACAAGGAGGTCAAGAAAAGAAAAAACACAACCCCGTGCCTCAATTCAGCTTAGGCAAGCTACCTAACAATGGAAGATAAGCAGGTCAGAGCAAAAGTGCTGTGGGAAATTTTCGGCCACCCGCACATATCTTCCGTTAAAAACATGCACCCAGTTAAGCTTACCCCAAAACTGGATATCCTGTTGCTGCAGCAAAGATAAGCAGAACATCCCCTTAAGGAAAACTTACCCCTGGGAACATCCCCTTAAGGAAATCTACCCCTGAGAACATCCCCTTAAAAAAGAAAGAAAACAGCACCCCTTTTTGTCTCCAAGACACATAAAAAGGGACGGGAAACAGTGCTCCGGGCTCTTGCTCACTGCTGTGTCAGTCGAGGCTTGAGCCCAGATTCGAATCTGTAATAAAGGCTTTGTTAATTTGTCCAATTCGGCTCCATGGTCATATCTTGGGGACTCGCTCCGTAACATTTGGAGGCCCCAGCGAGATCGCCACCGGGACGCCCTGGAGCCCCCTCCTCAAGGTTGGAGGGACCCCAGAGGCTTCCCTGTAACTTCCTAAATTCCTGAATCAACGACCAGCGGAGACTCCTCCGTCCGGACCAACTAGCTAGCGGCGCCAGTTAGTCAGGCCTCTCTCATTCCTGTTTTGTTTTGTTTCTGGTTTGGTAGGTACCCTGAGTGGTGGACGTTTGGAAGGTGGGACACCGCGGAACTTCCAGTCCACGGCCAAGACGGTGACGACCGTCGAGGTCCTGGTTTGGGCAGATTGGGGCTCCAGCCGCCCCAGTCTCCAATCTCAATTCTGTCAACTCTCGTGTTTGTGGACAGCTTTGGGATTCTGGATCTGTTTTGGTGTTCTGTGTTGTCTGAGTGTCTATTGTCTTGGCGTGCAAGCGAACATGGTTCAGGGAAATTTGCAAGCCAGGGGATCGAGTCCCCTCGACTGTGTTATTAAGAACTTTCAAAATTTCGGGAGGAGGGCAGATGGCTACGGGGTGCCCGTGGACGCCTTTTCTCCGGAAATTCTGTGAACTAGAGTGACCCACTTTTGGGGTCGGCAACTGGCCGCGCCGGGCACATTTCCACCTCGGCGGTGCGCCGCAACTGACTCCGGGCCGGCTGGGAAGACGGCCACCCCGAACAAATTCCCTACATTGATATCTGGATCGATATTGTCACTGACAATCCAGGTTACCTGAAGGCCTGTGATTGCCCTCCCCAGAAAAAAAAAAAAAAAGCGAAAACGATCAGTTCTGTTGGCTAAGTCCCCCGGCCAGACAGAGAGACCCAGGACTCTCGGCCCCAGGGGAGGATCCCGTCCCCCATCCGCGGCCACCCCCGTGTGCCCCTCGGGGAGCGGCAGCGGCGGAAGATGTGGGGAAGCGGGGAGGGGCGGGATCCGCCCGGGTTCCTCCCGGCCCGCTCTACCCGTCTCTGACTGGCCTCAGTGGGGAGCAGGAATCCCGGGCGCAGGTCGAGGGAGCCAGATTTCGACTGGCCCGGCTAAGGAATCGAGTTCGCCTGGTTCTTCCACTGGGGAAGGGAGCCCTCTGAGCCCCCGTAATTCTTTAAGTCCCTCGCACACCCGTTCAGGGGCACTTTTTGGAGAGGCTCAGGCAGTTCCTATTTTGCCCCTCCGGGAGGTGGGAGAAACTGGCCCGGGAGGGGTCCCACTACTGACTTATGTTCCCTTCACCACTTCTGACTTATACAATTGGAAAAATAAGAATCCTCTTTTTTTCCCAGAACCCCCAGGGTCTTATTGTTCTCCTTAAATCGGTATTTTTCGCCCGCCAGCCCACATGAAATAATTGTGCGACGCTGCTCAGCGCTCTGTTCGCCGCAGAGGAGGGGGAGGGAGTTGGGACCGAGGGGAGAAGGCGGGTTCTTGGTGCCCGAGGGGAGCCTTCCGCTCACCCTGATCACGTGGAGGCTGTCTTTCCTGGCACCGTCCTGACTGAAGCTGTAGTTCATTGGTTAGAGGAGGGGCTTTGAGCCATTGCCGCCAGGTTCTTTTCAGGGGTGTCCTTTTCAGGGGTGTCCGAGCTGCGGCTCGGAGACCCACCAGTCTATCTAAGGTGACCGAGGTAAGGCAGGGGCCGACTGAAAGCCCGTTGGCATATCTCTAGAGGCTATGTGAAGCTTACCAGACTTACACGCCTATGGACCCTGACGCCCCGGCCAATCGGACGGCTCTTGCAGTCCAGTTTGTAGCCCAGTCAGCCCCAGATATTAGACGCAAACTACAGAAGTTAGAAGGCTTCGAAGGGAAGTCTCTGAGTTGCTGGTCGAGGTCCAGAAAGTTTTTGAAAATAGAGAAGACCCATCTCAGGTCTTAAACCAAAAAAATATGGCTAAAGTTCTACTTGCAATACAGAAAGACAGAAAAAAGGGACGAAGGAGAGACAAGACGCCTGGCCAGGAACAAAGAAAAGAGCGGAAACAACTGGGGAAGAACCAGTGTGCATACTGCAAAAAAATCAGCCATTGGAAGAGAGAGTGCCCTGAGAGACCCCAGAGTGGGAGGGACAGAGCCGCCTTCATCCTAGTAAAAGAGACAGACTGGGAGGGTCAGGGCTCCCCTACCCCCCAGGAGCCCCGGGTAACGGCTGAATGTGGGGGAAAAGCCCATTGACTTTCTGGTAGATACTGTGACAACCCACTCTGTTTTACTGAAACCCGAAGCACCCCTCTTGAAAGGAAGGGTTCTCATCCGAGGGGCCACTGGGAAGTCCAAATCATATCCGTGGTCCCCAGCCCGGGTCTCCAACCTCGGGGAAAAGACGGATACCCACTCCTTTTTAATTATCTCCGAGTGCCCCGAGCCCTTACTCAGGAGGGACCTTCTCCAAAACCTGGGTTCGTTGGGGTATCGTGTCTCTGCCAAAAAGGCCCAGCTCTGCAGGATGAAGATCACCTATCTGGGTTATCTTATCCAAGAGGGGAAGCGCACTTTATCCCGGAGCCGGATCCAGGCGATTCTCCAAATCCCCACACCACGGACTAAGAGGCAAGTATGGGAATTCCTTGGGGCCGTGGGCTATTACAGACTCTGGATCCTCGGGTTTGCTGAGATCGCCAAGCCTCTGTACTCAGCAACCGGGGGAAAGGAAACAGAACTCAAGTGGACAGAAAACAAAGAAAAAGCCTTCACCGCACTCAAGACAGCCCTGGTGAGTGCCCCCGTCCTAGCTCTCCCTGACCTGGAGAAGCCCTTCCAACTATTTGTGGCTGAGTCTAAGGGGATCGCAAAAGGAGTTTTGACCCAGACCTTGGGGCCCTGGAAACGCCCCGTGGCTTACTTATCTAAGTGACTGGATCCCGTAGCTGCTGGCTAGCCTGGGTGCCTCCGGGCCATCGCTGCCACTGCCTTCTTGGTAAAAAAAAGCCTCGAAGCTGACGTTTGGGCAGAACCTCCAGGTCACTGCCCCTCATGGTATTGAGGGCTTACTGCGGTCTCCACCAGAGAGGTGGCTGTCAAATGCCAGAGTGACCCAATACCAGGTCCTCCTGTTAGACCCACCTCACGGCAGGAGGAAAGGACATTAAGAACTCCCAGGAAATCCTGACCCTACTGGCCTCCATCTGGGGTCCTACTGCAGTAGAAGTCATCCATTGCCGGCGGCACCAAAAGGACAAATCAATAGTGTCCAGGGAAACAGGTTTGCTGACCGGACAGCCCGAGACGTCGCCAAAAGACCAGTAGGGCCCCTACAAGTCCTGAGCCTCCATGAGGCCACCCTCCCTCCGGGCCGTATTACACACCAGAAAAAAGGGAATTAGGACATAAACTGGGAGAAACAGAAACAAAAAATGATGGATTCAGCTCCCAGATAAAAGGACCTTACTTCCTCAAAGCTTGGACAGACAAATCGTCGAACAGACCCACAAAAGTATACATCTAGGTAGTACCAAGCTCGCAGAGCTCTTGAGAAAAAAAATTTTCTCATAAAAGGACTCTATAAGATAACCCAGGAAATCGCAAGGAGATGTCAGACTTGTGCTCAGGTGAACCCCAACCCTACTCCCGTCAAGGAACCTGGGGTCCGGTTTAGGGGAGGGGCCCCAGGTGAACATTGGGAGTTAGACTTCACTGAGTTGCCACCAGCCAAAGGAGGGTACAAGTACCTCCTCATCATGGTAGATACTTTCTCAGGATGGCCAGAGGCCTATGCAACCAGACAAGAGACAGCCCAGGTAGTAGTTAAACAACTGGTTTCTGAAATTCTCCCTCGGTTTGGCCTACCGCTATACTTGGGATCTGACAATGGCCCGGCATTCACCGCCCAGGTCACCCAGTTATTGGCTTCCACCTTAAAAATTAAGTGGAAACTCCACTACACATATAGACCACAGAGTTCTGGCCAGGTAAAAAGGATAAATCGGACTCTTAAGGAAACCCTAACAAAATTAAAGCTGAAAACTGGCGGTGATAGGGTAAGTCTTCTCCCTTTCGCTCTCCTGAGGGCCCGGTGTACTCCGTATACCCAGGGTTTTACTCCTTATGAAATAATGTTTGGGCATCCTCCTCCACTCCTACCCCGGTTGGGGAAGAGCAGCTGGGGGCCATCAAAAACCATAATCTTCTTAAGTCTTTACAGGCTCTCCAGGTAACACGGAACGCTGCTCAGAGTGCGGTGTGTGGAGAGAGACCCGGAGACTTCCAGCCCAATGAGGACTCCTGTTATTGAACCTGGTAAATTAGTCTGGGTCAAGAAGCTCAACCCAGGCCAGCTTGAACCCAGATGGACTGGCCCATTCACGGTGATCCTGAGCACCCCGACTGCGGTTAAGGGATGGTCCCGACAGCCAGCTCACAACATCGACCAGCCGCCTATAGGGCCTAGCGAATGTGGGGGAGAAAACGACTTCTACTGCGCTGCCTGGGGCTGTGTCACCCTAGCCCCTTGGACCACAACTGACCAGCACCTAAGATTCCGGAGGGTCGCTCGCCACGGGGGCTCCAGATGCACCGGGGACCTGTCAGACCCCCTCTCCAGGGATTCTCCTAGAACACTTCTGCCCATGGGGAGCCTACCCAAAACTAACTCTTGACGATCTGCAAGGAGAAGGCACATGCCTTTTCCCAGCCAACTTTCACATAGAGGATTCTCCTTATTCATCCTCCTGTGTTCAGATCATCATTCTTCCAGAGACAGAGACCGACGGGGAAAACGTCCTTCTCGTTGCCCCCGAAGGGACTTGGTGGGCCTGCACGGAGGGTATCACCCCTTGTGCTTACCTCCCTGCTATCATGAACAACTCTCCAGGGCTCTGTGTCCTTACCCGTATTCTTCCTCAGGTCTATTACTATTCTGGTAAAGGGGGTAAAAAAACATCTAGGGTTAGAGCCCAATAGGGTCAAGAGGGCCCCAGTCCTAATCCCACTCTTGATCGGATTGGGCATCGCCGGTTCCACTGCGGTCGGTACTGCCTCCCTCGTTAAACAAGACCAAGATTGCCTAGAGTTAACTAGACAAGTGGACTTAGACCTCAGTACCCTTGAGGGAACAGTTACAAAACTTAAAAGCTCTCTGAGCTCCCTTGCCGAGGTTGTTCTCCAGAATAAAAGAGGCCTGGAAACCTCCTTTTCCTTAAACAAGGAGGACTATGCCTCACCCTGGGGGAAGGTTGTTGTTTCTATACTAACCATTCTGGGGTCATAAAAAAAGTCTCAGCCAGCTTAGACGGAGACTCAAGGAGAGAGAGGAAGAGCGAGCGAGGCAAGGAAGCTGGTATGCGAACCTATTTTCCTGGTCCCCATGCCTCACTACTCTCCTTAGTGCGGCTGCTGGGCCCCTAGTTCTCCTCATCTTAATAGTCACTATCGGACCCTACATATTTCGATCTCTAGTCAACCTAGTTCACTCTAGGATCCAAGCTGTCAAGGTCCTCATGTTTCGTACTCACTATCAAAACTTAGGCCTAGATGATGCTAACTTCCCAGAAGAAGATCGAGAATCAATGATTTGATTCCCAGGTAAGACCAGTAGGGAATGTGACAAGGAGGTCAAGAAAAGAAAAAACACAACCCCGTGCCTCAATTCAGCTTAGGCAAGCTACCTAACAATGGAAGATAAGCAGGTCAGAGCAAAAGTGCTGTGGGAAATTTTCGGGCACCCGCATATATCTCCCGTTAAAAACATGCACCCAGTTAAGCTTACCCCAAAACTGGATATCCTGTTGCTGCAGCAAAGATAAGCAGAACATCCCCTTAAGGAAAACTTACCCCTGGGAACATCCCCTTAAGGAAATCTACCCCTGAGAACATCCCCTTAAAAAAGAAAGAAAACAGCACCCCTTTTTGTCTCCAAGACACATAAAAAGGGACGGGAAACAGTGCTCGGGGCTCTTGCTCACTGCTGTGTCAGTCGAGGCTTGAGCCCAGATTCGAAACTGTAATAAAAACCTTGTTAATTTGTCCAATTCGGCTCCATGGTCATATCTTGGAAACTCGCTCCGTAACAGTTATATCAGGTACGTTTTGATATAGCCCACAATCCATTTTTACTGTCGCTCTTCAATGTTCCAAACATTCATTTTAAATCATAGTGGCTTTTATATTTCACTAAAAATGTGAATTATCTCCCTAGTTTTTACTTTAATTTCTGTCTATAGAAACATTTGTTTTAAAAAATTTATATAGCATTTGAAATAAATTAAGTCAGTCATGTTTATTTGGGAGAGTTTAAGGAAAACATGTAGATAAATTGGGCCTAATTAATGAAGGGCTGGGGATCATGGTTACAATCTTCAAATGACATAGGTGTGAATATGCATGAAATTTTGTAAAAAATGAAATTATTGTTGTGTCATTGAAATGAACCCCTGGTCACATGCACAAGGTGAACGACTTCACAGACTCAGCTGAAATGAGGAGAGCAAGGAAGTAAGTTTATTCAAGATGAAAGATGCTGGCATAGAAGTTGCCCCAGTAGACAACTGCTCCTAACTTTAGCTTTTGCTCAAATAGGGAAGGGGAGGTAGGTTTCCTTACAGCGGGAGATAGGACGCGGAGACTGAGGTAATTTGATTGACATATGTTGGTTATATAACCATCTTTTCCTGTGCATGCTCCTACCAGAATGCCTACAGAAAAACTGTCGGTGGGGCGGGGCAGGTCTTAATGTTCATTTTATTTTAATTGTATTGTAAGGAGGCTAGAGTTCAACCAACAGACAGGTTCTAACAGTTTGCACATGTGTGAGAAACCAGTTAGTAACACTTGGGTCCTATCACCTCTTTTTAGGAGTGTTTGGACATCTTAGATTTATCTCTAGGGGATGATGAGCCTGGGCTGTTCCTGGGGAGGGGATGTAGTCCCCCTTCAGGCTCACTTTTATTAACCCTTTTCTCCCTCATCAATTAGATATACTTTCATAACATGAAAAAAGTTCTGGAGATATATGGCAATGATACCTGCACAACAATGTGACTATACTAATGCATTGGGACTATATACTTAAAAACAGCTAAAAGAGTAATTTTATGTTATGTATATGTTCCATAGATAAAAAGTAAAGATTAATATTTGATGGTTATACTTATTGAATAGTGTCATTTGCACGACATATTGAAAATACCTGTCTAATAAATTTGCCTTTGTTTATAATTTAACATGTGTTTTATCATCTTACATAGGTCATCCTACAAAAAGGTAAATCAATGGGTAAAATTAAAATTTTGTAAGCAAATTACTTATGAATCTGTTTTCAATATTTAAATGTGCTTTAATTTGGAACTTCAAATATATCATCTTCTCTCAATGTCTGTCATCTTTCAGAATTCCAGTTACAACATTGTTTTCTATTCCTTTGCGTTCCTTTTTTGTTCATATCAGGTACTAATTTCTCTGTTTTTCCTGTTCTCTCCATTCTTCAAAGGTATACAGGCTCTTTCCTCTGCCCCCAGGCTTCTCTCTTCCTTCCTTTGTCCTACATTCTGCCTATGTCTAGTGGGACACCATTTCCCCTTTGTTCTAGTTTTCTTTAACTCCATCCATCCCATTCCCAGTAAAATATGATGCTCCTCTTGGTCATTGTTTTCACTGTGTAAAATGATTATCTTTTTTTGCTAAACTTTCTTTTTTTCAATTGCCATGAAACTCAGACCAGCCCAGTGGATATTTTTGAAGCAAAGATGATAGGCAGCAAACTAGTTCGTGGGCTCATCTCCCTGCTTCTCTTTGATTTTATGTGATCTGCTGATCTCATTATGATGGCCCACACTGATAAGCCTATACTGATCTTGAAAGCACGTATTTCTTTGGAAGCACATATTTCCTCTCCTCATTCCTCTCAACTTAACACTCACTGAGGTCTTATTCATCTCTCTTTAGTAGAAAAACGGTGCTAGTTAATATAGTTAGGGAGGTAGCATGCATGTTAGTTAAGGGAAGATGCGTCAGACTAAAGTAATTTACAGGTCAAATTCTGGTTCTAATATATTCTGATTAAGTGAACTTGAACGTATTAATCTCTCAGAATCTTGGTTCACAGTTCATTTTTCCATTAAAGAGTCATAATAACAGTATTCATAGAAGTGTTTTGAACATTAAACCAGATACTCAACTAAAATCCTTACAACTGAGCCTTGTCTTGGTCTGTTCAGGCTTTTATACCTCGATACCATAGAGTGGGTGGCTAAAACGAGATATTTCTTACTGTTCAAAAGTCTGGAAGTCCAAGATCGAGGCACCTGTAGATTTAGTGTCTGGTGAGAACCACCTTCCTTGTCCATAGATGATCGTCTTCTCAGTGTCCGGCAGAAGAGATGAGGGAGCTCTCTGGGGTCTCATTTATAAGAGCATTAATCCCATTAATGAAGGCTTCACCCTCATGACCTCATCGTCCCCAGAAGTCCCCACCTGCAGGTACCTTTAACATTTTGGATTAGATTTCAACATAGAAATCTTGGGGAACACACACACATTCAGTTTATAATAATCCTGAAAGGCTAAATGACCTATAAATGTTTATTATTTTTATTATGGGTTACTATTAGTTTATGCATGACAGAAATTCTGAAAGGTATCTTAAAATCCCAATATAGGTTCAAGCATTTTAAATGAACTATTTTAGATGTCACTTTTATTCATTGTATACAAGACCCCATGAGGTTTTAAACCATCCAAAACTTTTAAAAATACAGTGTTTATGTTTCAGTTTCATCCACGATTTCAATACAAAGTTATGTACTTTGGCCATGAACAATATTTTAAAAGTATCAAAACTGGAAAATACTTCAAAAAATGATTAAAACACTTTTTTTTGTTTGTTTGTTTGTTTGTTTGTTTTTACTAAAAGCTAAAGCTACTTGAGAAAAAGCAAAAAGCTTTCACTTTTTTGGCCAACAGATGAGATAGGTTATGCAGTGTATGAAACTTTCATAAAGATTACATGAGTTTGATATTTAAATGAAATTAAATATAATAAAAGAATAAAGATAACTTTATGACTAAATCAAAATGGATAAAATATATGTCGAAGAGTAAGGAAAAATTCAAAAAAAAGAGCATTTAAAGGCAGTCGCCTATAAAAAAGGATTGCTTACAAAGAGAACTTGTGGTGATGTTGATATGTCAGTTAGTGGCTATACCGAACCTGGTTGCCTGAAACTGAAATGTGTGATAAGTATATCCCGTGAGCCCTCTAGGGACAGAAGCCCGTCTGAGGAAAGACACACCTGGGCGTCCCTGAAGGCTGTTTTAAAACAGGTTAAAATCAAGATTTGGCACCCAGCCGGCCTGACTCTGATGCTTTTTCTCTCATCTAATATGAATGCTGCCTCACTTTCTTAACTATACGTTTTCTTTTCCTGTTATATCTCCCAACATTTTATATTTCTATGTAAATATAATCTTATTACTATCCATTATATACAAATGTTCACTGGGATTTCTTGGTATCTAAAAACCAATATGGTTAAAATTATGTCCTGTGTCATGTTGATTATTTAAATAATGAACATGGATTGTCTTTCCATTTATTTGAGTCTTCTTTAATTTTATTGCTATTTTTATCATTTTCAATATAGAGACTTGTAGAGGTTTCATTTGATTTATTCCTAGATGTGTTTGGTGTTTTTGATGTTACTAAATATAGTGGTTATATTTTTTCTTTATTAATTCATTGGTATTTAAGAATAAAATTAATTTTGTATATTTACTTTTATATATTAAGTTTGCTAAATTTGTTTATAAATTCTAATAGATTATCTATAGATGTTTAAAAAATTAATGTCTGTTTTACATTTATATCTGATGCAAATAATGCCATTTGATTTATTTCCATTGGTAAGTTAGTTAGGTAGGTAGGTATGCTTATGACACTGGATAAGGCCTTCAGTATAATGCTGAATAGAAGAATAGAAGTGTTAACAGTGGACATCAGCGTGTCATTTCTGATCACAGAAGGAAAGCTTTTAAATTTTTGTCATTTAATCTGATGTTTACTACAGGATATTTGGCAGTCCTCTTAATAGGAACGTTTTCTTCTTTTGGCTAGGTCTATAAGACATTTTGTGAAATGATGTGTTGGATTTTTTGAAATGGTTTATTTTCTGCCTCTGTGGAAAACATAACATTTTTTCTCTGCATTAGCTTCTGTTCTTTTTATTCCATTACGTTACTATGGTAAGTTACAAATTGATATACGTGTAAGAAATCCATCGTACATTTCTGGAGTAATCTCAGCTTTGTGATGATATGGCATCTTACTATTTCTGTCAGTGCATTGAGGTTTTATATTAGGATTCATCCGATTGTAGTATTTAGGGCTTTTTGCATCTCTCCAATTTCAACTATTTCTGGCATAAATGTGTTCATATCATTCTCTTATTCTTCTATTGTTGATTCTAAATTTATATTAATGTCTTCTTTTATTTTTCCTGGTATTGGTAAATGACTCCTTCTGTACTTTTTTCTTTTGGAAAAGGGGTGGTATTTGTTTTCTTGTTTTTGGCTTTATTGACCTGTACTGTTAATATTATGTGAGTATTTATTAGTCTTTTCAAAGAACTAACTTTTAACTTCATTATCTCTAGTATATACTTTTCCATTTTATTATGTATCTTTATTTTCTTTAAAATTATCTCGTATTTTAACTGAGCAAAATGTTTGGATCGTAGATGTTCAGCCTGTTTTTTTTTTCTATAATATATGCATTAAATGTCTATAAATTTTCTTCTGCACAAAGCTTTAAGTGAATC
Source organism: Rhinolophus hipposideros (assembly GCF_964194185.1). Taxonomy (NCBI): domain Eukaryota; kingdom Metazoa; phylum Chordata; class Mammalia; order Chiroptera; family Rhinolophidae; genus Rhinolophus; species Rhinolophus hipposideros. Next base: position 59,738,145 of record NC_138063.1, read on the forward strand.
TCACATCTTTAGATATCTATGCTTTTTATGCTTCAGTTCAATAAATGTCATAACTTCCTTTGTGATTCCTTCTTTGTGATATGTTACATTACATACGTTGCTCATTACCAAACATTTCAGGCATTTGTTAGTCTTTAGTGTTAGTTTTGCATTTAATTTCTGGCTGAAATCTACTATGTTAAAGATAACATATTCATTATGATTTCAATTCTTTAACATTATTGAAACCTGCTTTCTGGACTCGAACTCGAACCCGAACATCCAGAACCCAAACTCGAACCCAAACTCGAACAACCTAAACACGAACTCGAACACGAACCCGAATCCGAACAACCCGAAATCGGACCCGAACACTGAACAACGCGAACTCGAACCCGAACCCAAACAACCCGAACCCGAACTCGAACTCGAACCCGGTACTGTGGGGGCTTAAAAATTTTAATTCTTTTGCTCTCACCTTTTAACTGTGTTACCGGAGAGCAGATCTTTGAGTCATCACAGAAAGGCATTCCAGGATGTAGAAATAAGGGCTTGTGAACAAAGGCAAGCAGGCCAAGGATTTATTTTTTAAAAAAGAAAATATATTCCCAACATGCAGGAGTGGACAGGCCCAGGAGGAGAGAGACCGCACCCAAACATTAAATTTAGAATTCTATTTGAATGAGGGTGCAAAATATTCAGGGGTGTAGTCACAGGGCATTTTCAGGGCGTGTCTTTGCTGACGACTCCTTCCCATTGGAGGAGGGATTCCCTTGTGGGAACTGTCATGAGGACACAGAGGGTGGCGGTTTTTCCCCTGCTTGCAATGCTAATAGTGTTATAACCCATTACAATTAGCTGTAGCTGCACCTTTTTTCAGGAATGTTCTCATCTCCTCTTTTCTTTGTTTCCCCCCACAACTTCCTTTCTTTCCTCCCCTCTCTCCCTGAGGCACTGTTCTCTCTGCCTATGGTCACAACTTCTATCTGAGCTAATTAACAGAATCAGATTAATAAGATCAAAACTGATTCTAATATTTGCGCATGGGGAATTCACATACACGTAAAAATTCCAAAGACAGTGAGGTAAGACTGGGTGCTTTGCAGGTAATTGAGGAAGAGTGGCACACTCACGGAAGGTAGATTGTTGTTAGACAACCCAGAACACACAGGGATATGGCGGAAGGGTGGTCAGCTGGCTGCACTGGGCGTCTTCCCGCCTCATGCTAAGGACTTCATGCCAAGGCTCCCCTTCTAAATCAGGTCTTGCCATTGACTCTCTTAGGCAGGAAAGGGGGAAGATCAAAGGCTTTTTGTGAGTTTTCTTTCTTAACAACCAGCTTAGAGTCAATATGCCCAAAGGCAAAACTTTTGGTACTCTTCATTCCTGCTTTGGAATGTAATAAAACTTTCACATCCAGAAGTTAAATTGGTAGATTGTGCTATATTACATTGATCTAATCATTCAGTCCTGAGAACAACTTAGTCTAAATTGTTGAGTCTCATTGCATGATGCAGTGATATAGATACATTCTCAAATTTCATTTTTTATTCACTATCTGATTACTTGCTTAGGTGGGGGAGGAAGAAACTTTCCTCTACAGATTCGGGTTGTTCCGGTTTCGGTTCGGGTTGTTCGAGTTCAAGTTCGGATTCCAGTTCCGGTAGACTTGGGGTTCGGGTTCGGATTGTTCGAGTTCGGGTCGTTCGAGCTCGGGATCGGGTTCGAGTTTTAGTTCGAGTTCGGGTTCGAGTTCGGGTTCGAGTTCGGGTTCGAGTTTGGATTGTTCAGGTTCGGGTTCGGGTTGTTCGAGTTCGCGTTCAGGTTGTTCGAGTTCGGGTTCGAGTTCAGAGATCAAAAATTCCCTACCAAAACCATTGTCATCCTATGGTGACTGTAGGTACATGCAAAGCTGCACCTCCTTGGGGAGTAACAATAGAGGCTTAACATTGGGGGAGGAAAAATAGGCTTCAGGAAAGTAATGCAAACCTGTACTGGACATGCAAATAAGCCAATAACAATAACAATACATCAATAGCAGGTGAGACATTCATTTCAGGTACCCAAGGAACATTCTCTAGGATAGACATTGTGCTAGGTCATAAAACAAATGAAACTAAATTTAAAAGAAAAGAAATAACACAAATTATGTTTTCCGACAATATGGAATAAAAGCAGAACTAGCAGCAGAACAACACACTAATATATACTAATCAGTCAAAATATAAATCACAAAGGAAATCCTAAAAATAAAAAAAATATTTTGAAATGAATAAAAATAAAGACAAAATAAATAAAGTTTTCTGATGCATCTAAAACAGTACTTAGAGGAAAATATACAGCTATCAAATATCTATATTAAGAAAAAGAAATATCTCAAGTCAATAATCCACCTTTCATCCTCAATTGCTGAAAAGAGAGGAACAAACTAAACCTAAAGAAATTGTGAAGAAAATAATATGTATTAGGGCAGAAATTCGTGTAAGAGAGAAGAGAAAAATAATAGAGAAAAATCAATAAAACCAAAGTTGATTCTTTAAAAATGTCAGCAAAATTGATAAACATTTAGCTATCTTGATCAAGAGAAAAAGAGAGAAGACTCAATTCTAGAATCATAATCAAAAAAGGGGGCATTACCTTACAGAAATAAAAAGATAATAAAGGAATACTATGAAAAACTGTACACCAACAAATAAGATAACAACTTAGATGAAATAATAATTCCTAGACAGACACAAACTAACAAAGTTGACTCAAGAAGAAATAAAGAAACCGATTAAGATATGAATAGGTAACGAAAAATGACTCATAAAGCAATGCCCAGAAGTTCTCACTACTGAATTCTACTAAAGGTTAAAGAATTAATGCCAGTTCTTCACAAACTATTCCAAAAGGTAGAAGAGGGAACGTATCTCAACTCATTTTATGAGACCAGTGTTACACTGATTCCAAACCAAACACATCAAAAGAAAATATACCTAAAGGCTAATATTTCTTATGAAAGTGGATGTGAAAATCTTCAGCAAAATACTAGCAAATCGTATTCAGCAAAATACAGAAAAAAAGCATATTCCGTGACCATGTGAGATATCCCAGAAATACAAAGTTCATTTAAAACTCAAACATTACTTCATGTAACAAACACATCATATAAATTAAACAAAAAAACACTATCATGATCATGGCTACAACTTCAGTAAAAGCATTTAACAAAATTCAATGCCTTTTCATGAAAAACAAAACAAACAAAAACCAAAAACAATCAAACAACAAAAACAACAACAAAATACCTCAACCAACTAAGCATGTGAGATAATTCTCTAAACCTGAAAAGAGCATCTATAGAACAGCCATAACCAGCATGATATTCAAGAGTGAAAGCCTGGATACTGTCTTCCTAAGACAGTGAACACGAAAGGATGACAACTGTGGCCAGTTCTGTTCAATACTGTACTGAATATTTTATCCAGAGCAATTAGGTAAGACATGGAAATAAAAGCCATTCATCTTGGAAAGACAGAAGCAATATGCCCTCTATTCACAGATTACATAACCTTGTAGTATATGACATTATGAGAATTCCTCTTAAGAACTACAGCAAGTCCTCAGTTAACATCATGGGTAGGTTTTAGGAGTTTAAGTGAAACCACATATAAGTGTCGGTGCCTGTCGACGAGACAAACAGTCCCTGAAGTGGGGAGTGAGGTTTGAGAAAAAAGAAGAGAGACAAAGATGGGATCGGGAGGGCAGGCAATTCTAAGTAGACTGCCGCAGTTCTAAGTAGAATGCCTCAGTTCTAAGTAGAATGCCTCACCGCGAGTTTATTTTTGCAGCTTATATATTCTGGGCATCAGAAAGTAACAGAACTGTCTGCAATCTAGTAGTTACAATGTTTGGATAAACAAGGGCCTGTTTTTCCGCCAGCTCCTGCACTTCCTGACCTTGTCTGCTTCTGTGTTCTCAAAGGAGCAAGTTTTGCCTTGCTGGGAGCACAAACCACTCAAGGAAGTCAAAGGTTCAACATTTCACAAAACAACACCTGCTAGCACTTCAGCACAGTTTCCCACATTGCCTCTTTATTTTGTCGATGGTTTCTTTTGCTGTGCAGAAGCTTTTAATTTCATATAGTCCCACTTGTTTATTTTAGCTTTTACTTCTATTGCCTTTGGAGTCAAATTCATAAAATGCTCTTTGAACCCAAGATCCATAAGTTTAGTACCTATGTTTTCTTCTATGCATTTAATTGTGTCAGGTCTTATGCTTAAGTCTTTGATCCATTTTGAATTAATTTTGGTACATGGTGACAGATAGCAGTCCAGTTTCATTCTTTTGCATGTGGCTATCCAATTCTCCCAGCACCATTTATTGAAGAGGCTGTCTTTCCTCCATTGTATGTTTTTAGCTTCTTTGTCAAAAATAACCTGTCCATATTTATGTGGTTTTATTTCTGGGTTCTCAATTCTATTCCATTGGTCTATGTGTCTGTTTTTCTGCCAATACCATGCTGTTTTGATTATTGTAGCCCTGTAGTACAAGGTAACGTCAGGGAGTGCGATACCTCCAGTATTATTCTATTTTCTTAAGATTGCTTTGGCTATTCGGGGTCTTTTGGGGATCCAAACAAATCTGATGATTTTTTGTTCTATTTCTTTAAAAAATGCCATTGGGATTTTGATGGGGATTGCATTAAATCTGTATATTGCTTTGGGTAATATGGCTATTTTAACTATGTTGATTCTTCCAATCCATGAGCACGGAATGTCTTTCCATTTCTTTGTGTCTTCTTCAATTTCTTTCATAAATGTCTTATAATTTTCAGCATATAAATCCTTCACATCCTTGGTTAAGTTTATTCCTAGGTATTTTATTCTTTTTGCTGCAATTGCAAAAGGAATTCTTTTTGTATTTCTTTTTCTGAGATTTCATTGTTAGTATATAGGAATGCAATGGACTTTTGTACGTTGATTGTAGCCAGCAACTTACTGTATTCGTTGATTGTTTCTAATAGCTTTTTGGTGGAGTCTTTAGGGTTTCCTGTATATAGCATCATGTCATCTGCAAAAAGTGATAATTTAACTTCATTCCCAATTTGGATGCCTTTTATTTCTTTCTCTTGCCTGATGGCTCTGGCAAGGACTTCCAACACTATGTTGAAAAGCAGAGGTGATAGGGGACAACCCTGTCGTGTTCCTGAACGTAGAGCAAAGGGCTTCAGTTTTTTACCATTAATTATGAGATTAGGTAAGGGCTTGTCATATATGGCCTTTATTATGTTAAGGTATTTTCCTTTTATACCTATTTTATTAAGTGTTTTAATCATAAATGGATGTTGTATCTTGTCAAATGCTTTTTCTGCATCAATTGATATAATCATATGATTTTTGTCCTTTATTTTGTTTATGTGATGTATCACGTTGATGGATTTGTGGATGTTGAACCATCCTTGTGCCCCAGGGATGAACCCCACTTGGTCGTGATGAATAATCTTTTAAATGCATTGTTGTATTCGATTTGCTAGAATTTTGTTTAGGATTTTTGCATCACTATTCATCAGAGATATTGGTCTGTAGTTTTCTTTTTTTGTGTTGTCCTTCCAGGTTTTGGTATCAGGGTAATGTTGGCCTCATAAAATGAGTTAGGGAGTACTGACTCTTCTTCAATCTTTTGGAAGAGTTTGAGTAGGATTGGTATTAGATCCTGTTTGAAGGTTTGGTAGAATTAACTAGTGAAGCCATCTGGTCCCGGACTTTTGCCTTTGGGAAGGTTTTGGATGACTGATTCAATTTCATTACTGGTGATCGGTCTGTTTAGATTTTGCAGTTCTTCATGGTTCAGCCTTGGAAGGCTATATATTTCTAAGAACTTGTCCATTTCTTCTAGGCTATTGAATTTGGTGGCATATAGTCCTTCATAGTATTCTTGGATGATGCTTTGTATTTCTGTGGTGTCCATGATAACTTCCCCTATTTCATTTCTTTTTTAAAAAAACAATTTTATTAAAAAATAGTTTATTGGGGAAGGGGAACAGGACTTGATTGGGGAACAGTGTGTACTTCCAGGCCTTTTTTCCAAGGCTCCGGGAGCTCAGCGGCATCTCAGCTCAAGGTGCTGTGTTCAATCTTAGTGGCAGGGGGCGGAGCACGGGACTTGAGGAATTGAACTGGCAACCTTGTGGTTGAGAGCCCACTGGCCCATGTGGGAATAGAACTGGCAGCCTTTGGAGGTAGGAGCATGGAGCTCTAACCGCCTGAACCACTGGGCTGCACCCCCCTCTCTCCCCCGCCTCCAGCCCCATTTCATTTCTGATTTTGTTAATTAGTATCTTCTCTCTTTGTATCTTAGTGAGTCTATTCAACGGTTTGTTGATTTTATTAATCTTTTCAAAGAACAAGCGCTTTGTCACATTAATTTTTTCTATTGTCTTTTTGTTCTCTATTTCATTTTGTTCTGCTCTGATTTTTCTTATTTCTTTTCTTCTGCTAACCTTGGGTTTCACTTGTTCTCCTTTTTCTAGTTCTTTAAGTTGTAAATTGAAGTTATTTATTTAGGATTTTTCTTATTTCTTGAGATAGGCCTGTAATGATATAAATTTCCCTCTTAAAACTGCCATTGCTGCATCCAAAAAATTTTGGTAGGATGTATTTTCATTGTCATTTGTTTCTATGTATCTTTTGATCTCTCCTCTAATTTCTTCTTTGACCCAGTCGTTCTTTAAAAGTATGTTGTTTAATCTCCATGTGTTTGTGTTTTTTCCTGCTTTCTTTCGCAGTTGATATCCAATTTCGAAGCCTTGTGATCAGAGAATATGCTTGGTATGATTTCTATCTTTTAAATTTGCTGAGGCTGATTTTATGTCCCAATATATGGTCTATCCTTGAGAATGTTCCATGTACACTCTAAAAGAATGTATAGTCTGATGTTTTAGGATGGAGTGCTCTATATACGTCAATGATGTCAATTTCATCTAATGTGTCATTTAGGGCTGCTAGTGGCATCCTGAGGAGGTGAGGAGCAGGCGGATGCCAGCCAGCGGTGTGATGCTCGCGACCTCACTGGCCCAGCAGCCTGGCGCGCGCTCACCAGGCAGGCCAGGCAGCGGCTCTTGGGGGACCGAGGGCGGGCCGCGGTCCAAGAGGGAGAGGGAGAGGGGGGACGGGTAGGGGTGTGTGTGAGAGACGGGTGTGTCTATCTGGTCGACCCGCGAGGGGGTTGTGACCAAGGGTCCAAGGGGGTTGTGACCAAGGGTTTGCGTTGGCGGCGGGGGAGGGGGCTGGGAGGGGGGAGGGGGCTGGGAGGGAGAAGGGGTGCGGGCGGGAGTCCAAGGGGTGGGGTCGCTAAACCGCGGACCTCGGAGTCTTATTAGAGTTCACACGCCAGACACCAGCCGGGAACGATGAGCGTCCCGGGGAGGTCCGGCTGTGACGGTTGGAGTCATTTCCCCACCCACGCCCGCCCACCCCGGTGCCCCACCACCAGGGTTACGGCCCAACAAGCACACCCCTGCAGCAACACTCTGCTCCGAGTGTGGGTTTTTAGCATTCAGATTCCGGGGAAGGAAGGAAGGACCTGTCTTCCCTCTGCCCGCCCGCTTCTTCCTATGGGTCTCACCCTACGTACCCACTGGGTACCGACCAGCCATTTCACCTGCCACCTCCTCACCGTGAAAAAGAGGCAGGAGGGCGGACAGATGTGAAGGAACCCCATAGATGGCAGCTCTGTATGAAGGGGCGGGGGCGGGGTGGAGGGGAGGAGAGGGGAGAAGCCCTGGCAAGGGGCAAACCGTGACTCCCAGTGAGTGGGAAATCCCAGGGTCGTTTTAAAAACCTAACTGGACGCACAGAGGAAAGGCCGTGTGAGGACACTCGGAGAACATGGTTATCTGTAAGCCGAGGACAGAGCCCTCGGCAGAAACCAACCGTGCCAAAACCTAGCACTCGAACTTTCAGCTTGCAGTAGTGTGAGGCGACACATTTCTGTTGTTTAAACCACTCGGTCTATGGTATTTGTGATGGCGGCCCGAACCAACTAATACAAGGCAGAAGGGGTGGAACACGGTGCCCAAAATGTGCCTGTCACGTCTCCAATGGCAGAGGGCAAAAGTGCACGTCCCCTGTGCTGTGCTGAGCTGTGCTGACCTGAGCTGAGCTGTGCTGCGCTGAGCTGTGCTGAGTTGAGCTGAGCTGAGCTGAGCTGCGCTGCGCTGAGCTGTGCTGAGCTGAGCTGAGCTGAGCTGTGCTGAGCTGAGCTGTGCTGAGCTGAGCTGAGCTGTGCTGAGCTGTGCTGTGCTGTGCTCTGAGACCCACCAACAGCTCTGGGCGGCCTTCTCCCCACAGCCAGCCAGGCCACTGTGGCTTGGGAGTTCTATGCCCACTTGGAAGGAAGTGAAGCGCACGGCCACACTTTTCTCCTGCACGGTGGATATAACGGCTCCCCATCCTCTCTCCCCAGTGGTTTCCCAAGAACCTGCTGTTGCACACCCAATAGTCTCTCAGTACCTGCTTCTTAGAATAGCTGAACTGTTTATTAAGTTGGAGCTGCCTCCCTCCTTCCTTTCCTGCCACCCCCACCCCCCACTTCACAGATGAGGAAATGAAAGCCCACTTTAGAGAATTCTGTCTGAGCCACATCCCAGCCTGTTTGCTCCTGCGAAGATGAGCCGCACTTCTCCCAACTTGGCAATTATCTCATTGCATCACTAAGTGGTCTTGAACTTGTCTGTCATCCTTTGTACATCAGGAAGCCCCAGGAGGCCAGTTTAGAATGAATGAGTGAGGAGTGAGCCAGCGAGCGTGCTGGACTTCTCCTTTCACCCCATGTTGTGTTTGGATGGGTGGGCAGGACAAGAAAGACTTACACTCCTAATAGCTAATTTGGGAGAGGTGGTAGCAGTTGTCCCGATGGGAAGAGATCTGGATTGTTTTCAGTGATCCAGGCAGCAGACGACCAAGGCAGAGTTCACACTGCAACGTAATGAGTGTGAGTCAGAACCAACGTAGAAACATGTCTGCACATTGGCAATTATCCAGGAGATTAGGAGGGAGGGAATTAGGCAGGCAGGAAGGTAGGCAGGCAGGAAGGAAGGGAAGAAGGAAGGAAGGAAGGAAGGAAGGAAGGAAGGAAGGAAGGAAGGAAGGAAGGGAAGGGAAGAGAGACTGAAAGGCCTACACAAGCACAGCCCTGCCCAGAAAAAGAAGAGGGGAAGACGAGAGTTGATGATTTCAATAGCGGGGCCCTCATGCTGACAGAAGAGTACTGGGGGTTGGGAGCTGGGAGCTGAGGTTAAGTTGGAAGGGGAGGAGGCCAGTTCATCCTCGTGGAGCTCTTGGGCTTCTCAAAGAACAGAGCTCAGACTTGAAGCCTGAGAGGTTCCTTGAGGTATGAAGGGGGGAAGCCCAGGCTGAAGGTGACATGGGTGGAGGTGCCGGGGCAGAGGCCTACCATGCTTACCGCAGGTGGGTGCCATAAAGGAGACCAAGCCCCCTTGACTCATGGGTGTGCATGACAGCCGGGCTGGGGTTGCGAAGGAACCCCTCCCTTCCTGCTCCGCCAAGGATCCCCACTTCCTCCTGCCTGAGGGAATAGGGCCCAGTTTACTTCCCGGTGGCGTCTGTCTGAAATGTTACTAAGCAACTTGGCTTGGGCTGGCCGCAGGTGCTCAGGGACACATTGACTTTTTGAAGTCAAAGGATGACAAGTTTGCGGTCTTGGCTTTCAGTGAAGTCCTGCAGCACCTAGGCGATGTGGAAATGACTGGCAAACTAAAGCTGTATACCTTCCTGAATGGTTTCAACAGCTTATTTTAAGATATCAAAGAGGTTGCATTGGACTCTTGGGCGTTCAGGCATAAATACGTGTTTAGGTGGGAGGATTTAAGGGGCGCGGAAGTAAATTGGACATTCATTCATTCATTCATTCATTCATTCATTCATTCATTCATTGTGTGTATCCAGTGCCGGTTAGGTAGGGTATCCCGAGAGATGTAAAAACCTGCGGTCCGCCTTCCGGGAAGAACATGGGAAAAGAGCAGCCAAATGAAAGTCCCTTTCCAAGACCCTTAGCGCTGTGATGCGGTTGGTTAGGTCTGCTCTGTGCAGCACAGCAGCTACTGGCCACACGAGGTTGCCGAGCCCTTGAAATGTGCCTGGTCCGAATGGAGGTGGGCTGCAGTGGTAACGGACAGACTGCCTTCTGACGGTTTAGCGGAAGAGGAGAGTGCAAGACACCTCACGAATAACTTCAAATATGATTTTATGTCCACACGATAGTACTTTGGTTACACAGGACTAAATAAAATATAATACCGAAGTGAAAAAAAACGAAATGAATGAACGAATGAATGAATCGATCTATCCATCATCAAAACCTAACCAGCAGAGTTCAGGAGACCGGACGACCGGGATGGGGAAGGATCTTAGGACGTCGGAAACTTCCGAACACGGGGAGGATGTTCACGAGTTTCTGTGAGCCACGGTGATTCTTTCAGCCAAAGCGACCGTGAGGGCCCGGAAGGAAAATCTCAACGGATTCGGAAACCGCTCAGGGAATGGCAGGCCCTTCCCTCCGGGGCTTCCTTTTCTCCATCGCGATCGACGGGGCGGGGCAACGCAAGGAGGGTCACGTGAGGTCCACCTCGTGGAGAGCTCGGGGATCGGATGATAAAAAGCAAAACAGAGACGCGTACTTCTTTTAGATGCGCGAGCACGCCACAGGGAATCAGAACGCGTCCCACCGCCACGGAGATGGTGTTCCGGAAACGAGGTCACCAGGAGAGGTGCCCAGGCCTCCCCGGCCCGGGTGCGTGGGGTCGCGCCCCCAGGAGATCGGGAAGGAGGGACGACTGTGGCATTCCCAGGGCGTGTGTAGTCACCTCCAAAGGACAGTAGCCGGGCAGGCTCCCTCGGGTCCAGATCGACCTCTGTCGAGGAAGCCCCAGGCCAAAGGTCTGACGCCGGCCCGACCCTCTCTCAGTCGGGAGGTTTCACGTTCCGACCGTCCCTGTGTGGTTCATCTCGGCCTCCGATTCCGTGGGGGCTGACGGCCGCCGTCCCCTCTCCCACCCCGACCCGGGCTTGTCGGATTTGGTCTGTGGCCCCTTCCCCTTTCGTCCACCAGGACGTGAAGGGACCCCGTGCTAGCGAACCGTTCGCTCAGAAACCAGAAACGGTTAGAACGATCAATTAATTGTAGGCGGGGTCTGTTTTTACCACCTCGGGCCTCCGGCCGCACGCGCACGCTCACGCACAGGCACACGCACATGCACACGCAGCAAAGCACCGTGTTCCCGAATCTGAGTCAGGGAGCTGCTCCCGCGCCTGTCACAGGGGGGGTCATCTGCAGTGTGAAAAGCCAGGGTTCGGCCAAAGGGAATATGTTCTTCCCGTCGGGGCGAATGAAGGTCATTCCTCCTGACAGTAGGTGTAGGCGCAGCCATTCCAAAGGCGAGACGGGCAGGGAGAGCCCTAGCATCTAAAAGCCCTTCACAGCATCGACACTTTGAATCAGGTGTGAACTTTGAGTCGCCTTGCTTCTCCAGTCACTCGCTGCTTCGGCGGTGGGGGTCGGGGACGGGAGGGAGGGAGGGAGGGAGGGAGGAGAGAGCGCCGAGAAGGCTAAGGAGCTAGGCAGTGAATAACACTGGCCATGGGTATCATTCTGAGAAGTTATTTGTTTTTGCTTTTGTTTTGTTTTTCCCCACCCCTTTCTTCGGCCTACACACACACACACACACACACACATACACACACACACACACTCACTCGGGTTCAAGCCGTTGTTTCTTAGCCTAGTTGTGCAGGACACAGCCCGCGTATGACAGACACAAATCAAAATGTGTGTGGTGGTCGTGGGGGTGGGTGGTGGAGCGGGAAAGCTTTGTGGTGCCAAGAGGAGGGGTGCGGGGTTGGGGGTGGGTGGGGAGTTCCCTGGGTGGGGCGTTCCCTTCAAATTGGAGGTAGTTGCCCGGGCAGGGAGAAGCTGGAGGACGGACCGCTGACAAGAAGAGGGGCGTCCTGCGTAGTCGATGGGGGGCAGGGGTAGCAATGTTTTCCCACACTCCCTGACACTCAAAGACTCAAGTTGGGAGGGGGCCGACGGGGTGGGGCATTCTCTGTTGGGGAGGGGAAAGGGACGTGGGGGAAAAAGAAAAAAAGAACAATCCAACAACAATAAACAAACAAACATAGAAACAAACAAACACCAGCGCCCAGGAATACCGGGTGATCTGGAAAGCTAAGCAGGGTCGGGCCTGGTTAGTACTTGGATGGGAGACCGCCTGGGAATACCGGGTGCTGTAGGCTATTGCCCGCCACTCCTTTTGCGGCCGCCCCGCCCCTGGACCAGAGGCAGCCGCCCATCCCGCCGCAGGACCCCTGGCCAGCGGGGTGGGGGGGCGGGGAGAGCGGGGGTGGTGAGGGGGGCAGGGGTAGAGGGGTGGGTGGCGCCACCCGGCACTACAACCTCCCTGCCCCGCCTCACGCCAGGCCCCTCGGCCGGGTCTGCCCCCCACACCCCCTTCTTAGTCCCTTTCCCTCCTGCAAGCCTTCAGCCCACAGCCGTTTGACCCGCCCCCAACTCCGCCCCCAACTCCGCCCCCAACGCCCAAGCACAGGACTGCCTGCCGGCGCCGGCCTCCACCGGCCTTGGGCGGCTTTCTCCAGCCAAGGACGTGCGGGTCCTTGGCACCTCGGGACCCAGCCCAGGGGAAGACTATCCCTCTGCCTGCACCTGGGCCCCGAGACACAGGCTCGGGGTGTCCCCCGAACCCGGGCCAAGGGGACACCCACCCGCCCCACCCCACCGGAGGCCTCCGTCTCTGCTGGCAGGCACCGGCGGCCCCTCCCCCACCGCCCTCCCTTCTCCAAGGAGACCAGGCGCCCTCCGTTCCCACCGGCCGCGGCGGCGCCACCTACAGCAACAAAAGAGCCAGGACAAACCAGTGGAAGGAGGGAGCAACACACCTGCGCGCGCGCGTCCTCGGGCTCCAGGAGAGACCACCATAGGGGAAAAGCAGGCAGGCCGGCACACAACCCACAGGAGGAGGGTGCCTGGGGCTGAGCCTCTCGTCCCGCATGAGGGACCCCGGGCGGGGCTCGGACCCCACTGGCACTCCGCAGACCCTGGAGACCTGCCCCGGGGTCCCAGGGTGGCTGACAGCGCCCGGGCACTGCCTTCTTAATGGAGCCCCGCCCTGGGCACCACCGCACTCCGGTGGAGGAGCTGCCACTTCAACACAGCCTCAGTGCGTCTGTCCCAGTCCGTGTCCCAGCCTGTGCGTCCGTCCCTCCTCCCCCCAACTCTCAACCCCTGTCTGCCTGTCTTCTGTCGCCGCCAGGGAAGTGGCAGAGGCCCCGTGGAGCCACGGGTGGCGCTAAGGGGCCTCGCTGCGGGCAAGGAGTAACCCGCTGCCCACGCCTGCGGTGTCCTGAGGAGGCGGGCAGCAGGCGCGAGGCGCCGCGCTGGCGGAGCCGGCCAGCCGGGAGGTGTTCAGGACCGGAGCAGCCCGGTTGCCTGGCGCGCGCTCACCATGCAGTCCCCGCGACTGTTCTTGAGGCGCCGGGAGCCTGGTCCCAGCGTCTACGGCCATACCACCCTGAACGCGCCGGATCTCCTGTCATCTCGGAAGCTAAGCAGGGTTGGGCCTGGTTAGCACTGGGATGGGAGACCGCCTGGGAATACCGGGTGCTGTAGGCTTTTGCCCGCCCCTCCTTTTGTGGGCGCCCCGCCCCTCGACCCTCTGCAGCGGACCACCCCGCCGCAGGACCCCTGGCCAGCAGGGGTGGGGGGGCGGGGCCGCCGCCCAGCCTTACAGCCTCGCAGCCCCGGCCGCCCGCCAGGCCCCTGGACCCGGGCTCTCTCACACACCCCCTTCTTAGTCCCCTTCCCTCCAGCAAGCCGTCAGCCCGCATCCGTTCGCCACGCCCCCAACGCCCAAGCCCAGGGCTGCCTGCCGCGCAGGCCTCCACCGGCCTTGGGCGGCTTTATCCAGCCAAGGATGTGGCGGTCCTTGGCACCTCGGGGCTGAGCCCAGGGGACGACCATCCCTCTGCCTGCACCCGGGCCCCGAGACCCAGGCTCAGGGTGACCCCAGACCCGGCCAAAGCGCGCCCACCCGCCCCACCCCACCAGAGGCCTCCGTCTCCGCCAGAAGGCACCATGGACCCTCCCTTACCGCCCTCCCTTCGGAGGGCCTCCTTAAGGGAGTCCAGGCCCGGGCACGACCGCACTCCGGTGGAGGAGCTGCCACTTCAACACAGCCTCAGTGCGTCTGTCCCAGACCGTGTCCCAGCCTGTGCGTCCGTCCCCCCCCCCAAATCCCAGCCTGCCTGGACTTCTCACCCAGTGCCCGAGGAGCCACTGAAGACCATGGTTAAGAAGAACACCTGAATGACAGTCCCCCTTCCCCTTAACCCTCTGTGCCCTCTGCGGGCTGACCCTTCTAGACTCTCCGTCGCTCATCTCTGCGACTCCGGCCTGACTGGACCCCCACGCAGCGGGGTCTCCTCCTGTTCGGATTTCTGTTGTGCGTTTCTCCTCTACCCGTGCTCGCCTGGCTGCGGCCCTCTGGCTCTTAGGCCTCCTTTGCCTTTTCCCCCTGGGGTCTCTCCTCGAAGCGTCCCTGCTTCCAGGGGTCCGGAACAAGAGCCTCAGACCTCCCAGTTCCCCTGCTATCTCTTCCCTGAGGGTCTGTCTGCTGGACCTACTTAGCCCAAAGCGGATCCTCCCATGGCGGTGGAGTCCGGGGCACGGCCCTCCGCGACATTGCGGCGGCCCGGATTGCTGCGGTGGCTCGGGCTGCCCAGCCCCGGCCTTGCTGCCATAGCCATGCCTGACTTTCCTCCGCCGGGCCAAACTCCCGGACGCCCAGGACCCTGCCCAGCGGCTCAGAGCCTCCATCGTCTCCGGCCCGGTCGGCATCCCCTGCCTCCTGCCTGGAACTTAGCCTGTTACCTCCCCACACCCGCTGCCGGAGCTTCTCTACACTCTTGCCCTTCTGCACCATCTTCAGTAACGGAAGCTACCCGTACAGGGGTGTCGGAACGCACACCCTGGTGGAGCACAACTTTCTCCTTCTGCCGCAGTTTTTTGCGGACGCCGAATTCCAGTTGCGGGTCTTTCCTTCCCTGTGCCCCTGCCAGGCGGCATTCCTCCCTTTCCTCATAGGTGCTGGCATCTTGACAGGGGTGGCCACTGGTGCCTCTGGCCTTAGAACTTCTATCAGCTTTTACTACAAACTTTCTCAAGAAATCAATGATGACATCGCAGACTCACTCGCGTCACTCCCGACCCAACTCTCCAGCCTGGCAACAGTCGCCCTCATAAGCCGGGGAGCCGTGGATCTGCTCACGGCCGAAAAAGAGTGCGGGACCTGTCTCTTCCTCCAAGGAGAATGTTGCCACTTCATGGACCAGTCTGCGATCCCCGCCACCAGGGTCAGTGAGCTCCGGAGATCGCAAACAGAAATGCTGTACCGACTCTCCTGTCTGACCAGCGCCTGTGTCCTTGCCCTGGGGGGGGGGCTGTTACCTTCTCAGGGTAAATGATGATCTGCAGTGTCCCCCTTCCGGTCGTCAATGGTGGGGGGGGACAGGTTGGGATGGCTTTTTCCTGCAGGTCCCCCGCTAAGAGCTCCATCCCCCCTTATTGGAACTGTCTCCTGCAGGCCCCCGGCCAGGAGCTCCATCCCCCTCCTCCGATACTAATCGGAGCTGTCTCCAACGGGGCGGCAAGCCCCCGCTAAGAGCTCCATCCCCTCATAGGAGCTGTCTCTCGTCATCCCCTTTTCGGATCTGTCTCCCGCGGGCACTAAGGTGAAAGACCTCCCACTGTCAAAACAAATGTTGAAGAAACGCAGCTGCTAGGGAAGGATCTCCCCGGCACCCCGGCCAGATTTCTAACCGCCTCCCCCCCCCCAATCTGGAGGCTGAAACGTATAAAACGAAGCGCCCGACACCAGTTAGTGGTCAGTTCTTTGGGAACAAGCCCATTGAGTCCGCCGGCGTAATAAAGCTGTGTTCTCCCTGATTTCTGTGGGCCGCTTGAGTCTCTCGGTCCTCGTCCTTCTTCTGCAACATTTGGTTCCCTGACTGGGAAAGCCAACCGCGCTGGCCCCTTGCGCCACCTGTATGTGGGCTGGAGCTGGGCCGCGGAGCGACAGGGGAGGCCCGAGAAGGGAGTAGGCCCCCCCACCCCACCCCCCGGAACGGGCTTCCCCGGGCAGCCGCGCCCTGCAACTGCCCAGTTGCACCCGCTGAGAGGGACCGGGGACAACCAGTCGGATCCTCCCGTCGGACCAGGTAAGCCTCGGGGCCATTGTCCGGAGCCAGTTCTGTCCCATGTGACAGAAGGGGAGCCTGATCCCCTCCCGGTAGGTTCTTATAACCTACCCAGTCAGCGACACCCATGGTACGGTGTCAACCCGGTGTGTGAGAGACTGATTGTTGGATTCCATTGCTTTGCCTATGGAAGCCTGAATATGCTTCGCCCCGATTCTCTGAGAGCGTCATTTGGCATAACGGTGATTCACTGCATGGAGTGGCCTGTTCCGTTAATTGTTCTGTACACTGTAGCCAAGAAAAACGCTCCTAACTTCCTTCGAGGGACGCCAGCAGGGCAGCACCTGAGTAAATCCTCCTCACCGTCTGCGACATTGTACACTACGGGAGGGAAGCAAAGTAAGCCTGCAGTCACAGACTGCATGTTCAAGAATTTTAGAAATGGTTTTTGGCGGAGATGATGGAGTCTGCATGACCCCAGGAAAATTAAGAGACCTCTGTGAATTAGAAGGGCCCACTTTTAATGTTGGCTGGCCGTCAGAGGGAACCCAGACCTGGTAGTTGTCCGACGCGTTTATATTGTAGTGACCGGCAATCCTGGTCACCCAGTCAGTCTCCACATATTGACTCTTAGTTGGAAATTGCCAGGATCCTTCACCTTGGGGTACGGTTCTGCTCAGGTGAAAAGGGACAGTGCAGGATGCTCGTAAACCAGGCTCCAAAAGAGACTGCTAACGCCCCTCCGACAATGCCCATTCAGCAAGAGGACACAAGAAAACCCTACTGCAGGTCCGAGGACAGACGTCTGAGTTCCGGAAAAACATTTCGGGGAGCCGGGATGCAACGTGTTGGGGGAGAGTGCGAGCCACAGCGTGAGCGGGAGCTCGGAGAGGCGCCTCTGGAACGTAGAGTCACAATCACAGCCCCACATTCCGGGCGAGTGCGTGTGGGAAGGGATGCGACCCGGACACGGGCGCCGCGTGAGCGCCCCGCAGACAACGTGAGCGCCGCAGGCCATTGCAGCCGGGCCCAGGCGACCGGCCAGGCCTGGGCAGGGGTGGGGGTCAGGGTGGGGCGGCGGGAGCCTGCGTGCGTGCGTGCGTGGGTGCGCGCGCGCGCGAGCTCTCATCTGTTCTCTCCTGCATCAGGGAAGCAGTGGCCCTGGTGGCTCTCTCCTGGCGGTGCAAACCAATCTGCCTCCAGTGGAACAGCCGATGCAGTGGAAGAGAGCAGCTCCTCTCTCGGCTCCCCCTCCCTGCCGCAGCCCTGGGAAGCAGGGATTTCAGCAAGGTGAGACCCGGGCACCGGGTGGTGCTATACCCTCCGGCCCTCGCCCCAGGGGGCTTGGCGGAGAGGGGACGCAGCTCGTGGTGGGAACCCCAGGGGAGAAGGAGAGACAGCCCCTTTTGATTTTCCACGCACCAGCCTCTCCGGGGAAAGGGCCAAGAGCCCACGGCGGTCAGCACCGGGCACCCCCGCCCCCTTCCCCGGTCCCGGAGCTTCCACCCCACGTCCACGGCACCAAAAAGAAGCCGCCTGAGCTCCCCTCCCCGAGACGAGACGCAGGCGCAGGCGGCGCAAGCTGGCCTTGGGGTGGAAGGGGGAACCCGAGAGCCTTAAAGCAGCGAGCGGGCCGCTGCTCCCCTGACGCCCTGGGGTCCCTGGCTCCCCGTTCGCCCGCCTCTGAGGAAGCCCGCGGGATCCCCGCTCCAGCCTCCGCGCCCCGCGCTCCCGCGCCGCGGACCTAGGCAAAACCAAACCGTGGCCCCACTGCCGCCACCGGCGGGGCCATCCCCAGCTCGGTTTGGTGACCCAGGAGCAGCCCTGGCGGCCTCCCCAGCTGCCCCTGCTTTCTGCGAGCGCAGCCTGGGCCTCGCCCAGCCCCCAAACTACAGTGAAACCAATTTTCCTTGGGCGAGAGAGAAAAGGGAAGGGAAAGGACCGTCAAAGGAAGGCTTCGCCCAGCTGCATATCTCTGGATTTCTGCTTCTTTGACGGCTCCACATTGTGTTCTCCTCTAGTGGTTTCCCAGTAGGGTTTTCGCCTGCCAAGCGCGCAAGCCAAGGTTCGATTCCCAGTCCGCGAAAGAATCGCCTGTTCATTCCCGCCAAGGGAACACTTGATGGTAGGATATTCTTTTCTTTTCTTTTTTTTTTCTTCCTTTATGTTTTTTATTTTATTTTATTATTTATTTATTTTTAATACTTT
This sequence comes from Rhinolophus hipposideros, assembly GCF_964194185.1. Classification (NCBI taxonomy): domain Eukaryota; kingdom Metazoa; phylum Chordata; class Mammalia; order Chiroptera; family Rhinolophidae; genus Rhinolophus; species Rhinolophus hipposideros. Next base: position 59,756,603 of record NC_138063.1, read on the forward strand.
GACGTTCATCATTTATATCCCTCACACTGTGAACCACCCTACCCCCATCCACTATATCTCCAACCTCACACCGAGTCATCATATTATATATATAAAATTATAGTTCGCATTCATTAATGTTTAGCTTCTGGTTCGCATTTTCAATTGCATACGAGTTAATTCTTAATTTTTGTATAAGGCGTTTTCTGCTTACCATTTCCGCGACAGTTTTGGTGTTCCGGGTGCTACACAACGGGCGATGTGTGGAAGTCTCTGGGTGCTTGAGATGGGGATGATTTAAAGGCCATGGTATTGAACACCGGACAAAACTGCGGTCATGAAACTGGGAAACAAGCAAACTACGTACTCCGTGTGTCTAAATGCACACCTGAGAGATTTACTGAGAGCTGCTTGGGAAAAGGCTAACCTTGTAATTCGCCCGTCTTTCCACGAGGTTTGGCGCCCCTGTGCTAATTGACTTCTGCCTGATCCTACCCATACACCTGCCCCTGTCTCTACCACTACCCCTACCCTGACCCTTCCCCTACCCCTACCCCTTACCATACCCCTAACCTCTACCCCTGAAGCTACCCCTACACCTAGCCCTGACCCTACATCTACCCCTACACTGACCCTACCCCTACACATACCCCTGACCCTACCCCAACCCCACACGTGTCCCTACCACTACCTCTACCCCTATCCCTACATATGACCCTACCTCTACCCCTACACCTGACCCTACTCCTGAACATACCCCTACCTGTACCCCTGACCCTACCACTACCCCAGACCTGACCCTAACCCTAAGTTACCCCTACACCTGACCCTAACCCCTACCCATACTCCTGATCCTACCACTGAACCTACCCCTACCCATACCCCTGACCCTACTGCAACCCCACCCCTGAACCTACTACTATGCCTACCACTGACCCTACCCTTACCACTGACCCTACTCCTACACCTACCCCTGACCATAACCCTAACCTGATCACAAACCCTACTCCTAGCCCTAACTCTACCCCTATCACAAACCCTGACGCTACTCATATCCCTTTCCCTCTCCCTACCCCACCCCTAACCCTTACCCTACTCCTCCCCCTATCCGTACCTCTGACACTAACCCTACACCACCCCTGAACCTACCCCTACACATAACCCTGAACCTACGCCTACCCCCAGCCCTGAACCTACCCCTACCCCTACGCCTGACACTACCCCTACTCCTACCCCAGACCCTACCCCTACCCCTACCCCTACATCTGACCCTACCCCTAATCCTGCGCCTGACCCTACTCAACCCCTACCGCTGACCCTACCCCTAACCCTACCCCTGATGCTACTCATACACGTAACCCTCTCTTTACCTAGACCCATATCCCTGACCCTACCCCTAGATCTACCCTTGACAACACCTACACCTACCACTGATGCCACTCCTACACGGACCCACTCCCTACCTCTACACATAACCCTCTCCTGACCACTACCACTACCCCTGACTCTACCCCTACCAATACAGCTGACCCTACCCCTATCCCTACAACTGATCTTACCCCTACCTAGACCCCTGACCCTACCCATACCCCTACCCCTGATGTTACTCCTACACGTATCCATTTCCCTAGCCCTACCCCCATACCTGACCTACACCTCGTACCCCTTACCTCACACTTAAACCTACACTAGACCCTACCCCTACCACTGATGCTACTCCTACACGTACCCCTGAAATTACCCCTACCCCTTCCCCTAATGCTACTCCTACACGTACCCCTGTCCCTAACCCTAGCCCTACCCATGACATTACCCCTACCCCTACCCTTGACCAGGCCCTATCCGTCCCCTGACAGATACACGTACCCCTACCCCTACTCCTACACGTACCCCTGTTTCTATCCCTACCCATATTCCTGATCCTACCCCTACCCCCTCCCCTGACCCTACCCCTACCCCTACACCTGACACTACCCCCACCTCTACCCCTGACCCTATCCCTACCCCTACACATGACCCTACCCCCACCCTTACCGCTACCCTGACCCTACCCCAACACCTACACGTGACCCTACCCATACCCATACCTTTGACCTACCCCTAACCCTACCCCTGAGACTACTCTTACACGTACCCATTTTCCTACCCCTGCCCATACCATGGACCCTACCCCTACTCCTACCCCTGACCCTCCACCTACCCCTAACCTGACCCTACCCCTACACCTAGCCCTGACGCTAATCCTACACTTACTCCTGTCCCTACCCCTAGAGATACCTCTTACCCTACCCCTAACACTTTTCCTTACCATACTCTTAACCATACACCTGACCCTACCTTTACCCCTACACCTGAGCCTAACCCTATTCCTACCACTGACGCTACAACTACACGTACCCCTAACCCTACCACTACCAATACCTCTGACCCTACCTCTACCCTACCCCTGACATTACCCCTACACTTAACCTGAACATACCCCTACACCTACACATGACCCCAACATTACCCCTGCCCCTGACCTTACCACTACCCCTACCCTAGAGCCTACCCCTAACTAAACCCCTGACCCTAAACCTAACTCTTCTCCTGAGCCTACCCCTACCTCTACCCCTGACACAATATCTACCCTGAACCCTGACACTACCCCTACCCGTACCTCTGATGCTACTCCTACACGTACCCCTATGCCTACCCCTACTCATACCCCTGACTCTAGCCCTAACCCTACTCATGACACTCCCCCTACCCCTAATCGTGACCCTACCCCTACCCCTGCATCAGACCGTACCCCTAACACTACTCGTGACGCTACTCCTAACATACCCCTGTCCCTACCCCTACCTATTTCCCTGGACCTACCCCTACCCCTGCATTAACCCTACCCTTACCACTGAACCAACACCTACTCCGACCCCTGACCATACCCCTACCCCTACACCAGACCTACCCCTTCCCCTGACCCTACCCCTCCCCTACCCCTGATCCAACCCCTACCCCTACCCCTGAACGTACCCCTAACCGTACCACTGACTCTACCCCTACCCCTACACCTGTCGATACTCCTACACTTACCGCTGTCCGTACCACTACCCATACCCCTGACCCTACCCCTACCCCTACACCTGAGCTACCCCTAAACCTACCCCTGACCATACTTCTACCCCTACCCCTGACGCTAAACCTACACATAGGCCTGACCATACCACTACCCCTAACACTGATGCTACCTCTAGAGGAACCCTTGTCCCTACCCCTACACATACCCCTGACCCTACCACTACCCCTGACGCTAACCCTACTAGTACCCCTGTCTCTACCCCAACCCATAGACCTGTTGCTACACCTACCCACACCTCTGCCCCTAAACCAAACCCTGCCCCTGACATTACCCCTACCCTTATCCTAAACCCTAACTCTACTTTTACCCCTGACCCTAACCCTACCCTTACCCATGACACTACCCCTACCCCTACATGTGATGCTACTCTTACACATAGCCCTATCCCTACCCCTACCTCTACCCCTGACTCTACTTCTACACCTGACCCTTCCCCTAACCCTGACCCTACCCCTACCCCTACCCCTGAACGTAACCCTACCTCTACCCTCGACGATACTCCTAAACGTACCCCTGTCCCTACCCCTACCCATAACCTGACCCTACCCCTACACCTACACCTGACAATACCCGCACCTCTACCCCTGACCCAACCCCTACCCCTACCACTGAACCTACCCCCACCCCTACACCTGAACCTACCCCTACCACTGAACTGACCCCTACCCCTAATCCTGATGCTACTCCTACACGTACCCTTTTCTCTAACCCTACCCGTAGCCCTGTCCCTACCCCTACACTTACCCTGCTCTACTTCTATTGCTACACCTGACCCTACCCCTACCCCTAACCCTGACCCTACCCCTAGCCCTACACCTGACCCTACCCATACCCCAATCCCTATGCCTGACTTACACCTACCCCTACACCTGAGCCTACCCCAACCCTGGACCCTACACTACCCCTGTCACTAGCGGTACTCCAACACGTACCCCTGTCCCTACCCCTACCCATACCCCTACCCCTGACCCTACCCCACCCCTACTACTGAGTCTACCCCTAAACCTTCCCCTTACCATAACTCTACCACTAACCCTGACCATACCCCTACCCCTGACCCTATCCCTACACCTACCCCTCCCCCTGACCGTACCCCTACCTCTACACCTGCCGTACCCCTACACCTACTCCTGAGCCTACCCCTACCCCTAGCCCTGATGATACTCCTACACGTACCCCTGTCCCTACACCTACCCATACCCCTGATTTTACACCTAACCCTACCCCTGACCCTACTTGTACCCCTACTCATACCCCTGACACTACCCCGAGCCCTAACCCTGACCCTACCCCTACACCTACACATGACGCTACCCCTAACCTTACCGCTACCCCTGACCCTACCCCTACACCTACACCTGAACCTACCCCTACCCTTACCCCTGACCATACCCCTTACCCTAACTCTGACGCTACTCCTAAACGTACCCTGTTCCCTACCCCTGCTGATACCACTGACCCTAACCCTACCCCTACCCCTGACCCCAACCCTACCCCTACAACTGACCCTACCCCTACCACTACACCTGACACTACCCCTGCCCCTACCTACTACCCCTACCCCTACCCCGACCCCTGACACTACTCCTACACATACCCCTGTCCCTAACACTACCTGTAGCCCTGACCCTAGCCATAACACTATCCCTTTCTATACCCTTACCCCTACACCTGATCCTACCCCTACCCCTAAACCTACACCTGACGCTACTCCTACACATATCCCTGTCTTAACCGCTACCGATACCCCTGACACTACCCCAACGCTACCCCTGACACTACCTCTAACTTAACCCTGACCCTACCAATACCCCTATGCCTGACGATACTCCTACACGTACCTTGACCCTACCCCTACACCTAAACCCTAAAGCTACTGCTACACGTACCCCTGTCCCTAGCCCTACCCATAACACTCACCCTACCCCTACCTTTAAACCTGATCCTACCCCTACCCCTACACATGTCCCTATCCCTACATGTACCCCTATCCCTACTTGTACACCTACCCCTGAAGCTACTCCTACACCTACCTTATCTCTACACCTAAGAATACCCCTGACCCTAGCCTATTCCGAACCCTGAACCTACCCCTACCCCAACACCTGACTCTACCACTACCCCTACCCCTGACCTTACCCCTACACATACCACTGACCGTACCCCTACCCAAACCCCTACCTTAAACCTACCGCTAACCCTGACCTTACCCCTACCCCTACACCTGAAACAACCCCTACCCCTATCCCTGAAATTACCCCTATGCTTACCACTGATGTTACTGCTACACCTACCCCTATCCGTACACCTACACATAACACTGACCCTACACCTACCCCTACACATGACACTACACCTACCACTAACCCTGACCATACACCTACACCTGCAACAGACTCTATCCCTACCCCTACCCCTTACGACACCCCTAGCCCCTATCCCTGACCCTAACACTACACATACATGTAACCCTGTCCCTACCCCTACCCTAAGCCCTGACCCTACCCATACCCCTAACACTGACCCTACCCCTACCCCTACCCCTGACGCTACTCCTACACTTAAACCTATCCGTACCCCTACCCATAACCCTGACCCTACCACTACACTTTACACTACCCATACACCTACACCTGACCCTAACCCTACCCTTACCCACGACCCTACACCTACCCCTACCCCTGACACTACCCCTACCCCTACCGTGATCCTACCACTACCTCTACACCTGAGCCTAGCACTAACCCAACACCTGATTTTACCCCTACCGCTACACCTGACCCTACCTTACCCCTACCCTGACCCTACCCCTACACCTATCCTACCCCTACCCCTACGCATGATCCTACCCCTAACCCTAGCCCTGACACAACACCTACCCGAACCCCTGACCCTACACCTACACCTACCCCTCAGTCAACACAAACCCATATCCCTGACCCTACCCCTACCACTACCCCTAACCCTGAAGCTACTCCTATACCTCCCCCTGCCACTACTCCTACACTTACTCCTAAGCCTACCCCTACCAATAGCCCTGACCCTAACCATACGCTACCACTGACTCTACCCCTATCCCTACCCCTGACTATAACACTACCCCTAACCTGATGCGACCCCTACCCCTAACCATGATGCTACTCCTACACCTACCCCTGTCCCTACTCCTATCCATAACCCTGACCCTACACCCACTCCTACCCCTGACCCTACCCCTACCCTTGACCCTAACCCTATGCCTACTCCTGACCCTACTATACCACTACTCCTGACACTACCCCTCCCCTAAGCCTGACCCTAAACCTACCCCTACACCTGTCCCTACCCCTTCCTTTATCCTTGAACCTACGCCTACCCCTATATCTGATCCTACCCCTACTCCTACTTTTGACCCTACCACTACCCCTACCCCTGACCATACTCCTTATTCTACCCCTAACCATACTCCTGATGCTACATCTAAACGTACCCGTGTCCCTACCCTTACTTATACCCCTGACCCTACCAGTACCCCTACCCATAAACCTACACCTACCCCCACCCCTGATTCTACCTTTATCTGTAACCCTGACCCTACCCCTAACACTACAAATAACCCCACCTCTACACCTACCCCTTACCATACCCAGACCCCTACCCCTGACCCTACACCTACCCCTACCCCTGACGCTACTACAACACGTGCCCCTGTGACTACCCCTACCCATACACCTGAACCTACCTTTACCCCTACCCCTGACTCTACCCCTAAGCCCACCCCTGACGCTACTCTTAAACGAACCTTGGTCCCTACCCCACCATATCCCGGATTCTAACCCTACCTATACCCCTGACACTACCCGTACCACTACACAGAACACTACCCCTACACCTATCCCTGAACCTACCCCTGACGCTAATCCTACATGTACTTCTGTCACTACCCCTACCCATACCCCTGACCCTACCACTACACCTACCCTGACACTACCCCTACAACTACGCCTGACCTTACCCCTACCCCTACACCTGACCCTACCCTACCCCTACACTTGAACCTACCCCTACACATGACCCTACCTTTCCCCTACCCTGACACTAATCCTACACGTACCCCTGTCCCTACCCCTACCCATACCACTGATCTTACCCCTACCCCTACCCCTACCCCTACCCCTAACCCTGACCCTAATCCTACACCCACCCACCTGACCTCGACCCCTAACACTTTCCCTACCCCTACCCCTGCACGTGAAACTATGACTATCCATACCCATGACCCTACCCTTACCTTTACCCCTGACCCGACAAGTACCCATACTCCTTACACTACCCCTTCTTGTACCCCTGACCCTACACCTACCCCTACCCCTGACTCTGCACCTAGACCTACCCCAAACCCTACCCCTACACCTACCCCTGAACCTACCCCTACCCCTATACCTGGCCCTACCCGTAGCCCTACCCCTGACCCTACACCTACCACTAACGTTCACCATACTCCTGCACGTACCCCTGTCCCTACCCCTACCTATAACCCTGACACTACCTCAACCACTACTTCTGACCCTACCCGTACCCCTACCCCTGAAGCTACTCCTACACGTACCCCTGGCTCTACTCCTACTAATACCCCTGACCCGACCCCTATCACTACCCCTGACCCTACCCCAAACACTAAACCTGACCCTACCCCTACACCTTCCCTGACCCTACACCTACACCTACCCTGAACCCTACCCTTATCCCTACATCTGACCCTAATTCTACACATACCCTTGACACTAACTCTACCTCTACCCCTGATGCTACTCCTACACGTACCCTTGTCCATACCCTACCAATACCCTGACCCTACCCCTACCACTACTCCTGACCATACCCCTACCCCGATACCTGAACCTACCGCTAACCTTACCCCTGACCCTACCCTATCCCTACCCCTGACTCTACCCCTACCCCTACCTCTGACCTTACCCCTAGCCCTACTACTGACACTACCCCTACCCCTATGCCTGCCCCTATACCTACACCTACACCTTTCCTTACCGATTCCCCTATCCTTGACTTTACACCTACACCTATATCTAAACCTACCCCACACCTACTCTTTACCCTACCCCTACCCCTGAACCTACTCCTGTTTCTACCCCTACCCATAACAATGACGCTACTCCTAAACATACGAATGTCCCTACCCTTACTTATAACCCTGATACGACCCCTAAACCTACCCCTCACCCTACCCCTAACCCTACCCCTTTTTCTACCACTACCCATAACCCTGAACCTACCCCTACCCCTACACCTAACACTACCTCTACACCTTCCCCTTACCCTACACCTACCCCTATCCCTACCCCTTAACCTACCCCTACCCCTTCCCCTGACCCTACCCCTACCCCTACATCTGACACTACTCCTACACGTACCCCTGTCCCTACCTCTACCCATACACCTGAAACTACCTTTAACCCTACCCCTGTCCCTAACCCTAACCCTAACCCTGACGCTACTCCTAAATGTACCCCAGTCCCTACCCCTACTCATATCTGTGATTCTACCCCTACCACTACCCCTGACCCTACCCCTACCACTACACATAAAGCTACCCCTTCATCTAACACTGACCTTACCCCTACCCCTACCCTGACGCTACTCCTACACGTACCTCTATCCCTACCCCTAACCATACCCCTGACCCTACCACTACCACTACCACTGACACATCCCCTACACCTACCTCTGACCCCACACCCACCCCTACCTTTGACGCTACTCCTATATGTAATTCTGTCCCTACCCTTACCCATACCCCTGACCCTACCACTACACCTACCCTGACACTACCCCTACCCTTATCCCTGACGCTACTCCTACACGTACCCCTGTCCGTACCCTACCCATACCCTGACCCTACCCCTACCGCTACTCCTGACCAACCCCTACATTTGACCCTACCCCTAACCTTTTGCCCCCGACATTTGACCCTACCCCTAACCTTACCCCTGACCCTACCCTATCCCTATCCCTGAACCTAACCCTGCCCCTATCCCTGACACTACTCCTACAAGTTCCCCTACCAACTACCCCTACCCTGATCCTACGCCGACCCTTACCCCTGACCCCACCACTACCCCTACCTCTGACCCTTCCCCTACCACTCACAGGACAACTGACCAGCCTATTTCAGATGTGCTACGGACTCTGGCCTAGGCCCTCAGTGTCTCCTGGAAGCTACACATGGCCCACCGGCTTCAGAGTTCAGGGAAAGTAGAGTGCATGAACCGTACCCTCCAAGGAACATTGTCCAGGCTATGCCAAGAAACCTCCCTGGGACGGATGGCTATGCTCCCCTTAGACGTCCTCCACTCCCGGTGTACCCGTCAAAAGGATAAGTTTTCCCCTCGTTTAAAACTGTATATGGCTGGCCTCCCCCATTGCTACCATCCATCCCAGGCAGCCTCAGAGTTTAAGACACTCCCAGGTCGGCTTCTCGCCCTAGAATAGATCCTTACCTGCCTGCACTCACAATATATTAGAAAGAAGTCCTGACTCGACAGGGACCCCCATCCATCCCCACCTTCCAGGTGACAGTGTGCATGCAGAGTCAGGCCAGCCTGCCTGGACTTCTCATCCAGTGCCTGACGAGCCACTGAAGACCACTCTTAAGAAGAACGCCTGAATGAGAGTCCCCCCTTCCCCTTAAACCCTCTGCATCCTCTGCCGGCTGACCCTTCTAGACTCTCAATCACTCATCTCTTGGACTCCGGCCTGACTGGACTCCCACCCAGCGGGGTCTCCTCCTGTTCGGATTTCCGTTGTGCGTTTCTCCTCTACTCGTGCTCACCTTCCTGCGGCCCTTTGGCTCTTAGGCCTCCTTTGCCTTTTCCCCCTGGGGTCTCTCCTGAAGCGGCCCTGCGTCCAGGGGTCCGGAACAAGAACCTCAGACCTCCCAGTTCCCCTGCAATCTATTCCCTGAGGGTCTGTCTGCTGGACCTACTTAGCGGAAAGCGGGTCCCCTCATGGCGGTGGAGTCCAGGGCACGGCCTTTCGCAACATTGCAGCGGCCTGGATTGCTGTGGTTGCTCGGGCTGCCCAGCCCCAGCCTTGGTGCCTTAGCCATGCCTGACTTCCCTCCTATGGGCCAAACACCCAGACACCCAGGACCCTGCCGGTGACTCAGAGACTCCATTGTCTACGGCCGGGTGGGTGTCCCCTGCCTCCTGCCTCGAACTTAGCCTGTTACCTGCCCCCTGGCCTCGCCAGGTTCCAACACCCGCTTTTGGAGCTTCTCTACACTCTTGCCCTTCTACACTTCCTTCAATAACGGAAGCCACCCTTACAGGTGTGTCAGAGCGCACACCCTGGTGGAGCACACCTTTCCCCTTCTGCCGCCATTTTTTTGCGGACACCTGAATTCCAGTCGGGGGTCTTTCCTTCCCTGTGCCCCTGCCTGGCGGCTTTTCTCCCTTTCCTCATAGGTGCTTGCATCTTGACAGGGGTCGCCACTGGTGCCTCTGGCCTTAGAACTTCCATCGGCTTTTACTACAAACTTTTTCAAGAAATCAATGATGACATGAGGCGGGTCGCAGACTCACTGGAGTCACTCCCGAACCAACTCTCCAGCCTGGCAACAGTCGCCCTTGTAAGCCGGGGAGCCCTGGATCTGCTCATGGCTGAAAAAGAGTGCGGGACCTGTCTCTTCCTCCAAGGAGAATGTTGCCGCTGCATAGGGCAGTCTGCGATCCCTGCCACCAGGGTCCGAGAGCTCTGGAGATCGAAAACAGAAATGCTGTACTGTCTCTCCTTGCGCCCGCGTCCTTGCCCTGGGGGTGGGGCTGTAGCCTTCTCAGGGTAAATGATGATCTGCAGGACCCCCCTTCCAGTTCAAGGGGGGGAACACGTTAGGATGATTATTTTCTGTAGGCCCCCTGCTAAGAGCTCCATCCCCCCTTATTGGAACTGTCTCCTGCAGGCCCCCGGCCCGGAGCTCCATCCCCCTCCTCTGATACTAATCAGAGCTGTCTCCAACAAGGCTGGCAAGCCCCCGCTAAGAGCTCCGTCCCCTTATTGGAGCTGTCTCTCTTCATCCCCTTATCAGATCTGTCTCCCGCGGGCACTAAGGTGAAAGACCTCCTTCTGTCAAAACAAATGTTGGAGAAATGCAGCTGCTAGGGACGGATCTCGCTGGCACCCTGGCCAGATTTCTAACCGCCCCCCACAACCTGGAGGCGGAAACATATAAAACGAAGCACCCGACCCCAGTTAGTGCTCAGTTCTTTGGGAACAAGCCAACCGAGCCTGCCGTCATAATAAAGCTGAGTTCTCCCTGACTTCCGTGGGCCGCTTGAGTCTCTCGGTCCTCATCATTCTTCTGCAACATTTGGTTCCCTGACCAGGAAAGCCAACCGTGCCGGCCCCTTGCGCCACCGGTACAGGGGCGAGAGGAGGGCAGCGGAATGACAGGGGAGGCCTGAGAAAGGAGTAGGCGCACCCTCCTCCGCCACCCCCCAGACCGGGCTTCCCCGGGCAGCCGCGCTTTGCGCCTGCCCAGCTGCAACCGCTGAGAGGGACCGCAGGGACAACCAGTCAGATCCTGCCGTCGGACCAGGTAAGCCTCGGGGCCATTGTCCGGGACGAGTCCTGTCTCATGTGAGAGAAGGGGAGCCTGATCACCTCCTGGTAGGTACTTATAACTTACCCAGTCAGCGACACCCATTTTAGGGTGTCAACCCAGTGTGTGAGGGACTGATTGTTGGATTCCATTGCTTTGCCTATGGAAGCCTGAATATGCTTCGCCCCGATTCTCTGAGAGCATCATTTGGCATAACGGTGATTCACTGCATGGAGTGGCCTGTTCTGAAATTGTTTGGTACACTGTAGCCAAGAAAAACGCTCCTAACTTCCCTCTAGGGACGCCAGCAGTGCAGCACCAGAGTAAATCCTCCTCTTAGCCGTCTGAGACATTGTAAACTATGGGAGGGAAGCAAAGTAAGCCTGCAGGCGCAAACTGCATGTTCAAGAATTTTAGAAAGGGGAATCTGGATCAAAATGGCGGCGTGAGGTGAGCCTCTGTAGATCTCTGTTGGAATTTACAAATAATCGGACAACAATAACTCCACAAAGGACTCCCTGCACAGCAGACAGGCAAGATGAAGAGGTCCACTACTGAATTCCCCTCAGGTGGGCGAATCCCGAAAGCGGGAGAGGAGAAAAAAGAGAAGTGCGGGGATGGAGACGTGCGGGCGAAGGATGCAGACCTAGCGCAGTGCTCCAAGCTCGCTGCATCCCAGAACTACTGCAGCTGCAAGAGAGGGAAGAACTCGGACTGCTAGGGCTCTGCTTACGGCCCACAGGGCTGAGGGGGCAGCATATAACACGGCTGAACCCAACGCTCACGGCAGACACCTCAGAGCAAAGACTGAGGGAAGAAGGCTGAAAACTGTGGTTTAAGCCCTCACTGCCAAGTGGAAGAATGGAAGCCTTAGGCACTGAGAATAGCTGCCCCTCCCTACCCGCACAGAGCTCGTCCTGCCCCCACCTGCCCGGTGCTAGAAGCCATAAAGTAGCAGTGTCAGATCAAAAGGACAGGATTTTTGCTGTTCTGAGAACTGTGGACCGCAGAAACAGATTCGCAGCCCAACTAGTTCCGGCAACGGGGAGATTGCTGTGGAAGCAGGACGGCTGTGGTGGTGGTCGCCGCCATTGCTCTGCACCACCTCTCACAACTCATCCCACCCCTGGCCACACCTATCTTGGCGGATCCCTGCAGGAGTAAACAGAACTGCTGAAACATAGGGGCTCTGAACCGGGTGCAGAAAGAGCTTTGGAACTTCAAAAGCTCTCCACACACTCACAGGGATGTGGTGCCCTATGTCCCAGGTGAACTGTTAACAGAGGAGAGACCCGTCTCCCTGGGAATCCCCCCATTGTGTGAGAAGCTGGAAAACTGCAGAGAGAGTATACCACTGCTGTGTCAGAGAGAAAAAAAAGGCTGCAGTCAGAAAGAAAATAAAACATTCTTCCAACAAGTATTGGAAAACAAAAGAAAGACCTCTTTCTATCAACCTGCTGCAAAAGTCACTCCTGTAGATGTATAGGAAGAGAAATAATAAATCAGTGATTGCCATGAATAACCAAGGCAACAAGACAGCTCAGAAAGGAAGTGAAAAGTCTCCAGAAAGAAACTTAAAGATATGAAAATATGTGACTTAAATGATAGAGAATTCAAGGTTGCAGTTCTGAAAAACCTAAAAAAAAAGATGCAAGAAAACACAGAAAGGCAATTTAATGAACTCAGAAACGCAATCAAAGAACAACATGAGAATTTTATGAAAGAGATAGAAATTTTGAAAAAGAACCAAATAGAATTTCTGGAGATTAAGAACTCAATAGAAGAAATTAAGAATGAAATAACCAGCTTAGGTACTAGATTTGACCAGAAGGAGGAAAGAATCAGTGACATCGAAGATAGAATCCTAGAATTTACACCGATGGAAGAAGAAAGAGACTTGAGACTTAAAAGAAATGAAAGAACTCTACAAGAACTTCCACTTCATCAGAAAGAGCAATATAAGAATAATGGGCATACCAGGAGGAGAACAAAGAGAGAAGGGAACAGAGAATATACTCAAAGAAATTGTTAATGAGGACTTCCCAAATTTGTGGACAGAACTGGATCCTCAAATCCAAGAAGCAAATAGAACACCTAATTACCTCAATCGCAACAGGCCTTCTCCAAGGCACATTGTATTGAAGCTGTCTAAAATTAACACCAAAGAAAGAATCCTCAAGGCAGCCAGGGAAAAGGAGACAGTAACCTACAAAGGAAAGCCCATTAGATATCATCAGACTTTTCAGCAGAAACTCTACAAGCCAGAAGGGAGTGGAACACAATATTCAAATTATTGAAAGAGAGAAATCATGAGCCAAGAATAATATATCCAGCAAAGATATCCTTTAGATATGAAGGAGGAATAAAGACCTTTCCAGACATACAGAAGCTGAGGAAATTTTCTAATACCCGACCTGCACTACAAGAAATACTAAAGGAGGCTATTCGACCACCATCAACAGGGACAATTTGTGGCAACCGAAACATGAAAAGGGGGAGCGTAAAAGCCTGAACCGGAATATGGGAATGGAGAAAGTAAGCGTGCTGAAGAAAATGGAATATTCTAAATATCAAACTTTCTTTTACATAATCTTAAGGGTAACCACTCAAAAAAAATCCAGAACGAAAATACATAGTGTAATAAAAGAAGAAACAGAGGGAAACATCTTAAAATACCACAACACAGAAATAATAGACAACAACAAAAAAGCAAAGAAACAATGGAGTCACAGCCTTACCAGAAAACTAAAGATAAAATGACAGGAAATCCTCACTTATCATTAATCACCCTAAATGTAAATGGACTGAACTCACCAATAAAAAGGCACAGAGTGCAGATTGGATCAAAAAACAAAATTGAACCATATGCTGTCTCCAAGAGACACATCTCAGCTACAAGGACAAGCATAGACTCAAAGTGAAAGGGTGGAAATTGGCATGCCAAGCAAATGGTACCCAGAGAAAATCAGGTGTAGCCATAATGATATCAGATGAAACAGCCTTCAGGGTGAAAAAGATAACAAGAGACAAAGATGGACATTTCATAATGGTAAAGGGGACTATACAACAAGAAGACATAACAGTCATCAATAGTTATGCCCCCAATCAGGGAGCACCAAAATATACCAAGCAACTACTAACAGAACTAAAGGGAGAAATTGACCAAAACACAATTATACTAGGGGACTTAAATACATCATTGACAGCTATGGATAGATCATCCAAACAGAAAATAAACAATGAAATAGCAGCCCTAAATGGCACATTAGATGAAATAAATATAATTGACATATATAGAGCACTTCATCCTAAAACATCAGATTATACATTCTTTTTGAGTGTACATGGAACATTCTCAAGGATAGACCATATATCGGAACATGAAATCAGCCTCAACAAATTTAAGAAGATTGAAATCATAATAAGCATATTCTCTGATCATAAGGCTTTGAAATTGGATATCAACTGCGAAAAGAAAGCAGGATAAAACATAAATACATGGAGATTCAACCACATGCTTTTAAAGAACGACTGAGTCAAAGAAGAAATTAGAGGAGAGATCAAAAGATATATAGAAACAAAGGACAATGAAAATACATCTTTCCAAAATTTTTGGGATGCGGTGAAAGCAGTTTTAAGAGGGAAATTTATATAATTACAGGCCTATCTCAAAAAAAGAAAAATCCCAAATAAATAACCTCATGTTACACCTCAAAGAATTAGAAAAAGAAGAACAAGTGAAATCCGAGGTCAGCAGAAGAAAGGAAATAACAAAAATCAGAGTAGAGCATAATGAAATAGAGAACAAAAAGACAATAGAAAAAAGTAATGTGACGAGGAGCTGGTTCTTTGAAAAAATTAATAAAACCGACAAATCCTTGGCTAGACTAAGATAAAAAGAGAGAAGACACTAATTAACAAAATCAGAAATGAGAAAGGGGAAGTTATCACGGACACCACAGAAATACAAAGGATCACTCAAGAATACTATGAAGGACTGTATGCCAGCAAATTAAATAACCTAGAAGAAATGGACAAGTTCTTAGAAACATATACCCTCCAAGGCTGAACCATGAAGAACTGGAAAATCTAAACAGACCGATCACCAGTAAAGAAATTGAATCAGTCATCCAAAACCTTCCCAAAAGCAAAAGTCCGGGACCAGATGGCTCACTAGTGAATTCTACCAAACTTTCAAACAGGATCTAATACCAATCCTGCTCAAACTCTTCCAAAAAATTGAAGAAGAGTCAGTACTCCTTAACTCATTTTATGAGGCCAACATTGCCCTGATACGAAACCTGGTAAGGACAACACAAAAAAAGAAAACTACAGACCTATATCTCTGATGAATACTGATGCAAAAATCCTAAACAAAATTTTACCAAATCGAATACAACAATACATTAAAAAGATTATTCATCATGACCAAGTGGGGTTCATCCCTGGGGCACAAGGATGGTTCAACATCCGCAAATCCATCAATGTGATACATCACATAAACAAAATGAAGGACAAAAATCATATGATCATATCAATTGATGCAGAAAAAGCATTTGACAAGATACAACATCCATTTATGATTAAAACACTGAATAAAATAGGTATAGAAGGAAAATACCTTAACATAATAAAGGCCATCTATGACAAGCCCTCAGGTAATCTCACAATTAATGGTGAAAAACTGAAGCCCTTTGCTCTACGTTCAGGAACACGACAGGGCTGTCCCCTATCACCTCTGCTTTTCAATATAGTGTTGGAAGTCCTTGCCAGAGCCATCAGGCATGGAAAGAAATAAAAGGCATCCAAATTGGGAATGAAGAAGTTAAAATATCACTCTTTGCAGATGACATGATGCTATATATAGAAAACCCTAAAGACTCCACCAAAAAGCTGTTAGAAACAATTAATGAATGCAGTAAAGTTGCTGGCTACAAAATCAACGTACAAAAGTCAATTGCATTTTTATATACTAACAATGAAATCTCAGAAAAAGAAACACAAAAAAGAATTCCCTTTGCAATTGCAGTAAAAAGAATAAAATATCTAGGAATACACTTAACCAAGGATGTGAAGGATTTATATGCTGAAAACTATAAGCCATTTTTGAAAAAAATTGAAGAAGACACAAAAAAATGGAAAGACATTCCGTGCTCATGGATTGGAAGAATCAACATAGTTAAAATGGCCATATTACCCAAAGCAATATACAGATTTAATGCAATCCCCATCAAAATCTCAATGGCATTTTTTAAAGAAATAGAATAAAAAATCATCAGATTTGTTTGGAACCACAAAAGACCCTGAATGGCCAAAGAAGTCTTCAGAAAAAAGATTGATGCTGGAGGTATCACACTGCCTGACTTTAGCTTGTGCTACAGGGCTACAATAATCAAAACAGCATGGTATTGGCAGAAAAACAGACACATAGACAAATGGAATACAATTGAGAACCCAGAAATAAAACCACTTAAATATGGACAGATAATTTTTGACAAAGAAGCTAAAAACATTAAATGGAAGAAAGACAGCCTCTTCAATAAATGGT
This sequence comes from Rhinolophus hipposideros, assembly GCF_964194185.1. Classification (NCBI taxonomy): domain Eukaryota; kingdom Metazoa; phylum Chordata; class Mammalia; order Chiroptera; family Rhinolophidae; genus Rhinolophus; species Rhinolophus hipposideros. Next base: position 59,773,847 of record NC_138063.1, read on the forward strand.
GCTGGGAGAATTGGATAGCCACGTGCAAAAGAATGAAACTGGACTGTTATCTGTCACCATCTACCAAAATTAATTCAAAATGGATCAAAGACTTAAGCATAAGACCTGACAAATTAAACTGCATAGAAGAAAACATAGGTATTAAACTTATGGACCTTGGGTTCAAAGAGCATTTTATGAATTTGACTCCAAAGGCAATGCAAGTAAAAGCTAAAATAAACAAATGGGACTATATGAAACTTAAAAGTTTCTGCACAGCAAAAGAAACCATCGACAAAATAAAGAGGCAACGGAATGAATGGGAGAAGATTTTTGCAAACAGCTCCTCCGATAAGGGTCTAATATCCAAAATATACAAGGAACTCATGAAACTCAACAACAAAAAAACAAACAACCCAATTGAAAAATGGGCAGAGAACCTGAAGAGTCATTTCTCCAAAGAGGACTTACAAATGCCAAATAGACATATGAAAAAATGCTCAACATCACTAATCATCAGAGAAATGCAAATAAAAACCACAATGACATATCACCTCACCCCAGTCAGAATGGCTATCATCAACAAGACAAATAGAAACAAGTGTTGGAGAGACTGTGGAGAAAAAGGAACCCCCATACACTGTTGGTGGGAATGCAGACTTGTGCAGCTGCTATGGAAGGCAGTGTGGTGGTCCCTCAAAAAATTACAAATAGAATGACCATATGACCCAGTAATCCCTCTCCTGGGTATCTACCCAAAGAATTTGAAATCATTTATACATAAAGACACGTGTGCTCCAATGTTCATTGCAGCTTTGTTTACGGTGGCCAAGACATGGAAACAACCAAAATGTCCTTCGAGAGATAAATGGATAAAGAAGTTGTGTTATATATACAGAATGGAATAGTATTCGGCGTTAAGATAGATGATATTGGAACATTTGTGACAAATCGGATGGATCTTCAGAGTATAATGCTAAGTGAAACAAGTCAGACAGAAAAAGCAGAGAACACTATGGTTTCACTGATATGTGGTATATAAACCAAAAGAAGACAAACAAATGAGAAACAAAACTCATAGACACAGACAATAGTTTAGTGGTTACCAGAGGGTAAGGGGGGTGGGGGGAGGGAGATGAGGGTAAGAGGGATCAAATATATGGTGATGGAAGGAGAACTAACTCTGGGTAGTGAACACACAATGGGATTTATAGATGATGTAATACAGAATTGTACACCTGAAATTATGTACTTTCATTAACAATTGTCACCCCAATAAATAAATTTTAAAAAAAGAAAAAAAAATAGAAAGGAATCTAAAAAAAAAAAAGGAAAAAAAAGAATTTTAGAAAGGGTTTTTGGCGGAGATGATAAAGTCCGCATGAACCCAGGAAAATTAAGAGACCTCTGTGAATTAGAAGGGCCCACTTTTAACGTTGGCTGGCCGTCAGAGGGAACCCAGGACCTGGTCATCTTCCGACGCGTTTATATTGTAGTGACTGGCAATCCTGGTCACCCGGTCAGTCTCCACATATTGACTCTTAGTTGGAAATTGCCAGGATCCTACCATCTTGGGGTATTGTTCTACTTTGGAGAAAAGGGACAGTGCAGGATGCTCGTAACCCAGGTTCCAAAAGAGACTGCTAACGCCCCTCCAACATGCCCATTCAGCAAGAGGACACAAGAAAACCCCACTGCAGGTCAGAGGACAGACATTTGAGTTCTGGAAAAACGTTTCTGGGAGCCGAGATGCAACGTGTTGGGGGAGAGTGCGAGCCACAGCGTGGGCGGGAGCGCGGAGAGGCGCCTCCGGAACGTAGAGTCACAATCACAAACCCACATTCCGGGCGAGTGCGAGTGGGACGGGATGCAACCCGGACAAGGGTGCCGGGTGAGCTCCCCGCAGCTAACATGAGCGCCGCCAGGCAGTGCGCCCAGACTGGGCGCCAGCCAGGCCGGGGCGGGTGTGGGGGTGGGGGTGGAGCGGCGGGAGACTGCGTGCGTGCGTGCGTGGGTTCGTGCGTGCGCGAGCTCTCATCTGTTCTCTCGTGCATCCCGGAAGCAGTGGCCGCGGTGGCTCCCTCCGGGCCGTGCACACCCAGCTGCCTCCAGCGGAACAGCCGATGCAGTAGAAGAGAGCAGCTCCTCTCTCGGCTCCCCCTCCCTGCCAAAGCCCTGGGAAGCAGGGATTTCAGCAAGATGAGACCCGGGCACCGGGTGTTGCTAGGCCTTCTGGCCCTCGCCCCAGGGAGCTTGGCGGAGAGGGGACGCAGCTCGTAGTGGGAACCCCAGGGGAGAAGGAGAGACAGACCCTTTCGAGCTTCCACGCACTAGCCTCTCCGGGGAAAAGGCCAAGAGCCCACGGCGGTCAGCACCGGGCACCCCCGCCCCCTTCCCCGGTCCCGGAGCTTCCACCCCACGTCTGCGGAACCAGGAAGAAGGCGCCTGAGCTCCCCTCCCCGAGACGAGACGCAGGTGCAGGAGGCGCAAGCTGGCCTTGGGGTGGAAGGGGGAACCCGAGAGCCTTAAAGCAGCGAGCGGGCCGCTGCTCCCCGGACGACCTGGGGTCCCTGGCTCCCCATTCGGCCGCCTCTGAGGAAGCCCGCAGGCTCCCCGCTCCGGTCGCCGCGCCCCGCGCTCCCGCGCCGCGGACCTAGGCAAAACCAAACCGTGGCCCCACTGCCGCCACCGGCGGGGTCATCCCCAGATCGGCTTGAGGACTTGGGAGTAGCCCCGACGGGCTACCCAGCTGCCCCTGCTCTCTGCGAGCGCAGCCTGGGCTCGTCCAGCCCCCAAACTACAGTGAAACCAATTTTCCTTGGGTAATGCGAGAGAGAAAAGGGAAGGGAAAGGACCCTTAAAGGAAAACTCCGCCCAGCTGCGTCCCTCTGGATTTGTGCTTCTTTGACGGCTCCATGCTCCCTGCTACTCCAGTGGTGCGGTGGTAGTGTTCTTGCTTGTCAATCACGAACCCAAGGTTCGATTCCCAGTCATGGGAAACGGTTGCCTGTTCACTCCCACCAAGGGGAACACTTGAAGGTCGCATTTTCTTTTTTTTCCCTTATGTCTGAAGCTTCCTTTATGTTTTTTTATTTTATTTTATTATTTATTTATTTTTTTAAATACTTAGACGTTCATCATTTATATCTTTCACACTGTGAAACCCCCTCACCCCATCCAGTATCCCTCCAACCTCGCCCCGAGCCATCACATTATACATATAAAATTATAGTTGGCATTCATTAATGTTTAGCTTCTGGTTCGCATTTTCAATTGCGTACGAGTTAACTCTTAATTTTTGTATAAGACGTTTTCAGCTTACCAACTCCGCAACAGTTTTGGTGTTCCAGGTGCGACACAACAGGCGATGTGTGGAAGTCTCTGGTGCTTGAGATGGGGACTATTTAAAGGCGATGGTATAGAATACAGAAGGAAAAGTGCCGTCAGGAAACTGACAAACAAGCAAACTATGTACTCCCTGTGTCTAAATGCACACCTGAGAGATTTACTGAGAGCTGCTTGGGAAAAGGCTAACCTTGTAATTCGCCTGTCTTTCTACGAGGTTTGGCGCCCCTGTGCTAATTGGCTTCTGCCTGACCCTACCCATACACCTGCCCCTGTCCCTACCCTTACACCTAGTCCCGACCCTACATCTACCACTACCCTGACCCTAACCCTACCCCACACGTGTCCCTACCAATACCTCTACCCCTATCCCTACATATGACCCTACCTCTACCCCTACTCCTGACCCTACTTTTGAACCTACCACTGCCTGTACGCCTGACCCTACCACTACCCCAGACCTGACCCTAACCCTAACTTACCCCTACCCCTACACCTGACCCTAACACCTCCCCCTACTTTTTACCCTACCCCTGAACCTACCCCTGCCCATACGCCTGACCATACCGCTACCCCACCCCTGAACCTACTACTACGCCTACCAATGACCCTACCCTTACGACTGACCATACTCTTTTCCATATCCCTGACCACACCCCTACAAATACCCCTGACCCTACCCATACCCCTAACCCTGACCCCACCCCTACGCCTACCCTGATGCTACACCTAAACGGAGCCCTGTACCTACCCCTTCCCATTCCCCTGAACCTACCCCTACCCCTACCCCTGACACTACGAGTATTCCTACACCAGACCCTACCCCAACCCCTACGTCTGTCCCTACCCCTAATCCTGCGCCTGACCATACCTCAACCCCTAACCCTGACCCTACCCCTTACCCTACCCTTTACGTTACTCATACACGTAACACTGTCTTTACCTCTACCCATACCCATGACCGTATCCCTACCCCTACCCTTGACAACCCCTGCCCTTAAACCTGACGCTATTCCTACATGTACCCCTGTCCCTACCTCTACAAATATTCCTGTCCTGACCCCTAAGCAATACCCCTGACACTACCCCTACACATACAGCTGACCCTACCCCTAGCCCTAACCCTGACCCTACCCCTAACCATACCCTGACACTACACGTACCCCTACACCTGACACTACGCTTACCCCTACCCCTTACCCTCACGGTACTCCTACATGTACCCCTGTCCCTACCCCTCCCATACCCCTTACCCTCCATACCTTTAAACCTGACCCTACCCCTACCCATACGCCTGACCCTAATGCTATCCCTACCCCTGACCCTACCCCTAACCCTATCAATGATACTACCCCTACAGCTACCCCTGATGCTACTGTTAACACGTAACCCTGTACCTACCCCTGCACATACCCCTGACCCTACCCCTACCCATAACCCTGACCCTACACCTACCCCTACAGCTCTCCCTACCCATACCTCTACCCCTGACCCTACCCCTACCTCTACCCCTGACGCTACTCCTACAATTACCCCTGACCCGACACCTACCCCTACCCATGACACTACCCATAACCTTAACCCTGACCCTACCCCTACTTCTACACCTGAAACTACCCCTACCTCTACCCCTGACCCTACACCTACACCTAGACGTGACCCTAACTTTACCCATACCTTTAACCTACCCCTAACCCTACCCCTAACGCTATTCTTACACGTACCCATTTCCCTACCCCTGCCCATACCCGGACCCTATCCCTACTCCTACCCCTGAACCTACACCTACCCCTACACCTGACCCTAACCATACACCTAACCCTGACGCAACTCCTACATTTACCCCTGTCCCTACCCCTAGCGATACCTCTGATCCTACCCCTAACAGTTTTCCTTACCATTCTCTTACCCATACACCTGACCCTTCCTTTACCCCTATACCTGAAGCTATTCCTACACATAATTGTCCATTCACCCCTACCCTTACGCCTGTCCCTACCCCTATTCCTACCCCTGACGCTACTCCTACACGTACCCCTGACCCTATCACTACCAATACCCCTGACCCTACCGCTACCCCACCCCTGAACCTACTACTACGCCTACCAATGACCCTACCCTTACCACTGACTTTACTCCTTTCCCTACCCCTGACCCCACCCTTACCCCTACCCCTGATGCTACTCCTACACGTACCCCTGTCCCTACCCCTACCCATATCCCTGACCCTACACCTACCCATACCCCTGAACCTACTCCTACCCCTGACACTACCACTATTCCTACCCCAGACCCTACCCCTAAACCTATGTCTGACCCTACCCATTTCCTACCCCTGACGCTACTCCTACATATATGCCTGACCCTACCACTATCAATACCACTGACCCTACCCCTACACCTACACGTGAACATACCCCTACCCACACCTTTAACCTACCCCTAACCCTACCCCTAATGCTATTCTTACACGTACCCATTTCCCTACCCCTGCCCATACCCTGAACCCTACCCCTACTCCTACCCTGACCCTACACCTGCCCCTACACCTGACCCTACCATAACACCTACCCCTGACACAACTCCTACACTTACCCCTGTCCCTACTCCTAGCGATACCTCTGACCCTACCCCTAACACATTTCCTTACCATACTTTTACCCATACACCTGACCCTACCTTTACCCCTACACCTGACGCTACTCCTACACATAACACTCTCTTCTCGCCTACCCTTACCCTTGTCTGTACTCCTACCCCTGACCCTACCCCTATTCCTACCCCTGACGCTACTCCTACATATACGCCTGACCCTACCCCTACCCTATCCCCAACACTACCCCTACATCTACCCCTGAACCTACCCCTACCCTTAAAACTGACCACACACTACCCCTACCCCTGACCTTAACCCTACTCCTACCCCTTAGCCTACCCCAAACGAAACTGCTGACGCTAAACCTACCTCTACCCCTGACCCTACCCCTACCTCTACCCCTGACACAACATCTATCCCTACCCCTGAAAATACCCCTACCATTATCCCTGATGCTACTCCTACACGTACCCCTATCCCTACCCCTACCAATACCCCTGACCCTACCCCTACCCGTGACACTACACCTACCCATGCATCAGACCTTACTCCTACCCCTACCCCTGACGGTACCCCTACCCCTACCTCTGACCCTAACGCAACTCCTGCACGTACCTCTGTCGCTACCACTACCCCTACCCCTGAACCTACCCGTACCCCTAACCCTGACCGTAGCCCTACCCCTATCCCTGACCCTACCCCAACCCTTAATCCTGACACTACCCATACCCCTACTCCTGACACTACCCCTCCCCCTACCCTTGACCTTGAACTATACTCCTACAGGTACCCCTTTTCCCTACCCCTACCCATAACTCTGACCCTACCTTTACCCATACACCTGACCTAACGCTACCCCTACCCATGACCCTACCCCTACAGTTACCCCTGACGCTACTCGTACAAATAACCCTGTCTTTACCCTTACCCATACCCCTGACCCTACACCTACCCCTATCCCTGACACTACCCCTAAACCTACACCTTATACTAGTCCTACACGTACTCCTGTCCTTACCCCTACACATTCCATGACCTTACCCTTACCCTTACGCCTGACACTATCACTACACATACTCTTGCCCCTATCCCTACCCCTAAACGTGACGCTACGCCTACTCCTACCACTGACCCTTACCCTACCCCTACGCCTGAACCTACTCCTACACATACACATGACGATACTCCTACACATACCCCTGTCCCTAGCCTTATCCATACCCCTGACCCTACTTCTACCCCTACCCCTGACACTACCCCTCCCCGTACCACTGACCCTAACACTACTCTATACGTACCCCTGTCCCTACACCTACTCATACCCCTGACCCTACCCCTACCCATAACCCTGATACTACCCCTAAAACCTACCCCTCACCCTACCCCTAACCCTGCACCTGACCCTACTCCTACCCCTACCCTGATCATACTCCTACCCCTACACCTGACCCTACCCTGAACCCAAACCCAGACCCTACCCCTAACTCAACGCCTGAAGCTACTTGTACACGTACCCATGACCCTACACCTACCCCTAACCCTAATGGTACTCCTACACGTACCCCTGTCTCTACCCCTATTCATACCACTGACCCTACCCCTACTCCTACCCATGACCCTACCCCTACCTCTACACCTGACCCTAACCCTACTCCTACTACTGACCCTACCACTACCGCACCCCTGACTCTACTCCTACAAGCACCCCTGTCCCTATTCCTACCCATACCCCAGACCTTACACCTACACCTAACCCTGATCCGACTCCTACCCCTTGCCCTTACCCTACCCTTACGACTAGCCCTGATGCTAATCCTATACGTATCCCTGTCCCAACACCTACTCATACCCCACATCCTACCCCTACCCCTACCCCTACCCCTGACCTTACACCTAGCCCTACCCCTGACCCTAACACTACACCTACACCTGAACATACCTATACCTCTTCCCCTGATGCTACTCCTACACGTACCCCTGACCCTACACCTACCCCTAACCCTAGTGCTACTCCTACACGAAACCCTGTCTCTACCCCTACCCATACCCCTGACTCTACCCCTACTCCTACCCATGACCATACCCCTACCTCTACACCTGACCCTAACCCTACTCCTACTACTGACCCTATCACTACCACACTTTTGACGCTACTCCTACAAGCATCCTGTCCCTATTCCTACCCATACCCCTGACCTTACCCCTACACCTACCCCTGACCCTAACCCTACACCTTCCCCTTCCCCTACCCCTAACCCTAGCCATGACACTAGTCCTATATGTACCCCTGTCCCTACACTTACTCATACCCCTCATCCTACCCCTACCCCTATCCCTGACCTTACCTCTATCCCTACCCCTGACCCTACCTCTACCTCTTCCCCTGGTGCTACTCCTACACGTACCCCTGTCCTTACCCCTAACCATAACACTCACGATACACCTACCACTACCCCTGAACCTAACTCTACATATTCCCCTGACCCTATCCCTACCCCTACCCCTGACAGTACCCCACCATTACACCTGACCTAACCCCTACCCCTAACCATGACACTACCCATACCCCTACCCCTCACACTACCCGTAACCCTACTTCTCAACCTAGCCTACCCCTACACTTGACCCTACCCCTACCCATATCCCTGACCATACCTGTACCCCTACATATGACCCTACCCTTACCCCTATCCCTGACCCTACCCCTACCTCTACGCCTAACGCTACTCCTACATGTACCGCTGACCCTACCCCTACCCCTACCCCTAACGTTATTCCTTCACGTACCCCTGTGTCTACCCCTACCCATACCCATGACACTACCCCTACACCTACCCATGACCCGACCCCTACACTTACCCCTGACGCTACTCCTACATGCACCCCTGACCTTACCCCTACCCATACCCCTGACCTTACCCCTATACCTACCCCTGACCCTACCCCTACCCCTGTCCCTTACCCTACTCCTACCCCTACCCATGATGCTACGCCTTCACGTACCCCTGTCCCTAACCCTACCCATACACCTGACCCTAACCCTATCCCTACACCTGACCCTACCCCTACACCTACCCTAACGCTACCCCTACCTTTACCCCTGACTCTACCCCTACTCCTACACCTGATCCTATCCCTACACCTAGCCCTGACCTTACCGCTAATCCTACCCCTGATGCTTCTCCTACACAGACCCCTGTCCCTGCTCCTACCCATACCCATGTCCCTACCCTACCCCTGACCTTACCCCTAGCCCTACCCCTGACCCTAACACTACACCTACCCCTGATCATACCTCTACCGCTTTGCCTGATGCTATTCCTACACATACCCCTGTACTTACCCCTAACCATAACTCTCACGATACACCTACCACTACCACTGACTGTATCCCTACCCCTGACAGTACCCCTACCCCTACACCTGACCCTAACCGTAACCCTAACCCTGACACTACCCTACCCCTACCCCTACCTCTTACACTACCAGAAACCCTACTTTTCGCTCTACCCCTACCCCTAAACCTGACCCTAACCCTACCACTACCACTGCCCATACCTTTACCCCTACATCTGACCATACCCGTACCCCTATCCCTGACCCTACCACTAACTCTTCCCCAGACGCTACTCCTACACGTACCGCTGACCATACACCTACCCCTACTCCTAACGCTACTCCTACACGTACCCCTGTTCCTACCACTACCTATTACCCTGACCTGACCCCTATCCCGACCCCTGACACTACCCCTACCCCTTCCCCTGTCGCTACTTCTACACGTACCCCTATCCCGACCTTTTCCACTTTCACTGTTCCTACACCTACCTCTACCCCTAACCCTACCCCTACCCCTACACCTGACCCTCCCCCTACGCTTAACACTGACCCTACCACTATCCCTACCCCTGACACTACCCATAACCCTACCCCTGATCCTACCAATACCCCTGACTATAACCCTACGCCTACTGCTGAAGCTACTCCTAAACCTACCCCTGTCGCCTACCCTACCCATATATCTGACCCTATTGCTATCCATACCTCTGACCCTAACTCTACCCCTACCTCTGATGTACCCCTATCACTACCCCTGAACCTTCTCCTATCCTTACCCATGACCCTTCCCCTACCCCTACCCATGACCATACTCCTACCCCTACCTCTAACACTGACCCTATCCCTACCCCTACCTATGTCCCTTCCTCTACCCCTACCCCTGACACTACCTTTACCCTAGACCCTACCCCTACACCTACCCCTAGTCCTGACGCTACTCCTACACGTACCCCTGTCCCTACACCTACCAATACGCCTGACCCAACACATACCCCTACCCCTGACCCTACTCCTACCCCTACCCATTAACCTACCGCTACCCCTACCCCTGACACTACCCCTACCCGTACCCCTGACGCTACTCCTGCACGTACCCCAGTTCCTACCCCTAACTATATCCCTGACCCTACACCTACCCCTACCCCTGAACCTACCCCTACCCCTACACCTGACCCCACCACTACCCCTACCGCGGACCTTACACCTACACCTACCCCTGACCCTAACCCTACCGAAACCCCTGACCTTAAACCTACCCCTATCACTGACCTAAACCTACACTTACCCCTGACACAACACGTACCCCTACCCCTGACACCACTCGTACCCTATCCCTGATGATACTCCTACACGTACCCCTACCCCTACCACTACCCATACCACTGACCCTACCCCTGCCCCTACAACTGCTCCTATCCCTACACCTACCCCTGACAATACCCCTACCCCTACCCGATGCTACCTCTACACGTACCCCTGTCCCTACCCCTACCCATACCCCTGAACCTACCCCTACCTTCATTCCTGACACTACCCCTACCCCTACCCCTCATCCTACCTCTACACCTATCTCTTAGGCTACTCCTACAGGTACCCCTGTCCATACTCCTATTCATACACCTGACCCTACCCCTATCCCTACACGTGACCCTAACCCTACCTAGACCCCTGACCCTACCCATACCCCTACCCCTGACGTTACTGCCACACGTACCCATTTTCCTACCCCTACTCCTGTCCCTGACATACCCCTATTCCTACACCTGACACTTCCCCTACCACTACCCCTTACCCCACCCCTACACCTACACCAGACCGTACCCCTACCACTGACAATACTCCTACACGTACCCCTGAACCTACCTCTACCCCTAACCTGACCCTAACCCTACATATAACACAGACCCTACCCCAACCATAACCCCTGACACTACACGTACCCCTACCCCTGCTCCTACCCCTACCCCTGATTATACCCCTACCCCTACCCCTGACGCTACTCCTACATGTACCCCTGTCCCTACCCCTACCAGTAGCCCTGACTCTACATCTACCCTTACCCCTGACCCTACTTCTACCCCTACCCCTGACCCTACCCCTACACCTACACCTGAACCTAACCATATCCCTAACCCGACCCTACCCCTAACCCTAGCCCTGACGCTACTCCTACACGTACCCCTGTCTGTACCCCTACCCATACCCCTGACCCTAACACTTCCACTGCACTTGGATCTACCCTTACCCCTACCCCTGACCTTAACCCTACACCTACCCCTGACATTACCGGTACCCCTATCTCTGATGCTACTTCTACACGTACCCCTATCCCTACTTCTACACATTCTCCTGACCCTACCCATACCCATACCACTGACCCTAATTCTACCCCAACCCTAACCCTAAACCTACCCTACCCCTCACCCTACCCTTACGCCTGACCCTATGCCATACCTACTCCTGAAACTGCCCCTAAACCTATCCCTACGCATGGCACTATGCCTAACCCTAAAGGTGACCCTACCCCTACCCCTCACCCTACCCCTACCATTGCCCCTACACATAAACATAACCCTACCCCTGACCCTACCCCTATCCCAGACCCTACCCCTACCCTACCCTACACCTGAACCTAACCCTACACATACCCCTGATGCTACTACTACATGTAACTCTGTGCCTACCCCTATGCATACCCCTGACCCTACTCCTATCCCTACCCCTGACCCTATCCCTACCCCTACCCCGACCCTACCCATACACCTACCCCTCAACCTACACCTACCCCTACACCTGACCCTACCTTTACACCTACCACTGACCTTACCCTTAACTCTACCACTAACGATACTTTTACACGTAACCCTGTCTCTACACCTGCCCATACAACTGACCCTACCCCTACCCCTACCCCTGACCATACAACTACCCCTACACTTGACCCTACCCCGACCTCTAACTTTAACATTACCCCTTACCATACCCTTACCCCTCCACCTGACCCTACCCCCACGCCTACACCTGATGCTAGTTCTACATATAACCGTCTTTTCAACCCTACACATACCCCTGTCCCTACCCGTACCGCTACTCCTGAGACTATTCCTAACCTTACCTTTGACCCTACCCCTACCACTACACCTAACTTTACCACTATGCTTTTCCTGACCCTACCCCTACCCCTACCCCTGACCCTATCCCTACTTTTACCCCTGACGCTACTTCTACTCCTAAACTGACGCTGCTCCTACAATAACCCCTGTCCCTACCTGTACTCATACCACTGACCCTACTCCTACCCCTACACTGACGCTATTCTATAGGTACCCCTGTCACTCCACTCCCTGACCCTATACCTGACGCTACCTTTACCCCTACCACTGACACTACCCCTATCCCTTCCCGACGCTACTACTACTACACATACCCCTGTCCCTACTTCTACCCATTCGCCTGACCCTACCGCATTCCCTACGCCTGACCCTACCACTACCCCTTCCCTGATGCTACTCCTACACGTACACCTGTTCCTACCCCTACACATACCTCTGACTTTACCCTTAATCTCTACCTCTGACCCTACCCCTACCCTTGTCTTTACCACTACCCATACCCCTGTCCTGCTCCTACACCTGACTCTAACCCTAAAACTACCCCTACACCTACCACTGAACTTACGCCTAACCCTAGCACTGACCCTACCCCCAACACTACCCCTAACCCTACACCTACCCTGTCCGCACACCTAACCCTGACCCTACCCCTAACCCTCCCCTGGACCCTACTTCTATGCTTACCCATAACCCTAATCCTACATCCACCCCTACGCCCACACCTGATCAAATCCGTACCACTGAACCTACCCCTAACGCACCCAGACATTACTTCTACCCCTACCCCTGACACTACCCCTACACCAATCCCTGACTCTAATCCCACCCCTATCCTTGTCTTTACCCCTACCCCTACTCCTGTCCCTAGCCCTAATCCTGACCCTACGCCTACACACTCCTGACCTACACGTACCCCTTCCCCTGACCATACCCCTAACTCTACCACTGACCATACCCAAACCCCTAACCCTGACCCTACACCTACCCTTACCCGTGACCCGACACATACCTTTATGCCTGACACTACCCCCAGCCCTGCCACTGTCTCTACTCTACACCTACACCTGACCCGACCCCTACCTGTACCGCTAACACTACCCCTAATCCTACCCCTGACCCTACCCCTACATTTACATTTACCCCTGTCCCTACCCCTACACCTAAATCTGACCCTACCCCTAACCATTACCCTACCACTGACCCTACCGTTACTCCGGACACTACCGCTACCCCTGACCCTAAGCCTAACCTACAACTGACCGTACCTCTAGCCCTACGCCTGACCCTAACTCCACGCCTACCCCTAACCCTACCCCTTACCTTACACCTACCCAAACCGGTGACACTTCCCTACCCCTACCTCTGACCCTTACCGTATCCCTTACCCTACCCAAAACCTAGCGCTGTCCATACACCTACCCCTACCCCTGCCCTACCCCTGCCCTTGACTGTACCCTTAAACCTAGCCCTGACTCTACCTCTAACTGTACCCCTACCCCTGATCCTACCTCTACCCCTTACCCTACCCCTACCCGTACCACTAACGGTACCCCAACAACTACCCCTGTCCCTACCCCTACCCCTACCCTGACCCTATCCCTTCCCATGAACCTACCCATAACCTTAACCCTACCACTACCCCTACCCTTGACCCTACCCACAGCCCTACACCTATCTCTAACTTTAACCCTACCTGTACCACAGACCCTAAACCTGTTCTTACCCCTGAAACTACCCTACGCCTGCACCTAAACCAACACTTACCCCGATGCTAACACTACACCTAGCCCTACCCCTACCTTTTACCCAACCCCTAACCCTACTCCCAACACTACCCCTACCCGTGACCCTACATCTACGGCTGAGCCTACACCTACCCCTACCCCTGACATTACCCCTACCCCTACACCTGACCCTACACCTACGTCTACACCTGACCCTACCCCTACCCCTATTCCTGATGCTACTCCTACACATACTCCTGTTCCAACACTTACCCCTACTCCTAACGCTACTCCTACATGTACCCCTGTCTCTACTGCTACCCATACACCTGACCCTACCACTACATGTACCCCTGACCAACCCCTACACATACACCTGACCCTACCCCTGCCCTTGAACCTACCCCTACCCCTACACTGACGCTACTCCTACTCTTAACCAGGTCCCTACCCTTATCCATACCCCTGACCCTACCCCTTCCCTACCACTGACCATACCCCTACCCATATGCCTATATTTGACCTTACCCCTACCTAGTCTTCTGATTCTAACCAAACCCCTACCACTGATGCTACTCCTACAGTTCCCCTTTCCTTACCACTACACCTACCCCTGACCCAAACCCTACCCCTACACCTGACCCCAACCCTATCCCTACCCCTGATTTTACTCCTACCCCTACACCTGACTCTATGCCTACCCCTACCTCTGACACTACCCCTACCCCTACCCGACGCAACTCCTACAAGTACCTCTGTCCCTACCCCTACACATAACACTGACCCTACCCCTACCGCTACTACTGACACTACCCCTACACCTACCCCTAAACCAACCCCTATCCCTACACCTGACCCTACCTTTACCCATACCATTGACCCTAACCCTACCCTACACCTGACCCTACACCTACGTCTACACCTGATCCTACCCCTACACCTATTCCTGACGCTACTCCTACACGTACCCCTGACCCTACCCCTACCCCTAACGCTACTCCTACATGTACGCCTGTCTCTACCGCTACCCATACACCTGACCCTACCCCTACACATACACCTAACCCTACCCCTACCCCTACACTGACGCTACTCCTACTCGTATCCAGGTCCCTACCCCTATCCATACCCCTGACCCTACTCCTTCCCTACCCCTGACCATAACCCTACCCATATCCCTACATTTGACCCTACCCCTACCTAGTTCCCGGATTCTACCCAAACCCCTACCACTGACGCTACTCCTACAGTACCTCTTTCCTTACCCCTACCCCTACCCTGACCCACCTCTACCCCTACACCTGAACTTACCCCTACACCTGAACTTACCTCTACACCTTCCCTTGACCCTACCCCTACAACTACACATGACCCAAACCCTACCCCTACCTCTGACGCTACTCAGATATGTACCCTTACCCTACCCCTAACCTTAGCTTGAACGCTACTCCTACACATACCCCTGTCCCTACCCCTACCCATACCCCTGACACTAACCCTACCCCTAGCCATGAACCTAGCCCTATACCTTCACCTGACTGTACCCCTATACCTAAGCCTGACCCTATCCCTAATACCTTCACCTGACTGTACCCCTATACCTAAGTCTGACCCTATCCCTAACCTACACATGACTCTACCCCTATCCCTACCCTTGACCTCACCCCTACCCCACCCCAGACACTACACATACATGGACCCCTGTCTCTACCCCTACCCATACCACTGACACTACCCCAACCCTGTCCCTGACCCTACCCCTACCCCTGACCCTACCCCTACCCTAACCCTGACCTTACATCTAATCCTAACCCTGACGCTACTCCTACACCAATACCTGTTCCTACCTTTACCCGTACCCCTGACGCTACTCCTACATGTACCCCTGTCCCTCAACCTATCTATACCCCTGACCCTAACCCAACCCTTGACCCTACCCCTACCACTACCCCTGATGCTACATTCACCCCTACTCCTGATACTACTCCTACCCCTACACCTGACCCCACCACTACACCTAACCCTGACCCTACCACTACACCTACCCCTTACCCTACCACTACGCCTATCCCTGACGCGACCCCTCCTGTACCCCTGTCCCTACCCCTGCACATAACCCTATTTTACCCCTACCACTACCCCTGACACTACTCTTAAACATACCCATGTCCCTAACCCTACCCATACCACTGACCCTACCCCTACCTTTACCCCTGAAAATATTCCTACCCCTATACCTGCCCTACTCCTACCCCTACCTCTGACCATGCCGCTACCCCTACACCCTCCCTGCCCTTACCCCTACCCTTGACCCTACCCCTACCTGTAGCCCTGATGCTACTTCTACAAGTACCCCTGTCCCGACAACTACTGATAACCCTGATCGTACCTCTACCCCTAACCCTGATGCTACTCCTACAAGTATCCCTGTCCCTACCCCATCCAAACTTCTGACTCTACACCTACCCCTACGCCTGACCCAAACCCGACACCTACACCAGACCCTACCCCTACCACTGATGCTACTCCTACACGTACCCCTGTCCCTACACCTACCCATAGCCATGATGCTACTCCTAAACATACCCCTGTCCTTACCCCACACATACCCCTGACCCTACCTGTACGGCTACCCCGACCCTATCCCTACTCCTACCCCTGATCATTCCCCTACCCCTACCTCTACCCCTGAACTTTCCCCTACCCCTACCCCTGACACTATACCTACCCCTACACATTATTGTACCCCTAACCCTATTCCTGAATCTAATCCTACACGTACCCGTCCCAACCTTTACCCATATCCCTGACCCTTCCACTATCCCTACACCTGACACTACACCTACCTGTACACCTTACCCTACCCCTACCACTGACACTACCCCAACCCCTACCCGACAATTCTCCTACACGTACACCTGTCCCTACCCCTACACGTACCCCTGACCCTACCTCTATCCCAACCCCTGACACTACCAGTACCACTACTCCTGACCCTACACCTACTCCTAAACCTGATGCTACTCCTACATGTTTCCTTGACCCTACACCTACCCCTACCCCGAATGCTACTCCTACATGTACCCCTGTCTCTACCCATACCCATAACCCTGAACCTACCCCTATGCCTACCCCTGACGCTACTGCTACATGTTCCCTTGACTCTACCCTCACTGCCCCCTAGGATGGCACTGCCTCATGTAAGAAATGGAAGCCCAGGTGAGGGCGAGGCTGGGCAGCTGGGTGGACTGAACTGACCATGACCAGAGGTCAGTCTCGGCACCAGCCCTGTGAGACTGGGTCCCTGCCCATCGGAGAGGTCCCTGGCTCTCCAGAGAAGCTGTCATGGCCACGTGTCACACAACATAAGCCCTAACTTGTGAAGAGCCCCTTCCCTCCAAACAGCACCTGGCCCTGCCAGGTAGCCCAATGACCTGCTTGTTTCTCTTTGTCTTGTGTCTCTGTATGTCTCGGCCCAGCTGTCTACTGGGAGACAGACCCCTGGCCACCACAGGCACCTGGCAGTAGGGCCACACACAGCACATTTTGGAGAAGCACAGCCAGCCCTCTGCTGCTCAGACTGCCCCGGCTCCAGTGGCTTCCCCAGGAAGTTTCATGATGTCAGGGACCAGTGGAGCCCACAGGAAGCCACCTCTGCTGATGAAAAATGAACTTAACCCTGTCTACCCTCCCCATCCCCACCAAGGAAGGGATTGGTGATTGGCCCACATGTGGGGGACTTCTGATAGGAATACTTGGACCCCACAGGCAGGAACCAGAAATTTCTAGAGCTTAAGGATTGAGACACTGAGGCAAGAAGCAGGGCGGGAGGGAGGGTGCTGTGACCCCTCTGGCTGACCATCCTTGGGAGAAAACCCTCCCTGGCACTTGACACCCCCGTACCCCCCACTTGGCACAGGGTATTCATGTGTCCCTCACTCCCAACCTCTTCTCCTTCTGCCATGGCCCCTTTGTAGCCACCAAGGGACCAGCCCACAGGGCCACCAGGCTCAGGTGGCTGTGTCTGTGCCGTGGTCCCTGCGTGTGACCCTGAGCCGTCCATGCCCTGGACAGTGTGACAGAGTGTGTGAGTCTGGGCTCCTGGAACAAAAACAGCTGACGGGGCCAGGTGTGACGAGAAAAGTTAGGATTGACTCCATGGGCAATGAGCTTTTGAAGCAGGTCAGGGTGGTGGCATGAGCTGACCACTTTGTCACTGAGGAGCTGTGATAGGAAGTGTTCTAGTCGAAAATGAGGACCACGTAAAATGAATCAAGTTAGGTGGCAAAGGGTGACGCTGCCTCCCAGCCCACCTGGTCTGTGGGCCTTGTACCTTCTCCACGGGGTCTCCAGATGGCCTGGGCGTTTCCTCACAACTGGTAGTGGAGTGTGTCCAGGGGACTGTCCCCACCCTCCCTGCCCTCCCCTACACCTGGCAGTGGGGTGTGTCCAGGATGCTGTCCCACCCTCCCCTCCTTCCCCACACCCGCAGTGGGGCCCTGGCTTTATGAGGTACCTTGGGTGTGTCAACCATGGAGGCCCTGAGGTCCTGCCTGGTCAGTCCTCAGTTTGTCCTGGGCTGAGCCAGAAGTGTGCATGTTTTTCTGTTCAGCCAGGACATTTGTGATACTTGTGAAGAGTGGGTTCTGGCTGTTACGGAGGTAAGTGCTTTATTGTTTTCTGTTCTCACCAGGGCACTAGCAGCTTTACCCTCTGGAGGTCCATAAGGGTACCAGGACCCAGCAGGACTCAGAGCAGACAGAATAATGACTCAGAAGCTGTTGGGATCTGTGTTCCATGACAGGGTTCAGGAATGTTTGCACAGAGATCGTGGTGTCATAAAGGTGCTGATGGGAGTGCCCAGGTCAGCATCCTTAGCCTGCGTGTGGGTGTGCCAGGATTCCTTGTCCCTGGGGAGGACAGGCCCAGTGTGAGAAGGGGCTGTTTCTACACCTGCAGAAGAAGGGAGGCAGGAGGTCCTGGCAGGGTGGTCACCCGCCCATTGTTAAACCACCCCTTCTGCCTCCCTCCATAACCATGGGCCGGCTTGGCAAAGCTAAATGAATGTCGGCCATGCTTGTGTTGGGGGTCTGGGGGCCTGGAGGTGAGCACTACCTTGTGGGGTCATTTCAGCTCTGATGCATCGTGGACCAAAACACAGACTATAAAGCTGAAGGACAATGAAAAACAAGAGGCAGGAACTGATATAGGACAGAAAGGGGACCCAGGCACCATCAAGCCCCAAACAGGGCTAATTTCCTGAGCCTAATGCTAGAAGTCTGCCTTACAATGACATCATAGATGTTCCCAGTCCTTAGAATGAATCGGGATTAATTAAAACATCTATAGAAGGAATAAATGAAACGGCCCAACTCAGACTTGCTGGGACTGTCTGTGAGGACATGGAGAGGAAGTAACATGAGGACATGGGCACAAAAAGTGAGAGCTGGGTGAGGGGCAGAGAGGTGAGTCAAGATTCTAGGCCAAGGAAAGCACATGAAAGAGGTCAGAAGTGAGAAATGAGTCCAGAAATCTGAGAGAGAGAGAGAGAGAAAGAGAGAGAAAGAAAGAGAGGTGTGGAGTGTGTATGGTGTTAGTTTGTGTGGTATAGTGTGTGAGTGTTGTATATGTGTATGTGGTATGTGTGTGGTGTGTATGTGTATGTGATGTGGGTGTGTTGAGTGCGTGTGTGCAGTGTATGTGGTGTATGTGAGTGGTGTGTGTGTAGTTTGTGTGTTTACTGTGTGTTGTATGTGTGTGTAGTGTGTGGTGTATATGGTGTCTGTGTGAGTGGTGAGGTATATGTGAGTTGTGTGTGGGAGTGTTTTTTGTGTGTTGTGTATATGTGTGAGTGGTGTGTACGTGGTTTGTGAATAGTATGTGTGACTGAAGTGTATGTGTGGTGTGATGGGTGTATTGAGTTGTGGTACATTGTGTGTGTGTATGTTGTGTGAATATGAGTGGTATGGTGGATGTATTGTGCTGTGGTACATATGTATATATGTAACATGTATGTGTATGTATGGTGTATGTGTTGTGTGTAGTATATGTGGTATGTGTAGTGTGTGTTGTTTATGAGTGGTGTGTGGTTTATATGAGTGGTGTGAGTGGTTTGTGTGTGTAGTGTGTGTGTGAGGAGTGTATGGTATGTGTGAGTGGTGTGTGGTGGGTGTGTAATAGCTGTATTGTTCTGTGGTGGGTGAGTTGTAGTGTGTATATGTGTGGTGTGATGAGTGTATTGTGCAGTGGTGGGTGTGATGTGATGGGTGTGTTCTGTGTGTGTGTAGTATATATGTGTGTGATGTATGGTTGTCAGTGGTTTGTGTGTGCTTGTACGTGGTGTGTGTGTGAGTTTGTGTGTAGTGTGTGTGGTGTATGTGTGAGTGGTTTATGTGTGTGTGATGTGTGTTTGTGTGTATGTGTCTGTGTATATGTGTGGTGTGGTAGGTGTCTTGTGCTGTGGGATGTGTGTGGCATGATGTGTGTGTTCATCTGACAGGCAGGGTGGGGAAGAACAGCCTTTTCCTTGGCCCTCATTGCTGGGGCATGATTACGTGGGCTGTGTGGCGGTGCTGGGGCCTGACCAGGGGGGCTTCCTGGTGGTGCTGGGGCCTGACAACGGGGGTTGCATGGTGGTGCTACCTGCTGGTCAGCTGCTGTTGCTGGCTGGGAATGGGAGTCGGTACCGGCTATGGCCACTGCTGGCTGTCCCTGGGACACACAGACTCCACTGTGCTGCTGCCCTAGTCCTGGCGTCCTCAGCAGCAACCCCTCCTACTCCACACTTCACAATGGGCTTGATGGACGAAGCATGGAACAAAGGCTCTATACCATTGGCAGGCAGGCCAGCGCTGGCAGGCAGGGTAGAGCTGAATCTCCAGTTGGAAATGCTATTTCCCAGAAGGCCAGGCCCCAAGCACAGGGTCCTTAAAGTTGTGGATGGGTGGCTGGAGGTGGATGGCTCTGATTACCTCTGGAGTGGCTCCCTGTGTGTCCTCTGGGAGAGGAGGTTTTCACCAGATAGGGCACTCTGTCCACACAGAGAGATTGTGGGGTGTTCACATGGAGCCCACTTTAATTGTGCAGCTTTCGCCCAAAAGGAAACAGGAGGTGGCACATTTGTTGATAGCCAGGTGTTTGGTTCCAGTTTGTTTGAACTGATCTGATCTCCTAAGAGATAAGAATTTGAACTAGAAAATACATGATTTCCCTTTGCACATATTTTACACTAGGTGAAAAGGACTCTTGGTTTTCATTTAGGAAGAAAAGCCAAGACCCTCCTGAGGGGGGAGGTCGGGTGAGGGGGCAAACCGGCCCCACTCACTCACCATCTGCTCTCTCCCAGGTGCCCTCTGTCCCTGAAGAACCCATAGAGCCTTGGAGAGTGGCAGACTTCACCATGGTGTGCAGGTCTGTGTGTGTCCTAGGAAATCGGGGCCGAGCATACACGCCAAGCCCATCGTTTCCGCACATGGCATCCTGCTGACAGTCTCAGGCTCATTGCTCTGTCATCAGGCGTTATTTCAAGTTGATTTTATTGTAGATAGATTCAGACATATTTGTAGGTTCATTTGCTCACCTCTGTGGGTAATTTTCCAATTTGATGGAGTAAACTTTTGTGTGTACTTTGAGTCTTCACACATTTCAAGTCTTCACACTTTCCTTTTGCTCTCACACTTTACTGATAGTTTGGCTGTGTCCATTTTGGTTCAAAGTGCTCTCTGAACTGGAAGAGTTGCTCTGTTTTAAATTCTACAAAATCTGAAGCCAGTTACCACTTTTAGGTGTCCATATAGTGTTGGTAACCTTATTGAATTCTTGCACGACTCCTGTCTTGCTCTTCAAGGAGACTTCAGGTCTAAAGTCTTGAATCACTTGAAGAACAGACACATTTTCTTCACCTTTTTTCCTTGTTTCTTCTTTTACATCCTCTCCATTGCCTTTTGTGTGCAAAATCCTAACAGGTAACATTGTGTCTCCATGTCATTCAAATTTTCTCTCATAATAATCACTTCATCACCCCTTTGTTCCCAGATCTGCGATAATTCCTTGATGTTGCCCTTCCTGACTCTGGGACTTTGACTTTCGGCCATGTCTTTTCTCTGGTTGGCCTTATAGCTGCATGTTGTTTTGATTTGGGAATCATGTTTTTATACAAATACTACCTTTCTGTGTTCTCTTCACCCCCCACTGCACAGTACCCTGGTCTTGTTTTATAAATGTGATATGGTCGCAGGTCTCCCTGAGATTCTCATGTAACCCAAGGAAGCTCGGGGCCACTGTGGCCTCATATCCACATCGTGTCACACTCAGAGTATCAGAGCAGACAGCAGCCAAAACCTGCTCTTAGGAAAATCCTCAAGAGAATTTATAGCTCATAAGAAATAGTCTTTGAATATTTTCTAACAAATGTCTCTTCCTGAAGAGAGCACAGAAAATGCATTTTCTGTGCATTTTATTCTGAAGGGACATGAAGGGCTCTGCACAGTGCATAATGTGGCAGAGTTTTCCAAAAGTCCCCCTGTAGCAGCTGTGAGACATCATCCTTCCCTCCCCCATACCCTTACTGCTCCACAGTCTCCCCAACACCATGTTCTTTCGTTTCCCGGTGGCTCCATCCACCTGACTGGACAGAAGGGGCCACACAGTCCCTCCCAGCCGCTATACCTGGGTGACACCAGGATGCCTGGATGTCGGCAGGTCTTCCCTGTCCTGGGAGGACTAACACAGAACTCTTTGGAAATGTGGTCTCTGGTTCTGTGCTTGAGGGGAACTTTCAGGAAGAATTCTGAGGGCGGATTTCAGTTGAGTACACACATCACCGGTCACAGCAGCAGACTCTGCTTTCACTGCATGGCCTCCGTTTCCCCGGGGTGAGGGCCTCATGCTCATGTGGGTTTTCCTCTCGCACTGATGGGTCTTCAGACAGTCCGTGCACTCGCTACAGACTGTCACCTACCCACCCCTGGGTCCTTCTGGGTGGGTGCCCCTTCCATTTTCCAGAGCTGCATGGTGACTGTGGCTTGGGTAGGTTCTACAGGACTGCCTGTGGTTCCCCATGGAGGACCCCCTGCCCACTCCGGCCCCGCCCTGCCAACTGTGCCATCAACAGCAGGCCCCAGGTGATGTTGGGTGGTGGGTTCCTGCCTCTGGGGTCTCCCAGCCATGCTGGGCTGCAGCAGAAGGCCCACGGTCTGCCGTGCTCCCTTCCTCCATCTTGCAGATGGAATACTGCAGCGGGAGCCACAGACAGGTCATCCCAGACGCCGTAATTATTAGGGCGAAGGGGACATTGCCACCTCGCTGGTCCAGAGTGAATGGCTGATCAAAGCGCCTCCATCCCTTCCAGGTGGTGGCTTGGGCCATGTTCCTGATCGTGGTCTTGATCACCTTCTGTGTCTTCATCCCCATGCTGCCCCGTGAGTGGCAGTACATCACCTACACTGCATCCTGTTACAAAGGCAGGACTTGCCTGTGGTCTAGGGTCAGGCAGGGCCACAGGAGTTCTCCTTGGGCAGAGGCGCTCCTGTGCCTGCTGACACTCTTCTGTGCTCTGTTCTCCACACTGAGTCACCCACCGGTGTCCTCTCCATCTCCCCATTCCTCACCCCATGCACCCCCATTGTCACAGAGACTGAACCCTCACACACCTGTTCTCTGTGTGTCTCACTGACTCGGGGTCCTGGCTAAATGTACAGATGCTCACACAGCAGTGTCTGCCCCTCACCTACCTTTGGTGTAGTGAGATTGCACCTGGTGGGGAGGGGTCGGCCAGGGCCCTGGGGTGGGGGCAGGGAGCCGAGGGACTAGGGGAGGTGGGGGCCTGACCTACTGCAGTTTTCCCAAGGATGTACAGAGGTCAGTGTGTGTTGTCCAAATGAAGAAGAGTGAGTTTAACAAGGAAGGACATCAGCACATGTAGCCCAGCCTCTGTCAGGTGTGTGCTGTGGAGCCCTGTCCCCACATATGGCCCCTTCACATGGCTCGCTGTGGGATTTCACATCTGAGGTCCCGGGTGGCCGTGCTCTGTGGGGCACCCCAGAGACGTCTGCCTTTACAGATCAGCAGGGTGCGTGAGGGCAGCATGGGATCTGTGTATCTTGTTTGGTCCTTTTGTGACGTCAGCCTGTTTGCAGGTGGCAGCCAGGCCAGCAGCCCCTTGGCGGCAGCATGGACTGTGCTGCGTGAGTTTCCCCTGGTTGCTGCCCTAGTAGGTGCCATAGACAGGGTGGCTTAATCAAAGACATGTACTCTCTCTCAGTTCTGGGGCCAGAAGTCCAATGTCAATGTGGGGGCAGGGCTGTGCTCCCTCTGAACCCATTCCAGGTCTCTTTCCCAGCCTTGTGGCTTCAGGTGTCCCTGGGCTTGTAGACGGCCGCCTCCGCTCTGTCCTTCTGTACTTGTTCCCCTGTGCATGTCTGTGGTCTAATCTCTTATAAGGGCACCAGTCACGTGATTTAGGACCCGCCTTAAGGACTTCATTTTAACCTATCATCCGAAAAATAAGGTCACACTCGCAGGTCTTGAGCATTAGGACTCCAGTGTCCTTTGGGACCCAGGTCAGCCCCTAACTGTGGGTCTCGCTCACGTGCTGGGTTATAACCATCATCTCGTTTCTCTTTGGCCCCGTGTCTTTGTCCAGGGGTCGCGCTGGACAGCGCAGTGACGAGGCCGGGCTCACTTCACTCCCTGCTCACACCTGCCCTGGTCGTCCCCACCCCCAGTGACTGAGCACCCACTCTGTGCTGTCCCTCCCGCTTGTCCTAAGTGGTGGGCGCACTGCGGCTTCCCTAGCTGTCCAGAGCTCAGCTGCCTTTGGACACATTTTCCTTCCAGTCTCCTGCGCTGTCCTCGCCCCCGCCCTCGCCCCCGCCCTGCCCCCGCCCCATGGCCCTCAGGCTTCTACAAATGCACTTGGGCGCTATGCTCTGGCCACTGAGGGGTGCAAGCATCACTGAGCCCACGGCCTTGTGGAGGGTAGGGTGGGGTCCCCCAGTGGAAACAGGGAAGGGACAGTGAAGGCAGAACTCTGTGCAGGGTAGAGGCCAACGTCCAGTATTGGCGACCTCTGAGTCAGTGCTTCTTTTGGCAGTCTGATACGTGTGGGGCATTGTGCCCATGGCACTGGAATCTGATAGAACTTTATTAACTGACATCCTGGCCAGAGGCAAAGTGAACTCGGGCGATGGTGGAGAAGCTCTGAGCAAGGACAGGAAAGCTGGGCTGCGACTCCAGGGCTGGCCTGGCCCCAGGGTGTGACTGTGGCAGTGGGAGCCTGCTGTGGGCCCTGCTCCTCGTCTCTCTGCAGCAGGCAGGAGAGGTCAGCAGTGAGAGGGGCGTGTCCTGGGCAGGCCCCTCGAGCTGTTTGTTTATTTATTTATTTATTTATTTTTCTTTCAGGCTAGAACTTTTATTGAACTCCTTACATATCCTCATCTATTTGTTTCCTGCTATTCTTTTTGTTGTTGTTGTTGTTTTAATTAAAGTTTATTAGGGTGAAAATTGTTAGTAAAGTTACGTAGATTTTAGGTGTACAATTCTGTATTACATCATCTATAAATCACATTGTGTGTTCCCCACCCAGAGTCAGTTTTCCCATCATCATATATTTGACCCCCTTTGCCCTCATCTACCACCCTTCTCTCCCCGTACCATCTGATAACCACTAAACTATTGTCTGTGTCTATGAGTTTTTGTTTTTCATTTCTTTGTCTTGTTCTTTTGAGCTGTTCATTTATTAAACACAGATTGTTGCTGGGAGACTTTCCAGCCTGTTCTCAAAACAGCTCCCAGGGAGCCTCAGGGCAGGCCAGGCACTTCCTGATTTGTAGTGAAAGTGTGACCCTGGCCCTCCTTCCTTTTTTTCTTTATTAGGAAATTGAACCTAAGACACTGCAGGTAGAATTGCCTCTGAAGTGAAAGCAGGGCACTCGAGGGTGGCAACCACCCAGTGACCTTTCTATTCCAGGGGCTCAGACCACCCTCAGTGAAGCTCATAGAGTGTGAATGGCCAGGTCACGCAGGAATAGATGTGGCTCACCTTCGCTCAGTGATGTCATTCCTGTGGGTGACCTGCATTCCGGAGCTGACAGAGACTGGGCTGAGTGCTGAGCTGCTGGCCGAGGCATTTGGTCAAGCGAGCTGGGGGGCTGTCTTCCACACAGGGTGCCTGATGTATTCATGTTCTCACTTTGGACAGCTTCATGTCTCAGAGGCTGTGGGCAGCCACTAAGTACCTCACCACTCCGCCCCACACCTTGTACTTTTTCAAATCAAATTCACCATATTGCGAATCAAATTCACCCTTTTGCAAATCAAATTCACCATTCTGCAAATCAAATTCACCATTCTGCAAATCAAATTCACCCTTGTACAAATCAAATTCACCTTTTTGGATATCAAATCCACCCTTGTGCAAATCAAATTCACCATTTTGCAAATCAAATTCACCCTTTTGCAAATCAAATTCACCTTTTGTATCAAATTCACCCTTTTTCAAATCGAATTCACCCAAGCTGAAATCATATTCTCCCAAGTGAAAATCAAATTCACCCTTTTGTAAATCAAATTCAAACTTTTGCAAATCAAATTCACGCTTTGCATAACAAATTCACCTTTTTCCTAATCAAATTCACCATTTTGCAAATCATATTCACGATTTTGCAAATCAATTTACCATTTTGAAAAACAAATTCAGTCTATTGCAAATCAAATTCAGCCTTTGGAAAATCAAATTCAGTATTTTGCAAATCAAAATCACCCTTTGGCAAATCAAATTCACCCCTTTGCAAATCAAATTCAGCCTTTTACAAATTAAGTTCAGGCTTTTGCAAATAAAATTCAGAATGTTGCAAATCAAATTCACTTTTGTGCAAATCAAATTTATCCATTCTAAAATCAAATTCACACACCTGCAAATCAAATTCACACCTTTGCACATCAAATTCACACCCGTGAACATCAAATTCACACCCGTGCAAATCAAATTTACACCAGTGAACTAAGTTCACACATGTGCACGTCAAATTCACACCTGTGAACATGAAATTCACACACGTGAAAATTAATTTTACACACGTGCACGTCAAAGTCACATCTGTGAACATAAAATTCACACATGTGCACATCAAATTCACACCTGTGAACATCAAATTCATACCCGTGCACATCAAACTCAGGCCTGTGAACATCAAATTCAACCTGTTCACATCAACTTCATACCTGTGAACATCAAATTCACACCCGTGAAAATCAAATTCACACATGTGCACATCAACTTCACACCTGTGAACATCAAATTCACATGTGCAAATAAAATTCACATACATGCAAATCAAATTTCTACCTGTGAACATCAAATTCACACATGTGCACGTCAAATTCACACCTGTGAACATCAAATTCACACATGTGCAAATCAAATTCTCACAGGTGCAAATCAAATTTCCACCTGTAAACATCAAATTCACACACTTGCACGTCCAATTCACACCTGTGAACATGAAATTCACAGAGGTGCAAATTTCACACATGGGAACATCAAATTCACATTCTTGCAAATCAAATTCTCACAAATTCGCACATCTAAAATCACACCTGTGAACATCAAATACATGCACGTACACATCAAATACACCACTGTGAACATCCAATTCACACTGGTGCCAATCAAATTAACACCTGTAAACAACAAATTAACACCCGTGAACATCAAATTCACACCTGTGAACATCAAATTCACACAACTGCACATCAAATTCACACAGGTGCACATCTAATACACACCTGTGAATATCAAATTCACACACCTGCACATCAAATTCACACAGGTGCACATCTAATTCACACCTGTGTACATCAAATTCACACACGTGCAAATCAAATTCACATACGTGAGCATAAAATTCACACCCGTGAACATCAAATTCACATATGTGCAAATCAAATTCAACACGTTCTAATCAAATTTCCACCTGCAAACATCAAATTCACACACGGGCACATCAAATTCACAATTGTGAAAATCAAATTCACACTCATGCACTACAAAATCACACCTGTGAATATCAAATTCAAACCTCTGAAATCAAATTCACACCCATGAACATCAAATTCACACCTGTGAACATCAAATTCACACACGTGCAAATCAAATTTACAACTGTGAACATCAAATTTTTACCTGTGAACATCAAATTGACACACGGGCAAGTGCTAATGCTAAGTCTAGGGCTGGTGATAGGCCTAGGGCTAGAGCTAGAGCTAGGGTTAGGCCTAGGGCTATGGCTAGGGCTAGGGCTACGGCTAGGCCTAAGTCTTGGTCTAGGGCTAGGGCTAGATGTAGAGCTAGGGCTAGGGCTAGGAAAAGGGCTAGGCCTAAGCCTAGGCCTATGTCTGGGGTTAGGGTAGGGCTAGGACTAGGGCTAGGCCTAGGGCTAGGGCTAGATCTAGGGCTAGGGCTAGGCCTAAGCCTAGGCCTAGGCCTAGGGCTAGGGCTAGGAATAGGGCTAGGCCTTAGCCTAGGCCTATGTCTAGGGCTAGGGTAGGGCTAGGAATAGGGCTTGGCCTAAGGCTAGGGCTAGGGCTAGGAATAGGGCTAGGCCTTAGCCTAGGTCTATGTCTAGGGCTAGGGTAGGGCTAGGACTAGGGCTTGTCCTAAGGCTAGGGCTAGGTATAGAGCTAAGCTAGGGCTAGGGCTATGGCTATCCATAGGACTTGGGCTAGAACTAGGCCTATGGGTAGTGCCAGTGGTAGGCCTAGGGCTAGTGCTTGTTCTAGGGCTAGGGCTAGGCCTTGGCATCGGGCTAAGGCTATGGCTAGGGCTAGGTCTAGTGCTAGGGCTAACCTAGGTCTAGGGCTAGGGCAAGGACTAGGTCTAGGGTTAAGCCTAGGGCTAGGGCTAGGAATAGAGCTAGGCATAGGGCTAAGTCTAGGTCTAGGAATAGGGCTAGGATTAGGGCTAGGGCTAGGGCTAGGCGTAGGCCTAGGGATAGGGCCAGGGCCAGGGCCAGGGCTAGGGATAGGGCTAGGCCTAGGGCTAGGGCTAGGCCTGGGACTAGGGCTATGGCGAGGCCTAGGGATAAGGCTAGGGCTAGGGTTAGGGCTAGGTCTAGGGCAAGGACTAGGGCTAGGCGTAGGGCTAGGGCTAGGCCTAGGGTTGGGGCTAGGGCTAAGACTAGGGATAAAACCATGGCTGGGGCTAAGGCTAGGGCTAGGACTAGTGCTAGGTTTAGGGCTAGGGCTAGGGCAAGGGGTAGGACTAGGGCTATGGCTAGGGCTAGGGATAGGGCTAGGTCTAGGTCTGGATCTAAAGCTAGGGCTATGGCTATGCCTAGGGCTACAACTAAGGCTGGGGCTAGGGATGACTAAGGTTAGGGCTAGGGCTAGCGTTAGGGCTAGGTCTAGGCCTAGGACTAGGGCTAAGGCTAGGGCTAAGGCTAGGGCTAAGGCTAGGGCTAAGGCTAGGGCTAGGGCTAAGGCTAGGGCTAGGCTTAGGGCTACGTCTAGGCCTATGGCTAGGGCTAGGTCTAGGGCTGGGACTAGCCTAGGGCTAGGGCTAGATCTAGGCCTATGCATAGGGTTAGGACTATGTCGAGGGCTAGGTCAAAGTCTAGGGCTAGGGTTATGGTTATAATTAGGGTTAGGGTTAGGGTTTAGGGTTAGTGTTAGGGTTAGGGTTAGGTTTAGGGTTTGGGTTAGATTTAAGGTTAGGTTTAGGGTAAGTGGTTAGGGTTAGGGTTAGGGTTAGGGCTAGGGCTAGGGCTAGGGCTATGACTGGGGCTCTGACTAGTGCTAAGTCTATGCCTAGGTCTAGGGCTAGGCTTAAGGCTAATGCTAGGTCCATGGCTAGGGGTAGGTCTTGGGCTACGCCTAGGGCTAGGGCTAGGGCTAGGTCTATGATTATGCTTAGGGCTAGGTTTAGGGCTAGTACTAGTGCTAAATCTAGGCGTAGGACTTGGCCTACTGCTAGGGCTCAGGTACGGTTCGGGCTAGGGCTAAGTCTAGGGCTAGGACTAAGGCTAGGGCTAGGTTAAGGACAAGGGCTAAGCCAAGGGCTTGTGCTAGGGTTAGGGTTAGGGCTAGGCCCAGGCCTAAAGATAGGGGTTTGACTAGGGCTAGGGCTAGGGCTATGGCTAGTGCCAGGTATAGGTTATGGACTTGGGCTATAGTTAGGTCTAGGGCTAGGGCTAGGTCTAGGCTTAGTTCTACGGCCAGGGCTACGACTAAGGTCAGATTTAGGTTTAGCGTTAGGGTGAGGTTTTGGCTTAGGTTTAGGGTTAGGGTTAGGGTTAGGCCTAGGGCTAGGTCTAGAACTAGGGCTAGGGCTAGGGGTAGCACTAGTTCTAAGACTAGGGTTATGCCTACGGTTAGGGCTAGGGCTAGGGCCAGGCCTAGGGTTATGTCTAGGTCTAGGGCTAGGGCTAGGGCTGGGATTAGATTTAGGGTTCAGGTTAAAGTTAGGGTAAGGCTTAGGGTAAGTCTTAGGGTTATGGTTTAGGGTTAGGGTTAGGGTTGGGTTAGTGTAAGGATTATGGTTAGCGGGTTAGTGTTGGGGGTAAGGGTTAGGGTTAGGCTTAGGTTTAGGGTTAGTTTTAGGGTTATGGTTACCGTTAGGGTTAGGGTTAGTGTTAGGAGTTAGGGTTAGGTTTGGGTTAGTTTTAGGGTTACGGGTTGGGGGTTAGTGTTAGGGAGTAAGGGTTAGGGTTAGGCTTAGGTTTAGGGTTAGGTTTAGGGTTATGGTTACTGTTAGGGTTAGGGTTAGGGTTTAGGTTAGGGTTAGGTTTAGATTTACCATAAGGGGTTAGAGTTAGGGTAGGGTTAGGATTAGAGCTAGTGATAGGGCTAGGCCTATGGCTAGGGTTAGGGTTTGGGCTACGCTAGGCCTAGGGCTAGGGCTAGACCAACGGCTAAATTTAGGGCTCAGGCTAGGGCGAGAGATAGGGGTAGGACTAGTTTTATGGCTAGGGCTAGAGCTATGGCTAGGGCTAGGGCTAAGACTAGGGCTATGGTTAGGGTTACGGTAAGGGCTAGGCCTAGTGTTAGGGTCTAGGGATAGGCCTAGGGCAAGGGCTAGGCCTACGTCTAGGTTTAGGGCCAAGACTAAGCCTAGGGATAGGGCTGAGGCTAGGGTTAAGGCTAGGCCTTGGCCTAGGGCTAAAGCTAGGGCTAAGCTTTAGGTCTAAGTTTTAGATCTAAGGCTAGGGCTAGGGACAGGGCTATGGCAAGGCCTAGGTCAACTGCTATGTCCTTGGTTAGGTCTAGTGTTAAGGCTAGGATAGGCCGAGGGTTAGGGCTAGGGCTAGAGCAAGGGGTAGGCTTAGGGCTATGGCTAAGACTTGGGCTAGTGCTAGGTTTAGTGATAGGGCTAGGGCTAGGACTTGGGCTAGTGCTAGGGCTGGGGCTAAGGCTAGTGCTAGGCCAAGGGCGAAGTCTAGGTCTATGGCTAGGTCTAGGGCAAGGCCTAGGGCTAGGGCTACAGCAAAGGCTAGGCCTAGGGCTAGGGCATGGGCCAGGGCTAGGGCTAGGCCTAGGGGCAGGGCTAGGCCTAGTTCTATAGCTAAGGCTAGAGATAGGGTTAGGGTAAAGCCTTTGTCTAGGGCTAGGGCTAGGGTTAGGCCTAGGCCTAGGTTAGGCTTAGGGCTAGGTAGTGGCCTGGGGCTAGGGCTAGGCCTAAGGCTAGTGCTAAGGCTAGGGCTAGGACTAGGGGTAGGGCTAGTGTTAGGGCGAGGTATAGGCCAAAAGCTAGGGCAAGGGCTAAGTCTTGGGCTAGTGCTAGGTCTAGGGATAGGGCTAGGGCTAGGACTAGTACTAGTGCTAGGGCTAGGGCTATGACTAGATCTAGGCCAAGGGCTAAGTCTAGGCCTAGGGCTAGGTCTAGGGCTAGGGCAAGGCGTAGGGCTAGGCCTACAGCAAGTGCTAGGGCTAGGGCTAGGGCTAGGGCAAGGGATAGGGCTAGAAATAGGGCTAGGCTTTGGGCTAGGGCTAAGGCTAGGGCTAGGGCTAGTGCTAGTGCTAGGGCCAGTCCTAGGGCTATTGCTAGGCCTGGGTCTAGGGCAAGGGCTAAGGCTAGGCCTAGGTATAGGACTAGGGCTAGGGCAAGGTCTAGGGCTAATGCTAGGTCTAAGGCAAGGGCTAGGCCTATGGCTAGGGCCAGGCCTAGGTCTAGGGCTCAGTCTAGGACTAAGCTGTTTTCTAGGGATAGGGATAGGCCAAGGTCTAGGGAAAGGACTAGGGATATGGCTAGGCCTAGTCCTATTCCTAGGGCTAAGACTTTGTCTAGGGCTAGGGCAGGAATAATACTAGGGCTAGGGTTAGTGCTAGGCCTAGGGCTAAGTCTAGTGTTTTGTCTAGGAATAGGGATTGGCCTATGGCTAAGGCTAGGGTTAGGCCTAGGTCTAACCCTAGGGCCAGGGCTATGTGTAAGGCTACGGCTAAGACTTGGCCTAGGAATAGGGCTAAGGCTAAAGTTAAAACTGGGTCTCGGCCTATGGCTAAAGCTAGGGCTAGGCCTAGATCTATGTCTAGGGCTATGGATAGGGCTACGGATAGGTGTAGGTCAAGGTCTAGGTCCTGGTCTAGGTCTAGGGCTAAGGCTAAGACTAGGCCTAGAGTTAGGGCTAGTGCTAGAGTTAGGGCAAGGACAAGGGCTGTGGCTATGGCTAAGACTTAGGCTAGTGCTAGGTCTAGGGGTAGGGCTAGGACTAGGACTAGGCTAGTGCTAGGTCTAGGACTAAGGCTAGGACTAGACCAAGGGTGAAGTCTAGGCCTAGGGTTAGGTCTAGGTCTAGGTCAAGGCCTAAGGCTAGGTCTAGAGCAAGGGCTAGGCCTAGGCCTAGGGCAAGGGCTAGGGCTAGGACTAGTGTAGAGTTAGGCCTAGATCTATGGCTAGGGCTAGGGATAGGGCTAGGGGAAGGACTATGTCTAGGGCTAGGGCTCGAGCTAGGCATAGGGCTAGGGCTAGGTCTAGGCCAAGGGCTTCGACTAGCCTAGAGCTAGGGCTAGGTCTAGGCCAAGGGCTAGGGCTAGGGCTACGGCTAGGGCTATGGCAATTCTAAGGCTAGAAATAGGGATAGGGCAAGTGCTATGTTATGGCTAGGGCTAGGGTTAGTCCTACACTACAGCTAAGGCTAGGCCCAGGGCAAGGGCAAGGCCTAGGGCTAGGGTTAGGTCTAGGCCAAGGGCTAGGGCTAGGCGTGGAGCTAAGGCTATTGCCACGGCTAGGGCTATAGCAAGTCTAAGGCTAGAAATAGGGATAGGGCAAGTGCTATGGTTATGGCTAGGGCTAGGTCTAGTTCTTGGGCTAGGGTTAGGGCTAGGGCTAGGGCTAGGCCGAGGGCTAAGGCTAAGGCTTTGTCTTGGGCTAGGGCTAGGTATAGAACTCAGCTATGGATAGGGTTATGCCTAGGCCCAGGCCTAGGTCTAGGCCTAAGGCTAAGGCTAGGTCTAGGGATTGAGCTAGGCCTAGTGCTAGTTCTAGGTGTAGGGCTATGGCTACGTCTAGGGCTAGGGTTAGGGCAAGGCCTAGGGCTACAACTAGAGCTAGGGCTAGGACTCATGATAGGCCTAGGGGTAGTGCTAAGGTTTGGGCATGGGCTAGGCCTATAGCTAGGGCTAGGCCTTGGGAT
The DNA here is from genome assembly GCF_964194185.1 of Rhinolophus hipposideros. NCBI lineage: Eukaryota > Metazoa > Chordata > Mammalia > Chiroptera > Rhinolophidae > Rhinolophus > Rhinolophus hipposideros. The sequence continues at coordinate 59,807,568 of NC_138063.1, forward strand.
AGGCTTAGGTCTAAGGCCAAGGCTAGGCCAAAAGCTAGGTCTAGGGCTATTGCTAAGGCTAGAGCTAGGCCAATGACTAGGTTTAGGCCTATGGCTAGGGCAAGGGCTAGGGCTAGAAGTAGGGCTATGGCTAGGGCTAGAGTTATGACTAGGGCTAGGGTTAGGACTAGGGCTTGACATAGGCTAGGGCTTGTGCTAGGCCTAGGCCTAAGCCTAAAGCTATGGCTATGGCTAGGTCTAGGGCTAAGTCTAGGCTGATATCTAGGGACAGGGCTAGGCCTAGGCCTGTTCCTAGGGCTAAGACTTGGGCTAGGGCTAGGGCTAAAAATAATACTAGGGCTAGGGCTAGTGGTATGCCTTAAGGCTAAGGCTAGTGGTATGTCTGGGGATAAGGATAGCCCTATGGCTAAGGTTAGGGTTAGGCCTAGGTCTAGATGTAGGTCTAGGGCTAGGGCTAGGTCTAGGGCTAGGGCTAGGTCTAGGGATAGGGTAGGGCTAGGACTAAGACTAGTGCTAGGGCTAGGCCTAAGGCTAAGGCTAGGCCAAGGCCAAGGGCGAAGTCTAGGCCCAGGCCTAGGTCTAGGGCTAGGCCCAGGGGTAGAGCTATGCCTACATCTATGGCTATGGCTATGGCTAGGGCTAGGGCTAGGGCTTAGGCTAGGTATAGGCCTATGTCTAGGGATAGGGCTAAGCCAAGGCATAGGGCTAGGTCTGGGGATAAGGCTAGGCCTAGTCCTAGGCCTAGGGCTAAGGCTTTGGCTAGTGCTAGGTCTAGGAACAATACTAGGGCTAGGGCCAGGCCTATGCCTAGGTGTAGATCTAGTCCTAGGTTTAGGGCTAGGTCTAAGTCTAGGGCTATGTCTAGGACTAGGGCTAGGCCTATGGAAATTGCTAGTGTTAGGGCATGGGTTAAGTCCAGGGCTAGGGCTAGGCCAATTGCTAGGCCTAGGGCTAAAGATAAAGCTAAGGCAAGGCCTAGGCTAGGGCTAGGTCTAGGGCTAGAGATATGAAGATGGCTAGGGCTAAAACTAAGCCTAGGCCTAGTGCTAATACTAGGTCTAAGGCAAAGGCAAAGCCTCGATGTAGGCCTAGGTCTAGGCCTAGGGCTAGGGCTCAGGCTAAGGCTAGGGTAGGCTTAGGGGCGGCCTAGGCCTTGGGCTAGTGTGAGCTCTAGGGTGAGTTTTAGGGCTAGGCCTAAGGCTAAAGCTACGCCAGGGTAGGTCTAAGGCTAGGCATAGGAGCAGGGCTAGTGCTTGTGCTAGTGCTAGGGCTAGGTTGAGGGCAAGGGAAAGTCCTAGGGCTAGGGCTAGGTCTAGGCCAAGGGCTAGGGCTAGGCCTAGAGCTAGGGCTAGGGCTACGGCTAGGGCTATGACAATTCTAAGGCTAGAAATAGGGATAGGGCAAGTGCTATGGTTATGGCTAGGGCTAGGGTTAGCCTAGGGGTAGGGCTAGGGCTAGGGCTAGGCTCAGGGCAAGGATAAGGCCTAGATCTAGTGCTAGGCTTAGGGCTACAGGTAGATCTAGGGCTAAGGCTAGGACTAGAGCTAGGGAAGTGCTAGGCCTAGGGCTAGGGCTAGGGCTTGGGCTAGGGCTTGTTTAGGGCTAGAGCTGAGGCTAGGGCTAGGGCTAGGTCTATGGATAGGACTAGTTTTAGGGCTAGGATTAGGGCTAAGGCTAGTGCTAAGGCTAGGGCTAGTGCTAAGCCTAGGCCTTGGGTAGGACTAGGGCTACGGCTGGGCCTGGGGTTTGGGCTATGGCTAGGTCTAGGGCTTTGCCTACGTCCAGGGCTAGGCCTAAGGCTATGGTAGGATTAGAGCTAGGCCTAAGGCATGGGCTTGGGCTAGGGCTAGGCCTAGGGACAGGTCCAGGGCTTGGGCCAGTGCCAGGGCCATGGCCATGGTCAGGGCTCAGGCTGTCTAGGCCGAGTACTAGGACATTGGCTAGGGCCAGCACTAGGGCTAAAGCTAAATCTAGGGCTAGGGGTAGGACTAGGCCTAAGGCAAGGGACAAGTCTAGGTCTTGCAAAAGGACTAGGGCTACGGCTAAGCCTGAGGCTAGGTTTAAGTTAGGGATAGGGATAGACTTAGGTCTAGGACTAGGGCTAGGTATAGGTCTAGGGCTAAGACAAGAGCCTGGCCTCTGCCTAGGGCTAGGGTTAAGGCCTGGGCTAGTGCTAGGTCTAGAGTCAGTCCTAGAGCTAGCGCTAGGGCTATGTATAGGATTAGGGCTAGGCCTAGAGCTATGGCTAGGGATAGGGCTAGTGCTAAGGGTTAAGGTTAGAACTGGGGCGAGGGTGAAGGCAAGGGTGAGAGTTAGGTTAGGGTTAAGATTTGGTTAGGGTTAGGTTAGAGATAGGGCTAGGGCTAGGGCTAGGGTCATGGTCAGAGTCAGGTTCAGGGTCACAGTCAAGGTCAGGCTCAAGGTTAGGGGTAGGGTTAGGGTTAGGGTTAAGATTAGGGTTAGGGTTAGGGATATGGGTAGGGTAGGAGTAGTGTTAGGGGTCTTAAAGATAGCGTGAGGGTGAGGGTTAGGGTTAGGATTAGTGTGAGGGTGAGAGTTAGGGTCAGGGTTAGGGTTAGTTAGGGTTAGGGTGAGGGTTAGGTTGGGGTTGGGGTTGGGGTTGGGTTGGGGGTGAAGTAGGGTTGGGGGTTGGGGTTGTGGTTGGGGTGGTGTTAGTGTTAGGTTTAGGGATAGGGTGAGGGGTAGGGTTAGGCTTAGGTTTAGGCTTCGGATTAGGCTTATTGTTAGGGTTATGGGTAGAGTTAGGGGTAGGGTTAGGGGTAGGGTTAGTGGTAGGGGTAAGTGTAAGGGTAGAGGTAGGGATAGGGTTAGGGGTAGGGGTAAGTGTAAGGGTAGAGGTAGGGATAGGGTTGGGGTAGGGGTAAATGTAGTCCTATTGTTAGGGATATTGGTAACTAGTTTTAGGGGTAGTTTTAGGGGTAGGGTTAGGGTTGGGGTTGGGGTTGGGTTTGGGTTTGGGATTGGGTTAGGTTTCGGTTAGGGTTAGGGTTAGGGGTAGGGTTAGGGGTAGGGGTGCTGTCGGGGTAGGGTTAGGTGTAGGGTTAGGGGTAGGGGTATTTGTAGTTGTAGCAGTAGGGGTATTTGTAGGTGTAGGTTTAGGGGTAGTGTTAGGTGTTGGGTTATGGTTAGGGGTAGCGTTGGGAATGGAGGTGGGGTTTGGGTTGGGGTTGGGATGGGGTCGGGGGTTTGGGTCGGGTTTTAGGTCGGGTTCGGGTTATGAATTAGGGTAGGCTTAGGATTAAGGGTAATGCTAGCGGTAGTGGTAGTGGTAGGGGTAGTGGTAGGTGTAAGGGTAGGGGTAGGTGTAGGGGTAAGTGAAGGGGTAGGGTAGGGGGAGGGTTAGGGTTAGGATTGGGGTTTGAGTTGTGGATCGGTTGGGGTTGGTATTTGGGTTGGGGTTGAGTTGGGTTTCGGTTGGAGTTGGGGTTGGGTTTGGAGTGGATGTTGGGGTTGAGGTTGGGTTTGTGGTTGGGTTTAGGGTTGGGTCGTTGTCGGGGTTGGTATCAGTGTCAGGGTCGGTGTTTGCACCGGGGTCGGGGTCGGTGTCGAGGTTGGGTTCGGGGTCTGGGTCGGTGTCAGGCTCAGGGTTAGGCTTAGGGTTAAAGTTAGGGGTAGGGGTAGTTTTAGGGGTAGGGGTAGGGTTCCAGGTACGTGTAGTCGTAGGGGTAGTGTTATTTGTAGGTGTAGGCTTAGGGGCAGTGATAGGGGTAGTGTTAGGTGTAGGGTTAGGTTTAGGGGTAGGGTTAGGGTTAGGTTTGGGGTTAGGCTTAGGTTAGGCTTAGGCTTATGCTTAGTCTTAGGGTTAGGGTAGGGTAGGGTTAGGGGTAGGGGTAGTGGTAAGTTTAGGCTTAGGGGTATGTGTAGTTGTCTTAGTAGGGGTATTGGTGGGTGTAGGGTTAGGGGTAGTGTTAGGGGTAGTATTAAGGTTTGGGTTAGGGCAGGGTTGAGTTTGGGGTTGGGGTTGGTGTTGGGGTTTGGGTCGGGATTGGGGTCGTAGTCGCCGTCAGGGTTGGGTCGCGGTTTATGGTCGTGGTCGAGCTCAGGATCATGGTCGTTTTTGAGGAGGAGTGGAGGTCAGGGTTGGGGTCGGGGCCGGGGTCAGGGTCGGGGTCGGTGTCAGGGTTGGGCTTAGGGTTAGGGGTAGGGTTAGGGTTCAGTGTAGGGGAAAGAGTATGGGTAGGGGTAGGGATACGGTTACGGGTAGGTTTAGGGTTAGGGGTAGTGTTAGGGGTAGGGTTAAGCTTAGGGGTACTGTTGGGGTTGGGTTTGGGGTTGGGGTTTGGGTTGGGTTAGGGTTAGGGTTAGGGTTATGCTTAGCGTAGCCTTAGGATTAGTGTTAGATGTAGGGTTAGGTTTAGGGTTAGGCACAGGTTTAAGCTTAGGCTTAGAGTTAGGATTAGGGTTAGGTGTAGGATTAGGTGTAGGCATAGGGGTATGGGTAGGGGTAGTGGTAGGGTTAGGGGTAGGGATAGGGTAGTGGTTGGCTAGATGTAGTTGTAGGGTTAAGGGTAGGGTTAGGGGTAGGTGTAAATGTTGAGTTAGGGGTAATGTTAGGGTTAGGGTTATGTAACAGGTATGTGTAGTCGTAAGGGTAGGGGTATTTGTAGATGTAGGGTGAGAGGTAGTGTTAGGGGTATGGTTAGGTTTAGGGGTATGGTTAGGGTTGGGGTTGGGTGTGAGGTTGGTGTTGGGGTTGGGGTTGGGGTGGGGGGTTGCGGTCGGGATTGGGCTTGGATTTGGGTTTAGGGTTAGAGTTAGGGTTGGGGTTGGTTTTGGGGTTTGGTTTGGGGTTTGGTGTTAGGATTTAAGGTGGGGGTCGTGGTCAAGGTCCGGGTAAGTGTCGGGGTCGGTGTCCGGGTCAGGGTCAGGGTCAGTGTTAGGGTTAGGGTTAGGCTTAGGGTTATGCTTAGGCTTATGCTTAGTCTTCATGTTAGGGTTAGGGTACTGTTAGAGGTAGGGGTAGGGGTAGGTGTAGAGGTAGTTATAGTGTTAGAAGTAGGGGTAGGGTTAGGGATAGGTTTAGGCTTAAGGGTATGTGTAGTCATAGGGGTAGGGGTATTGGTGGGTGTTGGGTTAGTGGTTACGTTAGGGGTAGGGGTAGGGTTAGGTGTAGGGTTACTGTCGCGGTTGGGGCTGGGGTTGGGTTTGGGTTTAGGCTTAGTCTTAAAGTTAGGCTTGGGCTAACAGGGTTGGGTTGGTGTTGGAGTTGGCATTGGGGTTAGGGTTAGGGTTAGGGTTAGGGTTAGTGTTAGGCTTAGGGCTAGGCTTAGGCTTAGGTTTAGGGTTAGAGTAGGGGTAGGGATAGGGGTAGGGGTAGGGCTAGTGGTAGGTGTTGGGGCAGGGGTAGGTTTAGGGGTAGGGATAGGATTAGGGGTAAGGTTAGAGTTAGGGTAAGGGGTACGTGTAGGTGTAGGTGTACGGATATTGGTAGGTGTAAGGTTATGGGTAGTGTTAGGGGTGGGGTTAGGGTTAGGGGTACGGTTAGGGTTAGGGTTGGGATTGGGGGTTGGCATTGGAGTTGGGGTTGGGGTTACGGTTAGGGTTAGGCTTAGGTTAGGGTTAGTGTTAGGGTTAGGGGTGTATTATGCTTAGATGTAGGGGTAGGGTTAAAGGTAGTGCAAGGTGTAGGGGTAGGGGTGGGTTTAGGGGTAAGGTTAGGGTTAGGGGTACGTGTAGTCGTAGGGGTAGGTGTATTGGTAGGTGAAGGGTTAGGGGTATTGTTAGGAGTAGGTTTAGGGTTAGCGGGAGGTTTAGGGTTGGGGTTGGGATTGGGTTAGGGTTTGGGGTTGGGGTTGGTGTTGGGTTAGGTTTAGGGTTTATGGTAATGATTAGGGTTAGGGTTAGGGATAGGCTTAGGGTTAGGCTTATTGTAGCATTAGGTGTAGGGTTAGGGATAGGTGTCAGGGTAGGGTAGAGTTAGGGCTAGTGTTATAGGTAGTGTTAAGGGTAGGGGTAGGAGAAGGGTAGGGTTAGGGGTAGATGTAGGGTTGGGGTAGAGGTTGTGGTAGGTGAAAGTGTAGGGGTAAGGGTATGGTTAGAGGTATGGTTAACAGTAGGGTTAGGGTTAGAGGTACGTGTGGGTAATGGGTAAGGATATTGGTAGGTGTAGGTTTAGGGGTAGTGTTAGTGGTAGGGTTAGGGTTGGGGTTGAGCTTGAAGATGGGGTTGAGGTTGGTGTTGCGGTTGGGTTGGGGTCGAGGTTGGGGACAGGGTCAAAGTTGGGGTCAGGGTTGGGTTTGTTGTTGGGGACTGGGTTGGAGACGGTGTCGAGGTTGTGGTTGGGGTTGGGTTCGGGGGTCAGGGTCAGGGTTTATAGTCTGGGTCGGGGTCGGGGTCGAAGTCCGTTCTAGGTTAAGATCCGGGATCAGTGTTGGGTTGGGTTTGTAGTCGGGGTTGGGGTTGTGGTCGGGGTCGGGGTAAGGCTTAGGGTTAGGTTTAGGGTAAGGTTCAGCGTTAGGAGTAGGGTTAGGTTAGGTGAAGGTGTATGGGTAAGTGTATGGGTAGGGGTAGTGGTAGGTGTAGCAGTAGGGGTAGTGTTATTGGTAGGTGTAGGGTTAGGCGTAGTTTTAGGGGTAGGTTTTGGGTTAGCATTAGGGTTAGCGTTGGAGTTGGGGTTGAGGTTGGTGCCAGTTGGAGTTGGGGTGGGGTTGGGGTTAGGGTCGGAGTCAGGGTTGGTCTTTGTGTTAGTCTAAGGTTTGGGTTAGGGGTAGTTTGGAGTTAGGGGTAGGGGTGGGTATTAGGGGTAGTGGTAGGTGTAGGAGTCGAGTTGGGGGTAGGGGTAGGCATAGGGTTAGTGTTAGGTGTAGGTGTAGGTTTATGGGTATGGATAGTCATAGGGGTAGCTTTATTGGTAGGTGTAGGTTTAGGGGCAGTGTTAGGGGTAGGGTAGGGTTGGGGTAAAGTTAGGGATGGGGTTGGGGTTGGGGTGACATTGGGGTTGAGGTTGGTGTTGGGTTATGGTTGGGTTAGGGTTAGGTTTAGGGTTATGGTTAGAGTCAGGGTTAGGTTTAGGCTTAGGCTGAGTGTTAGGCTTAGGGTTAGGGATAGTGGTAGGGGTAAGGGTAGGGGTAGGGTTCAGGGTAGGGCTAGGGTAGATGTAGGGGTATGGGTAGGGGTAGGGGGGTAGGGGTAATATTAGTGGTACAGCTAGGTGTAGGGTTAGGTTTAGGAGTACGTGTAGTCGTAGGTGTAGGTGTATTGGTAGGTATAGGGTTAGGGGTAGTGTTAGGGGTTGGGTTAGTGTATGGGGTAGGTTTGTGGTTGGAGTTGGAGTTGGGTTAGGTTTGGGTTAGGCTTAGGGTTAGGGTTAGGCTTAGGCTTAGGGATAGGGTTAGAGTTAGGGGTAGGGGTAGGGTTATGGGTAGGGGTAGTATTAAGCATAGGGGTATGTTTAGGTGTAGGGTTAGGGTTAGGGTTAGAGTTAATAGTATGTCTAGTGACAGGTGTAGGGTCACATTAGTAGGTGTAGGGTTAGGGGTAGTGTTAGGGGTAGGTTTAGGGTTCGGTGTCGGTGTCTGGTCGGGGTCGGGCTCTGGGCGGTTTGGGGATTAGGATTACAGTTAGGTTTATGATGAGGATTAGGCTTAGGCTAACGTTTAGGGTTAGGGGTAGGGTTAAGTGTAGCGGTAGGGTTAGGGGTGGGTTATGGTTAGTTGTAGGTGTAGGGGTAGGGGTGTTGGTAGGTGTAGGGTTAGGGATTGCTTAGGGGTCGGGTTAGGGTTAGGGGTAGGTTTGGGGTTGGGGTTTGATTTGGGGTTGGGTTTGGGGTTGGGTTGGGGTTGGGATTTGGGTTGGGGTTCGGGTTGGGGTTGGGGATGATGTTGGGGTTGGGTTACGGTTAGGGCTAGGGTTTGGGTTAGGGTTAGAGTTAGAGTTAGAGTTAGAGTTAGGCTTAGGTTTAGGTTTAGGCTTATGGTTAGGGTTCGTGGTAGGGTGAGGTGTAGGGGTAGGTGTAGGGGTGGGATAGTGGTAGTGGTAAGGGTAGGGTTAGGGGTACGTGTAGTTGTAGGGGAAGGGGTATTCGTCGGGGTAATGTTACGGGTAGCATTGGGGTAGGTTTAGGGTTTGGAGTAGAGTTAGTGTTGGGGCTGGCGTTGGGTTGGGGTCAGAATGAGGCTTAGGGTTAGACTAGGGTTTGGGTTAGGGGTAGTGTTCTGGGAAGGGGTAGGGGTAGGGGTAGGGTTAGGGGTAGGAGTAGGGGTAGTGTTAGGCGTAGGGGTAAAGGTAGGTGTAGGGATAGGTTAGAGGTAGAGTTAGGGGTAGGGTTAGTTTTAATGTTAGGGCTGGGGTTGGGGTTGAGGTTCGGGTTGGATTTGGGGTTTGTGTTGGGGTTGGGATTGGATTGTGGTTGAGGTTGGGTTTGGGGTTGGGGTTGGGGTTGGGTTAGGGTTAGGCTTAGAGTTATGGTTAGGTTTAGGTTTAGGGTTAGGGATAGGGGTACGGATAGGGTTATGGTTATGTTTAGGGTTTGGGGTTGGCCATGGTTTGGCTTTGGGATTGGGGTTGGCATTGGGGTGGGGTTGGGTTCGGTGTCGGGGTCGGGGTTGCGGATGTGGTTTGGGGTGGATTCAGGTGCGGGTTTGCATTAGGTTTAGGGTCGATGTTCGGGACGGGGTTCGGTTCAAGGTAGGGTTCAGGGTCGAGGTCAGGGTCGGGGTTCCAGTCGAGGTCGGGGTCATGGTCGGGATTGGGTTCGGTGTTGGTTTTGGTGTCGGGGTCCAGGTCGAGGTAGGGATTGTGTTTATGGTCTGGATCAGCGTTCGGGACGGGGTCTGGGTCGAGTTTGGGGTCGGGGTCGAGTTCAGGCTCGGGGCCTGGGTCGGCGATGGGGTCGGGGTTGGCTCTGGGGTGGGTTATAGTGTCGAGGTCGGTGTTGGGGTCGCTGTCTGTGTCGGGGTTAGGCTCAGGGTTAGGGTTAGGGGTAGGGTTAGGGGTAGTGTTAGTAGTAGGGGTAGGGGTAGTGTTAGTGGTAGGTTTAGGGGTATCGGTAGGGATAGGGGTAGGGGTAGGTTTAGGATTAGGGGTAGGGTTAGTTGTAGGGATAGGGGTAGTGTTAGGTGTACAGTTAGGGTTAGGGGTAGGGTTAGGTTTGGGGTTGGGATTAGGGTTGGGGATAGGGTTGGGGTTGGGGGTCTGGGTCGGGGTCATGGTCAGGGTTGGTGTTGGGGTCGGGGTTAGGGTTGGGTTTGGGCTTAGAGTCATGGTGGTGGTCGGGGTCAGTGTCGTGGTCGGGGTCGGGGTCCGTGTCAGGGTCAGGCTGAAAGTTATTATTAGGGTTAGCATTAGGGGTAGGGTGAGAGTTGGGTTTAGGTTTTGGATTCGGGTTGAGGATGGTGTTGATCTTGGGGTTGGGAATGGGGTCAGGGTCATTGTCAGGGAAGTGGTCGGAGTTGGAGTCAGAGTCGGGGTCGTGGTTTGGGTTGGGGTCTGGTTCGGGGTCGTTATTTGTGTTGGGGATGGGGTTTAGGTTCCGGGTCATGGTCAGGGTCAGGCTCGGGATCAGGGTCGGGGTCTGTGTCGGGATCAGGTTCGGGGTCAGGCTTAGGGTTAGGCTTAGGGTTAGGGTTAGTCTTAGGGTTAGGCTTAGGGTTAGAGTTAGAGGTAGGGTTAGGGATAGGGATAGGGATAGGGTTTGGGGTAGGGATAGGGTAAGGGTAGTGGTAGGTGTAAGGGTATTGGTAGGTGTATGTTTAGTGGTAGTTTTAATGGTAGGGTTAGGTTTAGGTGTAGGGTTAGGGTGTATGAATGGTGTTTGGTTTGGTGTTGGGGTTGAGTTTGGGGTTCTGGTGGTGTTGGGGTCGGGGGCAGGGTTGAGGTCAGGGTCGGTGTTGAGTTCAGGGTTGGGGACCTGTTCAGTGTCTGGTTTAGGGACGGTATTGGGGTCAGGGACACGGATGGTGTCATGTTCGTGGTCGGTATCGGGGTCTGTGTCGGGACTGGGGTCCAGGTCAGGTTTGGTGTCGGTGTAGGGTTAAGGGTTGGGTTTGGTGTTGGAGCAGGTGTTGGGGTTGAGGTTAAGTTTAGGGTCAGTTCAGGGTCCGAGTCAAGGTGTGGTCGGGGTTAGTCTTAGTGTTGGCTTAGGGGTATGTTTAAAGGTAGTGGTATGGGTAGGGGTAGTGTTAGGGTTAGTGGTAGGTTTAGCGTTATGGGTAGGGGTAAATTAGGGGTAGTAGTAGGTTTACGGGTAGGGTTACTGTTAGGGATATGTGTAGTCATAAAGGTAGGTGTATTGGTAGGCGTAGGGTTAGGGGTAGTGATAGGAGTAGGGTAGGGTTAGGGGTAGGGTAAATTTTGTGGTTAGAGTTGTGGTGGGTATTGGGGTAGCTGTTAGGTATGGGGTTGGGGTTGGGTTGGGGTCGTGGTCTGGATCGGGGTCAGGGTCGGTATCAGGGTGGGGGTCTGGATTGGAGTCAGGTTCGGGGTTGGGCTTAGGTTTCGGTTTAGGGTTAGTGTTAGGTGTAGGGTTAGGGTTAGGGGTAGGCGTAGGGGTAGGGGTAGGGTTAGGGTTAGGGAATGGTTGATGTTGGGGTTGGTTTTGGGTTTGGCGTTGGGTTTGAACTGGGGTTTGGTTTTGGTGTTGGGGTTGGGCTGGTGTTCAGATTGGGGTTGGGTTTGGGGTTGGGTTCGGGTTAGTCTAAGGGTTAGGCTTAGGGTTACCGACCCCTACTACCAACCCCACCTCCACCCCCACCCCAAACTCGAATCCAACCCCAACCCAGACCCCGACTCCGAACCAACCCTGACCCCGAACCAGACCCTGACACGACCCCGACCCCGACCACAAACCCAACTTCAACATAACCCAAACATAAACTCAACCCCTATCCCCAACCCAAAACTCAACCCCAAGCCCAACCTACCCCTACCTCCAGCCCCAGCCCGACCCTGACATCGACTCTGACCTTGACCTGACCCCACCACAAACATAACCCTAACCCCAACCTCAACCCCAACCGCAACCCCAAACCCTAACCCACACCCATCCCCATCCCGACACCTACAACCAAACCGACCCTGTACAGGACCCGAACCCGGAGCCCACCCCCACCCCCACCCCACCCCGCACCACCCTGACACTGACCCCAAACACGACCCGGACACGAACCCCATCCCCACCCCCACCAAACCCTAACCCCAAACCCAACAACGACCGCATCCCGACCACAAACCTAATCCTAACCCTAAACCCAACCCCAACCCCACCCACAACCCCAACACCACCCCCACCCCCACCTGATTTCAACCCCAAACCACACCTCGACCCCAACACCGAACCCAACACAGACCCTGACCCCAACCGAACGAGACCGTGACCCCATTCCCAAACCTAACCCTAAACCTTACGGCAATACCAACCCCAAATCCAACCCCACCCCCACCCCACCACTATCCCCACCCCACGCCCTACCACCACCCCGAACTCGATGCTGACCCTGACCCCTACCCTGAACCCGAACCCGACCCCATCTCCAACCCCAACAAGTACTACAACCCCAACCCCAACCGCAACACCATCACCCCAACGCCTTCCCCAACACCCGAACCCGACCTCAAACACGACCCAGATCCTGACATTGACCCCGACAC